>NC_058081.1:515055100-516255100 GCF_014858855.1 Bufo gargarizans | reverse complement strand
CTATACTATATCCCGCAGTGCTTCACAGACATTAGCATCCCACTGTCACCAATGGGGCTCACAATCTAAGGTCCCTATCAGTAATTCTTTGGAGCGTGTGAGGAAACCGAAGAACCCAGAGGAAACCCACCCAAACATGGGGAGAACATACAAACTCCATGCAGATGGTCGGATTCGAACCCAGGACCCCAGCGCTGCATGGCACCAGTGCTAACCACTGGGCCAGCGTGCTGCCTGATAGATTATTGTAATATAGTGTATGGAATAGCATAATATCATAACTTAGTATAATGTACTGCAGTGTGATAGTCAGGCATGGGATTCAACCGGTTCTCCAGATCCGGTTGTTAAAATTACATATATATGTGTTGCATATATATGGTGTATGTATATGTAAATATATGTCGTGATGCTGCTTGTCCGCCATTGTGTAGGAAAACTGTTGTTAAAAATTAGAATCTCACCCCTGGATAAAGTAGTAGAATTAAAGGGAACCTGTCACCAGGATTTTGCGCATAGAGCTGGGGACATGGGCTGCTAGATGGCCACTAGCACATCCGCAATACCCAGGTCCCATAGCTCTCTGTGCTTTTATTGTGTTAAAAAACAGTTTTGATCCATATGCAAATGACCTGATGGGAGTCCTGTAGCCGGAGACGAGTCAAGCGGAAAGGAGCCCAGCACCGCCCCGCGTCCTCCGAATCTCCTCCTTGCTGGCTAACGTCACAGAGCTGGAGCGCTGAAATCCCGTGATGCGCGAGCGTAGTTCGTTCCCTGTGCTGATGCCAGTACAGGGAATGAACATGATGCCGACACTGCGCATGCACTAGCTTGCGCATCGCGAGATTTCGGCGCTCCAGCTCTGTGACGTCAGCCAGCAAGGAGGAGATTCGGAGGACGCGGGGCGGTGCTGGGCTCCTTTCCGCTTGACTCGTCTCCTGCTACAGGACTCCTATCGGGTCATTTGCATATGGATCAAAACTGTTTTTTAACACAATAAAAGCGCAGAGAGCTATGGGACCTGGGTATTGCAGATGTGCTAGCGGCCATCTAGCAACCCATGTCCTCAGCTCTATGCGCAAAATCCTGGTGACAGGTTCCCTTTAAAGCTTCTTTCACACATGCTGAATGCCACCATTTTATTTTATTTTTTCACCGTCTTTTGAACTTCATTCACCTGTAGAAAATGTGCGGGCAAAAACCACATTGCAAAGCCGTGGAAATTAACTGTGAATGCGTGTGCCATGCAGCAAGTGTGAAATAGTACATATTAAGGCCTCATGCACACGGCCGTGTTCCACAGCCGAGAGCGTACCGTGGAAACGCGGCCGGGATTCCTCCCGACAGCATGAGCGCACGGCGTCATTGGTTGCTATGACGCCGTGCGCTTCATAGCAAGCTCCTGTACAGTAGTACACTATACTAGTGTATTACTGTACAGGAGCGGCTGCATGAAGCGCACGGCGTCATGGCAACCAATGACGCCGTGCGCTCATGCTGTCGGGAGGAATCCCGGCCGGGTTTCCACGGTACGCTCTCGGCCGCGGAACACGGCCGTGTGCATGAGGCCTAAAGTAGTAACGTGTGATGATGTACTATAATAGCTTATAGAATTACGGAGACGTATAATATAGTCTAATATAATGGAGTATTATAGCATAGTATAATGTTGTAGTAGAATATGTATAATTAAAGGTCCTTTCACATGTGTTGAATACCATCTTTTTTCTTCAGTCTTTTGAACTCTATTCATGTGTAATAGCTGTGTTTCCAAAAACCACTTCACAGATTTCTACAAATTTGGAAAATCATGATAAATGTGTGGGGATTTGTGCAGCTTATATGAAAGCGCCCACAGTCTACTGAACCATCTGTATTGTAGTATAATATAGTGTAATACAGTAGAACAGAGATATTCTGTGATATAGGGCTATAATTTAATATAGTACAGTATAATACAACAACATTAGCTAGCTTCCTAGTACTTACACAGTGGTGCCACCTTGCGGCGATTGCCCCCTGGTGCTCATGTTGGGTAAACAGTAGTTGCAGGGTAGGAATTGCCTCTACACAGTGGCACCCCATACCTCCCAACTTTTTAATAAAGCCAAAGGATGGCCAGCATCCGTGGTGTGCGTAACGAGCCATGGAAGAATTCTGTGACACTAAGCTATACCTCAAAATCTGCCCAGTGCCTATCTATATATGCCCAATCCCACCCAGTCCCATTTGTGCCCCCACACAGTAGTTATGCCATCTTAGTGCCCCCACACAGTAATGTCCTTTCACAACAGTTGTGCCCCCTTAGTTCCCCCACAAAATAGAATGCCCCCTTAGTACCCACATTACAATAGTGAAGCCTGTACTGTTAATAAAATAAAGAAATAACTCGCCTAGCCCCGTTCCCCCAGCAAATGGAGCTCATTCTGTTCCCCACAACATTACGCGTGATGAGGTGACGTCGGAAGGCTTACTGAGCTAAGCGCAAGAGTGGACAGGCCAGATGATCATCCTCCCGTCCTGTCAGCTCGGTTGCTTAGCCACACCACATCGCGCCTGCTGGTAGGGAGAGGTGCGGCCAGTGAATTGTGAAGTAGGGAGCCGGTGGCTCCCTGTTTCTCCTTCGCTATTGCATTCAACTGGCTCTGCATCCTCAGGAAAGAAGGACATGCCTCAGCTGTCCCCGACTCCGATATTTGGGACTGTTCCGCCAGATCGGGGACCATTGGGAAGTATACATCATATTATTACTGACCTGTTGCTGATATTGTGCCACCTGCAGCAGTGCCCTGTAATACAACCCTTTTATCTTGTCCATGGCTTGGCACTGGTCTCTACTCCTCTAACAGGAACCTCAATCTGTATCTTCGCATTCAGGCAAGTCTTCAGTTTTTTTTCGCCGGAGATAAAACCGTAGCATACTACGGTTTTATCTTTTGCCTGATCAGTCAAAACGACTGAACTGAAGACATCCTGATGCAAACTGAACGGATTACTCTCCATTCACTGTATAAGGGGAGGGGAGCTGACACATCACCTGTTGTCAGTGGTGGATGCTGTGTTATCTGCCTTGATAATAGAGGTGTACCTTGCATTGTAAATTCATCTTCTTATGATAATTGCAATGACTGCTGAGAAGCAATATCTACAGAACAGGAAGTGTCCGCATCGTCCGGCACGCTAGCTGTTGTGAAACTACAGCTTCCAGCATGCCTCGTTCACTTCTAAGGGCGTCCCGTGAACAGCCAAGCAAGTGTGCATGATGGGAGTTGTAGTTTTACCACAGCTGGGGTGCCAGAGGTTGCTGATCCCAGGCCTAGTATGAGGCTCAGTGTAAAAACTGCAAGATTTCAGGATTATTTTTCAATATTGGTAAAGACATTTAAAATTAGAAAAAAACAAAACACCATATTTTACTTAAAAATCTGATTAAAGCAATAGGTCGTTTTTCATATGAAACTTGGTGTAGTATGATGTAATGGTAGAAGCAATATGTATGTAATTATCCGGTGCCAGGTGCTTCCGCCTGACTGGGGCTGCATGGTATATTTATGTAAGCTCGGGTATTATATACATGTATACAGAGCTCTGTGTTGCCTCAACAATGCACCTGACCTATAGGATGCAGGGACATTGCAGCAGGCAAAGATTGAAATAATCATAAACTTATGTATGTCATTCATACTGACAAAATACAGTCCCTTTATCGGACAACAACTCTGCAGTCTGGTGCTCGTAACAGTCAAGACGCCTTGTAAGAGGGGCAGCTGATATGGGTCACATAGGGATGTAAATGTCTCTGGAGATATGTGACATAAAGTAGTCATCATGGGGGTCCGGGAGGTTTCTGCACTACCTGTCGCTCATCCCATTATACAACACTACAGCCAGCCTTTCCCCAGCCTGAGACCTCATGCACACGACCGTTGTTGTGTTGCGTTCCGCAAAATGGGGTTCTGTTGTTCCGTGATCCGTTTGTTTTTGTTTCCATGTGTCCTCCTTTATTTTTGGAGGACCACCAGACATAAAGGAAAGTAAAAAAAAGTCTTGACAGGTTTGCCATGCAATTGATAGGAAAAAAACGGATGCAGACGCACGGATGACAATCTTGAATGGGTCCGCAAACCGTTTTCTGCTAAAATAATAGGACAGGTTATATTTTTTTTGACGGACTGGAACCACGGATCACGGACGCGGATGGCAAACGGTGCATTAGGCGAGTTTTTAACGGACCCATTGAAAATCGGCGCAACGGACACAGAATAAAACGGTCGTGTGCAAGAGGCCTGAAACAGCTGATAACAGAGAACAAGAGACATCATCCATTTTCACAGCAAGTAGGAGATAAATTTAGACTGTCATTTTTTTTTTCAGCAGACACTGTACTTTTCAATCGGGCTCGTTTTCCAGAATCCCTTTGTCTTCTTACCTTAACTCGCTTATATTGCCACATGGGAAATTCCCAAACAGAAATCTACACAGAGCTTAAAAAAACAGCTCATATACATGACCATATGTATTTCGCAATTCGTGTTGCATCTGTATTTTTTGCGGACCCATTGACTTCAATGGATCCGCATTTGTATGTGTAAGGGGCGTAAAGCACATAGATCAGCCATGTGATCTGCATCTGTATATCCATTCTGTAAAAAATTAGAACAGGTACTATACTTGTCTGCAAAATGCTGGACCATGGGCTGCAAAAAAAAAAGAGAATGGCATCCGTATTTTGCGGATCTGTGGACCGCAAAACGGACAGTCTTTTGCACGGGGCCTCATTTGGATTTGAATAATATTTATGTAAATTTGCTTGGAAGCCTGAAAAATCTGCAGAACTCAGACATTTTGGTGACTGTTTCTTTATTTACAAAAAATAATTTTCTTAAGCTTGTATTACACCACACAATTTTATTTTTTTCGGACGATAATCGTTAGCGATCTTGCAGCGTAATACTGCAGCTGATTGCCCGATGAACGAGAAAACTTTCGATCATCGGGCAATCCAAATCTTTTGACATGTTAAAATAATTGTTTGCAGGCGGCAGATAGTTGTGTCTAATAACGATCTGCCGCCGGTAAACCATTAGGCTAGGTCTACACGGAGACATGTCGCGCGACAGGGCACAACTACACGGCAACATTTGTAGTGTGACATTTTTCCGCACCAATGTCGTGGGACAATTTTCATAATGACAGTCTATGGTGTCGCAATGTGACATGCTGCGACGCGACAGCCGTGGAAAAATCCATCTCGAATGGATTTTTTGCACCTGTCGCGTTGCAGCATGTCGCAGTGCAACACCATAGACTATCATTATAAAATGTTGTTGTGTAGACCTAGCCTTAGACAGTATGGAGACAAGCGAGGACATGGCGATCACTCCTCCTCATGCTGCATGTAATAGCAGGGGTCTCCTCCACTAGCGAGCAGGCGAATGCTGGGAGGGAACGATTCCTTCCTGACAATCGCCTGACATATCTGGCTCTGTAATACGGCCTTAGATTTTACTCTACAAATAGGTGATTAACCATGTAGGGGAAGGGGAAGAGAGAAAGTGAACATCGTCTGAAAGCTGCCAGTCTCATTTAGTGCCAGACTTTAGACAAATTCTAACCTCTCCAGATGGAAGCTACACCCCTAGGTGGTCAAATCGCATTGATCCAGTATTGTTTGTTGTAATGTTTTCGTTTTTTTTCACTGCATGATCTATCTCTGTAAGGGCTCATTCACATGCCTGTGTTGTGGACTGCAAACAGCGGTCTGCCATACAAGGGCACCGGCCGTGTGAACTCTGTGCTGCGGACGTGGACCCATTGACTTGAATGGGTCTGCAATCCGCAAGATACGGCAAAAGATACAATATCTCTGATCTGTTGCGGAGCGGAGGCACAGATTAGAAATGTAATACGATAAGGTAATGGATACAAGGCGGCACTGCCTTCACTGATATAGCCTTCTATGATAGGAAACCGATAATGTGGTTAGGTGTACTCCGCTACGTGGTGCTCAGCGACACAGAGGGTAGATCAACGGGCACAGATTAGAAACCCACGGGAACAGAAGGCCTTCTGTGCCTTCACAACGCAAAAGATGGGTCATGTCCTAGCTTTTGCCGTGTCTTGCAGATCACAGCTGGTGCCCATGTTTTGTGGTCGTGTGAATGAGCCCCTAAGGGTAAGTTCACATGTGGTGGTTACACAGCAGGTTTGCAGAAAATCAGCAGCGTTGCACAGTACCAGCAAAGTGAAAAAAATAAAAATAAATCTGCAGGATAAATTGAGCTGTGGTGCATAGATGAAGTCAGCAGCATGCCAATCTATGCCGCGGGTCTCGCCCTTTTCAGTCGTGAGGGTCAAATCCACAGCAACATAAGCAGATTAGCAACAACCTCCACAGCAGACTTGTCTGCTGTATTTTCCATTCCGTGTGAACGTATTATCCCAAGGGTATGTCCACATGCAGCGCGAGTGAGCTTTTAGCCATTCTCATCCACACGTTGCAGAAAAATAACGCAGCAGAAATTGACCAGTGCTGCAGCATGTACATTTTTACAGCAGATTTTCATTGTGGCTTTTGCCCTTTGCAATGCAACAAGTGAATTGGGCATCACGTCGTCAGCATTTCCGGATCAAAATCTGCAATAAAAAAAATGCACCATTTGGTGCATTTTTATTATTTTTGGCTACAGATTTTGTGCTGCAGAAAACCTGCCGCATTTCAGTCGTGTGGAGACATGCCGTAAGAGTGTTGAACCTTGGAGTGTTCACAGTACATGGAGATGGTTTGTGTTGGGGGAGGGGTGGCTGCTGTGTAAACTCATTTTCCAAACCTATTTCTTCGTTCTGAGAATGAAGAATGGCTTCTGGGAAGTTAAAAGCTGAACGGCGACTTTTGTGTAATAGTGAATCCTATTATATTTTTCATCAAGGAGGGCGTTTGCATAATGTTCTTCATGGCTGTACTCATGGACTCCTTTTACACCCTGTAAATTTCCACCCTTCTTAGGCCTCTTTCTTCTGTTCAGTTTTTTGTGTTTTTGTTTGCGGTCTGTATGCAGAACCATTCACTTCAATGGGTCTGCAAAAACAACGGAAGGTACTCCGTATGTATTCCGTTTCCGTATTTCCGTTCCGTTAAAAGATAGAACATGCCCTATTATTGCCTGCAAATCACGTTCTGTGTTTCCATTCAAGTCAAGGGTCCGCAAAAAAAACGGAATGCATCTGTATGTCTCGCGAATCCGTTCCGTTTTTGCGAAAAATGTTATGCCCAGACCAATTTTTTTTTAATGTACTGGCTGTATGCTTCCGTTTGCGAGCTGCAAAAAACGGACCATAAACGGAGCGGCAAAACAGAACGGAAGTGGAAACACTACTGAAACGGAAAAACAGATCAGTTTAAAACATACCGCAAAATACAGAAAAAGCCATACGGTCGTGTGCAAGAGGCCTTACTCAGGAGATCGGGCATCTAATGGGGCCCGTTCCATATACATCAGACACGTTGTTTCTCAATGACCGGATTGTAGCGAACGCTGGATATATAAATTCTTGACTGGACTGAGACTCTGGCTCTAATGGCCGCCGTGACCTGCTGAATCTGTGGATGAGCCATTTCTCCTGATAACATATTATAGCGTGCGATTATCTGTGCAGTTGGGGAGATTTGCATAGAGTCGTTCGTCTTCCTGTAATTTCTTTCCAGGATATTTACAGGATATGAAGTTTCGACTTTCACGTAGCCGATTATGATAGAGGAGACGCTGTGTTGTCCTATTAGTCATTGCTGCACACGAGAAGCTGGAAATGAGAGCGGGATATTCTACATGGTCTATGAGGAGAAATCGTTAATAATTAGAAATGATTACAGTACAACCTTACTGCTGTGCATGCCCCTTTCCTTTGCAGTTACTGTGTGCGGTCTCTTCCTGGCTTATAGACGTTCTGTTTGTGTAGTCTTTTTTTTTTTCTCCTTGTGTAATCGCTGCGCGCGGCCCCGCCCTCCCCTGCGGCAGCTGCGCGCGGCCCCGCCCTCCCCTGCGGCAGCTGCGCGCGGCCCCGCCCTCCCCTGCGGCAGCTGCGCGCGGCCCCGCCCTCCCCTGCGGCAGCTGCGCGCATAGAGTAACATGAAAATCTCTTGCCCAAAAAATCTCAGTGAAAATGCTGTTTAAATCGTAAATCATTCCAGTTACTCGGCAGCTGCCATTTTGCCGAGATTTTTTAAGCTACTCAATTCATTGCCTATTCATTAAAAATTGAATAGGATTGCAGCGCGAGACGCAAAAAATACAGCAGTGTTGAATTTTTTGCGACTCGCACTGTGATCCCATTCATTTCTATAGGATCATCCCTACTGTGCGATCCTGGCCACGTCGGCTGTCACACGAGCAGAGTTGCCATGTAGCCCTAGCCTGTGTTTATTCTGAGCTTCCTAGTTTATGAATAGACAGCCAGAAATGTATTAAATACGGAGAGAGCAGAGCATGAAGGAATGGAACTATGTATGTGGCTCGTGTGGATAAGGGTTTCTGTCTGCTCTACAAGGGATATGTTGTGTGTGTGTGTGTGGGGGGGGCACATGAAGAGTTAATGGTCAGCGAGGCTCCAATGGCTTGGTGAGTCACCAAATGAGTCATATGACATCACTGTGACATCACCCAGCTTCATGTGCTGGATAATTGCTCTTGGTCACATACATTAATAGTTCTCGTCTCCCACCTGCTGAGTGTGAAATCAGCAGACAGGAGTCATGCCAGAAAGTCATGATGCAGCTCAGTGGAAAGAGGAGCCCAAAATAAAAACCAGATAATACTCCTCATACGCATTTATTATTACATGCTGTCTCATGAGGTTTATTATAAATACAGAATGACCTCATATATAATAGATCTCATATCTATCTGATATCTAATGTAGCTTTCTATCTCTATATCTGTCTTCCTCTCTGCCCTCTCCTTCGTCTCCTAATCTCTCTCTCTTCTTTCTCCTTTCTCTATTTCCTTATTGCTCTCCTTCTCCTCTCTATCCTTCTCGCTCCTCCTTCTGTTCTCTTATATCTCACCTTCACCTCTCTCCTTATTCTTATCCTCTCTATCCTTTCTATTTTCTTCTCCCCCTCTTCCTCTTGTCTCTTCTCTCATCTCTCTTCCCCCTCTTCCTCTTGTCTCTTCTCTTATCTCTCTTCCCCTCTCCTCCTCCTATCTAATCATCTCCCTTTTCACTGTCCATTTGATCCACCATGATTGTGATTTTTCAATCCTATCGGAACACAATTAACGCTAACGTTTGTGCCCCTCCCCCCAACGTTGTGTGCAGCATTGTAAATGAGGGGTTACGTTTCTTCAGTTCTCAGGGAAACAATGAGGCCCAGACAGAGGCAATGCGGCCTTTGTCATGTGCGCCATGCTCGGATATAAATATCGCTGTGAGAGGCAGCTTTGTGGCTCTGGATCCAGCGAGCTGGGAGACGCGAGCCTTTGTTCTCGCACAAAGAAGCGCTGCAGAGGGCAAGAATCCACCCAGTAAACATCGCCTCACCCAAGTGCCTCCTGAAAGTGACTCAAATACATTCTGGCAGCGTGCTCCCAGGCCGCCATCTTGCTTCCCTTTGTGGAGGAGTCACCTTGAATATAATGGGGGATCTTGTCAACATGGACATGTTTCTTTATGGAGTCTATATTCTCCTGTAGTCACGTTGATCTGTGGTACTGGTGTCAGAAAGCCTTGGCTTCTGCATGGCGCAGTGCGGTTCAGGGGTAGCTGGGTATGAGGTTATGTCACCTGGATTCCTTTACTTTTGTCCAAGGATCCTTTTAAAAAGCTGTGAATATCATGTTCTTTATACATTGCAGGGGAGACGATGAAAAATCTGTGAAATAATGGGACACATTTATTCTACCTATAGTGCCCCCAAGTGGACAAGTCATTAAAATCATTGGAGATGTAAAACTGCAGTTTGTATTCTCTTTGTTTTCTGTATAAGTCTCTATTCAGATGACCTGATGGCCGCCATGCCCATGTTGCGGACCTTTGACTTGAATGGGTCCGCGTTCCACAAGATACGCCAGAATATAGTCCACGTCCTCTCTTTTGCGGTGGGGGGCTCAGATCATAAGCCCAAGGAAACACTCAGAAACCCTCCCGTGGGCTTTCAGGTCTGTGCCACCTCACCGCGTATGTTTTGCCATATCTTGTGGATCGCAGACCTATTCAAGTCACTGGTTCCGTACCGCAAAACGGAGTTCACGCGGCCGATGCGTATCTGCCTGCTCGTAGCTGGTGTAGATATCAGTCCTTGTTTGCTACTAAATGAGAAATGTGGCAGGGCGGATGGCTCAGCCCACACCCTCTTTAGAAGCGAGGGAGGCATAGAAATGCCAATGGCATTTAAAAGTTGCAGTTTGCAACTTTTTTACGCCATTTTATGGCCTAGCACCGCCACAAAAACACACAGGTTGCAAAGGAATTCCACAGCCAAATAATGTATGTAAGGTCCCTTAGACTGCTTTTGCACTCAGGTTTTTAATGGCGTCTTCTGCACTTTTTTTTATGGCCTTTTTTTTTTCCGGCAAAACTGCCAGCCCTAGATGTTGGCTAAAGCTGCGGGGCACATTTACTATAGTAACTATATCTGTGCCTGTTTTAGTCTAAAACATGCTGTTTTAGATAGTTAATAAGACTTTTGCAACCTATTTATGTAGGTGCCTGAATTTTTCCCGAAAACAGTCTAATCTCTACTCCACCCCAGGACTGGCGTGCTTTTCTTTGTCTGTTTTCAGTGCTGAAGTGAGGTTTGTGTGGTGTGTGTGTGTTTTTTTTTTTTTTTTTTTTTTTTCATCAAAAGTTGCAGTTTCATGGAGACATGCAACTTTTCTCTGCAAAGATTTAACTTTTTTTTTTTCATGCACAAATAAATTAGACCAGTCTAAGTGAATATGAACCTGTCTAACTGAAAAACAACCACCTGAGATCAGACTAAGGCCTCATGCACACGACCGTGGTGTGTTTTGCGATCTGCAAAACACTGATGGCGTCCGTGCGCGTTCTGCAATTTGTGAAACGGCGCAGACAGCCTTCAATATAACTGCCTATTCTTGTCCACAAAGCGCGGACAAGAATAGGACATGTTATATTTTTTTTGCGGGGCCACGGAACAGAGCAACAGATGCGGACAGCACACGGTGTGCATCTTTTGCGGCCCCATTGAAGTGAATGGGTTTGCATCCGAGCCGCCAAAACTGCGGCTCGGATGCGGACCAAAACAACGGCCGAGTGCATGAGGACTAAGGCTACATTCACACAATCGTATGAATCAGTCCTCATCCGTTCCACAATTTTGCCGAACGGGTGCGGACCCATTAATTTGTGCTGTCCGCATCCGTACTTCCGGTCCGCGGCCCCGCAAAAAAAATAGAACATGTCCTATTCTTGTCTGCAATTGCGGGCAAGTATAGGCATTTTCTATGATAGCGGCGGCATGTGCGGTCCGCAAGTTGCGGAACGCACATGGGCCAGTATCTGTGTCTTGTGGATCCGCAAAACACCACTTTCATGTGAATGTAGCCTAACAATACACCAAGTCTATTTCATCGACAGCTGTGAGACTTATAATAAATACTCGGCAATAGAAAGACGGATGAATGAAATACTCCTGTCTGACTTTATGGCCAAAAACAGGCTAGCTTGATAAATGTGCCCCACATGCTGGAGCGCTTGGTGTTTCCAAATCGCCCTCTGTGGTGTCACAAATGGGTTTCTTTGTCCTTTTTTGGTGGCACTTGTGTGGCTGGCTGCAGCTTCCACTGGCAAGAACAGCCGATAGTGGGCAGAGACCTAATTAGGATGGGCTCGGCCCCATAGTAAACTTTTTAATGGGCCCCTCCATCCCATAAGCACTCGTGTGCATTAGGCCTACATCTGTAAAAGGAGTTTTAGAAAGTAGCAAAACTTGACTCCCCTGTTAAATCCCATACAGCACTAACCTTCTATGTTCATGAGTAGTGTTGAGTGAACTTCTGCTTTCAAGTTTGGCGTACAAGGTTCGGGTTATCTAAGAATTCCGTTATAGGTTCCGCTACCACGGACCATAAAACTTTATGGTCCATGGTAGCGGAATCCATAACGAAATTCTTAGATAACCGAACTGTATTGCAGGCAGTCTCCTCATTTGGGAGATTGTGTTAGCAGGGCAGTTATTGAGGGGGTCAGGGGACATGACTGTAGTGGCTGTGCTCGGGATTGCAGCCCAGGCCCATTCATATGAATGGAGCTGAGCTACATGTCAGTGGAGTGCCACGGTCTCTTCAGATGATCACTGAGGGTGCCGGGAGTCGGACCCCCTATCAATCAGCTATAGATGACCTACCCTGAGGATAGTTAATTAATAATGAACTCCTTTTAAAATCTGCAATTAATCAGCAATGAAAATTCTCAGCAGATGACCTGTGTATGGGCAGCAAAATCCACAATTGCAACGTCAACTCCATTAACTTTTCTTCTTTCCAGATTCCGAAAACTCCACAGCAGCAAGTCTAACTCATGTGCATTTACCCTAAGCTGACCATACACTTACATTAGAGAGGTTCTCCGGGGTTTAAGTATTGATGACCTATCCTCAATATGCCGATCGGCTGTTTGAGGAGGCCACGGTGCTCACGGGAGCCACCTTGCAGTTTACTAAGCACAACGCCTTACATTATATAGCGGCTGTTCTTCGTTTTACAGCTCAGGCCTGTTCACGTGGATGGGGTTGAGCTGCAGCTAGGCCATGTGGATCCTGGATTGTTGGGGCCTCTTCGTACAGCTGACCGGGGGCGTTCCCGAGAATCTGACCCCCACCTGTCCCATATTTATTACCTATTCCTGTGATGTCTAACCTCCAGCACTCCAGCTGTGGTAAAACTACAACAACTCCCAAGATGCACACTTGCTTGGCTGTACTCAGAACTCCATAGAAATGAATGAATGCTGGGAGTCATAATTTCACCACAGCTGGAGTGGCGGAGGTCAGCCGTCACTGATCTATCCTGTGGATAGGTTATCAATATGTAAATCCCAGAAAATCCCCTTTTTAATGTCATCTGAAGCCACTGACTTTATGTGTATGGGATACCCCCAGCTCTCCCCTATGTCAGATGTCGGGGAGAAAAGGATTGGTCATTTGGGATTCAACATACCCAGTCCTTTTGATCTCATGCTGATAGTTGTCTGGCAGCAGACTTCTACCATCTCCTCATTTAGAATACATGCAGATGGGGAGAGAGATCTTTCAGACAATTGATATTCTTAAAGGGATTCTGTCACCAGGATTAACGCTATAGCGATATTTATACGTGCCCATCAGTCTCCTTGCTGTGTTTTAAAATGATCCCACTATTACTGCTCTGTTTGTGTTGTGTCTTATTGATATGTAAATTACCTTGGTCAGAAGCCCAAGGGGTTGTCCCACGATATGTTGGAGCCCAGACGCGCCCATCGATCCGGAGCCCGGCACCGCCTACCACTTAATTTATTCACTCCACTTGCCCTGACGTAATTTCTTCTCAGTGCCGTAGTCTCGCACAGGTGCAGTGGACCCTGTAGTCTGCTCCCTTGAGGACTCCTGGCACCGGCTTCGACGAGTCAACTGCGCAGGGAGCCGGTGCATGCGCTGTTGACTCGTCGAAGGCACTGAGAAGAAATTACGTCAGGGCAAGTGGAGTGAATAAATTAAGTGGTAGGCGGTGCTGGGCTCCAGATCGATGGGCGCGGCTGGGCTCCAACATATCGTGGGACAACCCCTTGGGCTCCTGACCAAGGTAATTTACATATCAATAAGATCGGTTTTTATAAGAATCTAACACACACAGAGCAGTAACAGTGGGATCATTTTAAACACAGCAAGGAGATTGATGGGCATATATAAATATCGCTATAGAGTTAATCCTAGTGACAGAATCCCTTTAAATCATATTGCCAGTTTAAAGGGGTTAACAAAGTTGCAATGTTTTAGGGACAAACTGCAAAGATGTAGCCAAAATAATAAAATAAAATAATAAATACATAGTTGGGAGCTTGCTGTATCTTGTGTAAGGATGAACTAAGAATGATTGATAGATTTACCCCGTCGGGCATTAAGTTTTCCTGTTTTCTCCTTTGCAGGTATGGCCTCTTCCTTGCACACGTTCTCCTCGCACAGCCTCCAGTTGTCCTCTTTCTGTAGTGTGAAGAAACCAAAGTTGGAAGTGAGCTCCACCTGGGATATGACCGGATACGGCTGCCACAGCAAGGTCTATAACCCAGGCAAAAGCAGCTCTACATCTGGGCAGCCATTGCTCTCCTACGCTTCCTTCCTTCAAGCACCTTTCGAACAGACTGTCATCTTCCCTACCAGCTCTGGTCACATTGTAGTGACCTCTTCCAGTAGTGGGTCTTCAGCAACAGCGAGCGGTCAAACGCTCGGTGGCCCTCCGACCAACCTGATGCGTCGCAGTACAGTCAGCCTTCTGGACACGTACCAGAAGTGCGGTTTAAAGAGAAAGTGCGAGGAGCTGGACAATGGCAGTGTGCAGATTGTAGACGAACATCTTCCCATGACCCAGAACAATGCAAGTGGGGCCACAGCTGCAACCACCTCCACAGCCACCTCCAAGAACAGTGGCTCCAACAGTGAAGGAGATTACCAACTGGTGCAACATGAGGTCCTTTGCTCCATGACTAATACGTATGAAGTGTTAGAATTCCTGGGGCGAGGCACCTTTGGGCAAGTGGTCAAGTGCTGGAAAAGAGGCACCAATGAGATTGTGGCAATCAAAATCTTGAAGAATCACCCATCCTATGCCAGGCAAGGACAAATTGAAGTCAGTATATTGGCACGGCTGAGCACTGAGAGTGCAGATGACTACAACTTTGTAAGGGCCTATGAGTGTTTCCAGCACAAGAACCACACTTGCCTCGTCTTTGAGATGCTGGAGCAAAACCTCTACGACTTTCTGAAACAGAACAAGTTCAGTCCACTGCCGCTGAAGTACATCAGGCCGGTTCTGCAGCAGGTGGCCACAGCTCTCATGAAATTGAAGAGTCTTGGTCTTATCCATGCTGATCTTAAACCAGAGAACATCATGCTGGTTGACCCTTCCAGGCAGCCATACCGGGTCAAAGTCATCGATTTTGGATCTGCAAGTCATGTGTCTAAAGCTGTGTGTTCCACCTACCTGCAGTCCAGATATTACAGGTAAGCCCTGGTACATTGGTTTTTTAAAGGCAATCTGTCACTAGCGACCTCTCTATCAATTTAATTTGCATAGACACATAGCTGTTAAAGCTCTGTTTTTGTTTCTTTGTTTTTTTTTTGTTTTTTTTCGTTGATTCAAGCTTCCATTCAAGAGTTATGACACTTTTTCCTAGGCCCCATGCACATGGCCTTATCCATTTTGAGGTCTGCAAGTCACGGATACCAGCTGTGTGAGTCGCACCAAATGGACAAGAATAGGACATGTTCTATCATTTTTGCAGGGTGTGGAAACTGACATATGGATGTGAACAGAACACGATGTGCTGTCTGTGTTTCTTGCAGCCCCATGGAAATTAATGGGTCTGCAGCCAATCCACAAAAAATGTGGATCCGATGTGGGCCAAAAATATGGTTGTGTGCATGGATCCTTTAATATGCAAATTGAGCCTCTGGTGCAACGAGGATGTCACCATTGCACTTGTTGCATCAAAGCTTCACATTGTGGCTTTCTGTGGCTGTCCCCTCCCTTGCTGCTTTGCCACTGCCTGGTCCTGTCAATCAAAGCAGCAAGGTAGGGGCTGACCACAGCAATAATGTGGAACTTGGGTGCAACAAGAGCAATGGTGACCCCCTTCATTGCACCAAAGGCACCATATCTTCTGGATAGGTCATCAGTATCTGATCGGTGGGGACCCAGCACCCCCGCCAATCAGCTGTTTGAGAAGGCATTGGAGCCTTCGCGCAGCTTTGCCTAGGCCATGTGACATGACATCGGTCAGATGGACTAGGCGCAGCTCAGTCCCATTGAAGTGAATGGGGCCTAGCCACTATACCAAGCACAATGTACGGAGCTGTGCTTGGTGAGCTGAGAGAAGGCTGTGACGCTACTGTGGATTGGTGGTGGTCCTGGGTGTCAAACCCCCCACCAATCGGCTACTGATGACCTATCAGGAGAATAGGTCATCAGTTAAAAAAACAAAACATCCTGGAAAACCCCTTTTAAGAAAAACGATCAAAACTTGGGAATGGAGCCTTGGATCAATAAAACAGGGTTTTAATCAAGTGAACACAGCAATGTGTCTATGCAAATAGTCGGCTAGGGAGGTCGCTAGTAGGATAGCCTTTAAATTTGTATAGCAAGGATTTCCACCTTTTATTTATATATGATAGCCACAGTTAACAGAACTTTAAGATATCTTGTGCCAACTTCTTGGGCTTCCCTGTTGCCTCCTTGAATAGGAGATAATACAAGGCTGTGCAGCAGTTAGAGGCTGACTATTGTATAGTATAGCAAACTGATGGTCACCCAGACAGGAAGTCATCTTTTGCTAGGTAACCTAAAGTCTTAAAAGGGTTCTCTGAGCCTTTACTATTGATGTCCTATCCTCAGGATAGGTCATCGATATCATATCGGTGGGGCTCCTAGATCCCGCCCCTCCCTCCCCCCGCCGATCAGCTGTATTAGGAGACGGCGTGCGCAGTGTACATGTGCTGTTTCCCTTCTCTCTTCCTGCTATGGGCTATTCCATGTCTATGGGACAGCTGCGGTGAGCAGGAAGAGAGAAGGGAAACGGCACGTGCCATCTCCTCATACAGCAGAACGGCGGTAGGAACCCCACCGATCTGATATTGATGACCTATGCTGAGAATAGGTCATCAATAGTAAAAGCCTGGTGAACCCCTTTTCAGCCTTTATTAAATCTCTAACCAGCATTAGTGGGCACGCTCGTTGGCGATTATCTGCTGGTGTAAAGTTGCCGCCGATTACCCGATGAATGACCAAACGCTTGTTCATTGGGTAATCGCATCTTTTATGCTGTCACAAAAATCATACTTTGCTGACAGCAGATTGTTCTGTCTAATCGCGATCTGCTGCCGGCAAATAATGATTATGTATGGGGACGAGTTATGGCATTAGTGATCACTCATCCTCATACTATGGAGGAGATCACTGCATGGAATAGCAGTGGTCTCCTCCATGAACGAGCAGCTGACTGTCAGGAAGGAACGCTTTTGCCCGACTAGCAGTGTAATATAGCCCTTACAGTTTGCAGACTTGAAGGAAAGTGGCTAAAAGAAGAGAAATTAGCACAAATTCTGCAATGTATAACTGAATGCAGGCGGTTGCTAAAGGTAGGATTCCCCTTTAACAGATTCACCCGCTAGCCTCGGTGCCATCCCTCGTGTCTTGTCATCTTCTGTGTCTCTCTGATTGCATTACTGTCAGTGCTAATCCCCCTAGGTGCGGTAATAATAAAAATAGACGGTAATCACAAGAAGCACCGAGGCGCACAAAACGTGGGAGAATACTGCCATATAGTGTGCACTATTTCTAATAT
The DNA here is from genome assembly GCF_014858855.1 of Bufo gargarizans. Taxonomy (NCBI): domain Eukaryota; kingdom Metazoa; phylum Chordata; class Amphibia; order Anura; family Bufonidae; genus Bufo; species Bufo gargarizans. The sequence continues at coordinate 516,237,550 of NC_058081.1, read as the reverse complement.
GTCCATGAAGTCCTCTACAGGTTGGAGTCTAGTTGGCGGGCACTGCACCTTCATTACAGCAGAGGGGCTGTCACTTTAGTAGACACACTTCTTTGTCTCTCACATCTTCAGGGACTCTCGGGTTGTCCCCAAATGCCAGCTCGGCAGTCACTGTCCCTGGAGATTATGTTCTAATCAAATTCACCAACAATACATGATGGAGGATGTAGTGCTGTGTGGTTCATGAGCGGGTTAGATACAGCAGCTCAGCAGACAGTATCCCACATGATGGGCTTAGATACACCAGTACTGCAGCACTCGTTCCCTTAAAGCTATTTACAATGCTGACTGTTCAAGACCACCTCATTGGGAATAACCCTTTGTGTGCTACCGACGGTCCCTATCTCTGCAGAGAGTTAATTAGGTTATTCAGAGCTTCCTTGCTGCCGTACACCCCCTCCTCGTCCTCCTTTCTCGTCTCCCTCATTGTCATCGGTGTTTGTGCACCCCGCTCACGACTGTCAGCTAATACTGGATATTTTTTATTTTTTTCCTGAGATCCTGCAACATAGGGCGGATGGCGGCGGCAGCTCCCCCCCTGCTGGCAGCTGTGCTGGTCTAGAGAAGAAGGATGAATATGGCGGCAGAGATTGCTGCCCCCATCCTTTCCTCAGTCACAGACCCCAGTCCTGCAGTATTTATAGTCTGTAACCTGGTGGTCTACATCTCACGGTCAGCATAGCTATGCTACTGTATAATGAAAGGGAATGGGATGTTGCTGCGACAGTCGCAAAGAAGTCCAGCTGGTTTGGATTTCTTGTGACCTTGACCTAGTGGCAGCGCTGTGACATCACGTTAGTTTCGATGCTGCGACATGTATTGTGTCCAAAGTCACCATTTAGCGCCTGCTTATATCAGCCCATTGTCTCTCGTATGATGCCGAGTAAGACTGGGTCTCATGGACGGACTGCTCCTAAGGCCGCCCAGGCCCCCCCCCTTTGACCGCCAGCCAGGTACATAAAGATCTGATGATCTGAGTATTAATTAAAAGGGTTTTCTGAGATTTCTTTACCGATGACCTATCCCCTGGAGAGGTCCTCTGTATCTGATCGTTGAGGGTCCGACACCTGGGACCCCCACCAGTCAGCTGTTCTCCTGTGAGCGGACCTAGCACAGAGCTGTACATTGTATAGTGGGGGTGCTTGGTGTCGCAGCTCACTTGAATGGACCCCCACCAATCAGATACTGATGACCTATCCAGAGGATAACCCTTTTATTGTAGAAGCATCAAACGCTTATGCACCTGGCCAGCGGCTGCAGCTGCCCTCCTAATACGACTGTATTTCTGTCCTCGGGATGATTACACAGTTTCATACTATGACGCGGTGCTATTTGTTTCTGCTGGGGCAGTATTTTGTTCTTCACTGTGGTATTTGGTTCTGCCTACTTCTGTTGTCCTGCCTTCTGTCAGTTTCGACCCACCTACAAGATGGTGCCACTTTTAGTTTTTTTCCAGACCCACTTTAAGTTCCCAGTCTGCCCCTTCTGGGTCCATACAACGCAGTATTTTATTCATCTTGTTGTTTCCCAACAAGACTTGCTGCCTGATTTTGTCCATCAGTAAAAAGACATTAATTTAATATAGTTACCAAAGTCTAAAAATGTAAAGTTGGGACCTTTTTTTAAGCTCCTCTTCTCAGATGACATAGGACTGCCCACTTTGGGACATGCTTGTATAAGCCATGCCCCTTTCATGGACCAGGTTGGCAAAATTGGGTCTAAATGCTATCTTGATGGCGACACAGGGCTCGTATAGACCTGCATTGCAGTGTGATTTCTCCAGAGACATCTGCTATTCCAAGGGTTTGGAGATTTATGTTCTGTACCTGCAGGAAATATTCATGCCCCTGCCCCCACAGTGTACGTGTGTGCTGTACGTTGATCTCCATACACACTGGTAGAATGACAAATCTGCATAGCTATACCCTGATACAGGAATTCTTGGAAAGCTGAGTGACTGCGAACTGCAGTACCAACTGTATCAGTTGCCATCCATCATTCTCAGACATGAATAAAATTATAAAACGCATTATGTTCTAGGATATGGATTGTGTAAAGGGTGACTCTGGATCAGTGATGTTTGGATTCAGAATAATTCACATTATAGGGGTGCTCTGGATCAGCGTTATATATAAAATATTGCAGGCATATTGTAGCCTGGCTTGAGTAATATTATTATATAGATATTTGAGATAAGTATGGTGTATAATATTACAGGGATGTTCTCGATCAGTATGGTACATACTTTTACAGAGATATTGATCAGCGTGATATATATTACAGGGATGTTCTCGATCAGAATAGTATATAATATTACAGGATTGTTTTCAATCGGCATGATGTATATTGCCAGGAAGCTCTGGATCAGCATGGTGTATATTACTGGTGTATTTTGGATCGGCATGTTTTATATCGTAGGCCTGTTCTGGATCAGTGTGGTGTATAATATTACAGGGATGTTCTGCATCAGCTTGTTGTATATTGCAGGGATGTTCTCGATCACATTGGTGTATATTACAGGAATGGTTCAGCACGGGTAAAATATTACAGGCATGTTCTTGATCAGCATGGTGTATTTAAAAGGGATGTTCTCGATTAGCATGATGTATAATATTACAGGCACATTCTTGATTAGCGTTGTTAATTTTACAAGCTTATTCTTGGACAGCGTTTGTCGCTTTACGCCAATCTCCTGATTGTGAATCTTGGTGGCAGATGAGACAGAACTGAGATTTGCATAGTAATAGGATTGGGGCAGTTCAGGTTTGGAAACTCATTTAATAGTTGAATGGGGGGGAGGGGGCAGGGCAGAATTAACCCTTTTGTAGACATCTGTCTCCTTCAGATAGTGCTCCCTGCATTAACCCTTATGTGCCCTTTTTCTACTGTTTTATAATAAGCTGTGATTACAGTCTCTCTCCAGTGATCTATAACTCCCACATTCTCTCTTCCCCAGGGCTCCGGAGATAATACTGGGATTACCGTTTTGTGAAGCCATCGACATGTGGTCTTTGGGGTGTGTGATCGCTGAGCTGTTTTTGGGGTGGCCGCTGTATCCTGGGGCCTCTGAATATGATCAGGTGAGTTGTTGTCTGCAGGTTCTGTGTACCGAGTGGTTCTTGTCCATTATTCCACATCTGTTTATGCCACCCAACCCACTTTTTTTATTCTGTGCCTTTACTGTGCAGTTGAATGTAATCTTTTGCTCTCTGTGAGCCATTTTAGATTGAGGAGAGCCTGACTGCAGAAGAGGGGAATATAATCTATTTTTCTCTTATCAGCTATTTTGGGCTGGGGAGATGAATGACAGGAGGTGCAGAAATCTCCCTGCCCCCTATGATCAGTCACAATTTTGAAGCCATTTCAAAAAGTGTGGAGACACTTACTTTAATGTTATGTCTTATAATGCTCCTGCACTGTTATAAAATGGCCCTTTAAGGATGCACTTTACATTATTATGTTATGGGGCCGTAATAACCAGAATGTCTCTCTCCTCACAGATCCGGTACATATCGCAGACTCAGGGCCTGCCTGCCGAATATCTTCTCAGCTCTGGGACCAAGACCACCAGGTTCTTTAATCGAGATGGTGACTCCCCGTATCCTCTGTGGAGACTTAAGGTGGGAGCAGTTTGGACTATATAATCAGTACCTAATGAGTCACAATGTGGTAGAAGCACCCATGTGCTAATATAATCTGAGGTTGTGTTATGAAGCATTCAACATTCCATTAATCTGGCATTCAGGAACCTGGTTATCAAACATTTTGAGGTTATCAAAAATGTGGCCTTAGGTGGTGTAAACCTTGCTAATTCCAGACTCTTGGCAACTATGGGTAATGTGACCGTAAGATCTAAATGCCACCAAAGTCTTTGGAAGGTGCATTCATGAGATCATTATGGACGATACGATGCATGACCTGCAGCAACACCTGAAAAGCGTCTTGTTACAGAAGCCCCTCCCCCTGCCCTCAGCCATTCAGCAGATCCTGCAGTGGTCACATGACTTCCATTCAGGACCCACTCCTTAGGAACAAGAAATGCTCTGTTTCCATGGATTCATTAAAAGGAGTCTAAAGTCTGACCCTTGGGTTTAATGGGTTCAATTATGAAAACTAGCTCTGATTTGGTAGAGAATCATTTACTGCCCTCATTTGCCGGGGGTCGAGCGTTGTGAAGAATACCATTTTTAAAGGGGTTGTTCCATTAAGACAACTTGTCCCCTATCCACAGGATAAGAGGAGAAGTGTCTGATCAGTGGGGGGTCTTGACTGCTATGGAGAACGTGGGCCTGCGATCCCTGTTTGAATTTAAAGGGGTTGGCCACTTTCTGGTTACTGTGGACCAATCTGCTTGTGAGGTGATTTATGATTATATGACACTTACTAATATAGTCTTTGTTTATATTCTGCATCATTTTCTATATTTCTTAAGCTATGCTCCCTTTGCCAAGTCTTTTGTGCTGTCTACACAGAGATCCTGTCCATAAAATGGCTGCTGATGGAGGGTCATGTGACTAGGCAAATCGTCTAAACATTTTCTCCATTCAAATACAATGCACATGCCATTTGCACTTGCAATGTTGGGAGTTTAGTGCAGGTGCAATGTTTTTGAATGGAGGAGACTGCGATTTGCCTGGTCACATGACCCTCCATCAGCAGCCATTATATGGACAAGAGCTCTTTGTGGACAGTACAAAAAACTTGGCAAACAAGGGTGCATATCTTTATAAAATGTAAAAAAAGGCACAGAATTTTAACAAAGGCTATATTAGTAAGTACCATATAGTCATCTTATAAGCGCATTTTTCAATAGTAGCCAGAAAGTAGCCAACCCCTTTAACTCTTTGGGACTGTCGGAGGTAGCAGAGTACAATCGCTCAGCTGTGTTCAGCAGCCTCCTAGAGCTCCATGGAGTGGCAGCGTACATGCGTGACTGTCAATCCATTCAAACCAGGAGCCTGGTCGTGGCCCTGCCGATCAGATATTTACCCTCTATCCTGTGGATAAGGGGATGAGTTGACTTAGGTCCCTTTCACACGAGCGAGTTTTCCACGCGGGTGCAATGCGTGACGTGAACGCATAGCACCCGCACTGAATCCTGACCTATTCATTTCTATGGGCCTGCATTGCGTGAAAATCGCAGCATGTTCTATATTCAGTGTTTTTCACGCAGCCCTGGCCCCATAGAAGTGAAAAATGCATTGCATCTGCAAGCAAGTTGCGGGTGCGATGCATTTTTCACTGATGGTTGCTAAGAGATGTTGTTTGTAAACATTCAGTTTTTTAACACGCGCGTGAAAAACGCATCAAAACGCATTGCACCCGCGCGGAAAAAACTGAACAACTAAACACAATTGCAGACAAAACTGACTGAATTTGCTTGCAAAATAGTGCGAGTTTCACTGAACGCACCCTGAACGCATCCGGACCAAATCTGCAACGCCCGTGTGAAACCAGCCTTAATGCAACAACTCATTGGGAGACTTTTATTAATAATGACTTAATTTGCGGCCCAAAAAAAATGCTAACCTTTACAAATCAAAAGTGGTGATTTGTTTTACCTCCTGTATCAAAAGGCGCACGCCACTTGTAGAACGTAGCTTTTTGAAATGTCAACTGGATTATCCGCCTTTGTCTCTTGATTTGCGACATTTTAACACCAATAGCGCTAAAATGCAACTTTTTAAAAATGAAATGCGCCATTTCAGCCACCCCCTGCCCAGAAAAAAAACTTGTGACTTTTGAAGCATGCGACATTTCGACATTTTGAAGCATTGCGACATGCTTAGTAAATGTCCCCCATTATATTGTACTATTTAAAGGGATCTGCCACAGATTTGTACCTTTTGAGACTGGCTGACCTGTCACATGTGCGCTTGGCAGCTGAAGGCCTCAAAATGGAGAGGGCACGACAGTTGCAGAGAGAGCTTAGTCTCTAGGTGTAACGGCGACTCCCCCGTTGCTCCTAGAGGCTCATTTGCATATATTAAAACTTTATTTTTATCAGCAATGCGAGTACATATGAACATGGGACTAAGACGGATGCCTGCAGCTGCCACGCACACATGCATTGGTACACATCTAGTGCCCTTTATAACGAGGAGGATTCAAATATATTATAATTTGTAATAATGTCTGCATTATGAGTGTAGATACACTTGAGTTGGACGGCACTCCTGAAAAAATCTTTTTTGCACGGTGCTCAGTGGTAATGTGAGATAATGAATATTAAAGGAGACCACGGCACTCGTTTTTTCGTATGTAAGAAAATTATTTTTATATTTTCATATTTTCATTTCATGATTTTCATTTCATGATATTATTCCAAAATTTCATTGTTTTAAAGCATCCAGGAATGCAAAAGACTTGGCCAACGTTTAACGTTTCGGTCCTTGTATGGGACCTTGATCACGGCCTGGAGTAAAATACAATGTAATATGTCAGGAGACATTATATATAATAAGATAGTATATGTTACATCATTGTTCATGGTATATATTACAAGTATGTCAAAAATAGTCAGCTCTCATGGGAGCACAGAGGATGGCAGGTGAGTATACTGTCATATTATATAGGTATCATCTCTAGTAAAGTTGCATACAATTGGGGACAGTAGTATGATAATAGAGCTACACGTAGTTGAGTACAGTTAAGTACAACATTAGGCGGCAAAATTGAAAATAGGAAAAAGGAAGAGAAAACAAGAAAAAAGACAAAAATACAAGACAAAAATACATGAAGGAGCTGGAGTCCACAAGCATTATGAGTGTAGACGTGCTTATAATGGAATTGTCTCAGCCTCTAGCACCCCAAACTTCCCCGCACCACCATCCTGCCGACTCCTGACCGTGATGAGCTCTGGAATATTTTATGTATAGTGGCGTGGATAGGTTGGATAGTTACAGAAGGCAATGAAATGGCTGATAACAGGGAGCCGTAAAATGCATTCACCGTTTTATTTTTTGTTTTGCAATTTCAGACGCCTGATGATCATGAGTCTGAAACTGGCATCAAATCAAAGGAAGCCAGAAAGTACATCTTCAACTGCTTGGATGATATGGCTCAGGTAAGCCCATGTGGGAGGTCACTGGAGACGAGGGAAGGACATGTGTAGGGGCTTTAGATGAAATAACTTGAGTTATCAGTGCATGAAAGGCTGCAGCTTTAGGACTGCTTGGTCCCCATGACAATCCTTCATCTCCACCTTGTGATAGGGACATTGTGCATACTGATAAGGATAGTGATATAAAGAAGACGTAACTGTTCAGTTATTCCCTTTTTTTTTTTTTTTTTTTTTTTTCTAAATTTTTATATATTGTGGTTTTTCTCCTTTTAAAGGGGGTCTGTAGCTTCCCAAAAACATTTCAAAGTGAGCATGCCACCATATAAAGTAGGTGTCCTGAAAAGCCAGTCTTCTAAGGGCTCATGCACACGACCATGTACCAGCAATGCCCATGTGACTGCAAATTTTCAGTCTGCAATGCATGAGCCATGTGGCCACCGTTTGCACATGTGGACCCATTCACTTGAATGAGTCTGCAATCCACAATAATCGCTCTGTTCTGCAAAAAAAATTTAAAAAAAATTGAATATTTTTTTGCGGCGTAGAGGCACAAAATCTCCATGGGCTTCCGTTCTGTGCCTCCGCCTTGGACCGCACTGTATCTTCCAGATTGCGGACCCATTCAAGTGAAGCCGGGCAACATCCATGTGTATGAGGCCTAACTAGAACCGGCTGTGGCCCTTACGGCCATAAGGCGCTAGAACGCAGCACAGGTGCGTGGCAAGCGCCACACGACTGCACCATGTGGTCGTGCCCTAAGGCTACCGTACATTGCGGACACTCTGTTTACGGGCTGCAGTATGAGCACAGCCAGCATGAGCATAATCCTGAGAAATACTTCCTTTTTATTTTTATGTAAATAAGGTCTTTGGTGCACCGTGGGCGGGACTTTCCTGTATGGTGCACCTTGCTCCCCCTGTGTTATTGCTGCCGGCTCTGATAACTCGGGGACCGCCAATCAAACGATAGAGGGATGCATTGGGTGGTGTTACTGGCACTGCGATGATGCACCAAATGGAGGCACCCAGAACACGGTCCACTGAAAACTTTATTGGCATAAGGCTCCATTCACAGGTCCGCATCCATTCCGCAATTTGCGGAACTGGTGCGGACCCATTTATTCTCTATGGGGGACAGAAAAGATGCGGACAGCACACTGCGTGCTGTCCGCATCCGCATTTCCGGGCTTCGGCCCCAAACTTCCGGGCCGCGGCTCCGCAAAAAATGAAACATGTCCTATTCTTGGACAAGAATAGGCAGTTCTATGGGCGGTGCCGGCCGGGTGTATTGCGGATCCGCGATACACTACGGACATGTGAATGGACCCCAAACATCAAAAGAATAATTTGTAAAATAAAAGACTGATTTTCACTAGAAAGGTAGGTTAGGGCACCTACCCTACATGGCGATAGTCTTACATTAAAACCAATTTTGAAAGTACCAGTGAAGAATTGTTACCACTTTCTGCTCACTGTCAGTGTATGGAAGCAATCGTCCTCTACATACAGGTGCCACCGGGTTCTGCTCACACAGCTATGTAGTTTGTTACAGGGTTTCGGAGCTGTCTGGGCACCTACATATCTGGATGTATACAAAAATCTCCCCCAAAGTCTTATTTCCGTCTTGGTGCATATTTCATGGTCGATACCAGGTTCCTGCATTATTACACATTATATTGCATTATTCCAGAACTCTCGGCCAAAAATTCTATCATTCATTTTTATCGCAGGTAAATATGACCTCGGATTTGGAAGGCAGCGACCTGCTGGTGGAGAAGGCGGACAGAAGAGAGTTCATTGACCTGCTTAAGAAAATGTTGATCATCGATGCAGATAAGAGAATCACTCCCATCGAGACTCTGAACCATCCATTTGTCACAATGACTCATCTCCTGGACTTCCCACACAGCTCACAGTACGCCATGGGTTTTGGGGTGTTGGTCTGGGGGGGGTGCATTAGAACATGGCAAGTTCATAATGTTGCAATTAAACTCCAAGTATATCAATTCTGGTGACAAATGTGAACTTCCAGCCGTCCCTTAATGTTCTATCGCCCCCCTGTAGGACTTTTTTGTATTAACATGTGGCCTTTTCAAGCAAATTTAGGGTCCATTTACACGTCCGTATGTGTTTTGCGGATCCGCAAAACACGGACACCGGCAATGTACATTTTGCGGACCGCAATTGCGGGCAAGAATAGGACATGTTCTATTTTTCTGCGGCTCTGCAAATGCGGACGTGTAAATGGACCCATAGTGGAGTTCCCCTTAAGCGCTCTCTTCGTCCTGTGATTTTGAGTTCATTTAGTAACAATGTGTCCTTTCCATTTCTTCTCGTATTTGCCCCTTGGTTTTTTCCTCTCTCTCCGCAGTGTAAAGTCTTGCTTCCAGAATATGGAAATCTGCAAGAGACGGGTGAATATGTACGACACTGTGAACCACAGCAAGACCCCATTTATCACACACGTGGCCCCCAGCACTTCCAGTAACCTCACCATGACATTCAGCAATCAACTGAATACCATGCACAGCCAGGTAAGTGCCTCTCCCTCGTGATCTGTGCAGTCCGTTACCCTGCAGTCTTTTGCTGACAATCTAATCGTCTTTTCTTTGTCCCAGCCCTCTGCTGCCTCTATGGCAGCTGTCGCCCAAAGGAGCATGCCCCTCCAGACTGGAGCAGCGCAGATCTGTGCCCGGCCTGACCCCTTCCAGCAAGCTTTGATCGTCTGTCCTCCAGCTTTCCAAGGTACAAGTCCCATATTACGGAAGTTGGAGCAGACCTGTGCCCGTATTACGACCGGCAAATACTTGAATGGGTCCACAATCCGCGACCTGTGGTGCGGTGTGGAACGGAGGCATGGATCAGAAGCCCATGGAAGCACTACGGTGTGCTTGAATGGGCTGTCTGTGCCTCCGCATCGCAAAAAAATTGTCGGATACGGGTCACGGACCCCAATCAACCCCATGGTGATTTTGCGGTCCGCAACATAGACATAACTGTCGCACGGTCGTGTGCATGAGGCCTGAGGCTGATGTATTACTGCTGAGTGATTCATAAAGGAGCACTGAACCCTTTACGGTATATATAATAAAATAAAAAAAATATATATATATATATATATATATATATATATATATATATATATAATTTTCTTTGTAGCATAAACCTTAGAAAGCACAGAAATTCACTGGATTCTCTCACTGTATATTTGCTGGGTTTGCACATATCTAGTTAGCCTGCTACAATGTATCAGTGTAGGATATTTTGTCAGTCGTTCTAAATAAAAACCAGGAGTGAATCCAAAACACAGAAGAATTACAAATTCTTCCACCTTTTCCCTTTTAGGTTCCATTCATGATTTTGGCTTACAAATACTGTTACAGAATGTTGCTATGTGAGTGGCCTATGCCTTATGAGGTTACAGCTGGAGCCATTGTTGCAGACTCTGGCAAAAATAAAATCTCTGCATTTTGCATTTGTGGTTTTCCGAGGCTTTTTAACCCTCTAGATAGGTCATCAGCTGTTTGAGAAGGCCCCGGTGCTCCTGTGAACTCTGCGGGCTTCTTGCAGATTACCCTATGCCAGTATATCTTGCTATCCAGAGGATAGGTCATCAGTTAAAGGCTCAGCAAACCCCTTTAATGCTGCCATTCACTGTCAGCAAACAGAAATCCTGAAAATAGTAGGGAATTGAAACACGAAGAGGGGAATTTATCTAGGACAGTGGTGGCGAACCTATGGCACAGGTGCCAGAGGTGGCACTCAGAGCCCTGGAAAAAGTCTATAGTGTACCAATATGCCTTAGACTTTACCTGCCATTCATCAGCACAGAGCGCACTATGAGCAGCACAGGCAGCGCACTGAATGTAGGGAGGCTGTTATAGCTAAATGATAAAGTACATGGGAGATATTCTATACTGGACTGTAGTATTCAGGTTACATTGCTGTTCTTGCACTTTGTAATAAATAAGTGGGTTTTGAGTTGCAGTTTCGTCACTTGGTCTGTAAACGGTTCGCCATCAGTGGTTTATTGTAAACGCTGCAGACAGTCCATACTCTAGTGTGAATGCTGCAGTCCATAGCCTAGTGCAGTGGTGGCGAACCTATGGCACCCGCACCCTGGAAAACGTGTCTGGTGTACCAATATGCCTTAGACTTTTCCTGCCATTCATCAGCGCAGGGCGCACTATGAACCGCACAGGCAGCGCATTGAATGTAGGGAGGCTGTTGTAGCTAAATGATAAGTACATGGAAGATATACTATATTGGCATTCAGGTTAAATTTGCTGTGTTGGCACTTTGTGATAAATAAGTGGGATTTGGGTTGCAGTTTGGGCACTCGGTCTGTAAAAAGTTCACCATCAGTGATCTAGGACTCACACCATTTTTGAAAAGTTGAAATGGTTAGCCTGTTTTAAGCCGATTTAACCTAGATTTACCAACTTCAACTTTTTAGAAGTTGCAAAAAAGTGTTTTACTCCAGTAAAAGGGGGATGTAGAAAGTGATGTGCCATCTCAAGACAAGAGTGGGAAAGATGCACCAAATTTATCACACTTTCTGATGTTTGATACATTTGGCCCACACTATGGCAACGCAGACTCCTGAAAAACTGGCTTTAGACATTGCCCTCGCGATAAATCTCCTCCAAGGTATATAAACGACATTTAGTCATTTTATCATGAAGGTTCAGTTCCTCACCATTTTTATAATCTCTGCTTGCTGTGATAGTAGATGAGCCCCTTAAAGGGACATACTTTACAACAGCTAAACAGATGACTCGTAGTTTACTAGAACTGTAATGTCCAGCTGATTCCCTCCCTAGACGGCTTTCAATTCCTGTGTTACAGAAGATAAATCCTGAGTCTCTGGATCCCACAATCAGTATTATGTTGAGGGCTTACCCGCTATGCATTGATTCTGTCAGAACATTCAGCAGTGTAAGGGATCATGTACATGACCGTTGGATGTTTTGCATCCCGTAAATCGCAGATCTGCGCAAACACAGATACCGGCCGTGTGTATTCCGTATTTTGAGGCTCCTAATAGAGCAGTCCTATACTGGTCCATGATGAGGACGATAATAGGACATGTTCTATTACTTTGCGGAACAGAGTTACGAAAACGGAATGCACATAGTCATTTCCTTTTTTATGGCCACATTGAAGTGAATGGTTCCACTTATGGGATGCAAAAAAATAAAATAAAGGAACGGACGGGGTAAAAAATACGTTCGTGTGCATGAGCCCTAAAGCAGTTTTTACGTTGTCATTGGAAAGCAGCTGTATGTCAGGTGTTATTTTGTCACTGATTCGTTGGAGTTTTTTCATTTTTCACTTCACAGGGCTGCAAACCTCTCCTTCCAAACATGGCGGCTACTCCGTGCGAATGGATAACGCGGTCCCTCTGGTGACGCAAACAGCCAGCGCTCAAGCTTTGCAAATCCAGTCTGGCCTCCTTACACAGGTACAGGGTGAACAACCACCAACGATTGATGGTCTTGCCTCTAGGGCACAGTTGTGTTGCAGTCTTGCATAGACTTCCATGGACTCTCCACTGTGTGCACAACAGTGACAAAGCATTTGTATATTATTTCTCCAGCAGGCATGGCCTAGTGGCACTCAGCAGATACTATTGCCGCCCGCCTGGCAGCAGTTGGCAGGAGTGGCGGCTCACACATCAGTCCAGCATGCTACGGTCATCCCAGAGAGCATGACTGGCGCCCAGCAGCTGACAGACTGGAGGTGAGGTGTCCTATGTGTAAGGCTTGGGGGATAGTTTTTCAGTTTAGTATTGGGGTCCTCAGAGTTGTTTGCTGTGTTCAGTATGTTTTCCATTTGTGGGACAACCTTCTGTCCAATGTCCTTTTATCCTTTTCGCAGGTCATTACTAGTATCTCTTGCAAATCCAACTGTATTCCTGCCACACTGCCCTTAGTGGTAAAACTTAGGAATTGCATGGTGGGCAAGAAGTCTGATTTAAAGGGAATCTTTCCCCACATTTTTGTAGCCCCACAGCTCATGAATATTGAGGACTCCTTCCTCCACTAATGCATTTCAGGTTAAAGAAAAGCATGTAAAAGGCACACATGTCAGACACATTGCTCAAATCGGCATTTGTCACTATCTTATGCTGCGGTCAGTAAGGGCAACAGGAAGGTGGTGACCGATTCCCTTTTAAAGGGGGTGATCCATTATCCATTTAATGGGATAATTAATAGCTGAACATTCTGCACTCTTATATGGTATATATTTCTTATGTTCCTATACATTTTTTATTTTCCAGGAACACTCACGCCCACGGCGGCCACTATAACCCAATTATGCAGCAGCCTACGCTCCTCGCAGGCCATGTAACCTTACCCTCTGCCCAGCCTCTGAATGTGGGTGTAGCTCACGTTATGAGACAGCAGCCAACCAGCAGTGCTTCCTCTTCTCGCAAAAAGCAGCATCACTCCGCAGTGAGGTGAGAGTACCAGGCTGGGTGGGTGGAGTTTTTTCCATTTCTAACATTCCATTTGGATTGCACTGTATATTTAGTACTGAACATCAATATGTGAGCCACCAAACAGTGGAGTCCCTGTGTACATACATTACTTATCTTGTACTGATCCTAATTTACATCCTGTATTATACTCCAGAGCTGCACTCACTATTCTGCTGGTGGAGTCACTGTGCACATACATTACTGATCCTGAGTTACATCCTGTATTATATCTGTCTGTGAATGTTCTCATTTATCCAGGTCATGGTATATCTGTAAAGAATAAATCAAGGCAACTGTACATACTGTAGATTTCCTGAAAACGTTTCACTCGTTCTTCCAACGAGCTTTCTCAATTCTGAGTGATTGTACAAAAATTCTGGGAATAAATATGTAACTGAATCCACATCTGGTAATTAGACCCAGCATTGGGTCAAAGGTGTTGATTCCATTATCCTAATTGGAGTCAGTAGGTGATAAAGACTTCCCAAAAAAAAGGTGTCAAGACAGCATTATACGTGGCAGACAATAGATGTCTAACCCACCCCCCCCCCCCACCACCTCTATTCAAGCTTGGCTTCTCCATTTTTACGTAGATGGCCTCCTTCACGCCTCGTTTGTACCAATCGGCCTCCTTATCCAAAACACGTACTTGACTGTCTTCAAAGGTGTGACCTGTTCCTTTTAGATGTAAGTACACGGCTGAATCTTGACCAGAGGTTTTGGCTCTTCTATGCTGAGCCATACGCTGATGTAGTTGTTGTTTTGTTTCTGTATATCGGCGAAACAAAACAACTACTACATCAGCGTATGGCTCAGCATAGAAGAGCCAAAACCTAAGCTGTGTACTTACATCTAAAAGGAACAGGTCACACCTTTGAAGACAGTCAAGTACGTGTTTTGGATAAGGAGGCCGATTGGTACAAACGAGGCGTGAAGGAGGCCATCTACGTAAAAATGGAGAAGCCAAGCTTGAATAGAGGTGGGGGGGTTAGACATCTTTTGTCTGCCACATACAATACTGTCTTGACACCTTTTTCTGGGAAGTCTTTATCACCTACTGACTCCAATTAGGATAATGGAATCAACACCTTTGACCCAATGCTGGGTATAATTACCAGATGTGGATTCAGTTACATATTTATTCCCAGAATTTTTGTACAATCACTCAGAATTGAGAAAGCTCGTTGGAAGAACGAGTGAAACGTTTTCAGGAAATCTACAGTACGTCCAGTTGCCTTGATTTATTCTTTACAGATATATCCTGTATTATACTCCAGAGCTGCACTCACTATTCTGCTGGTGGAGTCACTGTGTACATACGTTACATTACTTATTCTGTACAGATCCTGAGTTACATCCTATATTATACTCCAGAGCTGCACTGATATGTCTGCAAGATTTGTAAAATTCAAAAGCAAAATCTCATTTTAATGCTTTGCCTCAATATTTTTTTTTTTTTTTAACTGACTCTACCCCTGCAGAAATAATTCCTCCTACGAGGTGTCATCTAGCCAATCACACAGTTCCCCACAACGTTCCAAGCGTGTGAAGGAGAACACACCCCCTCGCTGTTCCATACCACAGAGCTCAGCTCCTTGCGGCCCTTCCATTACCTGCGGCTGGGGAGAAAGCTCTTTAGGTGCATCTCGAGGTGACCATCAGCGGCAAACAATCGTCATCCCAGACACTCCCAGCCCCGCGGTCAGCGTAATCACCATCAGCAGTGACACTGACGAAGAAGAGGAGCAGAAACACATCGCCCCCAGGTGAGCTCGAATTTATTCTTAGACGTTACTGTGGGAAACTCTTATCAATGTATGGTGGGCCCGAGGAAATGGAGTATGATGCAAGGAATTACAGGACACCAAAGAGAGATTCCTTGTGTCATGTTTGCTTCCCTCATGCTCCGCAAGCACCAGAACCCTCCACAATCAGCGGCATTGTCAGGGCACAGGTCAAATAGAAAGGTCTTATCCAAGAGAACAACCCCTTTTTAAGTGTAAAAAAATAAATAAAAATTGTTTAAATTTAAAACCCCATACTGTAAGGCTATATGCACACGACCGTGCCATTTCTAGCGGTCCGCAAACTGCAGATCAGCAAGAAACTGAAGCCGCCCGTGTGCCTTCAGCAATTAGCGCGACGGAATGGGCGGCCCATTGTAGAAATGCCTATTCCTGTCCACAAAACTGACAAGAATAGGACATGTTATATTTGTTTTGCGGGGCCACAGAACGGAGCAACGGATGTGGACAGCACACATCTTTTGCGGCCCCATTGAAGTGAATTGGTCTGCATCCGACGGCTGTGTGCATGAGGCCTTATCTGAAGAAATCCACGTCCAACTTGCCGAAAGCACTTCCCATTAATCCATAGCAATGACTTCCTCACCACTTGTGAACAGAACAAAGGAGTGTGCTGTCGATGATGGGGAGCATACACATGTGAGGCATACACATTAGACCTATGTCCTCCAAACCTACCAAAGTCTAATATGTATCCAGCCCTTCAGCTCTCATCTATGTTTGATGTTGGGAGAGATAGGTAAGGCGTGTTGGATTTCAACTACCTGGTCCTTTTTGTTTTCTCAGGAAATAAGCTGCTGCTAGAGATGTCTTGCAGCAACTTTCCCCTGTGTTCCCGTTGTGCTCTCATTCACTACATATGCATATTTGCTCACCCAGCAGTTATCTTATGTGTATGCCCAACTTAGGTCTACCAATTGGCTATTGGTGCATTTACATGTACCGACTGAGCAGGCAATCGTTGGTAGGGAACCTTTCCTCCCTGATAATTGCCTGATCGTCAGAGGAGGTGAGTGCTGCATATACATGCATGAATCGCCTCCAATCTAAGGGGACGAGTGATTGCTACTGCCGTCACTCGTCCACCTACAGATTCGCTGTTCCTGGGCAGCAGATCACTGTTCACACAGAATCATCTGCTGCCTAGAAACAATGATTTAGGTGTCCGCATGAACGATTTTCACCCAGTGAACAAGCATGTTCTAGTCCATCGGGTGATTGGCGACACCTTTGCACGGGCCAGTTATTGGGAACAAACTTTTATTCTGGATAATAGTTTTGTGTAAAAGATATGCCATTCTGGTCGCAAGGAAAACTTGGTAGGTGACAAACACATATTGCATATTGGTTGTCACAAGATTGATTTTTTATTATTATTTTTATTTATTTTTTATGTTTTCTTTAACTCGTAGAAAGCATAAAATATGGCAGCACAGAATTAATTACTTAAAGGGGTTGTCTCATCTCGCTGTTACTAAGGCCACCTCCCGGACAGGAAACGGCAGAGCGCTCTGCTGTTTCAGTAACTCTCATTGCCGTGCATGAGAGCTACCGAAACAGAGTAACACAACAACCTATGCTGTTTCTGAGTTAGGAAAGCCACATAGCTTATTGTGCTATTCTGTTTCATGCACGGCAATGAGAGCTACTGAAACGGCAGAGCGCCAAAAGCTGATCAGGATTTAGGACTGTGTCTTATCTCACCTTAGTGATGGTAACACGAGACAACCCCTTTAAGGATTGCATACAGGGCCCCTGGAGGCTTTAAGAAATCCTTGTCTGGTAATTTGTTTGTATTTAATTTATTTTATTAACCCTAATTGTTGTCACCCCCAGCCTCCCCAAGCAGCGCCGGAATGTTATCAGCTGTGTTACGGTGCACGATTCTCCCATCTCTGATTCTTCAAGCAACACCAGCCCCTATGCCGCGACTGGGCAAAGACGTGCATCTAATGCCACTGCCCATGAGGCCAAATGCCAGCCGGATATTCCCTGCTCTACAAACTCTCGCACCATAATTGTGCCACCTCTGAAGACCCAACCCAGTGAGGGGCGAATGGAATGTGAGCGGAGGCAGCCAGGTAAATACACCCTGGATTGAAATTGTGGGGGAGAACCTTCTGGTATTTTTTTTTTTTTCACTTGAGGAGGTTTTGAAGGATAATTTTCGCCATTGTGTACACTTCCAATATTTCCTTACTTCTCCTAGCAAACATTCCTGGTTGATTAATGTGGTATCCTCCCTCCTATAGAGTAGACTGGATGGGGTTGGGGTATAATGTTAATCAATATGTATTGCATGACTGTAGTTGTGGCAAATGCCCTATAACTGGAGACGACTATGGCATTTTCTAACTTTGTCTTCTCTTGCCTATAGATACAACAAGTCACCACTCCTACAAACCCAAATCCTCGTCCTCCACAGTGGCTTCCAATACACATTCCTCCAGCAACTCTACCACGTCAGCCACATATCGCCAGCCCAGAGCTGCTGGCCATGCCTTCCAACAGCAGCCACTCAACCTCAGCCAGGTAAAGGATGGGATGGGGTTGTAAAAAAGCTTTTAAGACACCTGCAGTGCCTGGTGTCCAGCTTGATCGCCCCGATCCTTGGTGTTCTATGGTTTGCGTTCCCCTGTCCCTGGTGTTTGGTAGTCTGCATGCTGCAATCTCTGGTGTCTGGTGGTTTGTGTGGCCTTCTGTCTGGGAATGAATTGTTTTTGTTCTACAGTCCCTGGCATCCAGTTTTATTGATTGGTCCATTTGAAGACTATGGACTTTTTTTTAAAATAATGAAATGTATGTATTTTTGGGCAAAAATCATTTGTGTAATTGGATTTTATTAAAACTTCTTCTCCATCATCAACCTATTGGGTGTTGTGGTTGAGTACGAAGGAGGACTAAGCTACAGGGGCTGGCTTATTGATTAATTGATGTTAATATATAAAAAAGTTTTATTTGATTTTTATTTTTGTATTGACAACCAATTGATGATGAAATCCAGTCCTATTCAGTGTAAAATCCACCATATGAGCTCTTATTTTACTTGGTTGTTAGAGTTGCCTTTTTAAAGGCAGAGTGATGCTTCGGAGCTATCAGAGAGCTCATCTAATGGATTTCACACTAAAGGGGACTGATCAGCCTACTATGTATTATAATACTTGCAGGCTGCAAGAGACAAATACAACACAATTTTAAATAAAACACAATTGCCCCAAAAAAAATTCTGCTAAAAATACCTGCAGTAAAAGTGTTCTGCGTTTTTCATAGCGGTTTGTCTAGCTATTGACTGTCACACCACATAATGGATGTCTCTCTCTCTCTCCTATGTTTTTCTTTCGCAGATCTCCCAACATATTAGCACAGAACGATCTGGAAGCCACCGGAGGCAACAGGCGTATATAACTCCCACCCTCGCCCAAGCTCCATACTCCTTTCCGCACAACAGTCCCAGCCATGGTGCAGTCCACCCTCACTTGGCGGCTACGGCTCACTTGCCCAGCCAGCCGCACCTCTACACCTACACTGCGCCAGCTGCTTTGGGCTCCACCGGCACTGTGGCACATCTAGTGGCATCTCAAGGATCTGCACGCCACACTGCATACCCTGCCAGCATCGTCCCAGTGGGCATGGCCTCTCGGCTGCTTCCATCTCCAAGTCTTCACCCCAGTCAATACCAGGCACAGTTCGCCCATCAGACTTACATCCCGGCATCTCCCACGTCCGCAGTCTACACTGGATACCCTCTGAGTCCACCAAAGGTTAATCAGTACCCTTACATCTAGATGAAGGAAGCAGGACTAAGGGGAGGCACAGACTATTATAAAGCAACTTTTTCACATTTCTTCCTCTTTATTTGTGTACATCTGGTTGGTTGATGCCAGCCAGGTAGGAGGAGAAGGGGTGTGATGAACCGAGAGATGCTGAGAAGGGACCTCTGAGCACCTTGGACCCCCGAACTCTCCAACTGTCCGTGATGTTTGAACCTGCCCACTTTTGAGAGGTCTTCTCTTTCCCATGGACTTTTGGGGAGGGCACATGTTGCTGGAGGTGTGTCCAGAGGTGACAGATGTGCTGTATTTATTGATCATAGATACTTATCAGATACTCGCCAGGATCTGGTGCCGTAGAGACTTAGAAGCTTATGAAGAGTCTATAGAGTTAGGGTTCTGGATCTTTCTGTGACTCTAGTTTTTAATTTCTGGTTTTAATTTTAATAGTAGCAGAGAGATTGAGCTGTATTTGCACTCTGCGCCAAAGGGAGACCCCACTTAGGTATGTTTTTGTTTTTTTTGTTTTGTTTTTTACTCTCCACCGCCCTTAACCCCTCTCCCGTTTTTATAATGAGGGGGAGTGGCACTCTGGATACCTCTGATAACACGTTTGCACCGCTTTTAAGTTTAAAGCCCCTCCCCCTCAGTGTTGATTGTGATGAAGTTTTAGAAGGTTGTAATTTTTAACGTTTTACAGAAGGATGATGGTCTCAATTTTTAAAAAAAATACCAAAAAATTTAAAACTAAGAAAAAAAATCATATAATTATAATTAAAGGGGACAAAAGGTATTACTTTGTGAAGAGGGATCTGGGACGTCGTGAAGGGCACGAGTAGGGGCAATGTGGTGATGTGGAGCAAGAAGCTGGCAAGTAAAGATCTGTGTATGTCTACCAGAGGAATGATGGGAAAACACATGGAAAGTAATGGAAGGACTCGAAATGGACACAGCTGCTAATTTCTCTCTATTCTAAGTCACTTTAATGTCTTTTAGAATGGGACCGCTCCTCCCCCTGCGCTACAGTGTAGCACAGCCCAATGCTCTCAGTTTTCTACTCTTCACCAATAGATCTATGAATATATATATATATATATATATATATTTTGTTTTTACTTTCAGGTTGCACAATAGAACTCAAAAATCTTTGTTTTTCCCGTCGTCTGAGACACTAACCGTAAAATTACCGGCATGTGATGTTGTGATGTCCCGATACCCACACGCGTGTGTGTGTGAGCCTCCCGCCATTCTATGTCCTCTGCTCCTAGTGCCTTACAAACTGCTAAACATGTCTGGTCCTTTTTGTTTCTCTAACATCAAGACCCGTTAGGTTGGTTGTCAGTGAGTCACCCCTTCCCCCACTCCTAGTGCTGAAGTTTCACAGACCCTCAATTGTTTTTTTTGTATTTTATTTTGTACCACACCAAGTTTGGGAGTGACATACGTGTCTATGTGTCTGCTCGAGGTGAGTCCAGTATTAGTCGCGCTCACAAACTGTGGTAAAGAATAAAACCTGTAATAATCATCACTGTACGGCTTTCTGTTTAACCCCTTAGCGGCAGGGAGGAGGGTAGTCACTGTTACTTCAAGTTTTTTTTTTTGTTTTTTTTTAAAGAAGGTTTTCAAAAATAAAGGAAATCCCAAGTGTTGGCGCATCGTGATATGGAGGAGTGTCTACGTGAGTGAGATTAACCCCTTCAGTGGTGAGGAGGTTAAAATAACAAAAGGGAATAAAAGACTTGTAATTTGTGAGATTTGTCCACAGAGATTTATTTTTATGGGTTTGTGAATATTTGGAAAGAATGTTAAAAACCTGGTGTAGTCCGCAGCTGAAAATGAATATATGTGGCCTGGGGGTCAGATGCTTTAAAGGTCATATAACAGTGTAAGGCCCCTTTCACACGGGCGAGTTTTCCGTGCGGGTGCGATGCGTGCGGTGAACGCACTGCACCCGCACTGAATCCTGACCCATTCATTTCTATGGGACGGTGCACACGAGCGGTGATTTTCACGCATCACTTGTGCGTTGCATGAAAATCGCAGCATGCTCCTCTTTGTGCGTTTTTCACGTAACGCAGGCCCTATAGAAATGAATGGGGTTGCGTGAAAATCGCAAGCATCTGCAAGCAAGTGCGGATGCGGTGCGATTTTCACGCATGGTTGCTAGGTGACAGTCTATTCACTGTATTATTTTCCCTTATAACATGGTTATAAGGGAAAATAATAGCATTCTGAATACAGAATGCTTAGTATAATAGTGCTGGAAGGGTTAAAAATAATAAAAAAGTTAACTCACCTTCTCCTCTTGTTAGCGTAGATCCCGGTCTGTTCTTTAGCTGTGGACTAAAGGACCTTTGATGACGTCAGATCACATGCTCCATCACCACGGTGATGGACCATGTGATTGGAGCATGTGATCTGACGTCACCACAGGTCATTCAGTCCACAGCTAAAGAACAGACCGGGATCTACGCGAACAAGAGGAGAAGGTGAGTTAACGTTTTTATTATTTTTAACCCTTCCAGCACTATTATACTATGCATTCTGTATTCAGAATGCTATTATTTTCCCTTATAACCATGTTATAAGGGAAAATAATACAATCTTCAGAACATCAATCCCAAGCCCGAACTTCTGTGAAGAAGTTCGGGTCTGGGTACCAAACATGCGCGATTTTTCTCACGCGAGTGCAAAACGCATGACAGTGTTTTGCACTCACGAGGAAAAATCTTGCATTTTCCCACAACGCACCCGCCTCTTATCCGGGCAAAAAACATGACGCCCGTGTGAAAGAGGCCTAAGGGTTTGTGGGATCTGTTATGTCATTGGCAGAGACTTGTGACCATCACGGAATATGATGCTTCATCACAACCTCCTTGTTGTGTTACTATAAGATTTCCAGATCTTGAAGAGGACCAGTCACCTCAGTGTCTGTTTTAGTAACTGCATGTATTGAAAATGAAACCACAATGCTGCTGCATCGTTTTATTGGCACCTATATGGCCAGTTATTAGGTCTCTATTCTTTTCATATGACTCTGTGTTGTGCCATTCCTCTATTATCCCTACTTGAACCTGACTTTGAACCTAACACATGTTGGGTTTCACAAGGTTTTCTGCTTCAGTGTTCTTAGATCTTCTTGTTGCATGTTTCTCTGGTATACTGAAGTACAATTACAATAATTTCCTAAGTTCTATAACTTTTATTGAGAAATACATCATGGGGTACATTTATTAAGACTAGCATTTTAGACGTTGGTCTTAATAAAGGCCCATAGCTGGCTGTGGACTCTCCAAAGTCACAAAGACACAAACTCAAAGCCAAACAAAGAAGAGAAGAACCAGGGCATTACCGCCTCATGTCAGGGCAGAGCAGTTTAAAGGGACACTGACAGGCCCAATAAGCATATTTAGCTATATATATGACTGCAAAGGTCTTCTAATGTGTATTAAAATCATATAAGTATCCCCCCTGTCCACCTTATAAATACAGTAAACTCATGTTTTATAACCTGATAGAATCGTCTTCTTTCTGCCCAAGGGGTGGCGTTTCAGCTTCACTTGCGCCCAGCCAGCCTCTCCCCAACCGCCATTTTGAAGCGCCGCCCAACTCATCAATATTCACTTCGCTGGGCGGCTTCTGCTGTCCCCGACGTTCCGAGATCCCTTGCATGCCCAGTAGAAAGCTATGGGATCTCGGAACGTCGGGGACAGCAGAAGCCGCCCAGCGAAGTGAATATTGATGAACCATTTGATAATCCTTTCCCAGATAAGGTCTAATCCATTTTTGGGTGATCAGTCACACACCGCGCATCTTCTGCTGTTGTTCTGGGTGAAGGGAGTAGGGATAAGTGCTGTATCCCTTACGGACCTGTTTCAGTTGAGTTATTTATGGGCCTAGAAGAAAAGATATGGACATGATTAGGTGAGATAATTTTGTTGATAATCCACAAAACTCTTCTATAAAACAAGTACAAAAATAACAATACACAACAGAAATGTCCCCAGCAAAATACACAGAATACATAGCAAGGCTGATCAGCACCTCACAGCCTAGCACCTGCTAACAGAGCAAGAAAGAGAGTTGGGGTACATTCACATGTCCGCAGTGTTTTGCGTATCCGCAAAACACTGGGCCAGCACCCCAATAGAAATGCCTAATCTTGTCCGAATAGGACATATTCTATTTTTTTTTTTTTTGCGGAGCTGTGGACCGGAAATGCAGATGCGGATGCGGACAGCACACTGTGTGATGTCTGCATCTTTTTGGCCCCATTGAAAATGAATGGGTTCAGATCCGTTCCGCAACATTGTGGAACGGATCCGGACCCAAAGTGCGGACATGTGAATAGACCCTTAGGGTTCATTCACACGTCCGTGGTGTATTGTGGATCCGCAATACACCCGGCTGGCACCCCCCATAGAACTGCCTACTTCCGCAATTGCGGACAAGAATAGAGCATGTTCTATTTTTTTTTTTGCGGAGCCGCGCTCCAGAAATGCGGATGCGGAGAGCACATTGTGTGCGCTCCATCCCGTTCTGCCCCATTGAGAATAAATGGGTCCGCACCCGTTCCCGATATTGTGGAACGGATGCGGACATCTGAATGGAGCCTTAACCTCTACAGTGCCGCAGAGTGCTGTGAGGTTCAATGCATAGACACTAATTCACACATAAATACTTAAGGTAATGGGGCTTGGGTAAAGAATAAGGATCTGGAAGAGAAAATAAATAATATATAAATAAAATCTCCATTTCTGTTGCAGGAAATTGGGGGGAATCTTGTTTTCCTATTGGGGGTCTTCCTGAGCAGAGAGCAATAGGCAGACAATCAGTCCAGGGTTTTCTATTCTCTGCCATTATAGATGGTATGTGAGCCTATTCTGTCTCCAATGCTCCTGTTTTTGTCCTACTGCTGGGAAGTATGTGTAACTCTATCACTTTGTATAGTTTAAGGAACCCCATACCTTCATACCAGGAGAGGAGTCTTTGCCTTGATGACAGGCCATGCTTCCAGCCACCCTGAGAATAGATCCACATAGACGAGCACAAACTCATACTGTCCCACCTTTACTAGTTGGATGAAATCTATCTGTAGTCACTGGAACAGGTATGATTGCTTAGGGAAAGCCTTAATAGCCTTTCGAGTGTTATGGCAAGCACAGATCAGGCAGGCCTGAATGGAGCGTGGAGCCACGTTGTTGAATTCCGGGAAAATGCAGAAATTACCTACCAAACTTACCATGGCTTCCTTTAAAGCATGTGTGGGTGCATGTGTCAGATGGGTCATCATGGGGTACAGGGCTCAAGGCAGGCAAAGTTTGTTCTCTACTACCGAGATATATATTTTTTTTTTATTGCCTCTTCCCAGCCTCCTTTTACTTCTATCACCTCATTTCCTCATTGGAAGCCTAGTTCTGCATTTGGGCCACCAATGACCTATCCACCTTCGGTATTGCTGTTGTAAAGTGGCACTCTGCCATCACTGGCAGGTATACTTTGAATACAAGTATACCTCCTGCTATAGCAAATGTCTCCCGGGTTTATCTATTTCAGGGCATATGCATCTGTATATGAGCATTATGGGTGTCTTATCACTCGATCACATACTCCATGGCAGACACATGGTTCTGTGTTCACTCCAAATGCACCATCTCTCACAGCAGTCTAACACTCCCTTGAATCCTGCCCATCTGTTGCTCCTGGCTGTGCCTCACTAGGTCACAAATCGGTCTTGCAGGAGCTCTATCCTGACTTCTGGGTGGTGGTGGCTACCCATCAGTTTTGCAAGGATGAACTTCTGATCTGATTCCAGTGGACCCAGGTATGAGGGAACACCTCGGACATGGCGTTTGGCGTTATCGCAGTCTTTATTCTGAGTCCACGTTTTTAAATTGCAACAGAAGTGCTCCTTTCATTCACTCTCCTTTCACACACATAGTCCCTGTCAATACACTAGGCTAACACGATAAACAACATGAGGACAGGCAAATGAACCACGACAAGTTCTCAGAGATTCCCTCCCATTTCCCACCTGGACTGAAAAGAGAACTCGCCTAGAGAGAGGAGAGAGATCAGTAAGACAAGGGCTAACTTACCAAGGTTTTTATGCCTCTCCTTTCCTCTTGGGAGCTCCCTTCTTGCTTCAGTCAAGGCAGGTGTGATGGGGATCACGGACGAGCCCCCACTTAATGTTAGAGTAGCTTCCTCTACTGAAAAGGAAGTTGTCGAGGATCATGCGAGCCAGGGGACAGTCGGCACACACAGCGTAGGTGTACAATAGAGTCAGAGTTTACCCTCTGTGTTAGAGTTAATTTATAAATAGACACAAAGTCAATCAAAGGTTTATGGTATGGTCACTGATCCAATCAGATTAGACGAAACAGGACATGATAGCCTCATGTCAGGACAGAGCACGTTATGGTGGAATGTGTGGACAAGGACTGCCTGGCCTTAGCAACCTAAACAAGTCTTGTAGTCCACCAACCCCCTCCCACACCCTTTATTGGAATGTCCTTTAAGAAGTTTTGAAAAGTTGTTTATAGACAAAATGTGGGTCTTCATCAACCTGGTGTAAAGTAGAACTGGTTCAGTTGCCCATAGCAACCAGTCAGATTCCACCTTTCATTTTTCATATCTCCTTTGGAAAATGAAAGGTGGAATCTGATTGGTTGCTATGGGCAGCTAAGCCAGTTCTACTTTACACCAGTTTGATATATTTCCAGTATCAATTCTGCAATTCGTCTTGGCATACTGGATATAAGGTTCTGGGCCACATCCTGACTGATGGCAACCTATTCTTGCCTAGTCAGTGCTTGGAGTTTATCACAATTTCTTTTATTTTTATTTTTTTCTCCACCTGCTTTTTGAGGATTGACTTCAGGTTGGCAATGGGATTGAGATCTGGGGAGTTTCGTGGCCATGGACCCAAAATTTTAATGTTTTCTTCACCAAGTCACTTAGATGCAGTATCATTCTTACCTTGTGACATAGTGCTGCATGATGCTGTAAAATGCATTAATCATCACCAAATTGCTCCTGGATGGTTGGGAGAAGTTTCTCTTGGGGGATATTTTGTTACCATTCTTTATTCATGGCAATGATTAAGGCAGAATTGTGAGTGAGATAGCAAAAACAAGGGATAAATCTAGCAAATGTACTTTATTTCTTGCTTTAAAAAATTTAGAAGATAGCAACTATGGAGACTTGTGCTGTATGATCAATTTTTTAAAGGAAGAAATAAAGTACATTTGAATTTTATTCACTGGATCCATCCCTTGTTTTTTATATTTCGTTGAAGAGTCTATACGGACTCTGGATCCAAGCTGAATTGGATTATATCCCTCCCACCTTAAAGAGATGGACACACATAGGCCCCTTGCAGACAAGCGTTCCTCCTGCAGCAAGTCGCAACGCAGCCCCCGGCCTGACCTCCCAGCGCTGCCGGGGGTCACATAGCCAGGGCCGTCTTTACCAAGGGGCAAAAGAGGCAGCTGCCCCGGGCCCAGTTGCTCCTGGGGGGCCCAAGGCAGCTGCCTCTTGAGCCCTGCTAGCTACTGCCCTGGGTGTCAAGCTGTCAGCTGCTATGCCATGCCTGCCGGCACTGAGTCCAGGCATCATGATCGTACTGTGTTAAATTGTGATCTAGGACCTTAATGACATCATCACCATGTGACCAGTTAATATACTGTAAACTACTGTATATTGTGTGTGGTCCAGTATACTGTGAGGGGCTGTATATTGTTGGGGGCTGTATACTGTGGGGGGGGGGGGCTGTATACTCTGTGAAGGGCCTGTATACTCTGTGAAGGGCCTGTATAGTGTGGGGGGGGCTATACTGCTGTACTGTATACTGTGGGTGCGGTATAGTGTGGAGTGCTATACTGCTGTACTGTATAGTGTGGGGGGCTGTATTGTGTATAGTTTGGGGTGCTGTATACAGTGAGGTGTTGTATACTGTGGGGTGCTGTATACTGTGGGCTGCTATACTGCTCTACTATATACTGTGGGGTGCTATACTGCATACTGTGTGGTGCTGGGGTGCACTGTAACACTAGGGTGAGCCGTGCCCTGGTCTCCTTCCTGCAGAGCGGTGCCCACTTTCAGCCTGAGCCCAGAGCACTGATCCTGAGCCGCTGGAGTCTTCAGAACTGGAAGTATTTACAGTCATTCACTGTACTCTACCAGATGTGTGGATTTTTTGTGTGTGTGTCGTGGTGGAGGGCGTGATTGCCTGCTAAGGTGTGGGAAGGCGGGATCCAGGGGGCCCAAGTAAATTTTTGCCCAGGGTCTAATCAATATTAAAGACTGCCCTGCACATAGCATTATATTGATTTGTGATGCTATGTAACCCTTACAGTTCTGGAATGTATCAGATAACACTGACAAAAACCACACATGTAATACAAAAAAATTGTCTATTATGTCATATCCAAAAACACATACAATACATAAGATAGAGAATAATAAAAAGCAGTGCAGATCAATGCTATGAGAATGATAGCTCATGGTCCGCATGTATTATATTAGTCCATCTCTCTTAAAAATTTAGTTAAAGAGCACTAAAATAATGGAGACATACAGACCGGGGGGGGGGGCGTTAAGAGAAACCCCGACTTACAGTTTGCTTCGCTTCCTTCGGGGGGGCGTATCAATCTGAGCTATACCAAACCTATATATACCATATAGTCCATGGAAGGGGAAACTGCGGCTCTCCAGCTGTTGTAAAACTACAACTCCCAGTATCCCTAGTCTGCCTACAGCAGGGCATGATGGGATTTGCCCTATACAATACAAATAGTCCCTCCTAAATTATCAATAAACCTTCTCCTGTAGTCTAGCGGGAGATGGCCATAGGCCATGTGTGGCTGTAGATGGCGTCTCATAGATTGGCGGTGAAATCTCTGGATTTAACGTGGGATCATGTCTGAAATCTCAGACATGTGACCCATCTCACAGTATCGACCAAGCCAGCTCACTCCCATCCCTACCATGCGCACCCCAGGGGGGAGGAGGCCGGTAACAACGCCACACAAAACACACCGTGGCAGTAGTTCACGCCCCCTCCACCAACGTGGGAGGAAGTACAGGGAGTGGACTGCAGAGGATTGGGCTGAAGTTATTTTTTCTGATGAAGTCTCCTTCAGACTGTTTGGCACATCTTGTAAAATTGTCTGGAGAAGAAAATGTGAGCGCTACCATGAGTCTTGTGTCATGCCAGCAGTAAAGCATCCTGATAACTTTCATGTGTGGGGTTCTTTCTCATCCATTGGAGTGGGTTAACTCACAAGTCTGCCTAAGAACACTGCCATGAATAAAGAATGGCATCAAAGCATCCTCCAAGAGTAACTTCTCCCTGTGATCCAGGAGCAATTTGCTGCTTAACAATGCTTTTTCCTGCATGATGGAGCACCATGTTGCAAGGCAAACGTGATAACTAAATGGCTTGCTGAACAAAACCTTAAAATTTTGGGTGCATGGCCAGGAAATTCCACAGATCTCAATCCCATTGAGAACCTAAAGGTCAATCCTCAAAAAGCAGGTGGAGAAACAAATGGTGATAAACTCCGAGCACTCACTAGGCTACTTTCACATCTGCGTTTTGAAACCTGGCAGGCAGAGGGACAGCCTGCTGGAGTTCACCGTATCTGGCATAGCTGGATAATGCTGCAAACCGCCAGATCCCCCTTGACTAAAATAGGATCCGGCTGCTTCCTGGCATCAGTGGTGGCTTTTTGATGGACAAAAAGTCATGCACGCAGGAATTTTTATTTGGCTTAAAGCCAGTATTTGTGCTGGAAAGTGGCCAGATTCCCCTAACATCCCATTATAGTCAATAAGGATCCGGTGGTTTGTGGCATTATGCAGCTATGCCGGATATGGTGAACTCCAGCAGGTTGTTTCTCTGCTGGAATAGCATGGCAGATTTCAAAATGCAAATGTGAAAGTAGTCTTGGGCAAGAATGGGGTCCCATCAGTCAGGATTTGTCCCAGAGGCTGATATCTAGCATGCTGGGGCAAATTGCTGAAGTCGTGAAAAAGAAGGGGCATCACTGTAAATATTTAGTCCTTGCATAAAAGTTTAAAAATGTATGAAATGCTTATAACTGTACTTCAGTATACCACAAACATCTGACAAAGATCTAAAAACACTGAAGCAGCAGACTTTGTTAAAAACAAAATTTGCATCAGTCTCAAAACTTTGGCTATGACTGAATTGCTAGCAGTTTGCAATAAAGGTCCCTCTGTACAGGGACCACCAACTGGTAACACCCAGTTTAAAAGGGTTGTCTGGGTTCAGAGCTGAACCCGGACATATCCTTATTTTTACCCCGGCAGCATCCCTAAGGCTAGCATCGGAGCATCTCATGCTCTGATGCACTCCCTTGCCCTGTGCTAAATCGAGCAGGGCACGAGTTAGTTTGTTTTCAATAACACACTGCCAGGTGGAAAGTTCCGACCGGCAGTGTGTTCGGTGACATCACCGGCTCTGATGTGCGGGCTTTAGCGCTGCCCTAGCAGTTTTACTGGCTAGGGCAGTGCTAAATCCCACCCATCAGTGCCGGTGACATCACCGGGGTTCCTGGCAGCCCCATGGAGAGCCCTGATACGTCACCGGATCTCCCAAAAACGCCTTTTGCCCTGTGCGATTTAGCGCAGGGCAAAGGAGAGCATCGGAGCATGAACTGCTCCGATGCTCAAGTTAGGGGGGCTGCCTGGGTGAAAATGGAGGGCTGTCCAGGTTCAGCTCTAAACCCGGACAACCCCTTCAATGCCTCATTCACACATCAGTGATTGCGAACCCAAACCAGGTGCAGATCTTTCCCTTAAGCTACATGCACACGACCATATGTGCTCAGTTCACAAATTGCAGATCCACCAAAAAATAAAAAATGCCATCCGGTTGTTTTTTTTGCAGATCCATTGTAACAATGCCTAAAATGGACAAGAATAGGACATTGTAATGCAAGGCACCAACGAAACAGACCAGTGTAGATGAAGCAAGGGGTTTATTCAAAAGAAAGTAAACAAATTCCAGGCAAACTTCTCTGGTAACAAATAACAGGAATACCAAAACAAATGGAAGCCAGGGGAAGTCCCGAGCCGTGCTTTAAATCCAGTGGGACCCAGATCCTGGGTCCCACTGGAAAAGACTGAGTCCAGACAACCTTCAGTCACTAGCACAAGTAGTATGACCTGTATCTGGAAAGGCAAGGATAACAATGGGCAGTAACCAACCAAAACGGGGCAGATGACCTTTTATGTGCCTGCTAACAAAGCCCAGGGCGCCAAGTGTCCACTCCCCATAGGTCATGAACTGCCCTACACCTGTGTACACAGCCTTGGCTGCTCATTGGCAATTATCCCAACGCCGGCCCCCCTAATCTTCTTTGAATTTGTGGCCAGGTGCTATTCTCATCACAGGTAGGCAAAGTGCATTAGAAGCGCGTACAGGTGACCACGCATCCCCTTGTGAACCCGTTCCCGAGCGTACACGCGGACGAACGACAGGCTCGGCGAGAGTACGCGAGTGTGTCAATACGGACACTAAAGTGGAATCCGCAAGAGGTACCAGAGACAAACCGCGGCCTACTGCCACTAGCTCGACCAACCTGTCCCTGAGACCCTGGCGGTCTTCCCCCTCCGGCGCACACACGAACGCATCCCCGCGTAAATGGACAGAGCATCTGCCGGGCCTGGTCTGGTCTAAAAGAGCTATCCTGACCAGCTGCAGGAGTGAGAGTTGCATGAGAGAAGGTGGTTGCTGCTGCGTTCAAAAAGGTGTGTGGGGCCCAGTCAGTTCTTGCTATGCCACTGGCCATTATGCAAACTTTATTTTAACTCTAGTAGCCATCAACCCCAATTGTCCTAACCTGTGCCCTATAAAACAGAACAAAACACTCACCTTTCCCTCACTGTGTATGCACCTCTGCCTTGTTCATGCCTGCTTCCAGACCTTGTGAACTAAAATTGACTTGAAAACAAAATGGCTTGAAATTAAATAAGAAAATAATGTTAT
This sequence comes from Bufo gargarizans, assembly GCF_014858855.1. Lineage (NCBI taxonomy): Eukaryota > Metazoa > Chordata > Amphibia > Anura > Bufonidae > Bufo > Bufo gargarizans. The sequence goes on along the minus strand of NC_058081.1, from coordinate 516,206,371 downwards.
ATTAATATCTGCCACTAAGTGCAGTGATTGGCTGCAGTGGTCACATTCTGTATCACATATGTCACTGCTGCTGTTTCTAAACAAACAGCCGCAGGAGAACTGGACCAGCTCTGTGGAGAACGACGCTAGAGATGCAGCGTCCCACTCAGGACACGTGGGAACTGCAAAATAGCTTTAAAACTGTATTATCATCTTGCATGTCATTTTGTATTACAACACCTGTTGTATCCCAGTTCATAGGCTGGTCTGGTGTAATTTATACATCCCACTACTAGATGTTGATAGCACTTAGGTCATATAAATACCTAGGTCAGGCCTAGTGAGACGGTTGATAGTTGGGAGTTAGTTGAGAGATGGTTCTCAAGTCTTTAGGAGGTTAGTGAGTAGCAGAATCAGTGGTACTCTAAGGCTACACACCACACATTAGTGGGTGAAGCCAAATGCAGAAATGAGGTAGAGCCATGGTATGAGGCGCAGGAGAGTGTTTTCCTCCTGTGACCTTCTTAGATCCCAGAACCTACAACCAGAGGATAGCGTTTTCGTCCCTGGAAGAAGTTAACCAAGCTAAAGAGAGACATCAGTGATAACAGACATTACTAAAGACTTAATGGACACCTTTGCGCATGGTGGAGGACAATCTAGCTACAGGCAGCCTCACCATACTTTGAAGAATACAGATTAGCTACCTGCTTAAGGGCTTGGAAGTTACAGAAACTGAAAGGACTAAGCATACCAATAAGCATTACAGGCAACCTCACCAAATTACACTGATACAGAACCTTCAAGCTAAGCTAAACCCAGCCAAACCTATTAACAGTGGATCAACAGGATTCCTTTTTTACACTGCAAAAGATTGTATTCTGTTTGATGTACCTGCTGCAACTGGAACCAACATCAGTAAAAGTTGTGAGTTTTATCCTACCACTGTCTACTTTGATCTTACCATTAGTTGTACCGCCATTAACGGTACTGGCCTCACGACAAATACCATCAAGAGACTCCGCCGCAACAAGCACCCTAAGCACCCTTGACATCAAGGGCACCTCAACCTTCATCTTGGCTCATGCTTCCCTATCACAGAGCGTGCCCCAGAGGATTTCGTGCTGTCCACCTCAACACTGTGCTGCCAGCCCAGGGAGGCTTTCTGCTAACCGTGAGTAAACTGATGAACTGTGTTGTTATTTGGCCCCTCATCGGCCCACCGTGCACCTCACGTGTTGCCCCTGCGGTACTGGCTGGCTGCAGAGATAATGCATCCACATTATGGCCATCTGAATGAATCCTACAAAAATGTTTTCAGAAGCCAATCTGAACAAGTATAGTGTAAAGCATAAGGAATCACTGCAAAAAAATGCACCAAAATGATAAGCAACTGACAATACTACAATACTAGCCAATTCCTCAAGCCAATGTTAAAAGCTGAGAACTGAGCATGGTGGTGGACGCTTGAGCTCCTCGACCACAACACCCGGTCACATAGCTTTTTAGCCAAACAACCCTGTTTAACATGGGCAAACTATCTAAGGAGAGAGGCAGAGAGTCGGACTGCACACCGAGAACCTAGAAATCGCAAGGGGATCTATCTAGGTTCCTGAATACAAAGCTGTCAGCTCTGGCGGCAAGGAAGAAAATGACGGCGGCTGATACACACTCTGAAGCGCTTGAAGAGGACTCGGATGGTGACAGCTCCTGCGCTTACTCGGACGCGCACAGAGGGGCTCAACAGTTACCTATAACACGGTCTTTCTTATAACACTCTTTGTCGCAGACTCTCGCTCTGGTGATGAAGGTGTTAGCTGACATAAAGACTGAGGTACAGCAGTTGGGGCATGGAGTGGAAACGCTATAAAATTATCAAACAGTAATTGTGCAGCACAACAGAGGGATGCAGGCTCAGTTGCAAGCTCTACGCTCACAGATAAATAATGCACATCTACACCTGGAGGATCTGGACAATAGGGGACGTCGGAAGAATGCCAGACTTAGAATCCCTGAATCTGTCCCTGCTGAAGAGCTAACAGAGGATGTACACAGGATCTTTTCCCTTCTGGTGGGGCAGACACGTGCAGACGCCATTATCATCTAACAGGCACATAGAGCCCTTAGACCGAAACCCCCGGCGGGAGACCCACCAAGGGATACGGTCTGTGCTCTATTAAACTTCCTTGATACAGTGGAAATGCTCAAAAAGGCACGAGAAAAGAATGACATTCTCTTTGCTAATCATAAGATCCTGATTTTTCAGGACTTAGCCGCCAGCACGCTCACAAAACGCAGGATCTTACGTCCCTTAACAGCGGAACTACGAGCAAGGAAACTACCCATGAGATGGCTTTTTCCCTTTGGTCTAAGCACCACAATCAAGGGTAGACAAATAACTGTGAAATTTCAAGATGATTTATCAAAAATTTGGAAAGCCCTATAGATGACACCTCTGGACATACCTTCATGGCTGCCGATACCCGTTCCAGAAGATCTCCCTAGGCTGCCCTCACTTCCATCGTGGCAACTATCCTCGAAATCCAAATCACCCAGGAGGAAGTCGGCACCCATGGACTGAAGCATTGCCACATAGAGAGACAAGGGTTTGATATATATATTCATACTACCAGTTGTGGGATCTTTGCTGTATGTTAACAGAAAGTTGCCCTACAGAGTTGTTTATATAATTGATCAAGTTATAACTGGTAGAAGGTTGTCTCTTAAATATCTCCTATTATAGTTATATGCGGGCTATTCACCACAGCTGGGGCCCAGAAGGGTGCCGTAGATATTGCCCACTCATGGGCGTCTCACACATATGGGCCACATAGCCCCTACAGCAATTAGGAATTTTCTCCTCAATGGCTATGCAGTCGCCTGTTCCTATGTATTTTGAAAAAGAATAGGTTCTGTTTTATTTCATATATTAATGTTTTATTAGGGTTTTTCCAGAATAATCAAATCAGCATTGAACAGTGTCAACGACAAGAATAATACCAGTGATGCAGTACAGAAAATAAGCATAAGAGATAATTTTCAAATACATAGACTGAACAAAAAGGCAAATGTATAATCATATAACTACAGGCATCCAAACGAACACAAAGAAAAAGGACAATAGACATAGGAGACAAACAAATGAGACAGCGGGAGAGGGGGAGGAAAGGAGGGTGGGGGCTACAGCATAGCGAGGAGGGCCTAAACCCTGGTGTCTCGAAACAAGGATGTGGAGCGAAAGTCATCCCAGGGGCCCTAGGTCTTCACGAACCGGAATCTGAGGGCTTTACACTGATAAGGTCTTTCAACCTCTGGTAGAGAGCAATTTCCTCAAACCACTCCTCAGGGGAGGGGGGGAGAGGTGGATTTCCAGTGTCTGGGGATCACCGCTTTCACCGCCTGTATCATGTATTTCAATAGAGATTTCTTATAAGCTGGGGCATTCAGAATGCTATCAAACAGCAAAAAGGTCTCTGGGGAGTTCTGCATGGGTAAGACATGCGTAAGACATCTCCAGCAACGATCCGATACTGTCGGGAACCATCGGTGGAGCAGCACCGGCACTCTGTACCACCTAGAGACAATTTTATAACTCGTTTCTTGAGCTTTGGTAGAAATCGTGGATTTGTGAGACAACAAGAAACATTTGTTCCATTGAGCAGGGGTATACTGCCTTCCTAAGTCACGTTCCCACGCCTGGCAAAACGTCGGAGGGCACAAGGACCGCCGTTGTATAAGCAGCTTGTAAACAGAAGATACAGGACATAGGACCGCAGAGGGGGAAAGACACATCTTTTCAAAGTCCGTTAGGTTGCGGGATAAATTATGAGTCTTAGCCAAAGAGGAGTGGATATGGAAGACAGAATCAAAATGGTCTGGTGCGCCGTAAAAGACAGATGTGAATGCGAAGGGCATGGTAGTCCCGCCAACCATGGGAGGGCAGTAATTGAGCCAGGGGCAGAGTCCCGGGCAGTATGAACCCAAGCCTTAGACGTGTCCGTGCGAAGCATGTCCAGTAACCGGGCATACGCAGTATCGTGGTAGTATAATCGACAATCAGGTAGGCCCACCCCCCCATTTTCCTTAGGACGTGTCAAGACTTCCCATTTTAACCGCGGTCCGCTAGGTGCCCAAACAAACTGCGTGAAACACTGACGCAGTTGTGACCAGAATGTGGAGGGAATACGGAGGGGAATCGTCTGCAATAAGTAAAGCAGTTAAGGCAACAGGTTCATTTTCAGAATACTAATCCTACCAAACCAGGAAAAATCACGTCTGCGCCAGCCATCTAGATCTTTTTGAAAACGCTGAAGAAGGGGTGTAAAATTCTGCGAAAAGAGTTGATAGAGGTCAGAGGTGATTCTCGTGCCGAGATAAGTTATCCCAGCGGAGGGCCAAACAAAAGGGAAGGAGCCCTTAAGGGAGGAAGCCAGGGCTTCCGGCAGAGTGACATTCAAAGCCTCAGATTTGGACATGTTGATTTTAAAATTTCAAAGTCAGAGATCATCAAAGTCAGAGATTTCTTTGAGCAAGGAGGGCAAGGAAACACGGGGGTTAGTAATATAAAGGAGGCGATCATCGGCATATGCTGCACATTTGTTTTCCCGTGAGCCTATCCTAATCCCTGAGATGTCTGGGTTGGCTCGGATGGAGGCAAGAAGGTGTTCCATAACTAGAACATACAGGAAGGGAGACAGAGGGCACCCCTGCCGCTTCCCGTTGTGAATCGGGAAGGAGGAGGAAAGGGTGCCGTTAATCTTAACCCGGGCTGTAGGGCGCTGATATAGAGACAGAACCTTAGACAGAAACATCGGGCCTACACCAAAATGGGATAAGGCAGCCTGGATGGCTGGCCACGCTATCCTGTCAAAAGCCTTCTTGGCATCTAAGGACAGGACCATGAGGGGAGTCTTTTTCAATTTGGCATAATGGATAATATCAAGGGTTCTAAGGGTGTTATCCCGGGCCTCCCTCCCCGGCACAAATCCGACCTGATCATTGCAAATTAAAGAAGGCAAATGAACATTCAATCTATTTGCCACCAATTTGGCAAAGATCTTAAGATCTACGTTTAAAAAAGAGATAGGATGATAACTGGCACATAGGTGCGGGTCCTAACCCGGTTTCGGGATGACAGTAATATAGGCCTCTGTGGACTGCTCCGGGAAGGGAAGCCCAGGAGACACCATGTTGAAGAGCGACAAAAGGACCGGGGACAGATCTGTGGAAAATGTTTTATAAAAACGGGCAGTAAACCCATCAGGGCCAGGGCTCTTGCCACCAGGTAGGGTCTTGAGCACTAACTGAAGTTCAGCGTCCATGAATGGGGCCTCTAGACTGGATGAGTCAGTGTCTGACAGTTTAGGGAGCAAATCGGAGGAGTTAGAAGGGATGCCCGTCTGCTGTACTGGGATGTGGGGGAGATGATAGAGTTGCAAATAAAAGGTGTGGAAAGTGGCAGCTATGTCCGGGGTGGTGTGTACCATGCGATCTCGAGCCGTTTTGATGGCGGGGATATGAGAAGCAGCCATTTTCACCCGGAGAGCTCTCGCCAACATACGACCACTCTTGTTCCCAAACTTGTAGAATTTACTCCTGCAAATTTGCAGCATACGTCTATAAGACGATTCCAAAAGGCGCTTAGCCTCCATGTGTGCATTCTGGAGGTCGCGCAGGGTTTGCAGAGAGAGTGCTCGCTTGTGGGCAAGTTCCAGCGAGGAGACCTTTTGCAATGCCAGTTTAAGGGAATGGGCCTTCTCTTTTTTGAGGCGGGAACCGTGTCTGATAAGAACACCCCGAAGGACACATTTCATAGCCTCCCACTGCACAGGAAGCGGGGTGGGATCGTCTCTATGGTCCGCTAAGAAATGTTTTATGCTATCGGTGAGGTCAGCAATACAGACTGCGTCGAGAAGAAGGGACTCATTAAGGCACCAAGTCCACTCCTGTTTTGCCAAAAATGGGAGGGTCAGGGAGCAATACACCGGAGCATGGTCGGACCACAAAATATTACCAACATGCGTGGCGGTCAGCCAGGACAAGGCCGGTTGTGGGAGAAGGATATAATCAATACGACTATAAGAGTCGGGAGGAGCAGAATAAAAGGTATAGTCCCTGTCTGCCGGATGCTGAAGACGCCAGGGGTCTCTCAGCTGCAACTGAAGCAGGGCCCGTTTGACTTTTTTTTATGGTGGAATAAGGGAGTGATGCGCGGCCTGTAGAATTATCAAGGGTAGGATCAAGGGTCAGATTAAAGGGTTTCTACCACTTGCTTTGCACCCATTTCGTTTTCAGACACTAGCGATCCACTAGTGTCTGATGTACAATACAAGCTAAGTATTATCTTATTCTGTTCGGCCGTTTTGTTTAAAAAAACACTTTTATATTTATGCAACTGAGCCTCTAGGTGCTATGTGGGTGTCTTTTCAGCACCTAGAGGCTCCGTCTACCTTCATAAACTGCCGCCCAGCTCGTCGCTCCAGCATGCCCATCTCCTAGTGAATTAGATCCTCCCCCTGCTTCTGGCGTCTGAAATCTCGCGCCTGCGCCGTCCGTCTCTGCATTGGCGGCATTCGGCGCAGGCGCAGTGGAAATGTCTGAGCAGGGAGCGGTCAGACATTTCCACTGTGCCTGCGCCGAATGCCGCCGAATGCAGAGACGGACGGCGCAGGCGCGAGATTTCAGACGCCAGAAGCAGGGGGAGGATCGAATTCACTAGGAGATGGGCGTGCTGGAGCGACGAGCTGGGCGGCAGTTTATGAAGGTAGACGGAGCCTCTAGGTGCTGAAAAGACACCCACATAGCACCTAGAGGCTCATTTGCATAAATATAAAAGTGCTTTTTTAAACAAAACGGCCGAACAGAATAAGATAATACTTAGCTTGTATTGTACATCAGATACTAGCGGATCGCTAGTGTCTGAAAACGAAATGGGTGCAAAGCAAGTGGTAGAAACCCTTTAAGGTCCCCACACAGAACTAAAGTCCCACGGATCACTGGAGCTATTTTGTTCAGCAGATCCTCCACAAAAGAGTCCTGATTCTGATTGGGGGCATAAACATTAAGGAAGGTGAATTCCCTACCCCCTATGAGCAGCATAAGAGCTAAATACCGGGCATCCAGGTCGGCCGTACAGTCCAGCACCTGGTGAGCTAAATACCGATGGATCGCTATGGCGACTCCCTTCATCTTATTAACTGGGTTATTCGCAAAGTGCCAAGTCGTGTAGTGTCAATGACGGATGGCCGGGGCATGACCCACCTTAAAATGTGTTTCCTGGAAACAAACAACCTGTTCCTGCTGACGGTCAAAGTGGTGAAGCACCTGGACTCTTTTCTCTGGGGTGTTAAAGCCCTTCACGTTGAAGGATGCAATCTGCAGGGAGAGGGAAAAAACACCAAGTGGAGGCAAACAATTGACAAAAGACGAGGAGAAAACGAAAGGGAAAGGAGCAGGAAACAAAAGCGAAAAGGAAAGCAGAAATGGGAATAGCGTGACCAAAGGGCCAAAAGAGGCTATCACTTGGGACCAGGCGCCCCAAGGGAGAGTCTCTGGGTCTTCGGGAGAAGCGTCAACCAGACAGGAGCTACTAGTTACGACCCGGTAGGTATGAGAAAAAACTATGAAAAAAAACAGAATACAAGAGCGCCAGCCACAGAAGGTTCAAGAAACATCCAAAAAGGGGCAGGCAGAAAACAGAGAATGGTAACAGATTCCCCATTAGAGGAAAAGAGATACTAGAATATAGCAAGATTCAGCATCCCAAAGAAGGGTCACAGCAAACCCCTCAGGTAGCAGAAAGAGACGGAGAGCTGCGTTTCAGCCCATTCGCACGGGTATGTCGTCATCCCCGCTGGGTCAAAGGAGAAGCATTGGTCATGCCCCCAACTTGTGGTGAACGGGGTCGTCCCGGAGGTCCTGGAGCGTATGGAAGGAGGGATGGCCAGGGACCCAAGTCCACATGAGGTAAGTTCAACTGCTGAAGAAAATGAGAAAGGTCCGACGGGTCTCGGAGGGTAGCCTGCTGTCCCTTAGGGCCCACGAGGAGAGCAAAGGGGAAACCCTAATGGTAAGGAATGCCACGGTCCTTAAGGAGGGCCAGGCGTGGACGAAGAGCGGCTCATTGCGCCAAGGTTCTTTCACGGAGTAGAAGTGAACTCTGCAAATAACGTCCCTTGGCTTTGAAGTATCCGGATTAGGAGGGTGTAGCGCCCTATGAGCCAATTTCAATGTTGGCGCTAGGTGTCCGTTGAAGATCTTCACCAGGGTGGGCATAAGGGACGCTGGCGATACAGATTCCGGGAGGCCACAGATTCGCAAGTTATTGCGACGGATCCTGTTTTCAACGTCATCCAAATGATGGTGCAGGATGTGCAATTGAGTATCATAAGATTGCATTTTCTCAGCCAGCGATTGCACAGTAGCTGATAAGGAGACATGGTCCTGTTGAAGAGAGTCCACTCAAACACCCAGCGTGGTCATCTCAGAGTGGACCTGGGCGAACTTTTTTTTACATTCTTGTAAAATATCAGCCTCAAAGCTGGAGAGAGCATAGCAGGTTGCGTAGATCCGCCATAGTGGGCGGTCGAGAATCCTCGTCCAACGACAGAGCGGAGGCGGGAGGCCTCCGAAAGGGCTGAGGAGATCGGAGGCCAGCGGAGAGTGCCGCACCGGAGCCGCTTCAGGGTACGGGGACAAAGCTGGGCTGGAGGGTACACCCGCAAATAGAGAAGGCGCCCAGGATTTGGGTCTGATGGGCGGATGAGGTACAGGCCCCGGAGGGCCGCATGGAAAGTTCTGTGGCATGGCAAAATGGGGATGCAGAGCCCCAGTATCCGGCCTGGTCACATGAGGAGGAGACCGGGACTGCCGTTGTGGAAGAGGGGTCCCTCCATTACTGACCTGGGTGAGGGCAGGCCGCTGTGACAACTGTGCCGCCTGGAGAGGTTCCCGCCATGGAAGTTCTGTAGGTCCAGAGCCGGGGTCCGGGCCGGTATCTTCCGTGTCTGGAGACATTGATGCATGTCCTGGTATGGAGCCTAGGAGCGGCTCAGAGGCCGACCGGGATCGGGTGCGGCAGTGTGGAGGATCAAGCAGGCCTGAGGCCACTGAGGAGACTGCAACCGGGCACTATATGGGAGGATCGGCACCATCTTGCAGGAGCATGTTGCGCTCCTTCAGGCTGGAACTCAGCGCGGCGGGCTGTTTAGCAAACAGCCGAGGTAAGTCACCCTGGGAGGATGGCAGGGGAGCCACAGAGCTGGCTCTGCTCTTTTTGAGAGTTTTCTCCATGTGGAACGAGTGGCTGGCGCTGAGGAATACCGGGGTAGCAGAGGAGCTCACTCCGCACACGTCCTCACTCCTGCATGGCTGGACACGCCCCCCAGGTTCTGTTTTATTTCATATTGGCCGAGTGTGTGGAGCCTCTTGTACTAACTAGGCTCTATCACCTATGCCCCCCCCCCCGGCCTTAAATTCTTTATCCATCACAGCAAATGTACGCACGTTTGTGCTTTTAGGGCCTATGAGCCCTTTTCTTTTGTTTAGATTTATACTTACCCCTGTTCTATCCCCTGTGTTGGCTTGGTGTCTTAGAATCTGGTTGGAGCTAGATAACCTTCTGTTTGATATGTATCATGGCTAAGGTTACCCTTTACTCATTGAATTGTAATAGGATGACCATCCCTCAAAAACAGAGTCAGGTGTATCATACTCTTAAAAGAGAAGGTGCTGACATAGTCTTTTTTGCAGGAGACCCATTTCAGGCACCTTCATGTCCCAAATGTAATTAGTAGGTGCTTCTCTGTCTGGTACCACTCCACCTACTCCTCTGCGGCTAGAGGAGTCTCGATTGGCTTCAGTAAAAATTTACTGTTTGCTTTGACGGCCAAGCTGGTGGACCCATTTGGTCGCTACTTGTTTGTCAAGGTTAGGGTTTTAAATAAAACGATTACCTTGGCTAACATATATGCTCCAAACGTTAAACAGGTTCCATGGCTCCTTCGGACGTTGGAGGCCCTCCAGACATTCGCAGAAGGTTTGTTAATACTAGGGGGAGATTTCAATCTGACTATGGACCACCCCATGGACTCCACTTCCAAATCTCCACTTATCCCCAAAAAGCAGGTACGTAAATTACAACTATCACTATCTGACCTGCGGATCTCGGACATCTGGAGGGTCCTCAACCCTGTCGGAAGGGACACATGTTCATGGGACTTATCAGCGTTTAGACTATATATTCAGCTCCAACAGCGCACTATCTACTATTGTGAGTGCAAACATAGGTCACTCTACAATCTCAGATCATGCTTCTGTTAAAATACTAATTAAGTTACATGAACTGCCGCCTAGAGTGTGGTCTTAGCGACTTAACACTACCCTGCTGGAAGAGGAGGTCCATAGGAATCTCATAGAACATAAGATCACAGATTATTTTAAAGTGAATGACAGCCCTCAGACTCCCATGTCCATAATATGGGACGCTCACAAAACAGTTATTATAGGAGAATTAATTAGTCTAGGAGCTAGAATAAAGAAGCAAAGAACCCTAGAAAGTCTGCACAAGACAAAACAAACTGCTGAGATACAAAACAATCTCAAATCTCTAAGTTTTCAGGTTAAAGACCTTTTAAACGTGAAAACGGCTAAAATAATGCAATCACTACGCTTAAAATATTACTCCCATGGGGATAAGGAATCTAAACTGATGTCGAACTTACTGCGCTCATAAAGAAGCAAAACCTTTATCCATGCAATTAAATCTAAAGAGGGTAATAGACTTACCACCACGCCTGCTGTAGCAACAGAGTTCTGTAAATTTTACACGACTCTATATAACTTGGAAGCAGAAGACCCGAAGATAGGTTCGAACCAACAACTCTTACATTGACTCATTTCTCCAGTCTATCACAATACCCACTTTATCGACAGACAGCAAATCCAAACGCCTCCGCCCCTTTATAATAGAGGAAGTAGACAAGATTCTATGCACTATACCTTCGGGCAAAAGTCCAGGCCCAGATGGATACCCTATATACTATTATAAGAAGTTCAAAGCTATTCTGACCACGTATTTTGTGAGACATTGTAATGCCTTGATGCAGGGCTCCGTTCTTTCTGCTCAAACCCAGGAAGCACACATTACTATCATACATAAGGAAGGGAAAGACCAGTAATTATGCGGTAGTTACAGACCCATTTCTCTCCTCAACACAGATCTGAAGTGGTGGGAAAAACTCCTGAGCCACAGGATAGCAGCTTTGTTACCTGACCTTGTTGGTGAGGAGCAGGTGGGCTTTGTATTGGGCAGGGAGGGTAGACACAACATCAGTAGAGTCTTACATGCAGTTTTCCACGCAAAAAAAACCCCACCCCTAGTTTTGCAAGTAACCGATGCAGAAAAAGCGTTTGATACAGTGAACTGGCAATTTATGCGTAGAACCCTTGAATCATTTGAATTTCCAGATAGGTTCATACATGCTATCTTTACGCTATACTCTTCTCCTTCAGCTCGCGTACTGGTGAATGGAACCATGTCAAAGTATTTTGCCATTAAAAATAGTACCAGACAGGGCTTTCCCCCACGCTCTTTATCCTTACATTGGAAACATTGCTTTTGAAGTTGCAGTAAACCACCAACATTGGAGGTCTTGAAGCAGGTCGTCTGCGAATGCTGCCATCTTGTGGACGCATTTGTTCATTCGCAGACGACCTGCTTCTACTGATCTCAAACCCAAACTCAGCCATGCCATTTGTGATGGATATATTCGAGGCATTTGGTAGGGCCTCTAATTTTAAAATTTATTTTGATAAAACTGAGGCCCTGGGAATCTCCATGTCTCCCTCCCAACTGCGGAATATTAAAGACATGACCCCATTTAAATGGCCTCCTATTCTTAACTATTCTCCCCTGCTAAATAAAATTCATATTGACATGGAAAAGGCTCTGTTAGGGCAAGACAGAGAATATCTATTATGGTTCAACACACCCTTACCAATAGACGGGAATTGGTAAGTGAGCTAACCAGAAGCACCATTTCCAGATGTCATAGATCCAATGTGTTAAACATAAGTAACAAACACCTATCTCCATTAGCCCCACTTCACATCTTACCTCAGATTATGATGGAGAGACCTCTAAAGATCACTAAGGTGCTGTCTCCTCCTGACTTACAAGACCCTAGCTATTTGTCAGAGCGGGAACGAGAATTGAACATTAAATTGACGGGCCCAGTAGATCATTTATTCTAACTCACTCTCATGGGTTCTCTAGATGTATACAAGTTAGGAAAACTCCTATAAAACACTCACTAGGTGGTATTGCACACCTGAGTTCCTCCATCGAATACATTTGTCACTTTCAGATCATTGTTGGAGGTGTTCATCAAGCACAGGCAGCATCTCACATATCTGGTGGTCCCTGTCCCAAAATAAAAACATTTTGGGCGGAAGTGGAAGCAGTGATTAATAAATTATGTTCCCCTCACTTAAAATTATCTGCTCCGTTTGTGCTACTCTGGTTACCAGACAGTAACTTCAAGCCAGATAAGTCAAACCTAGCCACACACATGATTACGGCGGCCAAACTTCTTATTCCACTGAAGTGGAGAGATATCGATCCCTGACAATTGATTTGTGGTATAAGAAGGTGACCAGTTTATGCCGTATGGAGGAAATAGCAGGCTGGGAAAATAAAAATAGGAAAGCATTTTTGGAGTTGGCTGTCACATATGAGAGAGAGGTTGGATCTAGCCTAGTACGGAAGCGTTTCTGGGATGTCAAGTTAAAACCAGAACATATGACTACTACATACGACAGTTGTTTAATACAAGCAGGGGCGTAGCTATAGGGGGTGCAGAGGTAGCAGTCGCTACCGGGCCCAGGAGTCTGAGGGGGCCCAAAGACCCTTGTGCCGCATAAGAAGTATTATAGAAAGTGCATGCTGATCAAGTTACACCTCTGGCTGGAGGGAAGGGGTCATTTTTTACTTGGGCAGCATGAAGGCTATGTGCTTCCCTGCCCCTGGCCACAAAGCACTGAGTTAATGGGGCCAAGCTGAACTCTTGCACCAGGGCCCATTAGCCTTTAACTATGCCTCTGAATACAAGACTCATACCGACACTACCTGTTACCACCCTTTTCCCCTTCCCCCTATAGTTCTCTTTTCCTCATGTTCTTTATACAGTCCTGATCAAAAGTTTAAGACCACTTGAAAAATGGCAAAAAAATCATATTTAGCATTGCTGGATCTTAACAAGGTTCCAAGTAGAGTTTCAACATGCAACAAGAAGAAATGGGAGTGAGACAAAACATTTTTTGAGCATTCAATTTAATGAAAACAACAAATAAACTGAAACAGGCTGTTTTTCAGCTGATCAAAAGTTTAGGACCACACCTCCCAAAAAAAATGAACCCCCCCCCCCCCCCAAAACAGAAATCCAACTTCCAAACATGAACTCAGTAATGAGTAGCTCTGCCGTTATTGTTTATCACTTCAAAAATTTGTTTCGGCATGCTTGATGCAAGAGTTTCCATGAGGTGAGTGGAAACATTTCTCCAAGTGGTGAAGATGGCCGCACGAAGGCCATCTACTGTCTGGAACTGTTGTCCATTTTTGTAAACTTCCCTTGCCATCCATCCCCAAAGGTTCTCAATTGGATTTAGATCAGGGGAACATGCAGGATGGGCCAAAAGAGTGATGTTATTCTCCTGGAAGAAGTCCCTTGTCCTGTGGGCATTGTGTACTGTAGCGTTGTCCTGTTGAAAAACCTAGTCGTTACCAAACAGATGAGGGCCCTCAGTCATGAGGAATGCTCTCTGCAACATCTGGACATAGCCAGCGGCCGTTTGACGCCCCTGCACTTCCTGAAGCTCCATTGTTCCACTGAAGGAAAAAGCACCCCAGACCATTATGGCGCCCCCTCCACTGTGGCGCGTAGAAAACATCTCAGGTGGCATCTGCTTGTCATGCCAGTAACGTTGGAAACCATCAGGACCATCAAGGTTACATTTTTTCTCATCAGAGAATAAAACTTTCTTCCACCTTTGAATGTCCCATGTTTGGTGCTCTCCTGCAAAGTCCAAACGAGCAGTTCTGTGGCGTTCAAGGAGACGAGGTCTTTGAAGATGTTTTTTGTTTTTGAAGCCCTTCAGTCTCAGATGCCACCTGATGGTTATGGGGCTGCAGTCAGCACCAGTAAGGGACTTAATTTGGGTCGAGGATCGTCCAGTGTCTTGACGGACAGCCAATTGTGCTAATGAATTTTTTTTGGGTCTTCCATTTGACTTTTTTGTTCAATAACCCTCAGGATCATTTAAGAAATTCCAAATGACTGTCTTACTGCGTCCCACCTCAGCAGCGATGGCGCGCTGAGAGAGACCCTGCTTATGCAGTTCACTAACCCGACCATGTTCAAAAAGGGAGTTTTTTTGCCTTTGCCATCACAACGTGTGACTACCTGACAGAAAATGACAATGAATCCACATCTTTGCACAGATTTGGCCTTTTAGAGTAATGTGGTCCTAAACTTTTGATCAGCTGAAAAATAGCCTGTTTCAGTTTATTTGTTGTTTTCATTAAATTGAATGCTCAAAAAATGCTTTGTCTCACTCCCATTTCTTCTTGTTGCATGTTGAAACTCTACTTGGAACCTTGTTAAGATCCAGCAATGCTAAATAAGATTTTTTTGCCATTTTTCAAGTGGTCTTAAACTTTTGATCAGGACTGTATGTGCCTAATTTAACTTGCCTAATCATTTTGCTACTTCTCATGCAGCATAGCGGGTTTCGTTCTGCATGTGCATTGCGTTCTGCAGCCTAGCCCCTGATGACCACTTTATTGTATGTTAATATGGGTGTAATCCTGACTATGCAGTATTTGTCTTGGTGATTTGTAACACACCGATCTTTAATAAGAGCACTGTATATTGCATGTTCATATGTTATCTCTATTTTTGGAAAACTCAATAAAAATGAGAATTGGAAAAAATAGCTGAGAACTTTGCCAATATCTTCCAGTCAGGAACATTTTGGAGCCCCTCATGCACCACGTCAGCATGGGGTCCTACCACTAAACTACCCGTGCTGTGTGAACAGGGTCTGAACAGTGCTAGGAACTAACTCACAGCCAGGCTCTCACGTGCCTCCATAGTGGTATCACCAATGCACTGTGAGGTAGGATAAAGCTGTGAGCCGCACCCACAACAGACCATGTGACACAGAAGCCGCACCCACAACAGACCATGTGACACAGAAGCCGCACCCACAACAGACCATGTGACACAGAAGCCGCACCCACAACAGACCATGTGACACAGAAGCTGCCAGGTGCAAAAGAACGTTACCACCACAATGAAGTGGCACATTCCATACACATAAAGACAAAAACTCACTGAAAAGGTGGCCTAAATGGGTGGAAATGCTCCAAACCCAGACACTGTAGCGTGTCTATACCGGGGGAGCCATTCCTCTGCATGTGGCCTGCAGAAAACGGCAATCCCCAGCAAAAAATGCACCACAAGGACATCTTACACAAAATGATACATTGTGCAGGTAAAAAACATATATAAATACACAAATCACTGCAAAAAATGCACCAAAATGATACGCAACTGACAATACTAGCTAATTCCTCAGGCTGATGTTAAAAGCTGAGAACTTTGTCAATATCTTCCAGTCGGGAACATATCGGAGCCCCTCAGGCACCACGTCACAGTGTCTCAGCAAGCATGGGGTCCTACCACTCAACTGCATGTGGTGTGTGAAGGAAGCATGACCTGAGGAAGCAAAAACCTGAGATTTATGGATTTTACAATAATATAATGCAGCAAAGTTGGTGTCACTGATCACCTAGAATTCAACAATAATATAGTGTGCGGTAAGTTCCTGAGCTCCCCCTAGTGGTGACTGCAAGCAGCCTGTTCAGGGTATTTAGAGCTGTGTATCAGGAAACTGAGCTCCAGCTGCCATAAAGAAATATAGTATTCAACAGCACAGAATATTTGTCCTTAGGCTACTTTCACATCTGCGTTGTGCTGTCCGGATTTGAGATCCGGAACAGGGTCTCAAAACCGCAGCACTAAGCTTCAGTTTTATCCCCATTCATTGTCAATAGGGACAAAACTGAACAAACCAGATCCAGCGCCCATTGACTTACAGAGGTCTTAGTGCCGGATCCGGTTTCTTCATTTTCGATATAATGCAACCGGATCCGTTCTGAACGGATGCAGCCGGTTGTATTATTACAACGGAAGCATTTTGCTGTGGTTTTGAGATCCCATGCTGGATATCAAATCCAGACAGCAATATCGATGATGTGAAAGTAGCCTTAAATGACCTGGTGTCTACTTTAACTTCAAATATTATTTTTATGGACCCAAGATGTGGTGACGGTATTGGTGCCAGTCTCATAATCCAGCCATTATTATATGTAGACCTCTATGTAGCCTGGACAAACTTACCAAACATAAAAGGTTCGTTGGTGCATTGAGTCTCTTTTAATAAAACGGAATTACACACAATGCGGTTAAATTGCAGTTTTTATGATATTACTGTAAAGTGTAAATACACAGCAAGCATCCTTGTTAATCCTGGGAATTCTGTAATTGCATCTGTAATCAAAGAGCGCAATATAAGTCTTCACCAGTAGAGGGACCCGTGTGCCTGAAAATCCATCAGCACATGGTATGCTGCCCTCTCTATATATGATATACATTTCTGTCCATTCCTGTTATATATGGAATAATCTGCCAGTAGTTCCCAATATTTCCATAATGTTTGCCTGCCCCCCGACCTGCTCCTTGCCTGAACTGCACTGGTATATACGGTCGTCTTCCCTTTTAGTTGGGAGAATTATCTGCATTCACAAATGGTTTCCTGCTCTGGACATGATCGGAATTTTAATTCATATTCTTCAGTGAACAGAACAGTTATCCTGCAGATTGTTCATCAATTGTGACCAGCAAAGACCACAGGCAGCTCCGTAGAGTCGCGGAAATTCAACCAGTCAGCATGGTAGGAATAGTGTGAAGCCAGGACAGGAGAGAGGTTGTGCTGCAAGCTGTAGTTGGCTCATGGATTATATACACTGTAACAAACCCCCAGCTGTGTCAGCAGAGATCACAAAAAGTATTATTAAAGCTCACCTAGGGGTTGCCCCTTAGGGTGATTTTGACTTCCAAATCTGCACACAACCGTATCCGTTTTGCGGTCCGTAAATTGCATCCGCAAAATGCTGATGCGGTCCGTGTGAACACCCCGCAATTTTTGCGGGACCCACTGTCAAAAAGCCTATTCTCTGTAAAACGGACAAGATTAGAAAGGGTTCTGTAAATTGTGGCCAAGCGAGATAGAAGTGGACAGTGTCCGTTTTTATGTGGACCCATAGAGATGAATGAGTCCATGTGTGATCTGCAAAAATGCTGACCATAAAATGTGCTTGTGTGCCTGAGGCCTCATTCATACGTCCGTGATGAAATCTGCGATAAGATGGTCGTCCGTGAAGATTTCCGTGAAGGAATCCGTGTTTGGTCCATGTGTCTGTTTTTTGCAGTCCGTGTGTCATCCGTGTTCACAGCTGAAAATTAATTTTTTAGAGCATCTACTAATGGTTAGTGAAACATGGATGACTTTTTTGCGGGGGCAACGGAACAGAACTACGGATGTGGACAGCACACAGTTTGCTGTCCGCATATTTTGCGGCTCCATTGAAATGAATGCGTCTGCACCCGTTCCGCAATTTTGCGGACTCATTCATTGGGTCGTGTGAATGTAACCTTATGCTGCAGTTTTTCAGCACAATAATTTTTGCGGGGAAAAAAACGGGGGTTATAATCCGCAAGGTGTGCAGATAGCCTTAGGCCTTCCTAGGAATATGTTACTATGAATTCTCCTTTAAAATCAGCAACCTGCTATTAATCGGACCATGGATAATTTCATTATATACATCCAGGTCCTGGAGGCCTCGCTCCCACGGGTAACAGGTTGTTACCAGAGAGATTCCTGATACACTGTAACAAGCACTGCAGCTGTGTCAGCTGGACAGTATCTGGATGTAAATAATAAATGTTTCCATTCACTGACAGGAGCTTCTCCGTATGGCTGAGTTAAGAGTAAGGATGAATGACTTCGGTCTCACATTCCTCTGTGGTTGAGCTCATTAATATTTCAGGCTCGGCTGGCTGGGGTAATATAATATAACCGATATAATGAAACATTAACAGGGCAGGCTGGCACGAGTCACCGCGGTCAGTGGGGGCAGGGAGATGCGCATTGGCCTGAGGAAGGTGCTTACGCCCCTCATATAAATGGTGCAAGTGAAGTATCTGCCATCCTACTTCCAAAATGCAGTGCTCGGAGAGGTGATATCGACATCGCCTTTGTAATTAGTGCTTCCAAACTGTGCTACTGATGCAAAACTCACTTAGGCCGAATGCACACGTTCCGTGAACGGTCCGTGGAATCCCGGCCTGGCATCCTGCTGAGAGCAGAAGTGCACGGCGTCATTGGTTCCTATGACGCCGTGCGCTTCATGCCACCGCTGCACTACAGTAATACACTGGTATGATCTATGTTAGCAGGAATCCAGGCCGGGATACCAAAATGTCCTGATAGCCTGGCCAAAGGAGGGCAATAAGTTCTCAGCCTCTCTGTATAATGTACGGTGGAGTCCTATGTGTTTTCAGTCCCTGTGTACATTGTATGGTGGGGTCCTATGTGTTTTCAGTCCCTGTGTACATTGTATGGTGGGGTATCCTATGTGTTTTCAGTCCCTGTGTACATTGCATGGTGGGGTATCCTATGTGTTTTCAGTCCCTGTGTACATTGTATGGTGGGGTATCCTATGTGTTTTCAGTCCCTGTGTACATTGTATGGTGAGGTATCCTATGCGTTTTCAGTCCCTGTGTACATTGTATGGTGAGGTATCCTATGTGTTTTCAGTCCCTGTGTACATTGTATGGTGAGGTATCCTATGTGTTTTCAGTCCCTGTGTACACTGTATGGTGAGGTATCCTATGTGTTTTCAGTCCCTGTGTACATTGCATGGTGAGGTATCCTATGTGTTTTCAGTCCCTGTGTACATTGTATGGTGGGGTATCCTATGTGTTTTCAGTCCCTGTGTACACTGTATGGTGGGGTATCCTATGTGTTTTCAGTCCCTGTGTACATTGTATGGTGGGGTATCCTATGTGTTTTCAGTCCCTGTGTACATTGTATGGTGGGGTATCCTATGTGTTTTCAGTCCCTGTGTACATTGCATGGTGAGGTATCCTATGTGTTTTCAGTCCCTGTGTACATTGTATGGTGAGGTATCCTATGTGTTTTCAGTCCCTGTGTACATTGTATGGTGGGGTATCCTATGTGTTTTCAGTCCCTGTGTACATTGTATGGTGAGGTATCCTATGTGTTTTCAGTCCCTGTCTACATTGTATGGTGAGGTATCCTATGTGTTTTCAGTCCCTGTCTACATTGTATGGTGAGGTATCCTATGTGTTTTCAGTCCCTGTGTACATTGTATGGTGAGGTATCCTATGTGTTTTCAGTCCCTGTGTACATTGTATGGTGAGGTATCCTATGTGTTTTCAGTCCCTGTGTACATTGTATGGTGAGGTATCCTATGTGTTTTCAGTCCCTGTGTACATTGCATGGTGGGGTATCCTATGTGTTTTCAGTCCCTGTGTACATTGCATGGTGGGGTATCCTATGTGTTTTCAGTCCCTGTGTACATTGCATGGTGAGGTATCCTATGTGTTTTCAGTCCCTGTGTACACTGTATGGTGAGGTATCCTATGTGTTTTCAGTCCCTGTGTACATTGCATGGTGAGGTATCCTATGTGTTTTCAGTCCCTGTGTACATTGTATGGTGAGGTATCCTATGTGTTTTCAGTCCCTGTGTACATTGTATGGTGGGGTATCCTATGTGTTTAAAGTCCCTGTGTACATTGTATGGTGAGGTATCCTATGTGTTTTCAGTCCCTGTCTACATTGTATGGTGAGGTATCCTATGTGTTTTCAGTCCCTGTCTACATTGTATGGTGAGGTATCCTATGTGTTTTCAGTCCCTGTGTACATTGTATGGTGGGGTATCCTATGTGTTTTCAGTCCCTGTGTACATTGTATGGTGGGGTATCCTATGTGTTTTCAGTCCCTGTGTACATTGTATGGTGGGGTATCCTATGTGTTTTCAGTCCCTGTGTACATTGTATGGTGAGGTATCCTATGTGTTTTCAGTCCCTGTGTACATTGTATGGTGAGGTATCCTATGTGTTTTCAGTCCCTGTGTACATTGTATTGTGAGGTATCCTATGTGTTTTCAGTCCCTGTGTACATTGTATGGTGGGGTATCCTATGTGTTTTCAGTCCCTGTGTACATTGTATGGTGGGGTATCCTATGTGTTTTCAGTCCCTGTGTACATTGTATGGTGGGGTATCCTATGTGTTTTCAGTCCCTGTGTACATTGTATTGTGAGGTATCCTATGTGTTTTCAGTCCCTGTGTGCATTGCATGGTGAGGTATCCTATGTGTTTTCAGTCCCTGTGTACATTGGATGGTGAGGTATCCTATGTGTTTTCAGTCCCTGTGTACATTGTATGGTGGGGTATCCTATGTGTTTTCAGTCTCTGTGTACATTGTATGGTGAGGTATCCTATGTGTTTTCAGTCCCTGTGTACATTGTATGGTGAGGTATCCTATGTGTTTTCAGTCCCTGTGTACATTGTATGGTGAGGTATCCTATTGTCACCACCAGACATCTGAGAAGCTCTGACAGATGCCTTTCAGAACCTCCTCCTTGAGCTTCCTTTGTTTTGCTTTCAGTTCCTCATCTCGTTAGCCTCTCTCAGCTGTCATGTAGTTGTACTGATTGCATCCCTTTAAATTCCTCCCCATAGTGCATCACTTTGCGGTTTATATTATTTCCTGGAGTGTGTGTGCATGCTGATCCTACTTCCCAGTCTTCTACAAGATAAGTGTTGTGCTTTCCTTTGTGTTTTCCTGTTTGCTGGATCCCAGGTGACCCTGACTCCCTCCGTATCTAGTGTAGGGAGCCGGTGGTCGTGTCCCCTCACTATTATAGGGTGTTCAGGTGTTATACAGTCGAGGTATGAGGATATGCGATCATCTACCTTTGGGATTTTCGCATAGGCTGAGCAGCCAGGGAGAGTGCCAGGTCTGATGCAGGGGTCTCCCTTTTTGTTCCTTAGTTTTGGATCCAGTGAGTCGTATATTCATTTTGTGTTGTCTTGTTTCCTGTACACCTTCCGTGACATTATAAACCGCCAAAACCGTCTCAAGCATGGATCCTGTTTCACTTTTGACTGAACGCTTCCAGGGTCTTTCATTGGAGGTAGCAGATCTCCGTAAGACTCTTTTTCAGTTTCTAGTGACCGTTTCAGCTTGCGTTCATGGAGTTTGTTCTGAGCCTAAGATCTCGCTCCCCGATACGTTCTCCGGGGGTAGTGAGAATTTTGTGCGTTTTAGAGAGGCTTGCAAACTCCATTTTCGCCTTCTTCCCCATTCCTCTGGTGATGAGGAATGGAGGGTGGGGATCATTATATCGCTGCTCAGGGGTAACGCTCAGTCGTGGGCCTTTTCACTGCCGGTGGGGGCACGGCCCCTCCGTTCAGTGGATGAATTCTTTTTAGCCCTGGGTCAGATATATGATGATCCGGATCGTATTGCTTTGGCTGAGTCTAGTCTACGTCTGTTATGCCAGGGTAAACAATCCGCAGAGATATACTGCTCAGAATTTCGGAGATGGGCAGCTGATACTGGTTGGAATGATGCTGCACTCCGAAGTCAATTTTGCCATGGTCTTTCAGAGGGATTGAAAGATGCATTTGCCTTTCATGAGAGGCCTACCTCCTTGGACTCTGCCATGTCTCGGGCCGTTCGTATTGACAGGTGTCTTAGAGAGAGAGGAGAGATCACTCCTTCCTGTCATACTCAATCCCAGGACAGTGCAGTGGTCTCATTCAGTGCGCAGGGGTCTCAGTCGCTGTCAACCCCTTCTGAGCAGGAGCCCATGCAGCTAGGGTTGATTGCCTCCGACAATAGAAGATTCAGCCCGCATGGGAAGGTTTTTTTTTTTTGCGGAGGTATAAATCATTTGGCAAATGTTTGTCCCTCTAGGAGACTCAGACAGTCTTTTATGAATAATAAAGAAACAAAAAGGAAAAAATCCTTTAAAAATGTTCCATCTGTTAACATTGGCAGGGTTGAGGCGGAAATTGAAGGTTTTCTGTTTGCTTGTAGTTCCCGTTTTGTCCTGCCTGCCAGGGTGGCGCTAGAGAGCAAGAACATTTTTTGTGAGATTTTTGTAGATAGTGGAGCAGCTGTCAATCTCATTGATAATCAATTTGCGATAACTCATGGTTTCCAGGTATGCACTTTGGGAAAGGATATTCCTGTTTTTGCTATTGATTCCGCTCCACTTTCTCAGAAATCATTAAAGGGCATAGTTCACAATATCTGTTTAATTGTGAGTGATGCTCATGTTAAGGATGTGTCATGTTTCGTCCTTAGCGGATTGCCTACTCCTCTAGTGTTGGGGCTACCCTGGCTCACTAAACATAACCCCACCATTGATTGGCAAGCGAGGCAAATAAATGGTTGGAGTGACTTTTGGAGAGAGAATTGCCTCTCACATCTGTTTCTGAGGTTTCTACTAAGAATGTCACGGAAGGTGTACAGGAAACAAGACAACACAAAATGAATATACGACTCACTGGATCCAAAACTAAGGAACAAAAAGGGAGACCCCTGCATCAGACCTGGCACTCTCCCTGACTGCTCAGCCTATGCGAAAATCCCAAAGGTAGATGATCGCATATCCTCATACCTCGACTGTATAACACCTGAACACCCTATAATAGTGAGGGAACACTAGATACGGAGGGAGTCAGGGTCACCTGGGATCCAGCAAACAGAAAAACACAAAGGAAAGCACAACACTTATCTTGTAGAAGACTGGGAAGTAGGATCAGCATGCACACACACTCCAGGAAATAATATAAACCGCAAAGTGATGCACTATGGGGAGGAATTTAAAGGGATGCAATCAGTACAACTACATGACAGCTGAGAGAGGCTAACGAGATGAGGAACTGAAAGCAAAACAAAGGAAGCTCAAGGAGGAGGTTCTGAAAGGCATCTGTCAGAGCTTCTCAGATGTCTGGTGGTGACACCTATGTGTTTTCAGTCCCTGTGTACATTGTATGGTGAGGTATCCTATGTGTTTTCAGCCCCTTAATATATAAAACTCGATCTCGATTTATTCAGTATGGAGTACGAGAGACGTGCAAAAATACACGCCTTGGCATGCTATCAGTGAGGTTATTAATGGGTGTCTGAGAAATATTCTGCCACACTGAATGCACTTGGACACCCAAATCATCAAGATTCACTGCTGGCAGCTCTCTATGCGGAACATGTTGGAATGTTTGGGCTATGCAGGCTGCTCACAGTAACATAAGCAACATGTGGCCTGGCGTCCTGTTGAAAAATGGCTCCTCGGACACCTTGAAGAAATGGCCATACTACCAAGTCAAGGGAAAGCCAAGATGTTAGTGTACTTGAAATGAGAACTATTGGATTCCAACTACTGTATGTTATGCCACCATACATCTTAATCCGGGGAGTAGGACCAGTGTGACTTTCCCTTATGAAGGCATTTTCATGGCATTGACCACATGGTCTCCACCTGGTCTGCGGACCAGCCTCCATTGCCATCTTGCTCTCCTCCACTGTTTATAGAAAACAGTTTATTTAAAGGCTATGTATACCTTCGGAGGCAGTTTTTTTTATGGTTGCATGTTACTAATTTTTGGCTAAAATTTTTTTTTTTTTATTGGCCTTTATTAAAAATATTGAGCTGTTCTAACAAAAGGTTAGTCTACTTTCACACTCGCGTTTTGGCTTTCCGTTTGTGAGATCCGTTCAGGGCTCTCACAAGCGGTCCAAAACGGATCAGTATTGCCCTTGATGCATTCTGAATGGATAAGGATCCGCTCAGAATGCATCAGTTTGCCTCTGTTCCGTCTCTATTTCGCTTTGGGGACGGACACTAAAACGCTGCTTGCCGTGTTTTGGTGTCCGTCTGATGAAACTGAGCCAAGCTGATCCGTCCTGGCACACAATGTAAGTCAATGGACACAATCTGGCACAATAGATCTGTCCTCCATTGACTTTCAATGGTGTTCAAGACGGATCCGTCTTGGCTATGTTAAAGATAATACAAATGGATCCATTCTGAACGGATGCAGATGGTTGTATTATCTGAACGGATCCGTCCATGACGGACCCACACAAAACGAATTTTTTTTGTCACCTTACATCTCAAAAAGTGCAATAGCAAGCGATCAAAAAGTCATATGCACCCAAAAATAGTGCCAATAAAACCGTACTCTCATCCCACAAAAACTGAGCCCCTACCTAAGACAATCGGCTAAAAATAAAAAATAAACTGACTCTCAGACTATGGAGATACTAAAATGTATTTTTTTTTTTTTTTTAAAAGGATATTATAGTGTAAAACCTAAATAAATTTTAAAAAGTAGACATATTAGGTATTGCCGCGTCCGTAAGAATCTGCTTTATAAAAATAACACATGATCTAACCCCTCAGATGAACACAGCCAAAAAAAGAAAATAGAAACGGTGTAAAAAAGCAATTTTTTACAATGTTTTTATTTAATTTTTTGGACTATGTTCATCTGAGGGGTTAGGTCATGAGAGACATATTTTTTTATTTTCTTTTTTTCTGGGCGATTGTCTGTGGCCAAATAGAATTAAAATTGGGGAAGGGGATTATAAATTTAGTACTCCATGGAAGTGTGGTACTCCCTGAAGCAACCGTCAATGCAGAGGCCCAGATGATCGGGGCACGTGTCACACTGAGTGGTGGTGTCCTTCCGTATCCCCCTCCTGTGACACACTCTGCACTTTTTTGGGGACCATCCCTTCTTTTCAGGATGGGGGACAACACCTGGAAAGTGTTCCCGAGGTACTCCAGCCTGTTTTTTCCCAGTGAGAAAAGATCAGGGCCTTGAGGACTGCCAGCTCTTCGGGACAGCACACAAGAGTTGTACAAGGCAACCTGTACCAAGTGGACCGCAACTTTTTTGTACCATGCCCGCAGGGCCGTCTTTACCAAGGGGCAAAAGGGGCAGCTGCCCCAGGCCCAGTTGCTCCTGGGGGGCCCAAGGCAGCTGCCTCTTGAGCCCTGCTAGCTACTGCCCAGGGTGTCAAGCTGTCTGTGTACTTTAATGTTGTGATCTAGGACCTAAATGACATCATCACCATGTGACCAGTAACCTAGCAATTACTGGTCACATGGCTATGAGGTCATCACAGGTCCTATCAGGAGTGTTGCAGAAGTTAACTGTGGAGCTTTTTTGTGTGAAGATTACATCAGAAAAAGGTGACAGGGGCTGTTATGTTAATATACTCTAAACTAGGGGTGCACCGAAATTTCGGCGGCCGAAAATATCGGCCGAAAATGCACCTAATCTGTTTCTGCCGATATTTTTACATATCGGCCGGAAATAGCGGGGAGGGACTGGGAGGAGGAGCTGGGGGCGGGTGCGTTCACTGTGCTCCGGCCCCCAGCTCCAGTAGTTATAAAATGTTGTACAATTAATAAGCATTCTATTCACGAGGCCCCCCTCTGCAGTATTACATTCAATACAGCCACTTCCTACTCACAGGGCTGTGCTGGCCGGCCGGGCAGACGAGCGGCAGCATCACGACTGACGTCACATTGCTGCGCCGCCTCCTTCATTCAGAAAGTAGGCCGGGCACATGACGTCAGTCGTGACGCTGCCGCTCCTCTGCCCGGCCGGCCAGCACAGCCCTGTGAGTAGGAAGTGGCTGTATTGAATGTAATACTGCAGAGGGGGGCCTCGTGAATAGAATTAATTGTACAACATTTTATAACTACTGGAGCTGGGGGCCGGAGCACAGTGAACGCACCGGCCCCCAGCTCCTCCTCCCAGTCCATCCCCGCTATTTTCTATTAATTGTACAATTGGGGGGGGGGGGTCTGTGGATGGCACTGTTATGGGGTGGGTGGGGGTCTGTGGATGGCACTGTTATGAGGTGGGGGGGTCTGTGGATGGCACTGTTATGAGGTGGGGGGTCTGTGGATGGCACTGTTATGGGGTGGGTGGGGGTCTGTGGATGGCACTGTTATGGGGTGGGTGGAGGTCTGTGGATGGCACTGTTATGAGGTGGGGGGTCTGTGGATGGCACTGTTATGGGGTGGGTGGGGGTCTGTGGATGGCACTGTTATGGGGTGGGTGGGGGTCTGTGGATGGCACTGTTATGGGGTGGGTGG
Organism: Bufo gargarizans; assembly: GCF_014858855.1. Classification (NCBI taxonomy): domain Eukaryota; kingdom Metazoa; phylum Chordata; class Amphibia; order Anura; family Bufonidae; genus Bufo; species Bufo gargarizans. The sequence goes on along the minus strand of NC_058081.1, from coordinate 516,180,059 downwards.
GGGTCTGTGGATGGCACTGTTATGAGGTGGGGGGGTCTGTGGATGGCACTGTTATGAGGTGGGGGGGTCTGTGGATGGCACTGTTATGGGGTGGGGGGTCTTTTAAAAGTATTTGGGCAAAACGGCAGTTTCGGTTTCGGTCAAGGGGTATCCTGAATTTTCGGTTTCGGTTTCGGACCAGAATTTTCATTTCGGTGCACCCCTACTCTAAACTACTGTATAGTGGGGTGCTGTATATTGTGTGGGGGCCTGTTTACTGTGGGAGGCTGTATATTGTGTGGGACTGTATACTGTGTGGGGGCCTGTATACTGTGGGGAGGCCTTATACTGTGTGGTGGGCTGTATACTGTGTGGTGGGCTGTATACTGTGTGGGGGCCTGTATACTGTGTGGGGCTGTATACTGTGTGGGGGGGGGCTGTATACTGTGTGGGGCCTGTATACTGTGTGGTGGGCTGTATACTGTGTGGGGGCCTGTATATTGTGTGGGGGCCTGTATACTGTGTGGTTGGCTGTATACTGTGTGGGGGCCTGTATACTGTGTGGTGGGCTGTATACTGTGTGGGGCTGTATACTGTGTGGGGGGGGTCTGTATACTGTGTGGGGGCCTGTATACTGTGTGGGGGCCTGTATACTGTGTGGTGGGCTGTATACTGTGTGGTGGGCTGTATACTGTGTGGGGCTGTATACTGTGTGGGGCTGTATACTGTGGTGGGCTGTATACTGTGGGGGGCCTGTATACTGTGTGGTGGTCTGTATACTGTGTGGTGGGCTGTATACTGTGTGGTGGGCTGTATACTGTGTGGTGGGCTGTATACTGTGTGGGGTGGCTGTATACTGTGGTGGGCTGTATACTGTGGTGGGCTGTATACTGTGGGGGGCCTGTATACTGTGTGGTGGTCTGTATACTGTGTGGTGGGCTGTATACTGTGGGGGGCCTGTATACTGTGTGGTGGGCTGTATACTGTGTGGTGGGCAGTATACTGTGTGGGGGCCTGTATACTGTGTGGGGTGGCTGTATACTGTGTGGGGGCCGGTATACTGTGTGGTGTGCTGTATACTGTGTGGGGGCCTGTATACTGTGTGGTGGGCTGTATACTGCGTGGTGGGCTGTATACTGTGGGGGGCCTGTATACTGTGTGGTGGGTTGTATACTGTGTGGTGGTCTGTATACTGTGTGGGGGCCTGTATACTGTGTGGTGGGCTGTATACTGTGTGGTGGGCTGTATACTGTGTGGGGTGGGCTGTATACTGTGTGGTGGGCTGTATACTGTGTGGGGTGGCTGTATACTGTGTGGCGGCCTGTATACTGTGTGGTGGGCTGTATACTGTGTGGTGGGCTGTATACTGTGTGGTGGGCTGTATACTGTGTGGGGGCCTGTATACTGTGGGGAGGCCTTATACTGTGTGGTGGGCTGTATACTGTGTGGTGGGTTGTATACTGTGGGGGGCCTGTATACTGTGTGGTGGGCTGTATACTGTGTGGGGTGGCTGTATACTGTGTGGGGTGGCTGTATACTGTGTGGGGTGGCTGTATACTGTGTGGGGTGGCTGTATACTGTGTGGGGGCCTGTATACTGTGTGGTGGGCTGTATACTGTGTGGTGGGCTGTATACTGTGTGGGGGCCTGTATACTGTGGGGAGGCCTTATACTGTGTGGGGGGGGCTGTATACTGTGTGGGGGGCTGTATATTATGGGGGGCTGTATACTGTGGGGGGGCCTGTATAGTGTGGGGGGCTGTATATTGTGGAGTGCTATACTGCTGTACTGTATACTGTGGGGGGTCTGTATACTGTGGGTGCGGTATAGTGTGGAGTGCTATACTGCTGTACTGTATAGTGTGGGGGGCTGTATCGTGTATAGTTTGGGGTGCTGTATACAGTGAGGTGTTGTATACTGTGGGGTGCTGTATACTGTGGGCTGCTATACTGCTCTACTATATACTGTGGGGTACTGTATAGTGTGGGGTGCTATACTGCATACTGTGTGGTGCTGTATACTATAGGGTGCTATACTGCATACTGTGGGGTGCTGGGGTGCACTGTAACACTAGGGTGAGCCGAGCCCTGGTCTCCTTCCTGCAGAGCGGTGCCCACTTCCAGCCTGAGCCCAGCTGCCCAGAGCACTGACCCTGAGCCGCTGGAGTCTTCAGAACTGGAAGTATTTACAGTCATTCACTGGACTCTACCAGATGTGTGGATTTTTTGTGTGTGTGTTGTGGTGGAGGGCATGATTGCCTGCTAAGGTGTGGGAAGGCGGGATCCAGGGGGCCCAAGTAAATTTTTGCCCGGGGTCCAATCAATATTAAAGACGGCCCTGCATGCCCGGGTTTTGCGCATGGCGTTATATGGCTTGAGGACTTGATCAGAGAGATCAACTCCTCCCATATACCGATTGTAGTCCACGATACAATCGGGCTTGAGGACCGTTGCCGCGGTACCTCGCACAGGGACAGGGGTGATGTCGTTACCATGAATTTTGGACAGTACAAGGACATCCTTATATCTGACCAGCAACAGGTTTCCACTGGTAAGGGCACGGTCTCACCCCTGGGAATAGGTACCTGGAGGGGTGGGTAGGGAGGCCGCTTTCATTTTTCCACACGATCCCACAAGTGGACGTGGATCTGGTGGCGAGGGACTGGAACAAGGGGATACTAGTATAAAAGTTATCCACGTACAGGTGGTAACCCTTATCTAGCAGTGGGTGCATAAGGTCCCACACAAGTTTCCCGCTAACACCAAGAGTGGGGGGACATTCTGGGGGTTCAAAAGGGGAATCTCGCCCCTCGTACACATGAAAATTGTAAGTGTACCCTGAGGTACTCTCACAAAGTTTGTACAGCTTCACGCCATACCTCACCCACTTTGAGGGAACATACTGGCGGAAAATGAGTCTCCCCTTGAAAGCAATGAGAGACTCATCAACAGCGGCCTTCCTTCCAGGTACATAGGCCTCCAGAAATTTGGCCCTGAAGTGATCGAGGACCGGCTTGATTTTGTACAGGTGGTCATAGGCAGGATCACCTCGGGGGGGGGGGGGGGACGGACATGCTGCATTATCTGTATAATGCAGGCATTTCCGAATGGCCTCAAAACGGGAACGTGTCATGGCCATACAGTAAAGTGGGGTCTGGTAGAGGATGTCCCCACTCCAGTAGTCCAGCCACCGGACCTAGCCAAAAAGGAGCCCGGGTGTTGAGCAATGAACTGTTGGGCGAACAAGTTTGTTTGCTCCACCATCAGATTCACAAAGTGGTCACTGAAAAAAATAAAAATAAATCATATTCAGTAAAGCTCACTGTGGGAATCTGGATTCCTGGTTGACCAACAAAGTCAGGAATCACGGGCTTAAAATCCTCTGGGGTACACCATGCAAGTTCACCGGTAGGGGGCTCAGGTGGACTTATCTGGTGGGCCGGAAAACTAGTACGAGCCCCAGGACATCTCATACTAGTGTGGGCCACAGGATCCTTGGCATGGGGGTCACCTTGCTCCGCCTGGCGGCGTCTCCGCCGCCTTGGGGGCTCATCATCATCACTAGATGATGATGAGGACGCGGATGACAAGAGGAAAGTGGGGTCATCCTCGTCCTCACTGGGGCTCTCGGAGTTGGAGGCAAGCAGGGCGTATGCCTCCTCGGCCGAGAACATCTGGCGGGCCATAGGGGAGTGTGTGTGTGTGTGTGCGTGTGTGTAAAACTTTATTTAGTGTGTGTGAGGGGATGGGTGTTCACGTTCACTACCCTAACCCACCCTAAACCTAACAGAAAAAATTAATAAAACTAAATTTTAAAAAATGAAAGCCTCAAAAATTAAAATAAATAAATAAAATGATTCAAACTTGCTGATCAGCAGTCCGAAGCTGATCAGCGGTGGGGTGGGCAATGCGCTAACAGTGGCCAGACGCTAAGAGTCAGCGCAAGCACAAAAAAAGAAAAAAAATGCTTGTGCCCCAAAAAATTTGTGTGTGGGGGGGGGGGGGCAGGGGGGCAAGCTGCAGCACCCCTGGGGGTCTAGGGTCACACACCTGAGTGTGCTCTGGACCCCAGACACCCGATATCAGGGTGAAGCCCAGCAAATAAAACTTTTTTTCCTTAAAACTATCCCTGCCTAAGCTAACTTTTCCCTAAACCTGTCCCTGCAAACTTTGGTGGCTCACGTGGGGGTTCTGGTCTCAGTGATGGATGCACGGACGGGTTTCTCTCTCCTCTCTTCACGGAAGCAATGTGGAGGAGGAGAGCAGAGCTGGGGGAAGTTAATCCCCACCTGCCCGTCCAGCCAATAGGATGCGGTCCGGAGAGGTGATGTCACCGCCACCCCTCAGGATCTAAGGATGGTGATTGGTGGTGTATTATCACACCACCGATCACCATCCTTTTCCGGGATATCGGGTCACCGGAGACCCAAATGACCCGGAAACTCAGCATACCGCAGGTCTGAATTGACCTGCGGTTTGCTGCGATTGACGATATTGGTGGGTCACAGGACCCACCTCGGCATTGTCACAGAGAGCCTGCTGAATGATTTTAGCAGGCACTTTGTTCCGATCACCGCCCGCCGCGCTGCGGTGATTGGAAATACACAGGGCATACCTGTACGCCCTGTGTCCTTAAAAGGTTAAACTACTGAAGAGGTAATAAACACTTATTTAAGCCACATTCTTATCAGTAAGATAAGAACTGAGCTATAAGGAGTGTTTATAATGTCAGAGAGCAGAGATAAGGAGTCGTCTACTCCAGGTCTGATGGAAAAGACTGTGCTACTAGAGCATCTCAGCTCTGTACAGAAAAAAAGGATGCATCATTTTTAATAAAGATCAATCAATTAAAAAAATATATTTTAGCTCAAAATGAGTAAAATCCAATAATGAAACAAAATTGCCCCCAAAGGTGTACATAGCCTTTAAAGAATTCTTGTCTGTTTTCTTTTTTATGTTTGCAGTGCTATGCCATTGAAAATTAAATACTAAATATTGTCCTTCTGTAACAGTCAACACAGATAAAATTCCTATATAGATAACATAGCCATTGTTAGTTTACTGCTGATGTGAAGGAAATAAGTTCTCTGTTAGTAAAATAGTAGACTAGTGGAATTTGGATATGTATGGCAGCGCTATTGCTCTCTTGATATCAATGTAATGTCTGATGCTCTATTTTTCAGTCTTCCCGTTCCAGCCACAGTGAATGATCTGACTGAGAAAGCCAAGAGAGGCTGATCACCGTGCTAAAACTCTCTGTGGGCACCCGTACTCTGGAAAAAGTCTATGGTGTACAATATGCCTTAGACTTTTCCTGCCATTCTTCAGCGCAGGGTGCACTATGAACCGCACAGGCAGCGCACTGAATGTAGGCAGGCTGTTATAGCTAAATAATAAAGTACATGGAACATATACTATATTGGACTGTAGTATTCAGGTTAAATTGCTTTGTTGGCACTTTGCAATAAATAAGTGGGTTTTGGGTTGCAGTTTGGGCACTCGGCCTTGCAAAGGTTCGCCATCACTGCCCTAGGACTACTTGTGTATCTTGCATAATGACTATGGTCACCAAATAAAGGAGTCATCTAAAAGCATGGGTCAGTCATACAGGACAATTTCAACTACAGGTGAAACTCGAAAAATTTGAATATCGAGCAAAAGTCCATGTATTTCAGTAATGCAAATTAAAAGGAATTGCATTAATGCAGCTTAAAATTCGAATTTTGTGAAAAGGTTCAATATTCTAGGCTCAAAGTGTCACACTCTAGTCAGGTAATTAATCCATACCCCCCTGAGCAAAGTGTACCTGAGATCATGACTTTGGGGTTTCATAAGCTATAAACCAAAATCATCCAAATTATAACAAATAAGGGCTTGAAATATCTCGCTTTGCATGTAATGAGTCTCATATGTTAGTTTCACCTGAAATAAATGAACTTTGCACAATATTCAAATTTTTCGAGTTTCACCTGTACACTAAAGATTTTAAATTATACCTCTTAGGTCCTATAGATGTGCAACCAGACATCAGGGACACACTAAGGAAACTAATGTTGCTTCATCTGCTAACTGTAATGGTGGTTAAAGGAGTTCTCCCCAAAATAATAACATCCCTTATCCTAGGAGTCCAACCTCTGGACAGTATCGATCATGAAAATGGAGGCCCCGAGCAGGGGTAGAAATACCACTGTGCAGCCATACCATCTGCTTTACGGCTGCAATGTCCAGGGGGCCTGGCTAGCAATACCCAGCTGCCTGAATGGGGTGCTTTAACCTGGTCTGTTTCAGGCTATAGACCATTAAAGCTGATAATCTAAGGTTTAAATCAAGACTAGGATCATAGTACCAAACAGCCAAAGATAAAGCTTTTGGAAACCGGGTTGGGAGTATCATCTGCAAGTAATACCTGCAGACCTCCTTCCAGACCTGGTTTCTAAGGGGTGATTAGATGCAAAGTGTTCACCTTTCCCTCCTTTTCTGAAAAAAGAACCTCCATATGCAGGCTCGGACTGGCCCACAGGGGTACAGGGGAATCCCCCAGTGGGCCCCTAGTCTCCCACCCCCTGCACAAGTGGCACATAACACAGTAGACCTACTGTACTACATACATATATTCAATGTACAGCACCTTAACCAGCCTATGTTCATATAAAAAAATTGTTAAATTCATTATTATATTTGGATGTATTCGTATGGTGGGTCCCCAAAATAAGTTTTACTGGTGGGCCCTAGATACCCCAGTCCGACACTGTCCATATGTGACAGTGAGAGAGCGAGTATTCTGTGATTGATAAGGGGATCACATGCACAGAAGTCCATGTTATCCCTCCCCCTGGGATGAATTATACACAGAAAACAGACGAGGAATACAGTCCCAATGCATGGGCTTTGTTCCCGCAGTCTGGATGAATCTAGAACATAGCTGTCAAACACTTTCCAATTAAAACCATATCATCTTTTTTTCATGCTTTTAAAACCTCCACTGGTACATTAATTATTGCCAATATGATGTACCATTGGAGGCATAAAAAAGAAGATTATATGTTTTTTTAATCGCCGAGTGTAGAGGATGAACTATGTCTCTCTCCTATCTTTGCGGTCTCCCAGCAATCCAGTCAGTATGTCCTCTACTGGACCCCCTCTCCAACTCCACACTGGCTGAGACCATTTATGGCTGCATTTATTATTTCCCTTAGGTTTCCATGCAGGGACCCCTGCTGATCAGCTGATTGAAGAGGCAAGAGCTGCAGCCTCCGCGCAGCTTACCAGGTACAGTCCTGTCCACTGTGTATCACAGCTCAGCCACTTTCACTTGAATGGGTATGAACAGTGCCTAGGTCTCATGAAGAATGAACGTTCCACATGTCTAGGGTAAGCTGCGACGAGGCCGCTGTTCTCACTGGAACGCAATTCTAGAGGAAAACCTGATACAAGCTGCAAAAGACTTGAGACTGGGGTGGAGGTTCACCTTCCAGCAGGAGAACCACCCTAAACAAACAGCCAGACCTACCATGGAATGAATGGTTATAGCCATTCCTGCAAGATGGACTTACATGCTACAGGCAAAATGATAAATAACAGTTCTTAGCTACTCTTTTATTGGGATTTACGGCATTTTTAATTTGTCCAGAGATTGCCCATTCTGGGGGCAAAGGGTTGGTATATAGAGCTAGTCATCTACTACGAGATGGACGGGGAATAAACAATGCGCTCACCTCTCTGTGTTCCATGGAATGGCCAACAATGGAGTAAGATCCGGAATCCATACTCCAGGCTCGGGCGCGATATGGCATACAAAAGATGAGAAGCGGGTCTGGTCATATAAAACACCAATTTATTTCTTCCAGTGTAAAAGGCAGAGTTAAAAATTTAATAAAAACAGGTCCTGAGATACCTACGCGTTTCGCACAATCAGTGCTTACTCATGGCCAGAAAATGGATGACTTCTTGAAAATGGCTCTGGAGAGGGCTGAAAGTTTGCAGAATACTGTTATATAGATATATTAGTGCATCTCAATAAATTAGAATATCATCAAAAAGTTAATTTATTTCAGTAATTTAATTTTAACGGGAAACTCATATATTATATAGATTATATATCTCTATCCACTTGTGCATCTCAATAAATTAGAATGTTATAAAAAAAGTACATTTATTTTAGTAACTCAATTAAAAGAAATAAACGCTTGAAATAGATCACTCTGTTGTGTAATAAATCTAATATATGTAATAAATCTATATAATATTAGTTTCACTTTTGGAATTGAATTACTGAAATAAATAAACTTTTTGATGATATTCTAATTTATTGAGATGCACCAATAGATAGAGAGATTAAACATTCTATCTATCTATCTATCTATCTACACTGCCTGTCCAAAAACAAAAGTCGACACTTGGATTTAACTAAGCAAATAGTTATGAGCCTCCTATTGGATAATTACTGCATGGGCGATTATCTTTCAGCTGGCAATAAGTTATTTAACCCCAACTGGTGCAATGAGTTGCTTCTCATTTCTTAAACAACCACGTCGAAAGACACATCTCGTGGTCGTGGAAAAGATGTTAGTCTGTATGAGAAGGGTCAAATCATTGGCATGCATCAAGCAGAGAAAACATCTAAGGAGATTGCAGAAACGACTAAAATTGGGTTAAGAACTGTCCAACGCAATATTAAAAACCGGAAGGATAGTGGGGACCCATCGTATTCGAGGAAGAAATGTGGTGGGAAAAAAATCCTGAATGATCGTGATCGGCGATCACTTTGGTGAAATCAAATCGAAGAAAAACAGCAGTAGAACTCAGGGCTATGTTTAATAGTGGAAGTAAGAGCATTTCCACACGTACAATGCGAAGGGAACTCAAGGGATGGGGACTGAACAGCTGTGTAGCCGTAAGAAAACCACTAATCAGTGAGGCAAACCAGAAAAAAGTGCTTCAATTTGCTAGGGAGCATACAGATTGGACTATGGAGCAATGGAAGAAGGTCATGTGGTCTGATGAGTCCAGATTCACCCTGTTCCAGAGTGATGGGCGCATCAGGGTAAGAAGAGAGGCAGATGAAGTGATGCACCCATCATGCCTAGTGCCTACTGTACAAGCCTGTGGGGGCAGTGCTATGATCTGGGGTTGGTCAGGTCTAGGTTCAGCAACAGTATGTGCTCCAAGAATGAGGTCGGCTGACTACCTGAACATACTGAATGACCAGGTTATTCCATGAATGGATTTTTTCTTCCCTGATGGCATGGGCATATTCCAAGATGACAATGCCAGGATTCATCGGGCTCAAATTGTGAAGGAGTGGTTTAGGGAGCATGAGACATCATTTTTACACATGGATTGGCCACCACAGTGTCCAGACCTTAACCCCGTTGAGAATCTTTGGGATGTGCTGCAGGTGGCTTTGCGCAGCAGTCAGACTCTACCATCATCAATGCAAGATCTTGGGGAAAAATTAATGCAACACTGGATGGAAATAAATCTTGTGACATTGCAGAAGCTTATCGAAACAATGCCACAGCTAATGTGTGCCGTAATCAAAGCTAAAGGCAGTCCAACGAAATATTAGAATGTGTGACCTTTTTTTTTTTGGGTGGCGACTTATTTTTTGGACAGGCAGTGTATCTATCCATCCATCCATATTTATCTATATTTATATAGTTCCTGTGAGCTGATGATAGAAATGATGATTACAATTGCATGATTTTCCTATTTTATGACGTAAAGTCATGATTTTATTAAAGACACGGAGGCGAGTATTGCATCACTCTTTCTTTACTGAAAATCCACAGCAGCAAAGAATTAACATAAAACCTTAAAGGGCCAACCCCCAGATAACCCCTCCCATAAACCAGTCCATAAATAGGTCCTCTCTATACAACTCTTCCTCTTTCTTTGATGCAACAAGCCGAACCACTTGAGAAAAAACCGGACCGAGGACTCTCCAACCGAACTCCAACCGGGAACGTGTAACCGGAAGCGCAACCATGGCGGAACTGGAACGGAGGTCAACCGGAACTAAGAACTCCTTGAAAAAACCGCACAGGGACCCATCAGGAATCAACCTACGGAGACAAACAGAACAAACACAGGTAATCCCGGAACATGAACGACCGGTCCAATCATAAAGCGTACAAACAGCATACATTTTTACTTATCAGTCATGCACATAATTAAATAATCATATGACAAAACACCCACATCAGGAGGGAGGGCAGCAAAAGGGTGGGGCAATACTCGCCTCCGTGTCTTTAATAAAATCATGACTTTACGTCATAAAATAGGAAAATCATGCAATTTTATAACAAGACACGGAGGCTCGCATTGCAAGTTTAAAGCGACGATATTACAGAGGAAAAAACGTGAGGAGGCGGCCTGAAATAAAACTCCCGAAACGTAGAAGCCCTAGACCAATCTGCCACCCGTAACACGTCTTCCAGGCGAGCCCCAGCCACCGTCATGGAGGTAGCCGAAGCTCCCCTAACCGAATGAGCTGTGAAAATAGAAGTATCCACTCCGGCTTGGGACAAAATCCACTTAACCCAACGGGACAGGGTGACACTGGAAACCGGACGAAAAGGCCTGCGGAAGGAAACAAACAATTGCGGGGCCGCAGGATCCCGTAGAGAAGACGTGCGGCTCAAATACTCCTGTAAACAGAGCACCGGGCAGAGGGACGAATTATCTGGGAAGGCCGGATAGGAGACCGACCGAATACTAGTCTTTGTGCGTCGAGAGATGTTGAAAGAAACACCACTTGGAGTGAAAGATAAAGCATCGAAATCCAAGGCCCGCACATCTGAAACCCTCTTGCAAGAGATCAAGCAAAACAGAGTGACTAGCTTCGCTGAAATTTGGCGGAGAGACAAGGCTGAATTGATGGGCCAAGCAGAGAGAAAACGCAAGACTAGCGTTACATCCCAGGAACCAGTGAAGCGAGGCCTAGGAGGGCGAGACAAACGAGACCCTTTGAGAAGCCGGCACACCAAAGGATGTTGACCAGCTGGACAGCCCGCGAATCCGTTATGTCGAGACGAAATGGCCGAATGAAAAAGGTTAATGGACCTATAGGCCTTACCTTCCTCAAAGAGAGACGACAGAAACTCGAGCAAATCCGTCACAGGTGCTGCCAAGGGATCCAGACTCCGCCCCATGCACCAGTCAGACCAGCGTTTCCAGGCTGACTGATAGGCGCGTCGGGTGCCGGGGGCCCATGCGCTTTCCAAGAGGATACGAGTCGTTGACGATAAGCCTGGGGTCGTCCACTGCTCCCCGAAACTCTGCATGCAAGAAGACGGAGAGAGCCGTCTGCCACCAGCGGATGACGTTGGTCCAGGGGTCCACGAAGGAGATCCGGAAACGAGGGAAGGAGAAGGGGAGTCTCCACCAACAGCTCCAGGAGTTGAGGGAACCACGACTGGGCTTGCCAAAAGGGAACTACCAACACCAATTCCGCTAGCTGCAGCCGTACCTGTGACAGCACTCGTGGGATGAGCGCAAACGGTGGAAAAGCATAAGCTCGGAGCCCCGACCAATCTTGCAGCAGGGCGTCCACAGCCTCCGATAGAGGGTCCGGCCTCCAACTGTAGAAACGCGGAAGCTGGGCGTTCCAACGTGAGGCAAAAAGGTCCATAGAGAGAGGTCCCCAAATCGACCTGATGGAGGAGAATACCGCCGGATCTAATCTCCAATCGCTGAAGTCCGAAGAATGGCGAGAGCTCCAGTCCGCGAAAGTATTGCGAAGTCCTGGGATATATTCTGCAACCACTGTGAAGCCGTTGTCGAGGCAAAAGTCCCAAAATTCCTTCGCCAGGTGTGTCAGGATCGAAGAATGAGTGCCCCCCATGGCGTTGACATAACGCACGGCTGAGACATTGTCCATCCTGAGTCTGATGCATGCTGACATCCTGTCCCTGGTGAAGCTGCGAATGGCAAAGGATCCCGCTAGCAGCTCCAGAGCGTTTATGTGAAGGTGAGACTCGTCGCCTGACCAGGGACCTCCGGTGGAGACCCCATTGCAGTACGCACCCCAGCCGGAGAGACTGGCGTCTGATTCCACGATGAGATCGGGCTGAGGTCCCACAATGGCTTTGCCATTCCAAGCATCCAGGTTGGAGATCCACCACCTGAGCTCGTCCCTCGTCTCGCGGTCCAGGGTCACCATATCCGCATAAGATGCTCCCGCTTGAAGATGGGCGATCTTGAGACGCTGCAAAGCACGATAGTGCAGAGGAGCCGGGAAGATGGCTTGGATAGAGGAGGAGAGAAGCCCGATGATACGCGCCAGATGACGGAGAGACAACTCCGGAAGTCTCAACGAGCGACGCAATTCCATGCGTATGGACCTGACCTTGGCACCTGGAAGGTATAAAGTTAGTTCGCTGGAATTCACCACAAACCCCAGAAACTCTATCGACCTGGAGGGCTGGAGACAAGATTTCTCGGTGTTGATGACGAACCCAAGACCCGTAAGAAGAGACATCGCAGAATGCAGGTGTATTAGGAGTTCCGATGGAGATTGAGCCATGAACAGGATATCGTCCAGATAAATCACCAGACGAATACCCTGACTGCGGAGCCAAGCTACCACAGGTCTCATCAACTTGGTAAAGCACCAAGGGGCTGATGAGAGGCCAAACGGTAGGCACGTGAACTGCCAGAGGAGGTTGTGCCAACGAAACTGGAGGAGTAACCGGGACAGGGGAGAGACAGGAACCGTCAGGTAGGCGTCCTTCAGGTCTAACTTCCCCATCCAGTCTCCCGGGAGTAAAAGATCTCTGAGTAAATGGATCCCCTCCATTTTGAAATGGCGGTAGCACACAAATCTGTTCAGACTCCTTAAATTTATCACTGGTCGGAATTGACCCCCTTTCTTTTCTACCAGGAAGATATTGCTGACAACCCCGACAGAGTGGGGAGGAGCCCTTTCTATCGCTCCTTTGACCACCAGAGCGTGAAGCTCTTGGTCCATGCAAGCTCGAGCTGGTTCTGGCAAGACCAGCGGAGGAGGGTCCGGCAGAGACAAATGAGAAACCGTGAGATCTATCTGAAACCCTTGGATTGTGGACAGTATCCATGGGTCGGAGGTGACCTGGCTCCAAGCGGGCAAAAAATGTCGGAGTCTGCCCCCGATACAGTGGCTGGAAGAAAAACAACGGAGTTGTGGACTTACCGAGAGGGCGTCTTGATCCAGCACCGCCTCTGAAACCTCTGGAGCGGAACGACTGGCCCCTGGATGGGAAGAAGGAGGACTGTGGCCTCTGGTCCTGGGCTGCCGATCGTTGTTGGTAGGGACCTCGAGCGTTTCCACGCGTCTGGAACTGGACACGGCCGGACAGACGGCCCCTGAAGCTGCCGGCCCTGTTAGAGACACGCCCGTGGAATACTCTGCGCATGGAGCTCTGCGCTTTATCAAGGGCAGTAAAAGCCCCCACAAATTTGCCCAGGTCCTTAATGAAACTGTCTCCAAAGAGAAGACCTTGAGCCTCCTTACCCGTCTCGGTAAGCGCCATATTGGACAGTTTGGGCTCAATTTTCATAAGCAGGGCTTTCCTACGTTCAATAGAGAGGGAGGAATTGACATTCCCTACCAAACAAATGGCGCGCTGCGCCCAGCCACTCAGGATTTCTGGGTCTATGGCCGTACCCTCCGTTCTGGCAGTCTCAGCCATTTCAAAAATTTTTGTCAGGGGTCCTAGACTGTCTAAGAGCTTGTCCTGACAAGCCCTAAGGGCTGAATCTAGGCCCTTGCGGGGGTTAAAACCCGATTTCGAAAGGAATTGGATCATCTTCGGATCCACGTTTGGTGTCTCACATACCTTATTCGGTATTACGGAGCGGGGGCATTCAGCCTTTAATTTGTTACGTGTCTCCTTGGAGAGTGGCTTCCTGATCCTATTCTCCAAATAGTGAGCCACGTGAGGTAAAGGTAACCATTCAGCCGACCTAGGATGGTGCAGGCTGTCCGGGTCGAATAGAGGTTCACCCTGCGGATCAATGACAGAGTCAGGGCCCGGGGTGTTCGCCTCAGGACCCGTCGAAGAAGGGGGTAGGCTAGGTGGAGAGAACCCGTCAAAGTCATCAGCTACGCGGACCCCGGCCAGGTCCATGTCAGAGGCATAGTAATCCTCATCTAAAACCTCCTCATCGGACTCCAACTCTGAGTCAGAACTGCGTTCGGGTCGGGCCCGAGCGGACTTCCACGCGCGCGTTTTTTCCGCCTGGCGCGGGCAGGCTCTCTTACGTGACCTACGCACGTCGTCTGTTGATGGAGCTAAGCCATCTGTACAATCATTTCTGGAGGTTACAGGGGTAGGTGTAACAGCCGGAGTAGGGGCAGGGGTCTGCGCTCTAAGCGCTTGTGATATAGACTGCGAAATCACCGATGACATATTCCCCATAGCATGTGCAATAGCAGCTGAAATGGACTGTTGTAAATCCATCCCGTGTGATTCTGCTTGGGCGGGAATTGTACTAGCAGGGGGGGCCACCGAGCTAGTGGAGGCGTCCATTGGAGAGGGCAGGGGAGCTATATCGCTGGGGGAAGACATGATAGCAGGGAGTTAGTCACTCCTGAGAGAGAAATACCAGAGGCGCAGTAACAGAGCCGGCGAGCGCAGGAACTGGCGATGCGTGCGGCGGAGGCAACCGGAAACGGAAGAGGGAGTAGAGGAACGCCCCCCAGGAAACCAGGAGGAGTAAGATGGCGGCCGCAACGCTGAACCGGCCGCCGTGTGGTAGGTAAGGGAGTCCCAAGATGGCGCCCGAGAATCTCGGGCCCGGCGCTCCTCCCACCCCAGGCAAGCGAGCGCCGAAGTCTCGCAATCGCGAGACTTCCGACGGCAAGGCGCGAACTAAGGAAGGGGAAGGAGAAATGGCGCCCGAACAGTAAGCAAACAGGGGGGGGGGGGGGAGCGCCGAACGCAACAGGGAGCGGAGATGTGAAGGCGAAACAGGAGTTCACCTTGCCGCAAGAATAAAGACACAGACACCCTAAATAAAGGGGGGTTAGACAATAAGCGTCCTCAGTGACCACTAAAGGAAGGCAAACAGGGGTATACAGCTACAGGTTGCCCCTAGCAGGCAATTAACAACTCAGGGATGTTATAATAAGGTTAATCACAAAATTATAACCACGGTATAATAAGGTTAATCCCAATATAATACACAAAAGGCACGATGTACAAGACAAGAATATAGGCACTTATCTGCTGTGGGCAGCAGCAAAGAAAGAGGAAGAGTTGTATAGAGAGGACCTATTTATGGACTGGTTTATGGGAGGGGTTATCTGGGGGTTGGCCCTTTAAGGTTTTATGTTAATTCTTTGCTGCTGTGGATTTTCAGTAAAGAAAGAGTGATGCAATACTCGCCTCCGTGTCTTGTTATAAAATCACAATTATCTGCTCAAGCTGCCCTAGCTACCCCCCCAAAAAAATTCTGACACTGGACCAACATCTCCAGAAAATTACAGAAGGTCGGTCACTGGTCTCATCTACTATTACTTTCACACTTGTGGCAGAGGATTGTGGCAGGCAGTTCCGGCGACGGAACTGCTTGCTAGATCCGGCAATCTGGACGCAAAAGGATGCATTTATGAGACGGATCCGGATGCGGATCAGTCTCACAAATGCATTGCAATACTTTCCAGTTGTCATCCGAAAAAATGGATCCAGTATTTAATTTTTTCACAGATTTAATGGTCTGCGCATGCGCGGACGGAAAGAACGGATCAGTTTTTCCGGAACACTTGGGGCCGGATCCGGCATTAATGCATTTCAATGGAAATGAATGCTGGATCCGGCATTCCGGCAAGTATTCAGTATTTTTGGCCGGAGAGAAAACTGCAGCATGCTGCGGTATTTTCTCCGGCCAAAAAACGGTAAGAGGGACTGAACTGATGCATCCTGGTGCATGATAAGGGTGCATTCACATGACCGTATAAATGGATCCGCATCCATTCCGCAATTTTGCGGAACGGGTGCGGACCCATTAATTAAAAATGTTGTTCCGTTCCGCGGCCCCGCAAAAAATGTGGAACGTGTCCTATTCTTGCCCGTGGTTGCGGACAAGAATAGGCATTCTCTATATAGCGCCGGCCATGTGCGATCCGCGGTTGCGGACAAGAATAGGCATTCTCTGTATAGGCATTCTCTATATAGCGCCGGCCATGTGCGATCCGCAAAATGCGGAACACACACGGCCGGTATCCGTGTTTTGCGTATCCTCAATTTGCGGACCGCAAAACACTTACGGTCATGTTAATGCACCCTAACTGGAATGCTCTCCATTCAGAATGCATTAGGATAAAACTGATCAGTTTTTTCCGGTATTGAGCCCCTAGGACGGAACTCAATACCGGAAAACAAAAACGCTAGTGTGAAAGTACCCTTACAGTGGGTCTACAGTATACAGTATGCACCCAGAGAACTTTCCCTCTTCTGCTAATGTAATTCTCCGATTGGCCACTTGGTGTCTCCCGTACTCCTCAACCTGGAGCTGTAATTCTAGTCTTTGCCACTTGGGGCCTCCCTCTGCTCCTCACGTTCTGCTTTGTCTCATCCCGCCTCCCGCTGCTGCAGTACGGCGGCTGACCGCTAGGCGTCCCCCTCTTACCCCCGGGGACCCGAGCAGCGGATAGAGGAGAAGTGGCTGCAGCAGCGGCTCGGTGTGCAGGGCCGACCCCGGGATGATGCCGCCCACTCCTCCCCGGTAACTGCAGGACAGGGGATATGGACCAGGGACTACGAGGAACTACAGCCGCCTGCACCATCCTCATCCTGGGGATCGGGCTGCAGCTGTACCGGGGGGCGGCGGAAGGTAGGTGCAGAATCCTGCAAGCTGTGTGGATGGAAGGGGAGGGGGCCATATGCAATGTGGGGGACACTGCGGAAGGTGATGGGAGAGTCATCCAATCCATATGCCCCTACCATCCCCTTAATGGGTGCCATTATCTGCCCCTGATAATGCCATAGACTGCTCCTGATAGTTAGCACTAGTTGCCCCTGATGCTGCTGGGTGGCAGTAGTTGCCCCGATGCAGGTGTGTAGGTGGCACTTTTGTCTTCCATGCCTCCAAGTGGATGGGAGCCATTAGTTGCCCCTGGGGTCTGTGGTGGATGACACTAGCTGCCCCTGACTATGCCCTGTTAGTGCCACTGCCTGCTGCTGACGTCTCCAGTGGCTGTCACTAAGGATGCTGTCTGGTGGATGCCATTAACCCCTTGTGTTTCTGGTCAGTGACACTAATGGCCCTGGGTGCGCCACGGTGGCCCATATTCTGCTGGTGAAATGGATTGATGCCACTGGTTAGGTGTCACAAGATGTCCATGATGCTGGTGGTGGATGTTGCGGCGGATGCTGCTGATGCTCGTATCACATGACAGCAGATATATAACATTATGTTGAAATTTGACGCATTCAATAACTGCGATTGGCTTGTATAGCGGTCTATGTGACACGATGGAAGTTGGCGCTGATCACATGACCCCCCCCTTTTCTGTGTCATGGTCACCCATCACAGGGTTGAGTTTGTGCTATGGAGGAAATTGATCAAAACTGGTGTAAAGTAGAACTGGCTTAGTTGCACATAGCAACCAATCGTATTGATCCTTTCATTTGCCAAAGGAGCTCTGAAAAATGAAAGGTGGAATCTGATTGGTTGCTATGGGTGACTAAGCCAGTTCTCCTTTACACCAGTTTTCATAAATCTGCCCCACTGTCTAGACAGGATTATGGTGACGTGTAGTGCCTCCTACTGTCTTATCTAACCTACGCCATTTTCTAACAACATGGCTGCTTGCTTCAGGTCCCAGGGGCCCTTTAAATGCCATGTGAGGGAATTTCCTGTTTAAAATATTTGTGGAGCCCAGAAATGATCTGATAAAGCGGCAACAATGTGGCATACGGAGCCACTAATTATTGTATATCTTGAACCAGGCTCTGGCTAAAGGATAGTACTAGTGCAGAGCGCCCCTCACTGATCAGTATATGTGATAATATCAGATCTATTCCCACTCTGGAGTGAGCTTGATTGTCAGCTCTGTGGTCCAGGATTTAATGTGTTTCAGTAGTTAAAAGGGGTTTTCGAGGTTCCTGATATTGATGACATATCCTGGTACTAGCACTATGAATGGAGTAGGAAGTACATCGCTGTAGTGGCTGTGCTGGGTTACTGCAGCTCATACTGAAGTGAATGGGAGCTGAGCTGCAATAACCCAGCACAGCCACTACACTTTGAGCGGCGCTGTGCTTCCTGCTCCATTCAGAAACAGAGGATGTAGGGAACAGGGTGTCAGAACCTCGGATAGTAATGACTTATCCTGAGGATGAGTGATCAACAGTGATGGCCAGTTTACATTGTTCGCCCGCAAACACATGAGGGCTGCCATCTTTTCTCACAAGTCCGGCGAGGCACAGGTAAGCCCTTACCTGTGCCTGTGCGCGAGCCGGTCTGAAACAAATGCAGTCAGCGGGAGCAGGCAGTTCCAAGAACAGCCGCCGGGGGCCTTCATCGGGCTGTTCTCGGAACTGCGTGCTCCCGCTGACTGCATTTGTTTCAGACCGGCTCGCGGCACAGGCACAGGTAAGGGTTTACCTGTGCCTCGCCGGACTTGTGAGAAAAGATGGCAGCCCTCATGTGTTTGCGGGCGAACAATGCGAACTGGCCATCACTGTTGATCAATATCAGGACCCCTTTAAACAGATAATTATTGGTAACGCCATGACATGACCATAATCAGAAGGGGTTCAACTTATGTAGTAAGTGAGAGACAGCCAAATGTATCATCCACAGATGTCCCCCATAATAGCATATCGCTCACAGATGTCCCCATAACAGTGTGTTATCCTCAGGTTCCCCATAACAGTGTGTCATCCACAGGTGTCCCCATAAGGCCTCTTTCACACAGGAGTCCCAGATTTGCTCCGGATGCGTCTCGTGTGCATTGCGTGAAAACCACGCGAGTAGGCACGCAATTGCAGTCAGTTTTGACTGCAATTGCGTTCCGATGTTCAGTTATTTTCGCTAGTGCAAAACGCATTGTGAGAAAAAACTGAATGTGGTACCCAGACCAGAACCCGGACTTCTTCACTGAAGTTTGGGTTAGGTGTTCTATTCATTTTATTATTTTCCCTTATAACATGGTTATGAAGGAAAATAATAGTATTCTTAATACAGAATGCTTAGTACAATAGCGCTGGAGGGGTTAAAAAAATAAAATAAAATTAACTCACCTCATCCGCTTGATCGTCTTCTTCTTTCAGGACCTGCAAAAGGACCTTTGATAATGTAATCACGCTCACCGCGTGGATCTTCTATCTTCATTCAGCAGGACCTGCACTGACGTCAGATTACGTCATCAAAGGTCCTTTTGCAGGTCCTGAAAGAAGACGATGCCGGCTGCGCGATCAATTGGATGAGGTGAGTTTATTTATTTTTTTAACCTCTCAAGCAACATTTTAGTAAGCGTTCTGTATTAAGAATGCTATTATTTTCCATTATAACCATGTTATAAGGGAAAATAATACAGTAAATTGACTTTTATCAACGCACAAGTGATGCGTGAAAATCACCGCTCATCTGCGCAGCCCCATTGAAGTGAATGGGTCCGGATTTAGTGCAGGTGCAATGCGTTTACCTCACACATTGCACCCGCACGGAATTTTTGCCCGTGTGAAAGGGGCCCAACAGTGTGTCATCCACATGTGTCCCCGTAACAGTGTGTCATCCACAGGTGTCCCCATTACAGTGTGTTATTCCCACATGTCTCCATAGCAGTGTGTCATCCACATCACAGGTCTTGGCTGTACCCTGTGGTTTGTATGGTAAATTATTCACATTATACTTTTTTTTAAAGTTAGTCTGTCACCTTGATTAAGGGCTATTACAATCTGTATAAGCAGGAGTTCCGATTGGTATGTGTTATCGCCATACTGCCCCCTGTTCCTCTGCTGTGCTGGATTACATAGTGCTCAGGCGTCCTCTCCATATGTGTGCACGGGCCAGCAGTCTGGACTGTATTTCAGTATGGCTCTGAGCCCTCGCAGGGGCACCAGGGACAGTATGAAATACCACTCAAGGTAAGGTCCCTTTCACACAAGCGAGTTTTCCGCGCGGGTGCAATGCGTGACGTGAACGCATAGCACCCGCACTGAATCCTGACCCATTCATTCCAATGGGTCTGTGTACATGAGCGTTTTCAGTTCTGCGCTGCGTGAAAATTGCAGCATGTTCTATAGTCTGCGTTTCTCACGCAGCCCTGGCCCCATAGAAGTGAATGGGGCTTCGTGATGGTTGCTAAGAGATGTTGTTTGTAAGCCTTCAGTTTTTTATCACGCGCATGAAAAACGCATCAAAACACATTGCACCCGCGCAGACAAAACTGCGTGAACTTGCTTGCAAAATGTTGCGATTGTCACTGAACGCACCCTGAACGCATCCAGACCTAATCCGTATCCTTCATGTGAAAGAGGCCTAATAGTCCTTAATGGAGGTGACAAAATAAAAAAAAAAAAAAAAAACTTTTACTTGCCCATAGCTGGAGGCAGGGTCATTGGAAGAGACTTTGTTATTGACTAAAAAGATTAACCATTTCTAGGTGACACCAAAGCCCGGAGATGGTGCTAACCTCTGTGTGCTTCCACCGTACTGTTTAGTGTCCCCCAAAAAGAGTAAACGTGTATTTACAAGGGTAAAGGTGCTGCCGATCACTTGATAAACGAGTAAAACGGTCGTTTAGCGGGTAAAACTGTAATTCATGCAGGCACCTAAATTACCATTTCTGGGCAGTAGATTTGTATGGTGTAAACAAGGATCTGCTGCCCAGAAACAATGACGCCGTATGAGGACGAGCGATCCCAGGAACTATCCCTTGTCCTCATACTGTGGAGGAGATCGCTGCATGTAAATGGGAACTTCACCTCAACTGAACGAGCAGCGGACTGTCAGGAAGGAACAGTTCCTTCCCGACAATCAGCTTCTCCTTGCACCGACTAAATACACCTTAAGGGCTCATGCACACGAACGTATTTTCTTTCCGTGCCCGTTCCGTTTTTTTGCGGACACTAGGCGGAACCATTTTTTTGCAGTGGGTCCGCAAATAAAAACAGAAGTTACTCCGTATGACCGTTCCGTAAACAAATAGAACATGTCCTATTATTGTCCGCATTATCGACAGGGATAGAACTGTTCTATTAGGGGCCAGCTGTTCCGTTCTGTTTTTGCGGACCGCAAAATACATACGGTCGCGTGCTTGAGCGCTAAGAGCGCAGTCACACGGCTTCGCCTTGTTTTATGGTCCGCAATTACGGATCTGCAAAACACGGATGCCATCTCTGTGCGTTCCGCAATTTGCAGAATGGAATGGGCAGCCCATTATAGAAATGCCTATTCTTGTCCGGACATGCTCCATATTTTTGTTATATTGTTATATATTATATCACGGTGTGCTGTCCTCATCTTTTGCAGGCCATTGAAATGAATGGGTCCGCACATGTTCCACAAAATTGCGGAACCATTCATACGGTCATGTGAATGAGCCCTAAGACTGCGCCATTTTACAACTTTTTTTAGACTGATTTTCTATTTCACATCACATCACTTTTTGTCACTTGATGGAATTGGGATTAAAGGGAACCTGTCATCACCTTCATGCTGCCCATACTAACGGCAGAATAAAGTAGAGACAGGCGAGTTGATTTCAGCGGTCTGTCATTTAAAAGTTAAAAGTAAGTGGTTGCCGAGAACTAACATCACAATCATTGCAGACCGGGCCTGGAAAAGAGTCCGGCCACCCGAGAAGAGTCCTGGTTATCCATGACTTCCTGCTCTCCCGCCCACCTGCTGATGGCAGAGTCTTCTACCTAGTTTCCCCCCCCCCCTCTAGGAGACAACTGCCAATCATCGGCAGGTGGGCGAGAGAGCAGGAGATTATGAATAACCAGGACTCTTCTCAGGTAGATGTGACTCTTCTCAAGGCCTGGGCTGCAATGATTATGATGCTGGTTCTTGGCAACCACTTACTTTTAGCTCATAAATGACACAACTGAAATCAGCATTTCTGTCACTAATTTATGCTGCCCACAGTAAGGTCAGCGAAAAGTTGATGACGGGTTCTCTTTAAAGGGCTTGTGTCACTTCAGTAAGTGGCATAAATCAAGCCAGCAAAGGAAGCAATATGGACAATCACAATGCATTAGTAAGTGCCTTGTATTAACTTTCTCTACATGATAAATGCCATCTGCTGAAGTGAGACAACCCCTTTAACTATTCATTTGCTGCAGCTTGATGACTCGTGATGTACAGTGCATTCGGTCTTAAAACCTTTTCACTTTTTTCACATTGTGTTATTTTTTTATTTTTTACTTTAGCACAAGGCTGCAACATACGTTTTCCATAATCAATCTGCCCACTATACCCCATAATGAGGAATAAAAACAGAATGTTTTGATAATTTATTGAAAATGAAAAACTAAAAGCTTGCACTGATGTAAGTATAGACCCTTTACTCAGGACTTGAAGAACCTTTGACAGCGATTACAGCCTCCAGTCTTCTTGGGTATGGTGCCACAAGGTTTCCATACCAGGATTTGGGGATTTTCTGCCATTCTTCTCTGCAGATCCTCTCAAGCTCTGTCAGGTTGGATGGAGAGCGGTGGTGGACATTGAGTTTCAGGTCCCTCCAGAGATGTTCGATTGGGTTCAGGTCAGGGCTCTGGCTGGGCCACTCAGCGACATTCACAGAGTTGCCCCTAAGTCACTCCTGTGTCGTCTTTTGCTCCGTTTACTTTTCCCTCAACCCTCACCAGTTTTCCTGTCCCAGCTGTTAAATAACACCAGCAGCATAATGTTGCCACGACCATGTTTAAAGGGGTTATCCAATTCTAAAAATGCCCCCCACAATGCCCGGGCTCCTCCTATAGATCATACTTACCCCACTCTCCGGCACCTTCATCACTCCGGATCCCTGCACGGACACCACTGCATCTGGCCGTCACATGGATCAAAACATCCAGGGGGTGGAGCCAATAGCAGGCTGCGACTCTGACCAGCCCTATTGCATCACAGGTGACGTCGCCCGTGATGCTAAGGAGGCTGGTCACCATCGTGGCCTACTACTGGCTGCAACCCCTGTTGCCGGATGTTTTGATCCGCGCGACGGGCAGATGCAGTGGTGGCCTTGCAGGGATGAGTGACACGGGTGCCGGGGTAAGTATGATCTATAGGAGGGGCCTGGACATGGGGGGGGGGGCATTTTTAGAATTGGATAACCCCTTTAACTGTAGCAATAGTAAAGGGCTGAGAAAAGTAATAATAAAAATCACTGAAAATCAGCCAATGGAAATCAGACATTGCTTTTGAATCATTTAGAAAACAAACTAATGAAATTGGTCTGGAAAACTTTTGAGGCAATCAAGCGATTTCTGTAACTCTCATGGAGACTTCTGTACTTGTCCACAGGTATTTTGGCCCACTCCTCATGAGTAGGGATGAGCGAATCGACTTCGGATGAAACATTCAAAGTCGATTTGCATAATACTTAGTTTCAATACTGTACAGAGCGAGCACTCCGTACAGTATTAGAATGTATTGGCTCCGCGGAGCAGAAGTTATTACTTCGCGAAGTCTCACGAGACTTCGCATAATAACTTAATAAGTTAATTTTTACTGTAAAAAAACATTTCCCGAACCCAGGTTCGGTTCCAAGGTACCACTTGGAACCGAACCTGAGTTCGTGAAATGTTTTTTTTTACAGTACAAATAAATTTATGAAACTATTGCGCGAAGTCTCACGAGACTTCGCAAAGCAGTAACTTCGGCTCATCGGAGCCAATACATTCTAATATTGTACGCAGCTCCTGCTCCGCACAGTATTGAAATGAAGTATAATGCGAATCGACTTCAGATGTTTCATCCGAGGTCGATTCGCTCATCCCTACTCATGAACAAACTGCTCCAACTGCCTCGGGGTGCCTTCTCCAGACTGCATGTTTCAGCTCTTTCCACAGATGTTCAATAGGATTTAAATGAGGGCTCATAGAGGCCACTTCAGAATAGTCCACGCTTTGCTCTTAGCCATTCTTGGATGTTTTTAGCTGTGTGTTTTGGGTAATTATCATAAAGTGGCTTAGTTGCCCATATCAACCAATCAGATTCCACCTTTCATTTTTCACAGCTCCTATGGAAAATGAAAGGTGGAATCTGATTGGTTGCTATAGGCAACTAAGCCAGTTCTACTTTACACCAGTGTGATAAATCTCCCCCAATGTTCTTTTCATTGTATGCTTCATCTTTGCGTCTGTGAACATAGAGTTGATGTCACTTGCCAAAAAAATCTCCAGTTTTGTCTCATCTGTCCAAAGGACATTCACCCAGAAGCCTTGTGGCTTGTCAATATGCCTTTTGGCAAATTCCAGGCTTGCTTTTTTTATGATTTGCTTTCAACAGTCGTTTCCTCTAAGGTCGTTATCCATTAAGTCCACTTTGGTTAAGACCGCGACGAATAGTGCGATCTGACACTGATGTACCTTGACCTTGGAGTTCACCTCTAATCTATTTGGAAGTTGATCTGCGGTCTTTGGTTACCACTCGTATTATCCGTCTCTTCAATTTGTCATCAATTTTCCTCCTAAGGCCGAGTCCAGGGAAGTTAGCTACAGTTCTGTAGACCTTAAACTTCTGAATACTACGTGCAACTGTAGTCAGAGGAACATCAAGCTGTTTGGAGATGGTCTTATATCCTTTACCACAGGCATGTCCAAACTGCGGCCCTCCAGCTGTTACAAAACTAAAACTCCCAGCATGCTCTAATAGCTGTAAGCTATCCAGGCATGCTGGGAGTTGTAGTTTTGGAACAGCTGGAGGGCCGCAGTTTGGACATGCCTGCTTTACCATGTTTGTCTATAATTTTCTTTCTAATCTCCTGAGACAACTCTCTCTTAGCTTTCTTTGGTCCATGCTCAGTGTGGTACCCACCATGATACCAAACAGCACCATGACTACTTTTCACCCTAACAGGCAGAATGACTGATTACAAGTTTGAAGAGACCTGTAATGCTAATTGCAGGACACATCTTAGCTTAAAGGGGTTTTCTCATCTCAGACAGCGATATGCCCCCATTGTCGTATAGGTGAGGGTCCCACCGTTGGGACCCGCACCTATATTCAGAACAGAGCCACCTATATTGAGAACAGAGTGAAGGAGAGCGAACTGCGCTATTGCCGTCTGCCCCATAGAAATGAATGAGAGCATGGGCCGCGCATGCGCGGCACTCTCCCTTTCACTTCTATGGGAGAGGCGGGGATTAGCGCTTGGTGGTGGACGGACCCTGGGAAATCTGGGGTCCTCCAGCCACAGCGCTCCCCGCTCCGTTCTCGATATAGGTGCTGGTCCCAGCGCTGGAGCCTGCACCTATCAGACAATGGGGGCATATCCTAGCAATATGACCCCATTGTCTAAGATGGGAATATCCCTTTAACATGTTCCTATGGCCAAATTATTTTCAATCATTTCTAGGGGTACCAACATTTGTGTCCAGGCCAGTTTCACTAGTTAGATTTTTTTTTAAATTTATTATTCTGTTGAACCACAATTTAAAAGCAATATCTGATGTTCATTAGCTGATTTTAATTTTTTATTTATTTATTGTTTCTTTTGTCAGTTTCAAGTTATTTCAGTGACCATTGTGTTTTTTTTGTTCTTTAACTGAAGGATACCAACAATTTTGTCAATGTGTGTAGTTTTCATGTGTCTTTTAGGCCTCATGCACACGAACATATATACTTTCCGTGTTCGTTCCGTATACGGAACTATTCATTTCAATGGGTCCACAAAAAACCCGGAAGTTACTCCGTGTGCATTCCGTTTCCGTATGTCCGTATTTCCGTTCCGCCAAAAAAATTTAACATATCCTATTATTGTCCGCATTACGGACAAGGATAGTACTATTCTATCAGGGGCCAGCTGTTCCGTTCTGCAAAATACGGAATGCACACAGACATTATCCGTATTTTTTTGTGGACCGCAAAATACATACGGTCGTGTGCATGAGGCCTTACTGAGGAGAGGCTTCTTTCTGGCCATTAAGCCCAGATTAGAGGAGTGTTGCAGTGATGATTGACCTTCTGGAAGTTTCTCCCATTTCTCCCTTTTTTTTTTTTTCTTTTTGTTCATGGTAATGCAAACGGATCCGTTCTGAACGGATCTAAGCTTTTGCATTATAGGTGCGGATCCGTCTGTGCAGATACCAGACGGATCCGCTCCGAACACAGGTGTAAAAGTAGCCTTATCAAGGCCCTTCTGCCCCGATTACTTAGTTTGGTAGGGCGGCCAGCTTTAGAAAGAAATATGGAGGCCACTGTGCTCTTGGAAACTTTTATGTGGAGCAGAAATGTTTTTGTACATTTGTCCAGATCTATGCCTCTTCACAATCCTGTCTTTGAGCTCTACAGGCAGTTCTTTCCTCCTCCTGGCTTGGTTTTTGTTCTGAAATGCATGGTCAGCTGTGAGACCTTATATCAGAGATGGCTATCCTGCCTCTCCAGCTGTTGTGAAACTACAATTTCCACCATGCCCTGCTGTAGGCTGATAGTTGTAAACAGTCTGGGCATGCTGTGAGTTGTAGTTTTGCAACAGCTGGAGAGCCGCAGGTTGTCCATCCCTGCCTTATATAGACAGGGCTGTGTTTTTCCAGATCATATCAAATCAACTGAATTTACCACAGATAAACTTCAATCAAGGCGTAGAAACATCTCAAAGATGATCAGCAGAAATGGGAGGCCCCAGAGCTAAATTTCAAGGGCCTGAATACTTATGTCCATGTAATTTTAGTTTTTCCCTTTTCAATACTTTGCAAACATTTCTAACATTCTCTCTCATTATAAGATATTGAGTGCAGAATGATGGGGAGAAACTTGAATTTCGTTATTTATTTATTTTTAGCACAAGGCCTCAACATAGCAAAATGTAATAAAAAGCGAAAGGCTCTGAAGACTTTCTAAATGCATTGTATATAGGAGAATATAGAACATTCTCCTGTTTTTGTGCTGTCAGACTTTACTAACCTGGTGGCATTCAGTTCACGGACCAGTAGGTTCATCTTGAGCCTAGCTCATGCTATGATCCAGCCCAGATAGGATAGTACTTAAAGAAGACAGTTATGCCACCAACTGAGGGATTACCAGGATCAGAATATTGATGACCTATATCTCACGCCATTTTAAAAGTTTCCCAGCTTTCTAAGGAACAGAAACTTGACCGCAGAGGAATTTCTTTTAAATAGGATGCATTCACTGGACCGCTTGTAGTCCGTGTGCATCCTATGGGCCCTATTGAAAAAATGCCTATTCTTTTCTGTAAACTGGCCAAAAATAGGACATGTTCTATAATTTACGGCCCAGCTGCATGGATATGGACGGCACACGGATGACTGCTGTGTGCTGTCTGCATTTTTTTAGTCCCTATAAAAATAAATGGGTTAAGCGTGTGAGTCCCAAAAAATGTGGTTTGGGTGTGGACCAAAAATACGGTTGTGTGAATGCATCCTTAGGCCTCATGCACATGGCCGTTGCCCGGCCATGGCCATATTGCGGCCTGCATACAGCTTCCTTGAATAGATCCGTAATCCGGAGCTGCGGTGTGGAACGGAGGCACAGAACCCCACGGAAGCACTACAGCGTGCTTCCGCTGTGTTTCTGTCCATGCCTCCGCACCGCAAAAAAATAGAACTTGTTCTATTTTTTTTACGGTGCGGACGGATCACGGACCCATTCAAGTTAAATGGGTCTGAATCTGACACTGCTACCGCACGGATGGGGCACGTGCATTGGGGACCGCAAATTGCGGTCCCCAATGCACGGAACGGCCGCACAACGGCCGTGTGCACGAGGCTTTACGTTGATTTCAGGGTGTGGTGTTCTGCAGGTCACCCACTACCTCCTCAGTGGTGACAGAGCATTGTTGTGCTTTTTCTTGAACTAATACGTGTAAACTAATGTGCAGCCGCTCACTGCGCAGTGGTCCCAGGGGCGAGAGGCTGCACATTAGTGTATATTTACTAACACAACGCGTGACAAAGCTCTGTAATTAGTCTTCTCTATGGTGCGCCTGGGGAGCAGCCACTACTCCGAGGTCTGGTGCCTCAGCCTGGAGCCAGGCTACGCAGCAGATGCCCCCAATACCCCTCCCCTGCCATGCTGTAGACAAGCTGCGTCCCGCATGTACATATAAATTAGTGATGAGACATAAATGTCCAGTGTCGGCTCAGCTTAATCTCCTGCCTGCTGTTAATTAGGGTAATTTCTGTTATTAACCTTTGAGTTGTTGGAGGGAAGAACAGTAGGCATCAGTCAGTCAAATGGATCAGCTGTCTGGTGCCAGGAACAGATTGGTTAGTTTTCCAAAAACGCAACTTTTTGGAATTACAATTGAATGGACCATCCTCCAGCTATGCCAACGCCACTGCTTCATCACATCTAGGTTCTCTTTTACTGTAATTAGTGCAGGAATTATTTCTCTCCCCTGGAGCTTCCAATCTGGTGGTTATATAACATTTTAATCATTGTATGAAAACTTCTGCAACTTTCTAATAGACTTTGGGGCAAATTTTTACTAATCCTGTAGATGGCGTAAGCTTAGACAGGCGGTCTAGACCTGCAGCAGATCTATCACAGGGGCTCAGGCTGGATGATGAAGGTGGCGCAGGGACGGACGCTTTTCTCTTACCCTATACCAGCCATTGGTCGGCTTAGTCTGAGACTTTACTACAGGGTGCAAGATGTTGCATCGTAGACCATGTGTCAGAACCTGACGAGACGAGACTTCGAAGGTGCTTTTTTCAAGCTTGCCATAGAGACTGTGGGTCCGCAGACGCTGGAGCACCGATTTGACATGCCGTGGCAGTGATCTGGAGAAGACAAGGATATCGTCCAGATATACCACAACATGGGTATCCAACAGGTCACGGAAGACGTCATTGATGAAGCACTGAAATGTGGCAGAGCCCGAAGGGCATGACAAGGTACTCGTAGTGCCCAAACCGTGAGCGGAATGCTGTCTTCCACTCATCCCCCTCCCTGACACGAATCAGATTGTAGGCCCCACGGAGGTCGATCTTGGTGAAGAAACGGGCATCCTTGACTCTGTCCAGCAAGTCGGGAATGAGAGGGAGTGGGTACCGGTTCTTCTTGGTGATGTCGTTCAGGGCCCGGTAATCGACACAGGGCCGGAGACCCCCATCTTTTTTCCCCACAAAGAAGATGCCGGCCCCAACTGGAGAGGTCGAGGGACTGATGAACCCCTTCGCTAGGCTCTCCTCTATGTAGTCCTTCAGGGCCCTGGTCTCGGGTTCGGACAGATTGTACAAGCGCCCGTACGGCAGTGGGGCTCCAGGGAGCAGGTCAATGGGGCAATCATAAGGCCTGTGTGGCGGCAAGGCGTCTGCTCCTTTTTTTCCAAAAACGTCTGCATAGTCCCGATATTTGTCGGGTAGTCTGTGTTCAACGGTGCCCAGAACCGTAGGAGGGCTTGGAGCCGGAGACACGTGAACATGAGAACCGGAGGGGGGCGTGAAGGTGATGGAGCCAGAGGTCCAGTTAATCGTGGGGTTGTGTCTCCTAAGCCAGGGGATGCCTAAAATGACTGGAAACAAGGGGGAAGGCACGATGTCCCACACGATCTTCTCGGAATGGTAAAGGCCGATGCAGAGGAACAAGGGATGTGATTCCATGGCGATAGGTCCCGTCTTTAGGGTGCTGCCATCCACCAGATGCAGCTGGGATGGGTTCTTCTTAGGGCGCAACGGGATGCCTAGTTGGGAAGCCAGATCCTTGTCCATAAAACAGCTGCTTGCGCCCGAATCAATGATGGCAGAGAGATCAATATTGTTGTTGCCCAGCTGCAGGGAAACAGGGATGGTGAGATGAGACAAGTTGTTATACATAGGTAGGTTAATGCATACCGTGGGTGTCTCCGGCCTACCTTCGGGAGGTTTGATGGGACAGTCCTTCAGGAAATGGCCCGGTTTTGCGCAGTATAAACACAGATGCAAAGTTCTTCTCCTGGTTCTCTCCACCGTGGACAGGGGACCCCGAACAGCCCCGATCTGCATCGGCTCCTCCTGGTTACCGTCTGCTGCCACAGGAACAGGAAGCCTTAAGGGTTCCGACCGGCGCTCCGTTAGAGGCGGGGTCTGTTGTCGCTCCTGTCGTCTTTCCCGGAAGCGGCGATCCAGGTGGGTTACTGAGTCCATCAGGCCCCCCAAGGAGCCCGACACCCCAATGCGGGCGAGCTCATCCTTGAGCTGCTCGGACAAACCGATGCGGAACTGGTCAATCAAGGCCACCTCGTTCAAGCCTGTATCCGGGGCTACCTCACGGAATTCCATGATGTAATCCTCCACTGGACGTCTGCCCTGGCGGAGGGTGCGCAAGGTACCCCTGGCGGTTGAAGAACGCAGGGGGTCATCATAAAGTCTTTGCATAGCTGCGGCAAAGGACTTCCAAGATGCCAGCACTGGGTCATCGGCTAGTAGGAGTTGGTGCGCCCAGGTCTGGGGAGGCCCTGAGAGCAAGGAAATTGCCGTGCGTACCTTGACGAAGTCCGTGGCATATGTACGTGGCTTCAGGGAAAACAACAGCTCGCAGGAGATTATGAAGGAGCGGTACTTCCTCCGATCTCCTGAAAACCGCTCAGGGAGGCTGACTGACGGCTCGCTAGAGACCACTTCCAGGGTGCGCGCCGGCGTAGGGGGAGGCGAGGGTGGTAGCGCGGTGCGCTCTGCGATGCGCTGCTCCTGTGTGGCAACCCTCTGTAGCAGGTGCTCATGACTCGCTTGCATCTCCTGGAAGGCCTGCGTCATGAGGTTAAGTTGCTGGGTCATGGCCGTCATGGGATCCACTGCTTTTGCGGGTTCCATGGTGAAGGCTGAGTTATTCTGTCAGAACCTCCCAGGGAGCCAGTAGTGGGATGAGGAACCCACTGGCAGTAAGCAGCTGACAGCCCAGAATGCGGTACAAGTTTAGGGATAATCCAAGAGGGGTAGTCAATGTCTAATCCGGGTCGAGGCAGGCAGCGAAGGTTCAAGGCGGAAGACAGTCCAGGGGTCAGTGGCCGGGAAGGATACAAAGAAACAACAGGCAATAGAAGGATCTGCAGGGAGGCTAGGTGTTCACCATAAGGTGGAATAACTCAGCAATGAACCAGAGCTCAGGCCAGGTCTTTATAGCCAGGGAAGGTAGGAACCACCCTCCCCAGGAACCAATGGCAGGCGAGGAAGGTGGAAGGTGTGTACTGGGAATCTCCCTCAGCAAGGCTCACACCTGACAGCCGGATAATGCAGGAACTCTATGCACCCGGAAATGTGCGAGCAGCCTGTGTACTGCGCACACGCCGTGCACCCGCACCTCGGGCAACAGGTGTTCTACCGAGCTGAAGGGGAACCCGTGCCCTGCGCCGTGCCCGTGGTCCCAGAGTAGGGGTAACACCCCCTGCTTCCTGACACCATGCCCCTATCCAATGAAACCACACCCTCCCTTTTAAGC
The DNA here is from genome assembly GCF_014858855.1 of Bufo gargarizans. Taxonomy (NCBI): domain Eukaryota; kingdom Metazoa; phylum Chordata; class Amphibia; order Anura; family Bufonidae; genus Bufo; species Bufo gargarizans. The sequence continues at coordinate 516,148,549 of NC_058081.1, read as the reverse complement.
CCCACCCCTTACCAAATAGGTAAAACAATTGTTGAAGGCCCATTTAAGCCAAATGGTGCCACTTTTTAGACTGTTCACAGGTCACCTAGGTTTCTTCATTTTATTTTATTTTTTTCCTTTTCCCGCTGCCATGTCCTTTGGTGCCCCACCTCTTGGTGGACACAGACACCTCAATGTCTCTCTCCTCAGGGACATCTTCATCAGCGGCCTCCTGAACATTTTTTTTTTTTTTTATCAACATTTTTCATACATTACTTGAAATTCACAATCAATTCATTTGTATAATACAATAAAAAAAGTTATTGTTTATAATGTACATTAACATACATTTTTAAACCGTAACCCCCCCTCCCTATTACTTCCGTTTGATTTGATATGCTTGTTGTTGCCCTAATGTCGCCCTAGTGTCGCCAGGAGCGTGGCGCAGCCCAAAATGACTTCTTCCTCATATTTAATCCATATCTGAAATCACCTCGGGACCTATAAATTTAACTAAAAACATCTCCCCAAATTCTGTTAATCATAAATCCTATCTCCAGTCTTCCCAGGTTCGTTCCCAATCTGATATCTTTTGGGATCCATCAAATAATATCTTTTCATAGCTCTTGATCTTATTCATTAATCCGTTCCAAATTTGATATTCCGGGTGCTTTTCAGAGCCCCAGACTCTAGTGATGATAACCCGGGCTATCATTAATCCTTTCAACCATAGTGATTTGCGGTATTTATTTGCCATGCTGTCAGGTAGTTGTCCTAACAATGCCGATGATAACTCCATTGGATATTTTTGGGAAGTAGCTCTATGTACCGTAATTCCTCATATATTTGTTCCCAGAAATTTTGTATAACTGGGCAATTTCATAGCAAATGTTTGAAATCTGCTTTTTCGTGACGACATTTGGGACATTTATCAACAGCATTGTTTTTAAATTTACCAAGCAACAATGGAGTATAATATAACCTATGTGTGATGTAAAATTGTATCAGCCGGTAATTTTTGGATATAGATGCTTTCTTTATATTGCTATATATACTATGCCAATTAGGCATCCTCTCATATCCGGCATCTTGCTGCCACCTAACTTCACTAGTGAATTTAACAACTTTACCTAAGGCCAAATGCACACGGCCGTGTTCCGCGGCCGAGAGCAGTCCGTGGTATGCCGGGCTGGATTCCTGCTGACAGCAGGAGAGCACGGCATCATTGGTTGCTATGACGCCGTGCGCTTCATGCCGCCGCTGCTGTACAGTAATAACTAGTGATACAGCCCCTCTAATAAAGCAAAGCGACGTTGTGAAAAATAAGGGAAGGGTGGACGGGGCGACAAATCCGGTGTTTTTAAACTGGCCCACAAGCGCCGCCAGACCCACAATGTAAAGGGGACAACTTTCCCGCCGTATGTCAGGGAGCGGTATTCTCCCCCAGCAACCGCTTCCACCAATCAGCGCCGGATCTGTAGCTGCCTCAAAACATCTTGTTGTACCCAGCTGGAACCGTCCCAGGTAAATCTCCTCAGGTAAATCTGAAAAATAAAAGTGTGAAAACGAACAGGGGGGACACACAAACAGAGAAACCTAACAATCTAAAAATAATAGTGCCATTGCCCCCATGTGTCCCCCAAGCTAAACGCTCTGGGGGGCCTAGACAGGATCATAGTTTAACCACATTTGTGCTGGGTCTTGTTGACTTGGACTCTTCTGTCCACTAGTTGCATTAACCTCTCAGTGACCACGCTGCTGTCTCCTGCAGGCTCTATAGGTGCAGCGGCCATGATTCTCACAGCTTTACCTTGCATTACAATGCTGTGCACTTACTCATAGCCCAGGACCTTCCTGCTGATGGTGTCTCTTCTCTTGGCCACCTGCAGCCTGATCTCCCTCCTGTTTTGAGCGGCCTGGATTTTGGGCCCGGCATTAACTCCTCTGCTCTGTGTGTCTCTCTCATGGCGGTCAGTTCCCGGATACAGTTATCTAAACGCTCACTTTTCATCAGTCTCTCTCTCAAAGGGATTTGGTCACCTTGTTTTAGCTTATAGAGCTGCAGACATGCACGGCTAGATCGCCGCTAGCATGTCCGCAATATACCTGTCCCATAGCGCTGTGTCCTTTTATTGTGTTTAAAAAAATGATTGTATAGATATGTAATTGAGCCTGGTAAGAACCCCAAGGGGCTGTACTAACCTTCTTGGAGCCAAGCCATGCTCCCCTGTGAAGGAGCCCAGCACCAACTGCGTCCTCCAAATCTCCTCCTTGCTCACAGTTAGATCGCCGTAATCTCGCGATGCAATGTTATTTTCAACACAGAAGTGATTTTATGCTGAAAAAGTAGTAAAACATAAAAAACTATATAAATTTGGTATCGCCATAACCATATCAACCCACAGAATAACATTATCATATCATATTTACCGCAAGAGGAACCCTATAAAAAATAAAAATAAAAACACTGACACAATTGCCATTTTTACCCAATTCACCTAAAAAAGTTCTAAAAAAAGGATCAAAAAGACTTATGTCCCTTAAAATGTTACCAATAAAGACTACAGTCCGTCCCACAAAAAACAAGCCTCCACACAGCTACATTGGTGAAAGTTTTTTTTTTTTATTGATGTTAGTATATGGTGATAGAAAATATCCTTTATTTTAAGCACAAAAATGATTTTATGCTTAAAAAGTAGTAACACATAAAAAACTATATAAATTTGGTATCGCCATAACCGTATCAATCCACAGAATAAAATTATCATATATTTACCCCAAGAGGAACTCCATAAAAAAGTGAAAACACTGACACAATTGTCATTTTTACTCAAATCACCTCCACAAAAAATGCTACAAAAAGTAATCAAAAAGACTTATGTACCCCAAAATGATAGCAATAAAAACTACAGCCCGTCCTGCAAAAAACAAGCCCCCACACAGCTACATTGGTGAAAAAGTAAAAATGTTATGGCCCCTAAAACAATTTCAGAAAATTACATGTTAGAAAATCCTGATGCCGCTCCTTCCCTTCTGAATGCTGCCGTGTCCCCAAACAGCGGTTTACGACCACGTACAAGGTGTTGCCGTATTCAGGAAAAAATGCATAAAAAATTGAGCAGTGCATTTTCTCCGGTTAGCCCTTGTGAAAATAAAAAAATGTAGGGCTAAAGCAACATCATATTGGAAAAAAAAATATTTTTTCATTTTCACGGCCATGCATTTCTAAATTCTATGAAACGCTTGTTGGTTCAAAGCATTCACTTCACCGCTATATTTATTCCTTATTTATTCCTTGAGGGGTGTAGTTTCCAAAATGGGGTCAATATTGTGGGTTTTCTTTCTAGGGATACCTCAGGGTCTCTTCAAATGTGACATGGCACAAAACCATTCCAACAAAATCTGCCCTCTGATAACAATATGGCACTCCTTTCCTTCTGCGCCCTGCCGTGTGCCCATACAGCAGTTTACAATCACATATGGGGTGTTTCTGTAAACTGCAGAATCAGGGCAATAAATATTGAGGTTTGTTTGGCTGTTTACCCTTACTGTAAAATGTCCCCTACATTTTCCTTTAATTCTTGTGGAACACCTAAAAGGCAAACAAAGTTTGTACCATCAGTTTTGAGTAACTTGAGGGGTGTAGTTTCTAAAATGGGGACATTTATGGGTGGTTTCTACAAATTAAGTCCCACAAAGCGGCTCAATAACTGAGCTGTTCCTTAAAAAAGTGGGTTTTGGCAATTTTCAGAAATTTTTTAAAATTTGCTTCTAAACTTCTAAGCCTTACTGAAAAAATAAAATGACATTTACAAAATAATGCAAACATAAAGTAGACATATGGGGAATGTAAAATAATAACTATTTATTTTATGAAGTATCATTATCTGTCTTAAAAGCGGAAAAATTGAAATTTTGAAAATAGCGAATTATTCCAAATTTTCAGCAATTTTAAAAAAAAAATTTTTTTTATGCATAAAGGTAAAACGTATCACCTCAAATTTACCACTAACATGAAGTGATGTGTCACGAGAAAACAATCTCAGAGTGGCTTGGATAAGTAACATTTTTCCAGAGTTATTACCAGATAAACTGACACATGTAAGATTTGAAAAATGGGGCGCCGTCATATGGTCGCTTGAACGGGTTAATCTCCACTTTATATCATTTATATTACTGCAGCGTTCTCTTGGTAAATATCCTCCATTCTCTCTCACGTCTCATTCTGTATTTTAAACTCTGAAATATGATTCTTGGCACATCTAATAACAGTCGGACACTAGTTTTATTCTTGGGGGTTAATCTTATGTTTCGGGATGTGACCGGTGGCAGAATGTTGCAGCATTTGTCCTCTGAACAGTCCTATGTTTGGAGAATGGAATTTTAGGCTTCCTGGGAAATGTGGGCATAAGGCCTCATGCACATGACCGTTTTTCGGGTCCGCATCCGAGCCGCAGTTTTTGCGGCTCGGGTGCGGACCCATTCTGGATGCTGGATTGCGCAGGACAAGGGCTGTTTTGTTTGTATTCTCATGCTTCTAGGCGGAGGATTTCACCTAGCAGTGATCCCGGTGATGAAAAACCCGAACTCAAACTTGTAAAATACAAGTTCGCTCATCCCTACCGGTGACGTCACCAGGATCACTGATAGGCGGTAGTCTCTGCCTAGCATTCCCATAGAGAGACCCGGTGAGTCACCGGATTGAAAGAAAAAGCCCTTGCCCTTGATTTTGCACAGGGCAAGGTGGCGCATCAGAGCATGAAATGCAGCAATGCTCCAATCATTCATGCTGAATGAGTGAAGAGGAGGTTATGTCCGGGTTGAGCTCTGAACCTGGACAAACCCTTTAAGGGATAATAAATGAAATGCAAATTGAAGACAGACGGTGCCACTACACCAGTTTTTTTTTTTTTACTCCCCCAAAAAAGGCGTGCTTAGTAACTGTGGCCCAATGTCTTACCTGCACGGGAAAGCACAATACTGCAATGTAACTGAGGTGTTTGAGTGAACTTGGCAGGGAGTAAAATGTAATGCATTAGTGATGTGTGTGACATAAATGTAATGTGTAAAGGTCCATTCACACGTCCGTAAGGGTTCTGCGGATCCGCAAAACACGGACACTGACAATGTGCATTCCGCAATTTGCGGACCCGCACATCGCCGGCACTATAATAGAAAATGCCTAATCTTGTCCGCAATTGCGGACAAGAAGAGGACATGTTCTTTTTTTTTTTGCGGAAACGGAAGCACGGATGCGGAAGTGCGGATCCGAAAAGGCAGATCTGCACCCGTTTCTCATAATTGCGGAACGGATGCAGACCCAATTTGCGGAAGTGTGTGCTGCAGAAATCATTTACACATTAGTTGGGTCATTTATTAAGACCATTGTTTTAGACGCCGGTCTTATTACCCCTGAGCTGGCGATTGATGCAACTAAGTTATGTAGAGACGCTGCCTTAAATCTACGCCAGCTCTCTTGCTGGTGTGGATTTACATAGTTATTAAACTCCAAAAACTGGCATAGAAAATGATAAACGAGTCGGGCCTGCTGGCCTGCCATCTTTCCCGCCCATGGCACTGGCGTACATGGCTGTGGAAGGGGAAGAAGTCGCGGATTCGGCCGCGCATCTCCTTTGCGACTGAATATGCGACAGATATACATTGTGGTGTATATCTAATCATAAATTACCCCCTAGATCAGTGGTGGCGAACCTATGGCAAGGGTGCCAGAGGCAGCACTCAGAGGCCTCTTTGTGGGCACCCACACCCTAGAAATAGTCCATGGTGTACCAATATGCCTTAGCCTTTCCCTGCCATTCATCAGCGCAGGGCGCACTATGAACCGCACAGGCAGCGCACTGAATGTAGGCAGGCTGTTATAGCTAAATGATAAAGTACATGGAACATATACTATATTGGACTGTAGTATTCAGGGTAAATTGCCGCGTTGGCACTTAGCGTTAAATATGTGGGTTTTTGGTTGCAGTTTGGACACTCAGCCTCTAAAAGGTTCGCCATCACTGTCCTAGATACTTGCCGCACCCATACCCTCACACATTAGATACTTGCCGCACACATACCCTCGCACATTAGATACTTGCCACTCGCATGCCCATGATACATTAGATACTTGCCGCTCACATGCCCCTCACACATTAGATACTTGCCGCTCACATGCCCCTCACACATTAGATACTTGCCGCTCACATGCTCCTCACACATTAGATACTTGCCGCTCACATGCTCCTCACACATTAGATACTTGCCGCTCACATGCTCCTCACACATTAGATACTTGCCGCTCACATGCTCCTCACACATTAGATACTTGCCGCTCACATGCTCCTCACACATTAGATACTTGCCGCTCACATGCTCCTCACACATTAGATACTTGCCGCTCACATGCTCCAGACACATTAGATACTTGCCGCTCACATGCTCCTCACACAGTAGATACTTGCCACTCACATGCCTCTCACATGCCCCTCGCACATTAGATACTTGCCACTCACATGCCCATGACACATTAGATACTTGCCACTCACATGCCCATGACACATTAGATACTTGCCACTCACATGCTCCTCACACATTAGATACTTGCCACTCACATGTCCATGACACATTAGATACTTGCCGCTCACATGCCTCTCACATGTCCATGACACATTAGATACTTGCCACTCACATGCCTCTCACATGCCCCTCGCACATTAGATACTTGCCACTCACATGCCCCTCACACATTAGATACTTGCCGCTCACATGCCCCTCGCACATCATGCTCTCACTAAGGGTTTGTTTACACGAGCGTATGTGTTTTGCGGTCTGTTTTTCGCAGATCCTTTGTTCCGTTTTTTTTTCAGTACGTTTCCGCTTTCGTTCAGTTTTGCTGTTCCGTTTTTCCATTTGGTTTCCAGTTGTGATCCGTTTTTTGCGGAACGGAAACGGAAGCATACAATAATGTTTAAACAGTAAGTACATAAAAAAATGGGGCTGGGCATAAAATTTTCAATAGATGGTTCCGCAAAAACGGAACGGATACGGAAGACATATGGATGCATTCCATTTTTTTTGCGGAATCATTGACTTGAATGGAGCCACGGAACGTGATTTGCGGACAATAATAGGACTTGACTCAAAATGTTGCGGAACGGAAATACGGAAACTGAATGCACACAGTGTAACTTTCATTGTTTTCGCGGTTTGCGGACCCATTGAAATGAATGGTTCTGTATGCAGACCGTATACGGAACACAAAAAATGTTCGTGTGAATGAGCCCTTATACCTAGCTGTTTCACTACTACTAAGACCAGTGTGTTGCAGTATATGAATATGGTTGATATGGTGCCATGATTGCACCAGCTTTATCTGATGGGAGGTGGTGGCGAGACTTGAGGTGGATATTAATGTGAGCAAGCATTTGTGTCTCTGAGACATTTCTCATTAATAGAGAGGAAATGGAAACTGTGACTATAATTATCTGATTATGGAAATGATCTGTACCAGGCGATGGGCAGGGGAGGAGAGGCACGGAACTAATGCAGCGCTTCATTAGCCTATTACTTGACCTCAGCCCACTCCTGTAAGGCCCCTTTCAGACGAGCGAGTGTCACGTTCCGTACTCGCAGCGCAGCACCCGGCCTGAGCTTTCAGCACTGCTGGGGTCGCATAGCATTATATTTATTTATAATGCTATGTAACCCTTACAGTTCTGGAATGTATTGGATAACACTGACAGCATTATGTCTGTGTCATCTAATACATTCCAGAACTGTAAGGCCCCTTGCAGACGAGCGTGTCCGGATGCGTCCCGGTGCATTGCGGAAAACCCGCGCGAGTAGGTACGCAATTTCAGTCAGTTTTGACTGCGATTGCGTTCCGATGTTCAGTTTTTATTGCGCGGGTGGAATGTGTTTTGCACACGCGTGATAAAAAACTGACTGTGGTACCCAGGGTTAGTTGTAGTGTAGATTGTATTATTTCCCCTTATAACATGGTTATTACAAGTGGATTAAGGTGAGTTAATTATTATTATTATTTTTTAACCCCATCAGCCCTATTGTACTATGCATTCTGTATTCAGAATGCTATTATTTTCCCTTATAACCATGTTATAAGGGGAAATAATAATGATCGGGTCCCCATCCCGATCGTCACCTAGCAACCGTGCGTGAAAATCGCTCCGCACTTGCTTGCGGATGCTTGCGATTTTCACGCAACCCCATTCATTTCTATGAGGCCTGCGTTATGTGAAAAACGCACAAAGAGGAGCATGCTGCGATTGTCACGCAACGCACAAGTGATGCGTGAAAATCACCGCTTGTGTGCACAGCCCCATATAAATGAATGGGTCAGGATTCAGTGCGGGTGCAATGCGTTCAACTCACACATTGCACCCGCGCGGAATACTCGCCCGTGTGAAAGGGGCCTAAGGCCTCTTTCACACGGGCGTGAGTTTTTTTGCCCGGATAAGAGCCGGGTGCGTTGCGGGAAAATGCGCGATTTTTTCTGCGCAAGTGCAAAACATTGTCATGCGTTGCACTCGCGTGAGAAAAATCGTGCATGTTTGGTACCCAAACCCGGACTTCTTCATAGAAGTTCGGGCTTGGGATTGATGTTCTGAAGATTGTATTATTTTCCCTTATAACATGGTTATAAGGGAAAATAATAGCATTCTGAATACAGAATGCATAGTAAACCAGCGCTAGAGGGGTTAAAAAAAATAAAAAATAATTTAACTCACCTTAGTCCACTTGCTCGCGAAGCCGGCATCTCCTTGTGCCTCCTCTGCTGATGAACAGGACCTGGGGTGAGCTGCTGCATTAAATACAGGTTAAGGACCTTCGATTACGTCACTCCGGTCATCACATGGTACGTCACATGATCTTTTACCATGGTGATTCACCATGGTAAAAGATCATGTGATGAGCGGAGTGACGTCATCGAAGGTCCTTAAGCTCTATTTAATGGAGTAGCTCACCCCAGGTCCTGTTCATCAGCAGCGGAGACACAAGGAGATGCCAGCTTCGCGAGCAAGTGGACTAAGGTGAGTTAAATTTTTTTTTATTTTTTTTAACCCCTCTAGCGCTGGTTTACTATGCATTCTGTATTCAGAATGCTATTATTTTCCCTTATAACCATGTTATAAGGGAAAATAATAATGATCGGGTCTCCATCCCGATGGTCACCTAGCAACCATGCGTGCAAATCGCACGGCATCCGTACTTGCTTGCGGATGCCATCCGATTTTCACACACCCCATTCACTTCTATGGGGCCTGCGTCACGTCAAAATCGGAAAATATAGAGCATGCTGCGATTTCAACTGAACGCACAAGTGATGCGTTAAAAACATCGCTCATGTGCACAGCCCCATAGAAATGAATGGGTCAGGATTTAGTGCGGGTGCCATACGTTCGCCGCACGGATCGCACCCGCACGGAAAACTCGCCCGTGTGAAAGGGGCCTAAGGGTTACATAGCATCATAGATCAATTTTATGCTATGCAACCCCAGCAGTGCTGGGAGGCCAGGCTGGGTACCTTGCAGTGAGTCCGCAGCAAGACACTTGCTCGTCTGAAAGGGGCCTAACACTCATCCTCAGTTCTCAGAGACTTCAGTAATGGGAGAACAGTGCCTGGGGTCTTACGATAGGTGGCCCTCACTCCTGCTATAAATCCTAAAGATGGGAATACTCCTTTAACCCATAGAGGACCTTGCAATTTTCCATTTTTGCATTTTCTTTCTCCGCCTTCCCAGAGCCATAACTTTTTTATTTTTCTGTTCACTTATTTTTTTGCAGCAGGACAAGTTGTACTTTCTAATGACACTATTTAAAGGATAACTGTCACACTTAGACCCTAATTTCAAATTTCATATATGTAGTTACTAATAAGATGATATTCCAGAAGCAGTTACTATTAGACTGACTCACCCCATATTTAATAAGATTCAGCCCTTAGCAATCAGTCTGCATAATGCTACTTTCACACTTGCGTTCGGAGCGGATCCGTCTGGTATCTGCACAGACGGATCCGCACCTATAATGCAAACGCTTAGATCCGTTCAGAACGGATCCGTTTGCATTACCATGAACAAAAAGAAAAAAAAAGAATTTTTTATTTTTTTTTTGTTCATGATAGTGCAAACGGATCCGTTTTGACTTTACATTAATAGTCAATGGGGGACGGCAGATCTCCCTTCCCTGGTCTGCGTCGCTTCAACTCTGCATTGTCCAAGTCTGCTGAGTGAGGGAGCGTCTGCCAAGCACAGGGACAGGGAGAAGTGCACACAGCCCAGGCACTGTTATCAGCTGCTGGGGAGGACCTGGCTTTAATCAGTAAGGCTACTTTCACATTAGCGTTCGGGGCTCCGCTTGTGAGTTCCGTTTGAAGGCTCTCACAAGCGGCCCCGAACGGATCCGTCCTGCCCTAATGCATTCTGAGTGGATGCGGATCCGCTCAGAATGCATCAGTCTGGCACTGTCTGTCCTCCGCTCCGCTCAGCAGGCGGTCACCCGAACGCTGTCTGGCTGTGCGGAGGCAAATGGATCCGTCCAGAGTTACAATGGAAGTCAATGGGGGCGGATCCGTTCGAAGGTGACACAATATGGTGCATTTTTCAAACGGATCCGCCACCCCATTGACCTTCAATGTAAAGTCTGGACGGATCCGTCTGATCACAAATTGTACTTAGACTTTTTTAGTAAAATATAATGCAGACGGTTCCGTCTGAACGGATACAATCGTTTGCATTATAGGAGCGGATCCATCTGTACAAATACCAGACGGATCCGCTCCGAACGCAAGTGTGAAAGTAGCCTTACTTACAGTCCCTGGCTGTCTGTAATCTGACCTTGCACGCAGCGTGCCTGTTCTTCTGCGTCCTCCGTCCTTCAGCACATAGACGGACCATGCCTAGCAACCCTATTTTAAGCACAGATAAAAATAGGCAGTACAGGGAACAAAACTGTGGAATTATGGGGTAGTTGAATACACAGTGAAAAGTTGAAATAGGGCCACCAAGGAGATATTAATCACCACAATCCAATACTCCCAAAAAATAAAAAAAATGACAGTTATACTTTAATATTGCATATGATGAGTGAGGAGCTGGAAAAAAATTCCAAATGGAGTAGAATTAGAAAAAAAATTCAATTTTGTCATAGTCTAATTATTTTTTTTGTACGGCATTCCCGATGTGATAAAATGTACCTGTTACCTTCATTCTCTGGGTCAGTACGGTTACAATGATACCATACCGTGTAATTTTTCTCAAATTTTAAGGGCTCGTGCACATATGTATTTTGCAGTCCGCAAAAATCGGATACACAAAAAATATGGATGATGTCCGTATACATTTAGTATTCTGCAGAACTGAACAGCTGGCCCCCAATAGAACAGTCCTATCCTTGTCTGTAATGCGGACAATAATAGGACATGTTCTTTTTTTTTTTGCGAACGGACATACGGAAATGGAATGCACACGGAGTAACTACTGTTTTTTTTGCGGACCCATTGAAATGAATGTTTCCGCATACTGTCCTTAGAAAAAACAGTACTGACGTGGAGAGAAAATATGTTTGTGTGCACGAGCCCTGATACTGAAAAAATATTTTTTCTTTTCATCGCCATATTCTGACCCTATTTTTTGTAGTTATGTCTACAGAGCTGTATGAGGGCTTGTTTTATGCAGGGCGATCTGTACTTTTCAATGTGTGTGACTTTTTTTGATTACTTTTTATAACTTTTTTTGGTGAGGTGAAGCGACAAAAAATTGGCAATTTTTTTTCTGTTACGCCATTCGTAACACCTGTTTTTTGTAGTTATGTGTACAGAGCTGTATGAGGGATAATTTTTTGCAGGGCACTTTTCAGGGTGTTTGACTTTTTGATCGCTTTTTATGAAATTTTTAGTTAGGTGAAGTGACAAAAAAATTGGCGAATTTAGATTTTTTTTTCCGTTACGCCATTCTCTGTGTGGGATAAATATTTTAATAGTGTGGGGGTGTTTTGACATGCGGCGATGCCCATAATGTGTACTTTCACGTGTTTTATGATTTTATTTAATTTTTTTATTTTTAAAAACTTTTCTATTTTTTATTTTTTTAATTACCCTTTGTGACTATAACTGGCGATCATTAGATTGCCCATTGTGTTCTGTGATGGCTATATAGCCCTCATAGAACACTCCATTTACAGTATACCAATACAGTATTGGTATATTCCTGTATTAGCTATTGGAGCCTTTTTGAGGCTTTGAGCTAATACTGGCATATAACAGGTTCCCCGATCTCAGCCGGGGAACACTGTTACTGGCACCGGAGCAAGCGGCCGTAGGGCTGATCGCATACATCCGCCCTGGGTCTCTGTGGTTTAAAACTGCAGAAACCCGGCGGCTATGGTGCCCACTGCATGCAAGAGTGAGCGCCATCTTCAAAGTGGTGACTTCCATTGTACATGTAAGGTGGAGGTCGCCAAGTCACCAGGCCCTTTTAATTTTATTTCGAATGTGTTCAGTGGGGTTGAGGTCCGGGCTCTGTGCAGACCAGTCATGTTCTTCCACACCAAACTCGCCCAAACCAGGTCTTTATGAGGCTTGGTTTGTGCACTGGAGCCCGGTCGTGCTGGAGCAGCAAAAGACCTTCCCCAAACTGTTCCCACAAAGTTGGACACATACAATTGTCCAAAATGTCTTGGTATGATTAAGGGTACTTTTACACTAGCGTTATTCTTTTCCGGCATAGAGTTCCGTCAAAAGGGCTCTATGCCGGAAAATAACTGATCAGTTATATCCCCATGCATTCTGAATGGATAGAAATCCGTTCAGTTTGCATCAGTATGCCTTCCGTTCAGTCATTGTCAGGCGTTTTGGCCAGACATAATACCGCAGCATGCTGCAGTATTATGTCTGTCCAAAATGCCTGAACAGGCATTAATTCTCATTGAATTGCATTAGTGCTGGATCCGGCATTACAAAACAACTGAAGGACGGATCCGTCCTTCGCAGACCGGGAAAACTGTAAAAAAGACTGCAGGATCCGTCCATCCACATGGCAAGCGGAGAGACGGATCTGTTCTTGCAATGCATTTGTAGACGGATCCACACCCGGATCCGTCTACAAATGCTGTCAGTTGTCGCACTGATCGGCGGATCCGGCAGGCGGCTCCGATGATGGAACTGCCTGCCGGAACACACTAACGCTAGTGTGAAAATAGCCTTAGCAATAAGATTTCCCTTCACTGGAACTAAGGAGCCTAGGCCAGCCCCTGAAAAACCAAACCATAGCATTGTCCCTCTTCCACCAAACTTTACAGTTGGTACAGTGTGGTCAGGCAGGAAATGTTCTTCTGGCATTCACCAAACCCAGACTCATCCATTAGACTGCTAGATAGAGAAATGTGATCCATCTCTCCACAGAACATGTCTGCTCCAGAGTCTAGTGGCGACGAGCTTTATACCACTCCATATGACGCTTTAAGGTGCTGTAAGGCTTGTATGCAGCTGCTCGGAACCCCTACAAATACATTTCCGGTATGTGTTGAGTGCTGATGATTTTTGTGTGCGCCTCTATGGGGGTCATTTATTAAGACCGTTATTTTTTTACAGTCTTTTTACTACCATTTAGGCTTCATTCACACATCCGCAATTCCATTCCGCAATTTGTGGAACGGAATTGCGGACCCATACATTTCTATGGGGCCGCATGAAGTACGGCCCGATCCGGAATTGCGGACCCGCACTTCCGGGTCCGCAATTCCGATCCTGAAAAAAATAGAACATGTCCTATTCTTGTCCGCAATAGCGGACAAGAATAGGCATATTCTCTTAGTGCCGGCAATGTGCGGTCCGCAAAATGCGGAACGCACATTGCCGCTGTCCGTGTTTTGCGGATCCGCAAAACACACACGGATGCGTGAATAGACCCTTACGCTGGTGTTGCTGTCGGAAGATGCACCTAATTTATCACTTGGTGTGCACCTGGTCTTAAATTATGTACATCTTTGGTAATCCGGGCGCCTGCTAAAAAAAAAACTACTATTACGTTTAAACCTTTTTCCAGGTGTAAACTTAGTAAATTTGCCAGGGCCGGAATCCCGGCTTAGCCCCAGCTCCACTCCCCTTCACTCGTTCGACACTCCTTTGTGTCAGACAGGCATTTGACAAGTCGCAAAAAGAAGGGCGTTGCGTGACAATTGTACGTGAAAAAAAAGCATAAAACTAAATGACCTCCTAGAACTTTACATGGTCTCCACTTCATGACTGAGTTGCTGTGGCTCCTAAACGCTTCCACTTTACAGTAATACCACTGACAGTTGATGGTGGAAGGAGGAAGAAGTGTCATGAAAACCTTTTTACAACAGTGACAGCCTATTACAGTACCACGCTGGAATTCATTGAGCTCTATAGACCAACCATTCTTTCGCAAATGTCACCTTCAAAAGACAAACTTCAAAACCCCGCCCCCAGGTCCACTAAGCCATGCCCCTGACTCAGTTAGGCCACACCTTCTCCCACTCCACAGCCGACAGGGATAAAAAAAAAATGAGGGTAAGTTCTGTCAGCTGCAGGGGTGGGAGTGAGGGTGACTCTCCCTGCAGCTCACGCTCAAGCAGCACAATGCTGCTGTCTGAGAGTGAGCTGTTCATGAGACTGTGGAGGTCACTAATAAAGGGACGGCCGCTGTGGATGTTACTGTTAAGGGGACAGGCCCCTGTGAAGTTTACTGTTAAAGGGGCGGGGTGCTGTAGATGTCACTGTTATAGTTGATACTGTTGATATCTTTTAACGACACACACAAACATTCGATGAAATAGATTAAATATACCCTTGCGAAGCCGAGTCCTTTTGCTAGTATACAATAAGGATGGGAAATATAACCCAAGGAAACTCCCTTTTCTGGTGCCAACTGAAAGGAAAAGTAGAGGAACTTTTTATTCGGTACAAATGTCTGTAAAGGCATACTGCATGGCTAGGGGCTGGACTTTATACACCTGTGGCAATTGGACGGAATGAAACACCTGAAGTCAATCGTTTATCCACCTTGGACAGTGGCAGCCCAGGACCAGGAGAACTCCCTGAGAGAGACTGACATAGCGTCCCTCACTTGCTGCTGACGTTGACTGCCTGGCTCGTGTGCGTGGCGATTTCCTGACTCTAGTGGGCGGGGTCAGGGTGAAATAGAACCTAGGAGGATGCTGCTGCTGCGGGAACTACAAATGCCCCCTGTGCGTACTTTAGTGGCCCCTTCCCATGTGAAAGGGGAGCTCAGTGTTTGCTTTATGTTACAGAGGCCTCTATGTTTTTTCACTTCCCATCAAATCTGGAAAAGGAAATATTGACGGGAACCAAATTTATATTTCCCTCAGAAATGGAGAATGTTACCGTCCCTCCTTCAGCAAACACTGGCACATGAAGATTCAGCACCACATGGGTATTCTTAAAGTGAAACACCAGCTGATAGTTGGGAAGTAGACCTTCCCAAATGCTGTGCAAGAGAAGTTGTACTGTGCATTATCCATATACACAGAATAAGAGCAGATACTGAGAATTACACCCAGTATACAGGACAAGAGAAGTGGTACTGTGCAGTGTCCATATATACAGAATAAGAGCAGATACTGAGAATTACACCCAGTATACAGGACAAGAGAAGTGGTACTGTGCAGTGTCCATATATACAGAATAAGAGCAGGTACTGAGAGTTACACCCAGTATACAGGACAGGAGAAGTGATACTGTGCAGTGTCCATATATACAGAATAAGAGCAGATACTGAGAATTACATCCAGTATACAGGACAGGAGAAGTAATGCTGTGCAGTGTCCATATATACAGAATAAGAGCAGATACTGAGAATTACACCCAGTATACAGGACAAGAGAAGTGGTACTGTGCAGTGTCCATATATACAGAATAAGAGCAGATACTGAGAATTACACCCAGTATACAGGACAAGAGAAGTGGTACTGTGCAGTGTCCATATATGCAGAATAAGAGCAGATACTGAGAATTACACCCAGTATACAGGACAGGAGAAGTAATACTGTGCAGTGTCCATATATACAGAATAAGAGCAGATACTGAGAATTACACCCAGTATACAGGACAAGAGAAGTGGTACTGTGCAGTGTCCATATATACAGAATAAGAGCAGATACTGAGAATTACACCCAGTATACAGGACAAGAGAAGTGGTACTGTGCAGTGTCCATATATGCAGAATAAGAGCAGATACTGAGAATTACACCCAGTATACAGGACAAGAGAAGTTGTACTGTGCAGTGTCCTTATATACAGAATAAGAGCAGATACTGAGAATTACACCCAGTATACAGGACAGGAGAAGTGGTACTGTGCAGTGTTCATATATACAGAATAAGAGCAGATACTGAGAATTACATCCAGTATACAGGACAGGAGAAGTGGTACTGTGCAGTGTCCATATATACAGAATAAGAGCAGATACTGAGAATTACATCCAGTATACAGGACAGGAGAAGTGGTACTGTGCAGTGTCCATATATACAGAATAAGAGCAGATACTGAGAATTACACCCAGTATACAGGACAGGAGAAGTGGTACTGTGCAGTGTCCATATATACAGAATAAGAGCAGATACTGAGAATTACACCCAGTATACAGGACAGGAGAAGTGGTACTGTGCAGTGTCCATATATACAGAATAAGAGCAGATACTGAGAATTACACCCAGTATACAGGACAGGAGAAGTGGTACTGTGCAGTGTCCATATATACAGAATACGAGAAGATACTGAGAATTACATCCAGTATACAGGACAAGAGAAGTGGTACTGTGCAGTGTCCATATATACAGAATAAGAGCAGATACTGAGAATTACACCCAGTATACAGGACAGGAGAAGTGGTACTGTGCAGTGTCCATATACACAGAATAAGAGCAGATACTGAGAATTACACCCAGTATACAGGACAAGAGAAGTGGTACTGTGCAGTGTCCGTATATACAGAATAAGAGCAGATACTGAGAATTACACCCAGCATACAGGACAGGAGAAGTGGTACTGTGCAGTGTTCATATATACAGAATAAGAGCAGATACTGAGAATTACATCCAGTATACAGGACAGGAGAAGTGGTACTGTGCAGTGTCCATATATACAGAATAAGAGCAGATACTGAGAATTACACCCAGTATACAGGACAGGAGAAGTGGTACTGTGCAGTGTCCATATATACAGAATACGAGAAGATACTGAGAATTACACCCAGTATACAGGACAAGAGAAGTGGTACTGTGCATAATATTCAATAAATTAATCTTCATTAAATATCTCTGATCTGTATAAATTTGTCATCAGTATTTCAAGTGAAGTAAGCGCCATTCACTGTGGATGTGTTGAATGTGTCAAGTAACTGGGAGGGGGGTTATCTTCATGCGGGAGATGCTGTGGATGTGATGTGCGTAGGAATGAGCGCACCCCTCAGTGCACGTGCGGAGAGATGCCGTGTACACGAGTTGCATGGTGGCTCCAGGGAATCTTCCGACCTAATGCAGAAAGCTGGGCTGTTCTCTCCGCTCTATGACTCTTTGTACAAACCGAAACAGACATTATGATGAGCTGCAGGGGTCACGGCTCCCCCATTCTCAGTTGGGAGGGGGGCGGCTCTTGTTCTGATGAATTCAGGCACAAATTCTGATAAAATGTTTTTTATTCTTTTTACAAAGAACAGAAATGCTACAGAATGTGTGTTTCTGCTGGATGTAATGCAGCAAGATCATTAGGAGTCCCTGACGGAGCCCAGGGGGGTGTTAGGGCATGCATTACATACCTCAGCAAGCAGGACATACAACGGGCACTGTAAAGTCATCTGATGTAGCTAAAATGACCCCCCCAATGCAGATAGCTAAAGCTATTTTTTACGTCTGTGTAGAAAGCTATGCGAAAAAAAGGCCGTATAAAGTGCCGGAGGGCATAGCGCCGTATGATGAAATACTGGGCCCCATTATAGTCAGTGGGGTCTGTTGGGCGCCGTTAATGTGCTTTCCATGTTCTGGTGACAACAAAGCAGCAAAACAGTAATCCCTAGCTACAGGTGTGAACAGAGCCTCCTGGGGGCTGGGTTGTCAACACAATTGCTGACAGATTCCAAGCAGCAGCCAGGAAAATGGTGCCTGTGGCTCTGGATGAACAACAGAATTATGAGAACATCTGACTGAAGACACATTGGGGCAAAATTACCATTGCAAGTTCACCAGAATTCTGGCTCCTATTGGGGCACATGTACTTCTTCCTCCATGTCCCGCATGGGGATGTGTCTTAGCTGAAAGTGGGCCTAGAGTAGATGAGGCAGCCTAAAGGTGTGCCGCATTTATCATCCAGATACTGTGAAAAATCTGGCACATCTTGAGATCTAGCCTAAGGGTCCTTTTACATGGCTCGATGCTGGGCCAGTAATGGTCAGTGAATACAAATCAATCTGTGCGTGTTTCAAGGTAGCTTTCAAAGTGAAAAGGGGATGGAGAGTAGGTATTACGATCATTCATCCCCCAATTCACGTCCATATTGTCTGCAGACTGCACCACAACCCTCCCTACACAGGATGATGTGTTGCTGACAAATGAAATTGTAGGTGTCTAAGGCCCCTTTCACAAGAGCGTGATTTCCTCGCGGGTGCAATGCGTGATGCGAACGGGGCTGTGTACATGTTCGTTGGTTTTCACGCATTACTTGTGTGTTGCGTGAAGATCGCAGCATGCTCTATATTCTGCGATTTTCATGCTGACTCCATAGA
The DNA here is from genome assembly GCF_014858855.1 of Bufo gargarizans. NCBI lineage: Eukaryota > Metazoa > Chordata > Amphibia > Anura > Bufonidae > Bufo > Bufo gargarizans. The sequence continues at coordinate 516,129,788 of NC_058081.1, read as the reverse complement.
AGTGAATGGAGCTGCGTGAAAATCGCATCGCATCCGCAAGCAATTGTTGCTAGGAGATGTTGTTTGTATACATTCAGTTTTTTATCACGCGCGTGCAAAACGCATTGTACCCGCGCGATAACAACTGAACGCCATCACAGTCAAAACTGATTGACTTCAGTTATCAATGAACGCATCCGCAACGCATCCGGACCTAATCCGGACACGCTCGTCTGCAAGAGGCCTAATAAGAGATGCAATCACTGAACCGACGTGCAAAATACTCGGTCGACAGGGGAAGAGCATCAGCTTTAGGCCTCTTTCACACGACCGTTTTTTTTTTCCGTTTTGCGGGCCGTTTTTTGCGGTCCGTATACGGTCCGTATACGGAACCATTCATTTCAATGGTTCCGCAAAAAAAACGGAATGTACTCCGTGTGCATTCCGTTTCCGTATTTCCGTTTTTCCGTTCCGTTTAAAGATAGAACATGTCCTATATTTGGCCGCAAATCACGTTCCGTGGCTCCATTAAAGTCTATGGGTCCGCAAAAAAACGGAATGCATACGGAAATGCATCCGTATGTCTTCCGTATCCGTTCCGTTTTTTGCGGAACCATCTATTGAAAATGTTATGCCCAGCCCAATTTTTAATATGAAATTACTGTATACTGTATTTGCCATACGGAAAAACGGAACGGAACAACGGAACCACAACGGAAGCAAAAAACGGAACAACGGATCCGTGAAAAACGGACCGCAAAACACTGAAATGGACATACTGTCGTGTGAAAGAGGCCTTATATGGGCCTGTTGCCAGTAATTGACCCGATCCTCAGCTCATATAAAAGGGCCCTATATTTGCACTGTGTAAATGCTAGACTAGGTTAGTAAATCTGCTCCAATGTATCTCAGAATTAGTGCAGCAATGTATTCAGTAATGACGGGTTCTTTTTAAGGAATGTGCGAACTACACATGAAAGACCAGCTTTAGTTTGGGTAGTTTTGCTTTCTATGGTTGTGCAATAAATTTGATCACTTTGCCCTTTTCCACTCTGGTAACGTGGTGAGGTGGCACAGACGGTTGCCAGGAGCTTTAGAGGATAAACTATCTGTCAGCATGATCAACCCTGTTAAACCAGGCACATTGCCTGGTAGGTTAATCATGCTAGGTAAAATGATATATTTATGACTCGGCCTAGAAATAATGGAGGCATGTCCTTACCCGATAAGCAATTATATTACTTAGCAGGACAGTTGAGATATCTTATGTCCTGGCTGCTCCCTAGAGTCCAGATGCCAAACTCAGAGGCTCACCTGGCTTCCTACTTGAATAACCAGTATTTATGGCCGGTGTTAGAGAAACCACAATTATTTTCACGCCAATTGTTACCCATCCACAGAGTAGCCGTACAAGTATGGATGGCAGCGAAGAAAATACATGATTATGCGGACATAACTGAGGAGCTCCCACTATGGGATAATCCTCTTTTCTCCGATTTATTGACTTTCCATGATGCCCATTTCTGGGAAAACCATAAAATCCGCTATATTGGAGATATTTATAGTAACAGAGTGGTTCTGTCCTTTACTGGTCTCCAAACTAAAACCCAAATACCTCACAATACATTTTACCGTTACTTACAGCTCCGAAATTTCCGGGACTGCCTTCAGTTTCTAAATTTCCTCTTATTGGAATCCTAAAATCACAGGGACCTAAGGGTGTTATCTCTTCCATATATACCCATCTGATAAATACCCAAATCAAATCTACCTAGTTGCCAGTATTACGCAGAAAATCGCAGGTGGCAAAGCCTGATTCCTGACTTGACTGAAGACGATCTGGGTGAGATGCTGGAATCATCTATGTATGACTCTCCGGCAATAAACAATAAATTTATACAGGTGTGTATCATTCACCAAAGCTATCTCTCCCCGGTCAGATTGAACAAGATAGGGAGACTGAACCATACCAAGTGTCACAGGTGTGCCAGAGACAGCGCCGACTTCTGGCATCTCATCTGGGCTTGCCCTTATATAGAGTCGTTCTGGTCGGAAGTTACCAATCTTCTCTCCAGAATAATTAAAATTCCGGTCCCAAGGTGACCCTAAACTATGTTTTCTGAATGTACTAGATGATGAGCTGTACACGCACTATACTAAAATCTTCCTACGGGAAACATTATTTATGGCAAGAAAAGCAATTGTCCTAAGATGGATGGGGGATCGTACACCCTCGATTTCCCAGTGGAAAGGCCTAAATAACACAATCCTATCATACGAGAATATTGTGTATAAACATAGGAAATATGATGCCAAATTTGAAAAGGTGTGGGGTTCATGGTGCTCTTCTCCCCTTACATAGCACTCAATGCCTTTCATACGGGCACTGTTGCCAGATATTCCATAGGCCATTAAGTTTGGGCAATAATACTTACTATGTCTTAGACTAAAGTTCGAATCCCCTGCCTCTGATCGGGTATATATATATATATATATATATATATATATATGTACTTGTATCTGTCAATTTGTGATATATGTATTTTATGGAATGCCATTGTACTTTGCTTCATGATGTATGACGAAGGTGGATTGTAGAGCGCGATCAATTTTCTTCACGCTGATGCTCTGCACTGGATATACTGATGTATAAATGTGGCATTCTTCGCCTGATACTGATGCTTTTCTGACAACTTCATTGTCCGTTACTTACAATTTACTTGTTTAATAAAACGAGTAAAAAAAAAAAGATATATTTATTTCCTTTCTAGGTTTAATAAGCGGACATATATACATTTTTATATTTGTGTATTTAGGTATTTGGAGCAACATGGGGCTGGCCATAGTGCTTGGAGCACCGCTAGTGTAGATACCCCTGTGCTCTGTGTACTCCCCCCTCCCTTCCCTTTTGAGTGACTGTGTTCTCGTGGCAGCTCTGAGGCTTAGTGACTTGGCGCTTGTGCAGTGGATCTGATGAGCTTGGAAGGAGCGCTGATCAGATCCACTGTACAGGCGCCGTCATTGAGCCGACTCAGCGTTAGCACAATGGTTCTTCTGCTGCTTCCCAAGATCAGGAGGCTGCATCTGATTCACTGTGCAGGCGCAGAGTCACTGAGCCTTGGTGCTGACGCAAGAAACAGGGCTGGACAAGATGTCCTTTAACTCAAAGGGGAAGGGAGAGTACAGAGAGCACAGGGGGCGTTGCACTAGTGATGCTCCTAGCGCTATGACCAGCCCCCTGGTGATCAAAATAACTAATTTACATAAATATAAGAATTAATATATGTCCGCACTTATTAACCCTGTAGAGGAAATATATACAGTCAGGTCCATAAATATTGAGACATTGACACAATTATAAAATTTTTGGCTCTATACACCACTACAATGGATTTGAAATGAAACTAACAAGATGTGCTTTAACTGCAGACTGTCAGCAATGTCCAAATCAGGTGAATGGTGTAGGAATTACAACAGTTTGATATGTGCCTCCCACTTGTTAAGGAACCAAAACTAATGGGACAGAATAATAATCATAAATCAAACTTTCACTTTTTAATACTTGGTTGCAAATCCTTTGCAGTCAATTACAGCCTGAAATCTGGAATGCATAGACATCACCAGACGCTGGGTTTCATCCCTGGTGATGCTCTGCCAGGCCTCTACTGCAACTGTCTTCAGTTCCTGCTTGTTCTTGGGGCATTTTCCCTTCAGTTTTGTCTTCAGCAAGTGAAATGCATGCTCAATCGGACTCGGGTTAGGCTGATTGACTTGGCCATTGCATAACATTCCACTTCTTTCCCTTAAAAAACTGTTTGGTTGCTTTTGCAGTATGCTTTGGGTCATAGTCCCTCTGCACTGTAAAGCGCCGTCCAATGAGTTCTGAAGCATTTGGCTGAATATGAGCAGATAATATTGCCCGAAACACTTCAGAATTCATCTTGCTGCTTTTGTCAGCAGTCACATCATCAATAAATACAAGAGAACCAGTTCCATTGGCAGCCATACATGCCCACGCCATGACACTACCACCACCATGCTTCACTGATGAGGTGGTATGCTTAGGATCATGAGCAGTTCCTTTCCTTCTCCATACTCTTCTCTTCCCATCACTCTGGTACAAGTGGATCTTGGTCTCATCTGTCCATAGGATGTTGTTCCATAACTGTGAAGGCTTTTTTAAATGTTGTTTGGCAAACTCTAATCTGGCCTTCCTGTTTTTGAGGCTCGCCAATGGTTTACATCTTGTGGTGAACCCTTTGTATTCACTCTGGTGAAGTCTTCTCTTGATTGTTGACTTTGACACACATACACCTACCTCCTGGAGAGTGTTCTTGATCTGGCCAACTGTTGTGAAGGGTGTTTTCTTTACCAGGGAAAGAATTCTTCGGTCATCCACCACAGTTGTTTTCCGTGGTCTTCCGGGTCTTTTGGTGTTGCTGAGCTCACCGGTCCGTTCCTTCTTTTTAAGAATGTTCCAAACAGTTGTTTTGGCCACACCTAATGTTTTTACTATCTCTCTGATGGGTTTGTTGTGTTTTTCAGCCTAATGATTGCTTGCTTCACTGATAGTGACAGCTCTTTGGATCTCATCTTGAGAATTGACAGCAACAGATTCCAAATGCAAATAGCAGACTGGAAATGAACTCTGGACCTTTTATCTGCTCATTGTAATTGGGATAATGAGGGAATAACACACCTGGCCATGGAACAGCTGAGAAGCCAATTGTCCCATTACTTTTAGTCCCTTAACAAGTGGGAGGCACATATGCAAACTGTTGTAATTCCTACACTGTTCACCTGATTTGGATGTAAATACCCTCAAATTAAAGCTGACAGTCTGCAGTTAAATCACATTTGTTTCATTTGAAATCCATTGTGGTGGTGTATAGAGCCAAAAATGTTAGAATTGTGTTGATGTCCCAATATTTATGGACCTGACTGTATATTGTTGTTGTATATTGCATGAACAGCCCTACCAGGCAATATGCCTGGTTTGATGGTGCTGACAAGAGGCTCTTTAAGACAGTTGGTATGTCAGCTCTTGCCATCGCCCTGGACCCCCCCATAAATCTGGGCTGTGACATTTTCACATTGTGTTGCCTCTATCAGCTTTAATCAGATGCACTTTGCTGTGAAGCCCGAGATGGATGCTTACGAGATTGAAATTAAAATCAGAAAGCCACTGAAGCAATGACTTTACCTTGTAAAAAAAAAAGCTGTGTCTTCATAAATAATCAGATTCTTATGAAGACGTCGTGAATCTCATCTGCTGAAAATGTCAGATCGTGAAGAATATAATTTGGGTACAACAGGAGTTGATTGAAAGGGCCGGTAGCCCTCATTGTAAGGGGTTTATGGATACATAAGGGTTTATTTATTTAGCAGTGCATGGCCCTGATCAGATTGCGGGCAGATTGTCCAGGCTATGGCCAGCTATGAGTATAGCATTCACATTTCTTCACTATGTGTGCCTGTCTGCCCCCCTCTCCTCCCCCTCTGGGGTCTTTGTTGCAGACACAATGCTTGGCCTCCTTGTCCCTTCTGTGGCTGCTCCCAAGAGAATGGGAAATCGGATTGGAAACCGCAATCCTCTCACCTGCCACCTGTCGCTGCTGATAAAGTAATAATTCTTGCATAAGTCTGCTGGACTTCAAATTACCCCTACCGAAACAGTACACTTTAATTAGATGTTGCGAGGGCTGGCTGCATGCTAGTGCTCTTATTATCTTTGGCAGCTGAATGGTTAAATTGGTTTTCCGGGTCTTCAGTACTAATGAGCTATCCTAAGGGCAGGTCTTTAATATCTGATCGGTGGGGGTCCATTTCCCTGCCACCCCTGGCAATCAGCTTTTTGAAGAGGAAGTGGTGCTCCAGCCTATTCCTAACAGTGATGTCACATTTAAGTGAATGGGCCTGGGCTGCAGTACCAAGCACCACCACTATACAATATACAGCGCTGTGCTCCATATGCTGCAGGGAGGCATGCTTTTTTCAGGCAACTTCCAATAGACCTCTCTCCAACCCCTAAAATGCTTTGTAAAAATACATGAATTGAATTGGCGTTTTTTTTTTTAAACTGAGTTTCACAAAGACCCACCAAAGCATTATGGGTTTGCACTGATTTTACACAAAACATAGCAAATAAATGTGGTTCACAATGGTAGAATACGGTATGGGTGGGGGTTCGACCGATGTGACTAATCCACCAATTGCAAGGACGAACTAGCAGTTGCACTTGGAAAACTATGTGAAGCTGCCAGCTCTGATTATAGTCAATGGATAAAAATACTGCCATCAAAATGGGTCTATTCTAACAATTGGCTGGGGTCACGGTGGTAGGATATTGATGTTATATCATTTTCTCCATAAGACTCACAGTGAATAGTGGGGGTTATGGTTTCTTGTTAGAACTTTGGGAAGAAAGCGATGCAAATGAGCTCTTAACAAGCTCTGCCTCTAATGCCACCATATGTAAGGCAGCTATCCTATAAGTCAGTGTTTGACCCTTTAAATAGGCCTTGAGACATGACTTGGATATTTAATAAGCCAGCACCTCATCTGCAGACAGCTGTTTCGGGATTGATTGCCCCTCATCAGTGCAGAGCAGAGAGCACTGGCTTAACTGGGTGAGAGGTCTAAGTCAGGATTTGGGGGAGAGAGTGCCTTAAGATGAGGCAATGCTCCTCTGGAATTCTGGGAGGGAAGGGATGCAAATGAGCCCTTAAAAAGCTCTGCCTCTAATGCCACCAGAGCATTGGAGCAGTTCGTGTTCCGATGCTCTCTTTTCGTGTTCCGATGCTCTCCTTTGCCCTTCGCTTAATCGCGCAGGGAAAAGGCATTTTCTGGAGTTCTGGTGACGTACCAGGCTCTCCTTAGGGCTTTCTTTTGCAGCGAATATGGCTGAATATAAGATGAAACAATTTTGACTAGTTCTCTACATCATTTCCTGTCTGTTTGACTAATTGATGATGTCATGAACAGGTGATTTTGTATCTATAAAATGCTACCTGGAGTCATTATGCAGTTAAGAAAGGCTGGACAGGCCGAAACGCGTCCTATAATTTTGTATTTTGATTAAATAAAGAATATAACTAATTGAAAAACAAGAACGTCTGCTGGGATTATCTACTGGACTTTGATGTGGGGATTGCCCCTTCCCATGCAGCGTGAATAAGGATCGTGAGCTGTTGAATTTGATTTCCTATTTTTATTTTTGTCATGTAAAGGGCCAGTGATGCTGACCAGTTTTGTTATATACTTTAATTACTAAAATCGTACATTTCTAAAGTGCCCCATTTTGAGCCTTACATCACTTCTAAGTCTTCTCTTTACATAACAGTGGAGGCTTGCCTACACTGACTATTATGTAGACAGAAGACAGAGGAGCGTTGCTGGGCTCAAAATGGAACCACTTTAGAGCTATTTTTCTAATAGAAATGTACGATTTTAGTAATTAAAGTATATTACAAAAATGGTTAGCATCATTGCCCCTGTACATTACAAAAATAAAAATAGAATGGCAGTTACACTTTAAATAAGCCAGCATCCCATATGCAGACCTTTGTTTTGGGGTGATTGTTTGGACTTTTAAATGAATCTGCATTTAAAATGTTAAATAACTTTAGCTTCAGTGTTAACAGCATGTGACCTTGTCCATGGCAGCATTCAGATAAGAGAACGCTGCCCATAGCAACCCACTTTAGATTTTTTAGTTTTTTTCGGATAGGTTAATAAGTGAATGTTGAATTCTCATTGGTTGCTATGGACAAGTTGGACAACGGTTTTGCTTCTCTATAAAAGAAGGTGTGGGTGACACCCTAATAGCAACCAATCTCAAGTTGGTTTCATTTACTGGGAAAATGAAATCTGATGACTAGTTGCTATGGGCAACAATTGCTCTAACATGTTAAAGGGAAAGCATAGCGGAAAACTTAATAAAAATTCACAGTTTTATGCTATGCTCTGCAATTGTTGCTATGGTTTACCAGGAGAGGCGCAGCTTAATCTTTTAGACAGATTTATTAAGACTAAAACCAGACAATGATGCAAATTTTGATCTTCGGACTTTTAAGATTGTCCAAAATATGGCAACTCTGTCCAAAATGAGGTGTGCTGCTTTTTATAAAATTGGCGCACTTCACTCCAACTTTTTTTTTTTTTTAGATAGGCCTATTGAACACCTGCCTTACAATGGAGCCAGAGAGAAGAATCACAGAAGCGTCTCTCCGATGGCTTCTTCCTGCATGACTTGGCTTGATTGACAGGTCTCCCCTATTTATGTATTGGGGAAGATCTGTCAATCAGCCCGAGCCACAGCCTTTCACAGTAAAATATATAGTTTGTAACCAGGGAGCCTTTTTGGTATTTTATGCTACCTGTGGTTTGGGCAGCATGAAGATCCTGACAGGTTCCCTTTAAGGCTTTATTCTGAGTTTGTTTATCAATGCAGTCTTTTTGGGCGAGTAGAAATATTACATTTTTAATATTTAAAACCATACAGGAGACGCTGCGATTTCTTAATCTTCTGCGACTCCCATCTCCTGAAATAGGCCTCATGCACACAACCTTTTTTTCGGGTCCGCATCCGAGCCACCGTTTTTGCGGCTCGTATGCGGACCCATTCACTTCAATGGGGCTGCAAAAGATGCGGACAGCACTCCGTGTGCTGTCCGCATCCGTTGCTCCGTTCCGTGGCCTCGCAAAAAAAATGTAGCATGTCCTATTCTTGTCCGAATTGCGGACAAGAATAGGCATTTCTACAATGGGCCGCCCGTTCCGTTCCGCAAATTGCGGAAGGCACACGGGCGGCTTCCATTTTTTGCGGGTTTGCGGATCGCAAAAAACGGCACGGTCGTGTGCATGTAGCCATGTAGTTTGGTAAATTCCTTGTTAAGTATTTTTTCAGTCCCAAGGTGACGCGGTGCTCACTGCTTCTGCTGGTGCGGCATATCTAGCTCTGGGAAGAGGCCTCTAGGGGGAGAACATGGTTTCCTGGAGAAGGTCGGACTGAAAATTAATGAATAACCCTCGTCTTCTCCTGAGCTTTACCATCGCACACCGTTCACAGCAGCTAGATTGCCTTTGAAAAATGAAAGTGGGAGGCCCAAATGTTCACATGTCGTAGAGCACATACCAAAAACAGCCGAGTTACAGCTGTGAATGTCAAACATTGAGCAGAGTGGTGTGCTTAAATTCCAGGAATGTATCATTATAAATACTGGACTATAGACATAGGGTGCATCTGCTGTGCCTACAAAATGCCCAGAATTCACTGATCTAAAATTAACAACTTTATGTGGCCCAGAATAGAGCCAGACGAGTTGGATTTATGAAACGTGCTGGAGTATTATCATCTACTCTGAATGTACAGATGATCATTTCTTATTGTACTCAAAAACAGGAAACATTTCCCCCAATATCTGAGTGTATTGTAATTATTTATCATTTATTGAGTTATAATTATTATGACCATGTGTAGTAATTTTGGTCTTTATCAATTGTATAGTTATTTTATCAATTACTAGTAATTATTTTATTTATTTATAAAAAAAATGCATAATGATTAATATAAATTAAATATTCATTGTCAAATGTGTTCTTTTTTTCCCCCCAGTTGTCCATTTTGGCCCACTGTTACTAAAATATGAAGAGAACTCAAATTTAACCAAAAATATGTCAATGCCAGAAAATATAGTTGAAGACCTCTCACCAGTAACCATTTCCTCAGAAAAACTGGCTTCTACAGAAACTATCGTTCTTCATCTCCTGGATTCAGTAGTCAGCACACAAAGCAGCTGGCCTCTTTCCACTGAAGCTGTCCTACAAGGTGACGTCTTCTTAATTCCAAGTCTTTCAGTTCAGACTTCCCCACTGTCAACCATCAGTCAAGTACTTCAAGACTCCGTGACAGCTCAACTTTCTGAGATGTATGACATCCGCTCTGATGTTGTGGAGTCTTCTTCTCATGTTTATGTCGCAACGTCTCCTGTTTCTCTGGAATCAAGTGTAAATAAAGAATCTCATCAGTCGCATCGTAATATGGAAGAAAGTATGACTGTTCCACTTCTTGAGTCTTTCAGTAATCTCAACCAAATTTCCTGGACAACAGAAACATTTTTGTTGTCCAGTGAATATGAAGAAGTTACCTCGCAATTCAATGTGGAAAACACCAAATCTGGACAACTCTCTACAGCTTCTCATTTTGACTCCTCAATAGAAGACTTAATGGCTGCATCCAGTACGCCAGAAGCTTTTCCCACTTATTGGCCAGTTGACTCTGTGGATAGTATAGATATAGCAAGTATGACAATTACACAGGAGATTACCAGCACTGCAACCAAATATCCTTTGTATAGTATCTCCTCAGATTTAGAGTTTGTTACTGTGCAGGATTCTACAACCAGCCCTACAGAAGCTTTAACAATCACACCTCTATTATATAAAACTTCCTACATTGATATGACAGATGTTGACAAAAGTCCAGTGACGTCAATCTCAGAAAGCACTTTTAGTTTACTTCAAAGTTCAATGCCTGCTGCCATCCCTGAGATGCCGTACACCATGACCTCTGATGTCATGTACACACAGTGGTGGTCGGAGGATTATGTGGAAACCATCAATGTTAAAACCTCAGGGTTTCTAGGAAATCCTCCTTCCACAAGTGTCATTGCTGACCAGGAGGCGTCTATGATTGAAGTTGTTTCACCTTCTCTTCCAGTGCATCCTGTGTCTTCAAGTTTTATGGATATTATAGACTCTTCTGTGGATATCACAAACATCTTTGACTCCACTGTGGCTGAGGTTCAAGTTACCTCTGTATCTCCTGCTCATAGTTTAGAAATGGAGACCCATTGGGTTTCTTTAGTAGAGTCTTCTCTAATGCCTTCACTGCCTGTCTCATTTGTGCCCTCTGTTGATCTTGAGACCATTTCTTATGCTACAGCAATATCTACTCCATTTCTTCTAGAAAATTCAATTGAGGAGTCTGTGAACACGGCTAAAGCTCCTGCTTTTGTGCCTACTGAATCTGGCATGTACTTCACTCAAACCATATCTCCACCTGTGGAGTCCATGGAGATGTCTGTTGTGGGTTCCAGTTACTTCTCGTTAGTTTCCACTCCTGAGCCTAGTGGCCTGTATTCTTCCTTTGTGGAAGATGTTTCCTCCTCACCGTCAGTGGCATCCAGTCATGTGTCAGCATTTGAACCTCAGGATTCATCAGCTCTACTTTTGATATCTGAATCCATATTCAGTAGTTCCATGTTGGAGATTTACTCTACATCCATACTGGAAACCATTGGCGTAGAGGTCATGCCCTGGAACACCTTAAGTTCTGCTGCACTATCTTCCCTCATTCCATCATCAAGTGTTGACTGGACTGAGAACAGTTCATATATGCCATCTGAGTTCTCAGAGATGTGGGAGGTGAAGTCCACCATCATGGCGTCGAGCATCTTCTATACCTCAAGTACTTTTACTGGTGCTACCTCTCTGCTGCCTTTACTGTCTTCACCTGCACTAAATTCCACCACATCTGCCTTGTCCACCTCTTCCTTTGGTTTTGACCATGCCAGCAGTGCTTTGGTTGAGGAAGTTTTTCCGACCTCGTTACTAACCTTGATTCCAATGATGACATTACCTCCAGAGTCAGATGTCTCAGTGGTCTATACCTCATTGTTTTCAGTTACTACTCTGATACCACCCATAGTTAGTTTTACACTTGACTCCACCATGCCACCCACATCCACCTTCAGTTTACCATTCACAGAAAGTTTGGAATCTGCATTAAGTGTTATTTCTACAGTAGACTCTCCAGCCACGTCAGGCCAACCATACTTAAATCCTACATCTACAATGACTTTTAGTTCACAACCAACCATGAGTGCAATGTTTCCTCTGCCAACTCCACACACTTCAGACGTCTACCCTTCTCCTTCCTCAACCCAACCTGTTACTGCTATCGGCACAACTTCTATGCCAAGTACTTCTACGCCGGTGACTATTACCCATAACACACAAGTTACAACCACGTCACATGTAGCTACAACCCATATTGTCACTCCCGGAGCTGCAACATCAACGCTGTCTGCACCAGTAACTCCTCCTTCTGGACTCACAGCTATGACAACTGTGACCACGACAAGACCAAGCTTTGTGTGCGATGCTTCTAATCCAGAACCATATTTGGTTACTGTTGGTGAGTAGTCCATTGTGCAATACTTCAGAGTTATACTGATCGTCCAGAGGTGCACTTACAATTCTGATCATTGTTATTGGAACCGGACGTGTAATTGAAAAGTGCAGGCAGCATGTTAGAGAGCAGGAAAAGCTGAGCAGATTGAAGTTTTGTGGAAAATATTTGGCAAAACTTGTAATTAATACATTTACATCTGCAGCCCTGTGAAGTGCTATCAGTACAGGGAGAAGGAGTTATCAGTGACCTGACAGCTATGCCTATGCACACTTATACACATAATGCTTTCAATCTCTGATAAAACCTCCCTCCTGTACCGAGTTCTTCACAGGAGTTGAAAAAACAAAGACATAAATGTATAAATTACAGGTTTTACTGAATATTTTCCCACAAAAATATATATCAATCCGCTTGTCGTCTTCTGCTCTACAACATAGTGCATTTTTTGGTGACAGGTCCTCTTTAAAGCTTAGCTGAGCTGTTTTAAATTAGGGGGCAGTTTCCTGGTGCAATATGAAAGTACGGTATCTTAGTCATGAAATAGTGCTACACAAAACTAGGGTCTATGTGAGTCTTCCTTTAAAGACCCAAAAACTCAGGTTCTTCAGAAATTGACAGAAGAACATGTAATTGGGTTGTTCTCTAACTTAGTGGTCTCCATTTGTCCAACATACAGTACTGCAGTATTAACCATTTGTATTTCTGTTTTAGTTCTGGCACGAGGGTCAAATATCGAGAATATCACCAACTTAATCAAGGAAACGCTGATGATACATTTTAGCCGATCTGTGGAACTGGAGGTGAGTGTAATTAAATATGATGGAGCTGTTCAACCCCATGGCTAGAGAGCAGAATAGAGGCAGCAGAGATGTGGACAACAAAGAGTTTTAGTTGTTCTCCTATAGTTAGGGGGGCATATAGTTTGTTACATGCCTGGTGTAAAGCTGAATTACAAATAACCAGGGCAAGCTTAGAGAATTTTTTTTATGTTGGGACGTTACAGCTTTGATGCAGCTGAATAGTGAGTGCAGCTCCACATTGTCTTACAGGAAGTAACTCAGGATCAGTACAGGATAAGTAATGTTTATACACAGTGACTCCACCAGCAGAATAGTGACTACAGCTCAGGAGTATAATATAGGATGTAACTCAGGATCCGTACTGGACAAGTAATGTATGTACACAGTGACTCCACCAGCAAAATAGTGAGTACAGCTCTGGAGTATTCTATAGAATGTAACTCAGGAACAGTACAAGATAAGTAATGTATGTACACAGTGACTCCACCAGCAGAATAGTGAGTGCAGCTCTGGAGTATAATATAGAATGCAACTCAGGATCAGTACAGGATAAGTAATGTATGTACAAAGTGACTCCACCAGCAGAATAGTGAGTGCAGCTCTGGAGTATAATATAGAATGTAACTCTGGATCAGTACAGGATAAGTAATGTATGTACACAGTGACTCCACCAGCAGAATAGTGATTACAGCTCTGGAGTATAATACAGGCTGTAACTCAGGATCAGTACAGGATAAGTAATGTATGTACAAAGTGACTCCACCAGCAGAATAGTGAGTACAGCTCTGGAGTATAATACAGGCTGTAACGCAGGAACACTACAGAGTAAGTAATGTATGTACACAGTGACTCCACCAGCAGAATAGTGAGTGCAGCTCTGGAGTATAATATAGAATGTAACTCAGGAACAGTACAAAGTAAGTAATGTATGTACACAGTGACTCCACCAGCAGAATAGTGAGTGCAGCTCTGGAGTATAATGCAGGATGTAACTCAGGATCAGAACAGGATAAGTAATGTGTGTACACAGTGACTCCACCAGCAGACTAGTGAGTGCAGCTCTGTAGTATAATGCAGAATGTAACTCAGGAACTGTACATAGTAAGTAATGTATGTACACAGTGACTAATTGTATCTGTGGAGTATAATATAGAGAATGTAACTCAGGATCAGTACAGGGTAAGTAATGTAATGTATGTGCACAGTGACTCCACCAGCAGAATAGTGAGTACAGCTCTGGAGTATAATATAGAATGTAACTCAGGACCAGTGTCCGCAGTGATATGCCCATTATAATAACACTGTCATTCATGTGGATTGATGGTCTATATATATCATACATTCCAACGTCATCGCTCCAGTGTTGCATGCAGCACAGCAGCTGATTTATTCCCCTTCACGCCTCTATTTACAGTCATCTAATTACTAAGTGTCAGAAGGAATGGCTTCCAGTGATAACCTGTGAACACTCTGTAATGTGACACACCACCAAACTGTATGGGAATATCCGCTGAGAAATGAAGGGACATCTCAAGACATATATGAAAAATCAGCTGAGGGATTTCTAGAATGTATGAGTGTAGACAGCCTGGACTCCAGACTGATACCTTCTACCTGCACTGCACTGATACATTGTAACAAACTGAGCTGGAGAGTGATTTGTGCTGTTGCAAGAGGATTTCTAAATACAATTGTATCCACCTGAGCCAGGCTAGGTTTGGAGGGGTTTTCAGATTTAAGCCATAGGGTTTTCATTCACTGACAGCAAGCAAAGTCAATTAGAAAGTCCCAGAGCTGTTGACAATTTTGCATTGTGGTTTCCGCTTGTAATGGTAACCAGGTTGCATAGCTGGATCAGTTGCACAACAGATACCACAGGTGGCAGATGGCCCCCATGACTACAGTGGGGTCTACTGGGTTTCGCTGAGGTGTCCATAGTTTTCCGGAAAAGACGGCACAACATGCAGTGCTATTTTTCCCATCACAACGCAGATGTGAACGTGTAGCTCATACATAGAATGGCCGGTAGAATCAGGTTCTTGCAAACTCTTGAAGAGCGTTTGGGTGTTAAAACTTTGAGATCTCAGTAAGGGCTCATGCACATGAACATATTTTCTTTCCACTTCCGTTCCGGTTTTTTTGCGGACCGTATGCGGAACCATTCACTTCAATGGGTCCACAAAAACAACGGAAAGTACTGTGTTCATTCCGTTTCCGTATTTCCGTTCCGCAAAAAAGTAGTGCATGTCTTATCATTGTCTGCAATTCACGGTCTGAGGCCCCATTCAAGTCAATGGGTCCGCATAAAATACGGAACGCACACGGAACACATCCGTATGTCATCCATATTTTATCCGTATTTTGCAGATGTAGGAATGCTATGCTTAGCCCATATTGCTCATGTGTTTGGTAATTAATCAATTACTGTTTCCGTTTCCGATCTGCAAAAAACGGATCGTATATGGAAACCATACGGATATGTTTTGTGCAACAACGGAACGGAAGAGGACTTAAATCTGAGAAAAACAAACTTCAGATACAGAACAACGGATACGTGAAAAACAGACCGCAAAACAACAAGGGTCGTGTGCATGAGCCCTAAATGTAATGGACTGGTTTGTCTTGAATTTGCTAGGAGGCGGCAGACATCTCCGACTGCGTCCCGAGGATTTGGTGCCTACTACAGCCAAGAGTCTGTATAGTATCAGCATAGGTTCTGTGGACGAGCCTACTCTTCAGCTGCAGTAGAACTACAACTCCTAGCATTCTGACAGCTCATTTCGTTATAGGAAATGATGGGTGAAGTAGCAGTGTCCTTAGATGGTGCAGCAGCAGAGGATGACGCGGTTAACATTCACACTGGGTGCTGTAGTGTTTCCCTCGCTCATCCTCCTCAGAACACGTGTACGCCTCAGGTCTGATGCCCTCCGTTCTTACAGATCACAGCGGTTTTCCTTTATTTCCCGCTGCTTTCCCTCTAAGAATCACCTTAGAAGAGCTCGGATATATTATTTATCAGGAGACAAATATAGAACCCGTCAGATACATTATAGATAAGCAGCAGATTCTCCGCCATATCCTCAGCTTGGAGACCGCAGCCGTCTATTGGAGGAAGCCTTAAATTCATGGAAAGTGCCAGCTTAGCAGATCTGGACTGTTCACAGCAGAGGGGAGTGTGCTGATTAGGTGGGGACAGGGGGGCTGCAGACTGAAAGCTGCATAGAGGAAGAAGCAGGGTCCCCCAACATCACACAATATTTCAAGGGAGGAGTGTGCTGATCATTTGGGGAGCCGCAGACTGACAGTTATGTAGTGGAAGGTACAGAGTTCCAGCAGCACAGAGTATTACAGGAGAGGGTGTGCTGATCATTTGGGGAGCCGCAGACTGACAGTTATGTAGTGGAAGGTACAGAGTTCCAGCAGCACAGAGTATTACAGGAGAGGGTGTGCTGATCATTTGGGGAGCCGCAGACTGACAGTTATGTAGTGGAAGGTACAGAGTTCCAGCAGCACAGAGTATTACAGGAGAGGGTGTGCTGATCATTTGGGGCGCCGCAGACTGACAGTTATGTAGTGGAAGGTACATGGTTCTGGCAGCACAGAGTATTACAGGAGAGGGTGTGCTGATCATTTGGGGCGCCGCAGACTGACAGTTATGTAGTGGAAGGTACAGGGTTCTGGCAGCACAGAGTATTACAGGAGAGGGTGTGCTGATCATTTGGGGCGCCGCAGACTGACAGTTATGTAGTGGAAGGTACATGGTTCTGGCAGCACAGAGTATTACAGGAGAGGGTGTGCTGATCATTTGGGGCGCCGCAGACTGACAGTTATGTAGTGGAAGGTACATGGTTCTGGCAGCACAGAGTATTACTGGAGAGGGTTTGCTGATCATTTGGGGAGCCACAGACTGACAGTTATGTAGTGGAAGGTACATGGTTCTGGCAGCACAGAGTATTACAGGAGAGGGTCTGCTGATCATTTGGGACGCCGCAGACTGACAGTTATGTAGTTGAAGCTACAGGGTTCCGGCAGCACAGAGTATTACAGGAGAGGGTGTGCTGATCATTTGGGGAGCCGCAGACTGACAGTTATGTAGTGGAAGGTACAGGGTTCTGGCAGCACAGAGTATTACAGGAGAGGGTGTGCTGATCATTTGGGGCGCCGCAGACTGACAGTTATGTAGTGGAAGGTACAGGGTTCTGGCAGCACAGAGTATTACTGGAGAGGGTGTGCTGATCATTTGGGGAGCCACAGACTGACATTTATGTAGTGGAACGTACAGGGTTCCAGCAGCACAGAGTATTACAGGAGAGGGTGTGCTGATCACTTGGGGAGCCACAGACTAAGGGTCCATTCACACGTCCTGTTTTTTTTCATCCTGAAAAACGGTCCGTTTTTTGCGGATCCGTTGTTCCTGAAAATGTTTCCGTATGTCATCCGTATGTCATCCGTTTTTTGCGGATCCGCAAAAAACGGGAGCATGTATACATTTCAATAATCAAATAAAGTTGTTTGGATTTCTTTGAAAAAAAATTGAAAAAAAAAAAAAAAAAAAAAAATTTGTTATGTGTTTCCAGGAACGGAATCCGCAAAAAACGGATGGCATACGGAATGACATCCGAATGTCATCCGTTTTTTGCGGATCCATTGACTTTGTATTGTACCAGGATCCGATTTTTCAGGACAAGAATAGGACATGTTTTATATTTAAACGGACATGCGGAACGGAACAACGGAAACGGACAGCACACATTGTGCTGTCCGATTTTTTCCAGGACCCATTGAAAATGAATGGGTCCAGATCTGGTCCTGATCTGTTCCTGAAAAAACGGAACAGATCAGGAAAGAAAAAACGGACGTGTGAATGGACCCTAAAAGTTATATAGTGGAAGGTGCAGAGTTCCAGCAGCACAGAGTATTACAGGAGAGGGGGTGATAATCATTCAGGGAGCTACAAACTGACAGTTATAAAGTGGAGTGTACAAGTTTCCAGCAGCAGAGTATTACAGGAGAACAAGAGAGGGTGTGCTGATCTCGGAGGTCATAGATGGAGAATTACATAGTGAAAGAAGCAGAATACAAGCAGCACAGAGTATGGCAGGAAAAATGTGTTGCGATCTTGAAGCACATCACAGACAGAGTTACACACTTTGAGGAGCAGGGTTTCAGCAGCACAGAGTGTTTCAGGAAAAGAGTTTGCCAATATTTTGTGAAGTCACTGCTGCTGGAGACTCTTCCACTATGTGAATCTTAGTATGTGATCTTCCTCAAGATCTGCACACTCCTCTCCTGAAATACTTTCTGCTGCTGAGAAGATTATGCTCCTTCCACTGTATAACTTTTAGTTTGTAGCTTACCAAAAGATCAGCTACTCTTTACTGAAATACTGTGTGCTGCTGGGAACTTTCTGCTATGTACATTTCAGAGTATTTCAGTAGAGGAGTAGCAGAACTTTTGGGAAGCCACAGACTGACAGTTATAAAATGGAAGGAGCAGTGTCCCCGTAGCAGCACAGAGTATTTAAGGAGTGGAGTGGGCTGACCTTGTGAGAGTTGACAGAAGGAGTGATACATTGTGGAATGAGCAGCATGCCCAGCAGCACAGAGTGTGTCAGAGGAGAAGTGGGCTGATCCTGTGGTAGTTCATAGACTGAGAGTTATATAGCAGAAAGAGCCGTAAACCCAGCAGCACAGAGTGTGTCAGGAAGGAGCAGTATCCCCAGCAGCACAGAGTATATCAGGAAGGAGCAATATCTCCAGCAGCACAAAGTATGTCAGGAGAGAGGTGTGCTGGTCTTGTATGGGGCAGTGACAGAAATGGAATGTGCAATAATTCGCCCAGCTTGTTACGGACTGTTGCGTGACGCCTGAGTCTGTTTTCTTTCCGGTCCCGTGGGCCCTTTGCTGTTACTGTTGTACTCGGCGCCCTGATGTCCACCGGTAGCAACAGTTTCTCAGAGGGACGGGTAATATACACAATTAGCGCTGTGAAAACATGCAAACTCCAGAGAGTGACTGTGCTGACAGGCGTCCATGTGACGTTACAGGCTGTGTGGCGATGGGATAAAGCACAAGATCGCTGTTATCTCCAATATAATAAAACATCTGCTGATAATCCAATATGCGGTTGTCATTGCTGCATGTGCTGACACCTGCTGGTGGCTGGTGGTACTACAGTGAATTTCAAGGTGCACCCCTCAGTAATGAGATGTACCATTCTCTCACTCACAGGTCTATTCAGTGTCCGACAGTTACTCGTTCATGGTGACGTCTGGTCCTGTCATTTACACAGCGATCGCAGTTGGTCATGTCTTGAGCAGGAGCAGTCTTGTTATTGGAAGATTTCCTCCTATTCTTTCCCTGCAGACTGCATTTATGGGATTGGATCTGAGGTTCCACGTTCAAACAGGTGAGGTCTTTGTGAGCAATGCTGAGCTGAACTGCAACTGGCCAGGTGTGGCGAAACTACAACTCCCAGCATGGTCTGTTACCTATACTTTGGTAGTGTCTTCGGAAGCAGACATTCCTAGTAGATCTATTAGCTGCATGATGTTGACAAGTAGTTCATATTATGGCAAGTTTTAGTTTATACGTGTTTTACTTGTTGGACGTTTATATCCATCTTTCCACATGCAGTGCTGCAGTTTGTGCCACAGTTGGTGGACATCAGACTTTGCACGTTCAGTGAACAGATACAGAAGGGGTTAACACTGGCGTTGTACGAAGTTAGGAGACTGCGCCAGGAAAGCGAGAATTTCACCATCCAGGTAAGGTTATTTTTATACTGTCTCTACAAATTTACATTTATCTATAAATACTAGAGATCGTGCCTCAAGGCCATTGACCACGCCTCCAGGCCATTGACCGTGCCTCCAGGCCATTGACCGTGCCTCCAGCCCAGTAACCATGCCTCCAACCCAGTGACCACGCCTCCAACCCAGTGACCACACCTCCAACCCAGTGACCACGCCTCCAACCCAGTGACCACGCCTCCAACCCAGTGACCACGCCTCCAACCCAGTGACCACACCTCCAACCCAGTGACCACCCCTCCAACCCAGTGACCACCCCTCCAACCCAGTGACCACGCCTCCAACCCAGTGACCACGCCTCCAACGCAGTGACCATGCCTCCAATGCAGTGACCTTGCCTCCAACCCAGTGACCTTGCCTTCAACCCAGTGACCTTGCCTCCAACCCAGTGACCTTGCCTCCAACCCAGTGACCTTGCCTCCAACCCAGTGACCTTGCCTCCAACCCAGTGACCTTGCCTCCAACCCAGTGACCATGCCTCCAAACCAGTGACCATGCCTCCAACCCAGTGACCATGCCTCCAACCCAGTGACCATGCCTCCAACCCAGTGACCTTGCCTCCAACCAAGTGACCATGCCTCCAACCAAGTGACCATGCCTCCAACCCAGTGACCATGCCTCCAACCCAGTGACCACGCCTCCAACCCAGTGACCACGCCTCCAACCCAGTGACCACGCCTCCAACCCAGTGACCACGCCTCCAACCCAGTGACCCTGCCTCCAACCCAGTGACCACGCCTCCAACCCAGTGACCACGGTCCCTGCCCAGTAGGGCTGGGTTCACATCTGCGCTTTTAATTCCGGCAGTGTGTTCCAGCAGAGGAACAGACTGCCGGAATTCACTGTATCCGGCGTAAATGATGGCTTTTGGACGGAGTAAAAATACAACTCAGCAATTTTTTTCTGCCCAAACGCCGGCAAGTGGCCAGATCCCATTACAGTAAATGGATATCCAACGGTGCATGGTGGTGTCCAGCTATGCCAGATACAGTAAACTCCGGCAGTCTGTTCCTCCACTGAAACAGACTGCCGGAGTTAAAAGCACAGTTGAGAACCAAGCCTTAGTAGGATAGTAGTACTGTGTGATGATTGGGAAGGGGTGCTGATGTATATTGCAATGGGAGGAACATCTAACTGGTTACAATGGGCTATATTAATCAGTGATCTATAAAATGCTATAACGTTTCTGTAGAATTTTGCTTCTGCCAAAAATGTGTGTAAGGGTACTTTCACACTTGCGTTAGAGGATTCCGGCAGGCAGATTCCGGAACTGCCTCCCGGATCCGGAAATCCATATGCAAACGGATAACATTTGTTTCTGGATCCGGATGCGGATCCGTCTGACAAATGCATTGAAATACCGGATCCGTCTCTCTGGTGTCATCCAGAAAAACGGATCCGGTATTTATTTTTTTCACAGATTTAAAGGTCCGGGAAACCAGATCCAGTGTACCGAATCCGGCATTACTACATTTCATTGGAAATTAATGCCGGATCCGGCATTCAAGCAAGTTTTCAGAAATTTTGGCCGGAGAAAATGCCGAAGCATGCTGCAGTATTTTCTCCGGCCAAATACCATAAGAGGGACTGAACTGAAGACATCCTGATACATACTGAACGGATTGCTTTCCATTCAGAATGCATTAGGATAAAACTGAAGCGTTTTTTTTTTCGGTATTGAGCCCCTGTGACAGAACTCAATACCGGAAAACTTTAACGCTAGTGTGAAAGTAGCCTTAGTCCTTCACCTAGCTGCTGGTGCTGCTGATGTATATCTGTCAGTGCCCTGCTCCTGATGGCAGTCTCTGATCTCCATCTGCCTTCTGTAGGGTAAGAGATAGCAGCAGGGAAGTGGAAGAAGTTATCCATGGCAGATGGGGGGAATCCAAGTAGGGCAGCTCACCTAGGCTGTAGGTAGGGAGGAAAGCACATACAAGGCTGTTTGCAGAGGGAAGACAGCAGCATTCTGGACACACAAATCCAGCGTGTATTTCTGAGGGGAAGACCTACATGTGAGAAGTCTACAACTAGGAGCAAATACATATCAAGGATTGAATTTAGATTGCATTCTTTTATTTGTTTAATCAAGGTAACCACTAACATATGCAAAAATCATTTTTCCCATTTCAAAGATGTCCATAGGCTTTAAGCTGCTGTTGGCTGATTTTGTGCTGGGCTGTATTGCTACTGATGAGCTCCATTGTCTATTGAACTTTTAGGTAGTTTGTTTTATGAGAGGCTCAGGTTTCTTTTCAGCCCTGTATCATATGCTTTACACTGCAGCTCTGTTTGTTGAGAGTGGCTGTTGAATGTAAGCATGACCTTATTAGTAAGTCAGTGCATGGCTAGCTTCTAGACTGAGAGGTGGAGCTTCAACAAGTAGGAGGAGCCTGGAGATCAGCAGCTTCTAATCGGAGGGGAGTGTGTAGTTCCTGTGCTGACTTCAGTGGGGTGTTGGACCCGCTCATCAGATAGTGATGGACTGATGGCCTATCCTGAGTGTTAGGCCATCACTTGTAAAACATTGGACAAGTCCTTGAAACCCTACAATGTGTATATTTTGCTTCTTCAGATTGGTTCACATTTTTGCTTTTCTTGCAGATAGTGAACATTAGTTCCAGTGCTCCACAACTGGGATACTGGAAGGCCCCGGTCACTGTCTCTTATGCTGTCAGAGAACGTAGTGGCTTCTTGAACGGTTCGGATGTCAGCGATCAGCTGCGGAACCTGAGTCTGGTGGAGTTCAGCTTCTTCTTGGGGTTCCCAGTAAAGCAAATTGCAGAACGTGAGTATCGATCATTTCTACAGCGGGTGCAGGAACTGATTGTGCACCAACTAGAGAGCATGGAAGTAAGGGGAGGGGACATTTCATGCAGGAAGAGGTGGGGTTTTAACATATGTGGGTGGGGCTTAGAAAGGAAGTGATGCTTCCTCGTGTGGATGCCATCATGTGTAGTATCCACTCCAAAATCTTTCCACTCAGATATTTAAAGTTTTCCATTCTTATAGCAATAAAATTATTAGAAGCTGAAGGTTTGCTGTTCTAACATCGTGTTCACAATTCCACATCCAGAGCGGCATTCACAATTCTGCTGTTACATCATGTCTTACCTTTCAATCACATCCAGAGCTGCCGTCACAATTTAGCTGATGACTGAAAGGTGCTTGGTGGTAATGCCACAGCACATTATACAGACAGTGATGCAGCTCGGAATAGAAAGGAAAAGTAAGGTCCTGCAGCCCATCAGGACAAAACAGCAGAATTGTGAATGCAGCTCTGGATGTGACTGAAGCAAAAGACATGGTATAAGTATGAAGCGGCGCTGTAGGTGTTATGTGCTGGCAGCTGACGTGAATCACCATTGACAGAACCGTTGGGGCCCCGAGTACGAGACCAGACTGTGACCCATGAAGTCATTGTCACCCTTTATTTTAGCCATGCTGATTTAAGCCTCTGAGGGGTTTCACATCCGCCGCAGCGACTGATGTCATTGTGTGCACAGTGGATGTGAGCGCAGACAAAGCCCCTCAGGATAACACACCGACTGAACAAAAACAACATCAGTCAGGACCTTCCCACAGTCCTAGGTACACAATGATAAGAGGGAAAGAGGGGCTCTAATACCCCCAAATCCAGCTCCTGACAGTTTGTCATGTGACTGCAGACGCAGTTGGCGTAACTGACAGGTAAAACGTATCATGCAGTCAATGCAACTTTTGTGCAATGTCATTGAGCTTCGCAACTTTCTAATACACTTGTTTCATTGTCATTTTCAAGATCTCCGCTTGCTATTAGTGAATGAGATCCTTGACGTCTAAATATGGAGGTTGAATACTGTGCAGACTTAATACTTCTTCTCGTTTAGGATTTGTTACAGTCGCATTCAGTCTAGATGATCTTCTGGTGTGGGCTCCAGACTGATAGCATTGTAATAAACCGTCAGGACAGGACAGATTTGTGCTGCTGGTGTGTTTCAGTAGAAACAACTGTAACAAACCCTCTGCTGTGAGAAGTTTTAGATGAGGATGAGTTTGTGGCTTCTGGATGTAAACATTAAGGCCTCATGCACACGAACGTATATTCTTTCTGTGTCCGTTCTGTGTTTTTTGCGGACTGTATACGGAGACATTCATTTCAATAGGTCCCCCCCCAAAAAAAAACTGAAGTTACTCTATGTGCATTCCGTTTCTGTTCCACAAAGAAATAGAACATGTCCTATTATTGTCCGCATTATGCACAAGGATAGTATGCTTCTATTAGGGACCAGCTGTTCCGTTCCTGCAAAATACTGAATGCACATGGACGTCATCCGTATTTTTTGAGGATCCGTTTTTTGCGGACCGCAAAATACATATGGTCGTGTGCATGAGGCCTAAGTGTTTCCGTTTACCGACAAGAAGTAGTGAAATCCGGACCGTATCCTGACCCATTCATGTCAGTGGCTTTGTTTATCTCTCATCATATCAGGAAAAATGTTCTGTATTGTGTTTTTCAAGCATCCCTGGCCTATAGAAATAAATGGGGCCACGTGAAAAACAGAAAGCATCCGGAAGCAATGCATATTTCACTGATGGTTGCTAAAAGATGTGTTTTATTCTTCAGTTTTTCTTCACACACGTGATCCTATTGAACAGAAAAAAAAAAACACTGAACGCAATTGCAAACAAAACTGATTAAACTTGCGTGCAAAACACATTCTGTATCGCTCGTGTGAAAGAGACAGATACATGTATATACAATTGGAAACATCTTTAAAGGGGTTCTGCAGCCTTTTTTTTACGGATGATCTATGCTCTGGATAGATCATCAACATCTGATCGGCGGGGGTCCGACACCCAGGCCCCCTGCCAATCAGCTGTTTGAGAACAGAAGGCAGCAGCGCAGGCAGTAGCCCCACGGCCTTCTCGCTGATAATCCGGAGGATAGATCATCCGTAAAAAAGGCTGCAGACCCCCTTTAATTATAGAGACCTATAGGCTCAAGTGTATGACTAGTCAGTGATTCTAGAAGGGTTGTGTGCTCCGACAACCCTTTTCGCGGTGCTCAGCTCAGTAATGATTGTGTAGTCAGATGTCCGACCTGAACTAAAGTTTTATTTGCTATATATCTTTTCCATCCAGCATCCACATATCCTCAGCTCGATATCTCTCCACTTCTGAAGGATACCTGGCTACGGACAAGTGAGTGACCACGTGTTTAAGCCTGAATTTTATCGTATGTCCACATAAGTACTCCCGTGAAGATTAGCATGCTCTTGTCCTGAAAAATACTCTGTGCTGCTGAGGGCCCTGCTTACTCTATGTAACTGTCTGTGATGACCTAAAATAGCAGCACTCTCCTCTCCTGAAATACTCTATACTGCTTTTTCCACTATGTAACTCTCAGGCCTCAGGCCATTGTGGGGCCGTTCCGTGCATTGGGGACCGCAATTGCGGTCCTTAATGCACGGGCAACATCCGTGCAGCGGGCCGGACCTATTTAACTTGAATGGGTCCGTGGTCTGTCCGCAAAATGACGTGCCATATTTATTTGCGGTGTGGAACAACGGAAAGAAACACCACGGAAGCACTGCGTAGTGCTTCCGGTGTTCCGTGACTCCGTTTCACATTTCCGGAATTGCGGACCTATTCAAGTGAATAGGTCCGCATCCATGATGCGGGGTGCACATGGCCAGCAGCCTTGGATTGCCGACCCGCCGTTTGCGGCCGTGTGCATAAGGCCTCAGTCTGTAAGATAAGCATTCTCCTCTTCTGAAATACTCTGTGCTGCCCTTGCTTACAGTATATTTGTCTCAATGTATACCCGTGCTAAACATTCTGCTTTCTCTCTATACATACAATCCTCATGTCCTGATCCCTCTGCTGCCGTGTTCCTCTTGTCTGTCAGTTCTGCTGGGGGTCCAGGAGCTGCACGACACGTTTCAGATGGAGATGGAGCGAAAGCTTGCGCAGCTCATCAGTGAGGCGACGTTACAGAAACGTCGGTGGAAGAGAGCCAGCTATGCTGGGAGCAATGCAGTGCAGGTGAGCAGAAATTCAGTGATGTCAGTAATAGGGGGCGGGGCTGTGACAACCTCTCAGACTGGCCATTTAATAGCCCAGTGATTTATGTGATGCTATGTATTTCCTCTCAGGTGGTCAATGTCTCCCGTCTTGAGGGCCAAGATAACCCGGTTCAGCTGGTCTATTTTATAGAGGATCAGTTAGGGGGGCGCCTGGCTGCCGACAAGGCCTCGAACATGATCAATGAAGTGAACATCCAGCGAGCAGCCATCATCCTTGGGTATCGCCTGCAGGGCGTGGTGGCGCAACGTGAGTGATGTTGCATGGATGGAGGTGGCAGCACTAACAGTTTAATGTGACAGTCACTAAATTCTCTCTTGGCCTCTGCAGCTCTTAACCAGCCCCCGGAGTCTGATCGTCAGGGGCAGAACCTGTGGATCATAGTGGGGGTGGTCGTGCCGGTACTTGTGGTGACGGTCATCATCATCATCCTGTACTGGAAGTTGTGCCGGACAGACAAGCTGGACTTCCAGCCTGATACCATAAGTAACCTGCAGCAGAGACAGAAGGTGGGAACATGTCCTGGGGTTGGGAGTCATCAGTTGCACCATACTATCCCAGAGTAGGGGGCATTTATTGACCACACCCTATGCACTAATCATGTGATCGGGCAATGTCAGTACACATGGGGGGGGGGGATTATTTTGTTTCTTGCCAACCCTGTGACCCTCGCCCTTGTTTTTTCACAGCTCCAGGCTCCCAATGTTAAAGGCTTTGACTTTGCCAAGCAGCACCTGGGTCAGCACAATAAAGATGAGGTCCTCATGGTCCATGAACCTCCAGTGCTGCACGGGCCCCTTAAGGACTCTACCCCCTCTGAAAATGGCGACATACCGACGCCAAAGTCCAAGGGCTCAACTAAACCCAGTAAGATCGGGCGCCATCGGAGCAGGTAAGGGCCAGAGAATGGCGGCACGCCATTTCCCGTCTGTAATAACTGTGATAAAAATCCAATAACCTGGCATGCTTGGACACCATGATCACAATTTTCTTTCTTTTCCGCTTGCAGTAGAGTCACACCATCTGATGCTGGATCTACCGCCAGTGACCCGTCCAGTGGGAAAGAGTCAGGAGAGGAGTCTCCAAGACCTTCAGCTCCACCGCGAGAAACCAAACTCCGACCAACTGGTAAGTCATCAGTCCTGTGACTGATACAGGACATTATATATTATCGGTTTCATCCTTTTGATTTTGTCCTTTGCAGAGATGCCCATACTGAGCAGTGGAACCGAGCAACACTCTTCAGCGTCCATCTTTGAACACGTTGACCGGATATCACGTTCTTCGGAAGCCAGCCGGCGGCTGCCCAGCAAGATTCAGCTCATCGCCATGCAGCCGATGGCAGCTCCACCCATGCATGGTCTGTCTGCGACCGAGCGGGAAGTGGAGGCAAATAAGGTAAACAGAGAGGTATGTATGAGAAGTGGGGAGCTATATCCTGTGAGTGTCTGTGGTGATATTGCTTGGGTGAAAGTATGTTAGAAAAATGGCGCAAGCGCCTTAGTTACGTTTAACGCTCTCTGTGCTGCGCAGATACAGACAACATTACGGCACAAATCGGAGATCGAGCACCACCGCAATAAAATCCGACTGCGAGCCAAGAGGAAGGGGCACTATGAGTTCCCCCTGGTGGATGTCGTGGGCTTGACAGACACCAAGGAGCGCCAGCGCATGTACCGCCGAGCACAGATGCAGTTCGATAAAATCCTGGATCCTGTTTTGGGCGTCCCCACTGTGTTTATAGAGCCGCGCAAGAGGTAAGACACTGAAGAACACTCCATCTGCTCATGGAGATATACTGAGATACAGTTCAGTTATATTATCACTGTGTAATGTCAGTTGACTCAACTGTGCAAAAATTGGAGATTTTATAGCTCCTCTTCAGGCTTCTTTCCAGATTGGTGTAGTTGAATTCTGCCCTCCACATACTGACTTCCTGCTGAGCTTGTGCTTGTACACAGCAGGCAAGCAGAGTGGCAGTGTAAAGCATGAAGTACAGAGCAGCTGCTTGAACCAGGCTAGTTCAGATTAAGACTGTGTCTTTATAGACCAGAGCTGCAGTGTAAAGCATGGGGCAGGGATAGAGCAGCATCTAGTAATCCACATCCAAAGAGTAGTAATAAAAATAACTTTTTGTAGACCTCTTTAATTAATGAAAAGCAATAATTTGCAGTTTACGAGTGAGACGATCTCCAAAACAACGGCGCAAGCAGCAGGGGTCCTCAAGTCCCCCGGATGCGGACCAAGATCGCTTAATCGCCACAGACAGCGATGGAACCTACAAGAGGCCACCGGGTTTCAGTAATTCCGCCTACGTGGTGCGTAACTAAACTAGTTTTTGCATATAATTTTTCTCTGTTATCACCTAAAATTATGTTTTTCATTCTGTCTCATTGGTTTCTAAGAGATTACAAAAGATTACACGAAAAGCTCCTGTACACTGCTAGATACAGATCGTCCGGAAGGAAGCGTTCCTTCCCAACAATCGTGTGCTTGTCACTGAAGACCTCCACAGTACGGGGAGGAGTGATCGCCAATGGCATCACTCATCCCCATAGAGAATAATTGTTTGCCGGCATCCCCATGGAGAATAATTGTTAGGTGGCATGATCTGCTGCCGGCAAACAATGACTAAGGGTCCATTCACACGTCCGTATGTGTTTTGCAGACACCAGCAATGTGCGTTCTGCATTTTGCGGACCGCACATCGCCGGCACTCTCATAGAAAATCCCTTTTCTTGTCCGCAATTGCGGACAAGAATAGGACATGTTCTATTTTTTTGCAAAACAGAAGTGCGGATCCGCAAATGCAGATGCGGACAGCACATTTCGGCTCCATTGAAAATGAATGGGAACGGATGCGGACCCATTTTGCGGACGTGTAAATGGACCCTTAGCTGACCGCATGAACGATCCTATTACCCGATCAACGAGCGCTGAACCTTTACACAAGCATTCCTACAAAGACTTGTTACCGATTATCTGGCTGATGCTCGGCCCGTAGTCATATATTGTATCGCAGGCTCAGCATGTACTTTATGCTGTTACAGTGTGCCTGTCTGATAACAGATTACACTTCCTTTATCATTGTACATGGCATTGTAGTATTTTCCTCTCTGTTTTCTTCCTGCAGTCTGATCCCGATCTTCCCTCCGATAACCCAACCCCGGGGTCAGATGTTGGCAAGTATTCCGGCTCTCTCCCGCGCATCCCAGCTCAGTATGTGACCCCACAGCCATCCATTGAAGAGGTGCGTCAGACAATGCAATCTCTGCTGGATGATGCCTTTGCACTTGTGGCCCCAAGCAGTCAAGGGCCCGTGGCATTGCAGTCTGGAGATTCTTCGGTAAAACACACAGGGAACAACAACTCGACTCGGGCCGGTCAGGAATCCGCACCATGGCGAGGCCAATATCCTTCTCATCAGTCCTCCCACTATAATGTGAGTTACTAATGACAAAAATCTTTTATGACAAAACTGAGGCGCGAGGTAGGAAAGTGGGGGACCCTCTGTGACATTGTGTGACATCACCAAGGCAGTCCATACTCTTATTTTATTGGCCCCTGAATGATAGGTTGGCTTAGGTAATAAGAGCGGCTGCTTTTCCTAAAATGATGCTCCGACGGGGTTGCATATAGCAAGATTCTGGTTATATTTTGTACTCTAAGCTGGTTTGGCATTTATACAGAAAATGCTCTGTTCTGGTGTGCTGTGCTGTAAATCTAAAGTCCGCAGAGTGCCTTACCTGTGCTAAAAGGCAGACAGCAAAATTGTGACTGTGGCTCTGGATGTGACTGGAGTATAAAGCATGGTGTAACAGCAGAATTGTGAATGCAGCTCTTGATGTGACTGGAGTATAAGTAATGATGTATCAACAGAACTGTGACTCTTACTCATTATGTGACTGCATTATAAAAGGCACAATGGTGACTGCAGCGCTGTCCCCGGAGTATAAAACTTGAAAGTATCTTTGAATCAGTTGAAGATAAGGTAAGCAAAGGATTTGTAATGTTATTCTGCTTTCATGACCTGTCTAATCCTTCCTTTTCAGAGATTTATGGATTATGGATCCTCGCAGACCTCTGCACCCAGTCTTCTGACAAGGTAACAGCTGTAGTTAAATATAAATACCAGCAGGGGGCAGCACAGGTTGCTTTTCTTGCATCAAAGGGCTTTGTCATACTTATGTAGCTAAAGCTTGATCAGTGTAATGTAAAGTTCAGCAACTTTCTAATTTACTTTATGTTTTAACCTGTTAAGGACTGCATTGAACAAGTTCTGAACGTGGCCCTGGGCTTTAAAGGGCTTCTGTCACCCCCCCCATTGTGCAATTTTCATTAGCCGACATTAGCTATTTGCTAATGTCAGCTGAGTGCAATCATTCATGTCCTACCTTTGTATGTGGCTTATTTCTTGTAAAAATCATACTTTTATCATGTGCAAATTTCTTCACTACCAGCAAGTTGGGCGTGTACTTGCTGATAGCCGCTGCATCTGCTGCTTCTAGACACGCCCCATCTCCTCTTGATAGACAGGGCCAGCAAGCGCTCTCCTCCTCCCGCTGGTCCCGTCTGCTGCTGAATTCCCACACCTGCGCCGTAACGTTCCTCGATCGGCGCGGGCGTACTGAGTGAAGGACATGCACTTGCCAGCTCCTTCCTCAGTGCGCCTGCGCCGATTACGTCACACTACACCAGGGACAGAGGACTGCCGATTATAGCTGATGCCAGCAGTCTTCTGTTCCCAGTGTAGTGTGACGTAATTGGCGCGGGCGCACTGAGGAAGGAGCTGGCAAGTGCGCGTCCTTCACTCAGAACACCTGCGCTGATCAAGGAACGTTAGGGCGCAGGCGCGGGAATTTAGCAGCAGACGGGGCCAACAGGAGGAGGAGAGCGCTTGCTGGCCCTGTCTATCAAGAGGAGATAGGGCGTGTCTAGAAGCAGCAGATGCGGCGGCTACCAGCAAGTACACGCCCAACTTGCTGGTAGTGAAGAAATTTGCACATGATAAAAGTATGATTTTTACAAGAAATAAGCCACAGACAAAGGTAGGACATGTATGATTGCACTCAGCTGACATTAGCAAATAGCTAATGTCGGCTAATGGAAATTTCACAATGGGGGGGGGGGGGGTGACAGAAGCCCTTTAAATCGACACCATTGCAAACGTACAGTATAGGGCAGGGGCAGACTGGGAATTTAACGTGGCCCTCGAAAAAAAAAGATAAAAGTTGAGCCATGTTGTGGCTGATCCAAATTGCCAGAAGGTTGTGCAACACAAGTAGGCAGGCTCAGCAGTA
Organism: Bufo gargarizans; assembly: GCF_014858855.1. NCBI lineage: Eukaryota > Metazoa > Chordata > Amphibia > Anura > Bufonidae > Bufo > Bufo gargarizans. The sequence goes on along the minus strand of NC_058081.1, from coordinate 516,098,639 downwards.
CAATAGTGCAGCAAAAAATACAGTTCCAGCAGAACCAAATTCCACAGTGCATCACAAAATTAGTCCTCAGGACTAGGGATGAGCGAACTCGAACTGTATAGTTCGGGTTCGTACCGAATTTTGGGGTGTCCGTGACACGGACCCGAACCCGGACATTTTCGTAAAAGTCCGGGTTCGGGTTCGGTGTTCGTCGCTTTCTTCGCGCTTTTGTGACGCTTTCTTGGCGCTTTTTGAAAGGCTGCAAAGCAGCCAATCAACAAGCGTCATACTACTTGCCCCAAGAGGCCATCACAGCCATGCCTACTATTGGCATGGCTGTGATTGGCCAGAGCACCATGTGACCCAGCCTCTATTTAAGCTGGAGTCACATAGCGCCGCCCGTCACTCTGCTCTGATTAGCGTAGGGAGAGGTTGCGGCTGCGACAGTAGGGCGAGATTAGGCAGATTAACTCCTCCAAAGGACTTGATTAACTGATCGATCTGCAGCTGTGGATCATTGAGCTGCTGATCCTCAATTGCTCACTGTTTTTAGGCTGCACAGACCGTTTGTCAGTCTCATTTTTCTGGGGTGATCGGCGGCCATTTTGTGTCTTGTGGTGCGCCAGCACAAGCTGCGACCAAGTGCATTTAACCCTCAATGGTGTGGTTGTTTTTTGGCTAAAGCCTACATCAGGGTGAAGCTGTCACACCAAGTGCATTTAACCAGCAATAGTCTGTTCATTTTTTGGCCATATACAAAATCAGGGGCAAGCTGCGCCTGTCACCAAGTGCATTTAACCCTCAATGGTGTGGTTGTTTTTTGGCTAAAGCCTACATCAGGGTGAAGCTGTCACACCAAGTGCATTTAACCAGCAATAGTCTGTTCATTTTTTGGCCATATCCCAGTCTAATTCTGTCACTAAATCCATACCGGTCACCCAGCGCCTAAATACTAGGCCTCAAATTTATATCCAGCTAAATCTGTCCCTAGTGCTGTAGCTGGGCGAGTTATTTAGTGTCCGTTCAAGCACATTTCTTGTTCTGGGTTGAAATACAATTCCCAATTTAGCAATTTCATAATTTAGTGGTTCCTGCTATATCAGAGCTATTTGAAATCTATCCCAAAAAGGGTATATAATATTGAAGGTGCACATTGGGTCATTCAGAATAACTTCACACACACCCGCTACTGTGTATTTCCAAGTCTAATTCTGTCACTAAATCCATACCTGTCACCCAGCGCCTAAATACTAGGCCTCAAATTTAAATCCCTCTAAATCTCTCGTTACCCACCGCTGTACTGTTGTTGCTGGGCAAGATATTTAGTGTCCGTCAAAGCACATTTTTTGTTCTGGGTTGAAGTACAATTCCCAATTTAGCAATTTCATAATTTAGTGGTTTCTGCTATATCAGAGCTATTTGAAATCTATCCCTAAAAGGGTATATAATATTGAAGGTGCACATAGGGTCATTCAGAATAACTTCACACACACGCTTCTGTGCATTTCCAAGTCTAATTCTGTCACTAAATCCATACCGGTGACCCAGCGCCTAAATACTAGGCCTCAAATTTAAATCCCTCTAAATCTCTCGTTACCCACCACTGTACTGTTGTTGCTGGGCAAGATATTTAGTGTCCGTCAAAGCACATTTTTTGTTCTGGGTTGAAGTACAATTCCCAATTTAGCAATTTCATAATTTAGTGGTTTCTGCTATATCAGAGCTATTTGAAATCTATCCCTAAAAGGGTATATAATATTGAAGGTGCACATAGGGTCATTCAGAATAACTTCACACACACGCTTCTGTGCATTTCCAAGTCTAATTCTGTCACTAAATCCATACCGGTGACCCAGCGCCTAAATACTAGGCCTCAAATTTAAATCCCTCTAAATCTCTCGTTACCCACCGCTGTACTGTTGTTGCTGGGCAAGATATTTAGTGTCCGTCAAAGCACATTTTTTGTTCTGGGTTGAAGTACAATTCCCAATTTAGCAATTTCATAATTTAGTGGTTTCTGCTATATCAGAGCTATTTGAAATCTATCCCTAAAAGGGTATATAATATTGAAGGTGCACATAGGGTCATTCAGAATAACTTCACACACACGCTACTGTGCATTTCCAAGTCTAATTCTGTCACTAAATCCATACCGGTGACCCAGCGCCTAAATACTAGGCCTCAAATTTAAATCCCTCTAAATCTCTCGTTACCCACCGCTGTACTGTTGTTGCTGGGCAAGATATTTAGTGTCCGTCAAAGCACATTTTTTGTTCTGGGTTGAAGTACAATTCCCAATTTAGCAATTTCATAATTTAGTGGTTCCTGCTATATCAGAGCTATTTGAAATCTATCCCAAAAAGGGTATATAATATTGAAGGTGCACATTGGGTCATTCAGAATAACTTCACACACACCCGCTACTGTGTATTTCCAAGTCTAATTCTGTCACTAAACCCATACCTGTCACCCAGCGCCTAAATACTAGGCCTCAAATTTAAATCCCTCTAAATCTCTCGTTACCGCTGTACTGTTGTAGCTGGGAAAGTTATTTAGTGCCCGTCAAAGCACATTTTTTGTTCTGGGTTGAAGTACAATTCCCAATTTAGCAATTTCATAATTTAGTGGTTCCTGCTATATCAGAGCTATTTGAAATCTATCCCAAAAAGGGTATATAATATTCAAGGTGCACATTGGGTCATTCAGAATAACTTCACACACACGCTTCTGTGCATTTCCAAGTCTAATTCTGTCACTAAATCCATACCGGTCACCCAGCGCCTAAATACTAGGCCTCAAATTTATATCCCGCTGAATTTGAATACAATACATTGGGCCAAATAATATATTTGTTGTTGTGGTGAACCATAACAATGAGAAAAACATCTAGTAAGGGACGCGGACGTGGACATGGTCGTGGTGGTGTTAGTGGACCCTCTGGTGCTGGGAGAGGACGTGGCCGTTCTGCCACATCCACACGTCCTAGTGTACCAACTACCTCAGGTCCCAGTAGCCGCCAGAATTTACAGCGATATATGGTGGGGCCCAATGCCGTTCTAAGGATGGTAAGGCCTGAGCAGGTACAGGCATTAGTCAATTGGGTGGCCGACAGTGGATCCAGCACGTTCACATTATCTCCCACCCAGTCTTCTGCAGAAAGCGCACAGATGGCGCCTGAAAACCAACCCCATCAGTCTGTCACATCACCCCCATGCATACCAGGGAAACTGTCTCAGCCTCAAGTTATGCAGCAGTCTCTTATGCTGTTTGAAGACTCCGCTGGCAGGGTTTCCCAAGGGCATCCACCTAGCCCTTCCCCAGCGGTGAAAGACATAGAATGCACTGACGCACAACCACTTATGTTTCCTGATGATGAGGACATGGGAATACCACCTCAGCATGTCTCTGATGATGACGAAACACAGGTGCCAACTGCTGCGTCTTTCTGCAGTGTGCAGACTGAACAGGAGGTCAGGGATCAAGACTGGGTGGAAGACGATGCAGGGGACGATGAGGTCCTAGACCCCACATGGAATGAAGGTCGTGCCACTGACTTTCACAGTTCGGAGGAAGAGGCAGTGGTGAGACCGAGCCAACAGCGTAGCAAAAGAGGGAGCAGTGGGCAAAAGCAGAACACCCGCCGCCAAGAGACTCCGCCTGCTACTGACCGCCGCCATCTGGGACCGAGCACCCCAAAGGCAGCTTCAAGGAGTTCCCTGGCATGGCACTTCTTCAAACAATGTGCTGACGACAAGACCCGAGTGGTTTGCACGCTGTGCCATCAGAGCCTGAAGCGAGGCATTAACGTTCTGAACCTGAGCACAACCTGCATGACCAGGCACCTGCATGCAAAGCATGAACTGCAGTGGAGTAAACACCTTAAAACCAAGGAAGTCACTCAGGCTCCCCCTGCTACCTCTTCTGCTGCTGCCGCCTCGGCCTATTCTGCTGCTGCCGCCTCGGCCTCTTCCTCCGCCTCTGGAGGAACGTTGGCACCTGCCGCCCAGCAAACAGGGGATGTACCACCAACACCACCACCACCACCTCCGTCACCAAGCGTCTCAACCATGTCACACGCCAGCGTTCAGCTCTCCATCTCACAAACATTTGATAGAAAGCGTAAATTCCCACCTAGCCACCCTCGATCCCTGGCCCTGAATGCCAGCATTTCTAAACTACTGGCCTATGAAATGCTGTCATTTAGGCTGGTGGACACAGACAGCTTCAAACAGCTCATGTCGCTTGCTGTCCCACAGTATGTTGTTCCCAGCCGGCACTACTTCTCCAAGAGAGCCGTGCCTTCCCTGCACAACCAAGTATCCGATAAAATCAAGTGTGCACTGCGCAACGCCATCTGTAGCAAGGTCCACCTAACCACAGATACGTGGACCAGTAAGCACGGCCAGGGACGCTATATCTCCCTAACTGCACACTGGGTAAATGTAGTGGCAGCTGGGCCCCAGGCGGAGAGCTGTTTGGCGCACGTCCTGCCGCCGCCAAGGATCGCAGGGCAACATTCTTTGCCTCCTGTTGCCACCTCCTCCTTCTCGGCTTCCTCCTCCTCTTCTTCCACCTGCTCATCCAGTCAGCCACACACCTTCACCACCAACTTCAGCACAGCCCGGGGTAAACGTCAGCAGGCCATTCTGAAACTCATATGTTTGGGGGACAGGCCCCACACCGCACAGGAGTTGTGGCGGGGTATTGAACAACAGACCGACGAGTGGTTGCTGCCGGTGAGCCTCAAGCCCGGCCTGGTGGTGTGTGATAATGGGCGAAATCTCGTTGCAGCTCTGGGACTAGCCAATTTGACGCACATCCCTTGCTTGGCGCATGTGCTGAATTTGGTGGTGCAGAAGTTCATTCACAACTACCCCGACATGTCAGAGCTGCTGCATAAAGTGCGGGCCGTCTGTTCGCGCTTCCGGCGTTCACATCCTGCCGCTGCTCGCCTGTCTGCGCTACAGCGTAACTTCGGCCTTCCCGCTCACCGCCTCATATGCGACGTGCCCACCAGGTGGAACTCCACCTTGCACATGCTGGACAGACTGTGCGAGCAGCAGCAGGCCATAGTGGAGTTTCAGCTGCAGCACGCACGGGTCAGTCGCACTACAGAACAGCACCACTTCACCACCAATGACTGGGCCTCCATGCGAGACCTGTGTGCCCTGTTGCGCTGTTTCGAGTACTCCACCAACATGGCCAGTGGCGATGACACCGTTATCAGCGTTACAATACCACTTCTATGTCTCCTTGAGAAAACACTTAGGGCGATGATGGAACAGGAGGTGGCCCAGGAGGAGGAGGAGGAGGATGAGGAAGAGGGGTCATTTTTAGCACTTTCAGGCCAGTCTCTTCGAAGTGACTCAGAGGGAGGTTTTTTGCAACAGCAGAGGCCAGGTACAAATGTGGCCAGCCAGGGCCCACTACTGGAGGACGAGGAGGACGAGGATGAGGAGGAGGTGGAGGAGGATGAGGATGAAGCATGGTCACAGCGGGGTGGCACCCAACGCAGCTCGGGTCCATCACTGGTGCGTGGCTGGGGGGAAAGGCAGGACGATGACGATACGCCTCCCACAGAGGACAGCTTGTCCTTACCCCTGGGCAGCCTGGCACACATGAGCGACTACATGCTGCAGTGCCTGCGCAACGACAGCAGAGTTGCCCACATTTTAACCTGTGCGGACTACTGGGTTGCCACCCTGCTGGATCCACGCTACAAAGACAATGTGCCCACCTTACTTCCTGCACTGGAGCGTGATAGGAAGATGCGCGAGTACAAGCGCACGTTGGTAGACGCGCTACTGAGAGCATTCCCAAATGTCACAGGGGAACAAGTGGAAGCCCAAGGCCAAGGCAGAGGAGGAGCAAGAGGTCGCCAAGGCAGCTGTGTCACGGCCAGCTCCTCTGAGGGCAGGGTTAGCATGGCAGAGATGTGGAAAACTTTTGTCAACACGCCACAGCTAACTGCACCACCACCTGATACGCAACGTGTTAGCAGGAGGCAACATTTCACTAACATGGTGGAACAGTACGTGTGCACACCCCTCCACGTACTGACTGATGGTTCGGCCCCATTCAACTTCTGGGTCTCTAAATTGTCCACGTGGCCAGAGCTAGCCTTTTATGCCTTGGAGGTGCTGGCCTGCCCGGCAGCCAGCGTTTTGTCTGAACGTGTATTCAGCACGGCAGGGGGCGTCATTACAGACAAACGCAGCCGCCTGTCTACAGCCAATGTGGACAAGCTGACGTTCATAAAAATGAACCAGGCATGGATCCCACAGGACCTGTCCGTCCCTTGTCCAGATTAGACATTAACTACCTCCCCATAACCATATATTATTGGACTCCAGGGCACTTCCTCATTCAATCCTATTTTTATTTTCATTTTACCATTATATTGCGATGCTACCCAAAGTTGAATGAACCTCTCCTCTGCCTGTGTGCTAGGCCTAAATATATGCCAATGGACTGTTGCAGTGGTGGCTGACATGAAGCCTGATTCTCTGCTATGACATGCAGACTAATTCTCTGCTGACATGAAGCCAGATTCTCTGTTACGGGACCTCTCTCCTCTGCCTGTGTGTGTGCTGGGCCTAAATATATGCCAATGGACTGTTGCAGTGGTGGGTGACGTGAAGCCTCATTCTCTGCTATGACATGCAGACTGATTCTCTGCTGACATGAAGCCAGATTCTCTGTTACGGGACCTCTCTCCTCTGCCTGTGTGTGTGCTGGGCCTAAATATATGCCAATGGACTGTTGCAGTGGTGGCTGACGTGAAGCCTCATTCTCTGCTATGACATGCAGACTGATTCTCTGCTGACATGAAGCCAGATTCTCTGTTACGGGACCTCTCTCCTCTGCCTGTGTGTGTGCTGGGCCTAAATATATGCCAATGGACTGTTGCAGTGGTGGCTGACGTGAAGCCTCATTCTCTGCTATGACATGCAGACTGATTCTCTGCTGACATGAAGCCAGATTCTCTGTTACGGGACCTCTCTCCTCTGCCTGTGTGCTAGGCCTAAATATATGCCAATGGACTGTTGCAGTGGTGGCTGACGTGAAGCCTCATTCTCTGCTATGACATGCAGACTAATTCTCTGCTGACATGAAGACAGATTCTCTGTTACGGGACCTCTCTCCTCTGCCTGGGTGCCGGGGCCTAAATATCTGAGAATGGACTGTTCCAGTGGTGGGTGACGGGAAGCCAGATTCTCTGCTATGGAACCTCTCTCCAATTGATTTTGGTTAATTTTTATTTATTTAATTTTTATTTTAATTAATTTCCCTATCCACATTTGTTTGCAGGGGATTTACCTACATGTTGCTGCCTTTTGCAGCCCTCTAGCCCTTTCCTGGGCTGTTTTACAGCCGTTTTAGTGCCGAAAAGTTCGGGTCCCCATTGACTTCAATGGGGTTCGGGTTCGGGACGAAGTTCGGATCGGGTTCGGATCCCGAACCCGAACATTTCCGGGATGTTCGGCCGAACTTCTCGAACCCGAACATCCAGGTGTTCGCTCAACTCTACTCAGGACCAGTCCTTCTGTGGTGGCCATCAATAGCGGTCACGTTCTGTCCTCCTCCAGTTATCCCTAAGAGTGGAGCAGGGGGCTTAGGAGGTGAGAAACAGCACTAAGCCAGGCCAAACGTCAGCATGCTGCCTGGACTGCCCCCAGGAATTACCCTTATGGTGCCCCCAGTAGTATGCTGCCCCCCCAAAAAAAATACCTGAGTCCTGTTCCAAATCACCATCTCCAGTGCAGGCCACAGGCCTCATCCAACCTGGGGCCTGAGAAGCCTGTGTCCCTGTGCCATTTGTACACTGCCTCATATAGTGGCCTGTGGCCTATTAGGGTGAACAGCAGGGAGCCATGGGCTCTTGTGCCTTGCTACAGTATTCAAATGTAGCACTGTCCTGACTACAGCGATACAATTGAATTCTGGAGGGGGCCTGCAGCTTTAATTAATAATGAGAGCATCATAGCATTATGTACCCGGACAGTGGAAAGGGCACGAGCGTCCCCCTAGGCATTGGCCCACCAGGAAATTTCCCTGAAGAGATAGAAGCAGTGTATAACTATCCTCTCAGCCCTGTCTACATAGCACCTAATGAGCATTAAATAATGAATAGAGGCAGCGCTGAAGGTCTCTGCTCTATTTTTGAACCGGAGATCACGTGATAGCCAGTTGCTCCCCCATCATGACAGAGCTGCTGGGTCTTAGCAGACCCAGATCAGCTCTGCCAGAGACTAATATCATAACAGGGGCCTGTTTTCTCCAGGTGGCTTCTATGGATGCCCCAGCTACACTGGAAAACTGCAAAATAAAAATAAAAACACAAAGGGAAAGACCCCACCCACTCCAACCCATACTGTTGCCATAGCTGTCCCATTCCTTCAGGATTATAAATATAATGTGTCAAAACTCCATAGGGAATCAATTCTAACACTTCCCTTAACATGAACTGTTAAAGTAAGCCCCTAAAAGAGTAACACTTACCTGCTCCCCGCTGCTCCACTCCTTCATGCTGACTTCCAGTCCCAGGCTTGTTTTATTCTGGCCACGTCACCTCTGAAGCCAGTAATTGGCTGGAGCGATGCACATGGCCATGTCGGCCATGTCGGCCTGAAGAATACAAGCTGGGGACCTGACGATAGAGGAACAGGAGCCAGGGCGCATGAGTAGGGAGCAGGTAAGTATGAATCTTTCAGGAGGCGATGCAGATCCCTTAGGGCCCTTTCACATGGTTTTCCGCGCGGGTGCAATGCGTGAGGTGAACGCATTGCACCCGCACTGAATCCAGACCCATTCACTTCAGTGGGGCTGTGCAGATGAGTGGTGATTTTCACACATCACTCGTGCGTTGCATGAAAATCGCAGCGTGTTCTATATTCTGCGTTTTTCGCGCAACGCAGGCCCCATAGAAATGAATGGGGCTGTGTGAAAATCGCAAGCATCAGCAAGCAAGTGCGGATGCGGTGTGATTTTTACGCATGGTTGCTAGATGATAGGGATGAGCAACCCCGGACCCAATGAAAGCGTATTCCCTGTATTATTTTCCCTTATAACATGGTTATAAGGGAAAATGACAGCATTCTTAATACAGAATGCTTACTAAAATGTCGATTGAGAGTTAAAAAATTAAAAAAAATTAACTCGCCTCATCCACTTGATCGCACAGCCGGCATCGTCTTCTTTCTTCTTCTTTCAGGACCTGCAAAAGGACCTTTAATCTACAGAACACCTAACCCAAACCCGAACTTCAGTGAAGAAGTCCGGGTTCGGGTCTGGGTACCACATTCAGTTTTTTATCACGCACGTGCAAAACGCATTGCACCCACACGATAAGAACTGACTGAAATTGCGTGCAAACTCGCGTGGGTTTCCCGCAATGCACACGCGATGCATCCGGAGCAAATCCGGGACACCCGTGTGAAAGAGGCCTTAGGCCCCTTTCACACGAGAGTGACGGATTAGGTCCGGATGCGTTCAGTGATACTCGCACCATTTTGCAAGCAAGTCAGTTTTGCCTGTGATTGCATTCAGTTGTTCAGTTTTTTCAGCGCGGGGGCAATGCGTTTTAATGCATCTCCTAGCAACCATCAGTGAAAAACGCATTGCATCCGCACTTGCTTCCGTTTTTCACTAAAGCCCCATTAACTTCTATGGAGCCAGGGCTTTGGGAAAAACGCAGCATGTAGAACATGCTGCGTTTTTCACGCAACGCAGAACTGTTGCGTGAAAAAAACATACATGTACACAGACCCATTGAAATGAATGGGTCAGGATTCAGTGCGGGTGCTATGTGTTCACGTCACGCCTTGCACCCGGGCGGAAAACTTGCTCGTGTGAATAGGGCCTTAGGCCCCTTTCACACGAGCGAGTTTTCCACGTGGGTGCAATGTGTGACGTGAACGCATAGCACCCGCACTGAATCCTGACCCGTTTTTCACGCATCAGTTCTTCGTTGTGTAAAAATCGCAGCATGTTCTATAGTCTGCGTTTTTCACGCAGCCCTGGCCCCATAGAAGTGAACGGGGCTGCATGAAAAACGCATTGCATCCGGCAAACAAGTGCGGGTGCGATGCGTTTTTCACGGATTGTTGCTAAGGGCTCTTTCACACTTGCGTTCTTTTCTTCCGGCATAGAGTTCCGTCGTCGGGGCTCTATGCCGGAAGAATCCTGATAAGGATTATCCCAATGCATTCTGAATGGAGAGAAATCCGTTCAGGATGCATCAGGATGTCTTCAGTTCAGGACCGGAACGTTTTTTGGCCGGAGAAAATACCGCAGCATGCTGCGCTTTTTGTTCCGGCCAAAAATCCTGAACACTTGCCGCAAGGCCGGATTCGGAATTAATGCCCATTGAAAGGCATTGATCCGGATCCGGCCTTAAGCTAAACGTCGTTTCGGCGCATTGCCGGATCTGCCGTTTAGCTTTTTCTGAATGGTTACCATGGCTGCCAGGACGCTAAAGTCACACAGGTAATCTGCTTGTTACACACTATCACTTTAGACAATCCTCTATCCGCTAAACAGCGGCACAAATCTCTCTCCTGTCCTGGAGTCCGCCTGCACTGATACGTTGTAACAAATTCTCTTGGTCAGGATGTTAATCATTTTATAAAGGGAGGCAGCAGAATTGGCTTCAGTTAACCACTATCGGGGCAGTGGCTGGAAATTTCCTGACCTGCTCTTAGTGCTGGGTTTAATGGTCTGGTTCAGCATTCACGGCCCATTGACTCCAGAGTAGTGCAATGAGAAACTGAGATTGATGCCTAGCAGGCTGTTTCCGTCATGTCGGTTCTCCTAATTCTACACAGTCCAGCCCTTCCCCCAACTCTGAAATATTCCACATCTCATAGCACAATGTGTGAGGGTTACAGGTTGTCTGGGTAGATCTCTGCTACAGATTTTTTCCTTAAATCAAGGGTACTTACCTAGTTTCACAAAGGTCCACTTACCTGGGTCTGCTGTCAGGTGAAGGTGGGAGCTGAATGCCACCAGAAAAAAAAAATTTGGGAGGACATTTATCAAACTGGTGTAGAGGAAAGCGGGCTTAGCTGCACGTAGCAGCCAATCAGATTCCACTTTTAATTTTTCAGAGGAGCTCTGAAAAATGAAATGTGAAATCTGATTGGTTGCTATGGGCGACTAAGCCAGTTTTCCTTTACACCAGTTTTGATAAATCTAACGTTTCACAAACTCACTAGAGCAAGATCAAGACTATTGGTAGGAAAAACAGACAAGACCCCAAAATTAATTCCGACCCGACCCTTAAACTCATTTACACCCCAGACCAGACTTCGAAACACATCCAGACCCCCAGATCAGACCTAAAATCAGAAACACTCCAAACCAGACTGCAAAATTATTAAGACCCTTAAAATTAATTCAGACTTCAGACCAGACCCATAAAATGAATTAGACGCCAAAACTGCTAAAAAAAAAAAAATATCTATTCTTACCGAGTCCTCACTGATGAATGCAACGCCTCGATGCTGACTTGTGTGCCGGGCCCCGGTGGTAGTTCCACTTCTGGTGGCAGGCCTGCTGTCTTAGGCCTCCTGCACACGACCGTAGGTGTCCTGTTGCCGTATTGCGGGCCACATTTGCGGATCCGCTATACACGGGCACCGTTCCGTGTGCACTTCAATGGGTTCGCAAATCTAGAGATGCGGAACGAAAGCACGGAACGGAACCCTACGGAGTGCTTCTGTGGGGTTTCGTCCCGTACTTCCGTTCATCAAAAAGATATAACATGTCCTATCTTTTTGCAGAATGGCCGGATCGCGGACCCATTAAAGTGAATGGGTCCGCGATCTGCTGCGGCTGCCCCACGGTCGGTGTTCGTGCATTGCGTCCCGCAGCACGGCCACGGGGCGCACACTCACCAGGCCTTAGATGCATTGAAGGAGACACTACCCTCCTCCAGTGCCTCCATGGGCAGGTCTGCGGTGTCCGGACAGCTGCAGGCCCATCTCGCCTGCTGAGCTCTGCTGCCTCAAATAAATGTTTTTTTTTAATGCAGTATTTTAGAAGTGCAGTACATTGATAAATCTCACACAGATGATCTTTTCCTACGTAGTTGTGCCATTTCTCTTGCATGGACAGACTGATACATGACCCCATCTTCTCTTTGTAGAAGCCCAGGGTTCAGCTCGGGCTTCCTGCCTCCATCTGAAACAGCCATGACTGAGTCCCAGCAGGCAGAAGGTCAGTATCCTGGTCGGATGTACCCCGAGGACTTACCCTCCGTAGCGAGGCCACGGCCCCTGGGAAGCACTTCTGGTGAGTAATCAACATAGTGGTACTTCTCAGTCTATTTCTACCTGTTATCGGCAAGAGGATGACTATAGTGTTCTTAAAGGGGATGAGTGACATGAAGTGTAGAAACCTCCCTGTCCCCCATGATGACTTGAGTTGAGAATTTACAGAGACATTTACATCCATATGTGTGACTGATATCATCCACTCCTCTTATAGTACCCTCCCCATATAATCTGTAGGTGTCGTGGCTCATTTAAGGTTTGCTGCAATTTTGTTCTCCACTTGATTAGCAATAAATCACTTTTTCAGGCTCTGCCCAGATCCATCAGCTGACGCGGGTGGGCATCGCAAGTCGCATGGGGGCACAGTCCACTGAATTGGCACCAAGTAGATCCGTACAACCATCTTCTGGCCCCAGCTGGCCCTCGTACTACAGTCATGAAGAAGAGACGCCAAGAAATGTGCCGCACAGAGATGCAGTAAGTTGCCACACAGGAGAAGCTCCATCTAGAGCGGGGGTATATAGAATTCTCCCTATAACCTCTGACCCCTGCCCACACTCTGCCAGTTTCCTGACCTCTCGTGTGACCTTGTTGAAAGTTTAAAGGGTGTCTGTCATCTTCCCTAAATCCTATGAGGTACTGGATAGCACTGCTGCCTGGGACTCCAGATCAGTAATCTATATCCACATTCAATCGGTTCTTCATTGTGCAACTGCAAACTGGCACTGGAATACGTTGTGAGGACTTATGAGCATGCACCTCATCCTGGAGGACTCCAGGATGAGTCCTCTCAATGTAGTCCAGTGCTAGTTTGTGGGTGCACAGCGTGGGAATGAGGGTGAGCATAGCCATCCAGAGTTAGGGGCAGCAGTACTGTTCATGTAGTACTGCACAGGGCCCCGGGGAGGTAACATTCCCTTTAAGATTGCTCACACAGAGGATCCTTCACAAGTGCATGAGGCTAATCTGCCGGTGGATCCGCAGCATGACACACTGCACATCTGCAGCAGAAATGTGATGGTCAGCCTTGGATTTCTCCTGTGGATGCACTTTAGATGTTTCCAGTGTGTTTGGAACCATATTTCAACCTTGTGAATATACCCTTAATATAATCATAGATATTTTTTAGAAAAGCTGGGTGATCACCAATACAGCTGCATCACAGCTCCTACAGTCGCCCACCTTTCCTACAATTTTGACACAGCAAGCTATACAGGAATATGACCGGCGGTGGTATATCTGTCCTTCATTAGATCTGATGAATGTAGTAGCTCTGTCTCATTTAAGTGTGGTGGCCGGAGCTACAATGCCAATCACAGCCACTATTAAATGTACACCGCTGTGCTGTGAGGAGGCCACAGTGGTCACTGGAGCACCATGGCCTCTCCGGCAGCTGGTTGGTCATGAGGATAGGCCATCAATATTCTACACAAGGAAAACCCCTTTAAATACAAGCATCTCTTTACCATTATCTAAAGGTAATGCATGAATCATTGATTAACAAAAAATACATCACCGCTTTCAACATGTACTTGCTTTCAGTGAATGGCAACACCCCTTTTTCTAAGGAACTGTTGATCACAGTCCTTCTATTTTACAGGGTCAAACACATGGAGCCCAAGACTATGGTGGCCATCAGATGTTTGCGGTGAACAGGGGCCCCAGTTGCCAGTCCAGCTCTCACCTGCCTCCTTCCATCTGCTATCCCTCCATCTCAGCCGAGGACGTCCACCCTGGTCACTCCTCTGCCTCCCTCATCAAGGCCATCCGTGAAGAACTTCTGCGCCTCTCCCAGAAACAGGCGGTTGCCCCCACCTACCACAGCTGATAGGGGCTGCACCACCGTTGGTTTATTGAATGCTTCCTATGGAAGCCAAAGAGGGAGAGATGGAAAGAGCAGTTGGAGTAGTGAGAAATAAGAGAATCCCATAACAGGACTTTATTATTGTATTCGGATGGGTCAGCAACACAGACCAGAAAGGTAACCATAGCTGATTGGGGCGCGGGGGTCAGACTGTAGGCTGGGGGAGAGAAGCACAGGTATAGGTAGGTCTTCAGGTGCAGGACTCGCAGGACGTTATTGCTTGGTGATAATGGAATGGGTAGGGAGAACAAGATTAGTAGAGTCATTAGAAAGAGTTGGAGGCGAAGATGTGCAACGTAGTTGGGGGTGGGGTGAAGGATCCAGCAGGTTCAGGTTGTACAGGGAGGAACCAAGCAGATTCTGCTGGTGCAGGAGGAACATGTTTGTGGTTGTGACTTGGATGTTTCATCCTTAAACAGGACATTGTTGAGTCATCAGAAGATAGGAGGAAAGGACTTTCTCAAACGGGTTACTGCAGGAGGATGATGAGATTTCAGGGGGTTTATACTATGTGTTGCCAGTCACTACAGAGCACCCACTTCCAGTGATTTCTGTCTGAAACACGTGGGGTACAGTATCAGCTGACTGCCTGTGGGTGGCACATGTGGGGAACATTTTTTGCATATGGAGGCAAGTGGTATACAGTGAAAACTTGCATAACGTAGGTGGCCTTAAGAACAAATTATGGGGTTTGGTCTTTATGTGACCCCCTACTGCTAGTTATGTGTTGAAGCATCTACTTACAGGTGGTAAGTAGCTGAAAATGAACGGTTGCAGTACGTACTTACAGTATATACTGTACATAGAAGTAACTGAAATTTTGGGGTGTAATACCTACTTACAACCTGTATGTGACCCAACAAGAAAATCTGAGGTTCAGTAACTTCTTACTGTCTGTTGGTAAACTGAGCAACAAGTCGGGGTGTAGTTACTACACTGCTTGTAGTGCAAATCATGGGGGTATAATACCTACTTACTGCTGTACATGACCCAAAGAGAGTAGAGACTATAGGTGGGTTACGGAGCGTCATTGGATGTAATGCCTACTTACTACCTCTAGGTGACCCAAAGTGCAAATAAGGGGTATTGTAACTAGGTACTCTATATGGGTGAGTTATTGAGCACCTTATGAGGTGTAGTACCAACTGTATCTGACCCAAAGTTTATATTATGGGATAAAGCACTTATTTACCTGAAGGTGACCCCAAAGAGCAATTCTGCGTAGCAGTAATTATTTACTGTCTGTAGGACGTGGGGTCCATATTTTTTACTATGTCCCATGTCTTTGGTCCAAGCCTGTCAGGTTTGTGCTTGATCCTTCTAACCACTGTATGGGTAAGCCAGTCTTATGCAGTACAGGAACCCACTGGTCCCTGATTTATCCCCCGACGTTGCCGACCCATCGGGCAGTGAAGGAGTTAACTTAAGGTGCTAATTCAACGCAGCAATATAAAACCGCCTCAGAGCGCAGAGATCCGATGACTGTTCCCTATCGATATCAGTGATCTGCGTGATCGCAGAGAGGAGGATGCAATCAGCAAATCAACACTGTACTGGAAATTTTGAGGGATTTCGAAGAAAATCCACAAAAGAACATTTTGCAAAACTGAACAAAAAGAATTGATATTGCCTTTTTTTTTTCTTCCAATTAACCAAACATCGGACTTATAATAATCTCTGCACCGTTTCATGTTGTCCCTCTTTAAAGTGAAAACTCTTCGCGGTCCGGTGTGCAGGTCTGTCGGGCCGTGAAGGGGTTAAACTCTGAACTGTTTTGTGTACGGGACCCTGGAGTATTTGTGTGGTGTCACCAGCCCTACAGGTCTGTATTCCCATAAACACCGCTGTATATAAACATTTGTGCATTTTTTTCTTCTTCTGTTTTTTGATTGGGGGAGGGGCTGGCAGGACCAGTCCAGGGGAAGACATTTGCTGTGACCTCATTTTGTTTTTTAATTTTGTAATGTTAGTTTTTTTTTTTTTTTACTATGTGCACGTAGTGTTGGGGGGGGTTCAGTAGTGGGGGTTCTTGGCTGGTATTTGGTGGTTGTGTCACTGGTGCATGTTATCAACAAATAAAGTTATACAAAAAAAATATGTCATTAATTCCTTGTCTCTTTAGAGATTATTTCTCAAGATGGCAGCAAACTTTGATTTTATTGTGAAAAAGTATACATAATGAGAAGGTGGCGCGACGTCCCAATGGTATAAGGAAGTGATAACATAAGCAGTCCAGTTTCAAGAGCAAGTCGGACAACCCATGGGATCGACCTGTAATAAAGAATAGATGATCACTTACCTGACAGATCTGAAGCCACCGCGCCTTTTCTCCCAGCAGGGATCTGTTTTTCCAGCTGCAGCAATGATGTCACATGACCACTGCAGCCAATCACTGACCTATTTGGTACACCGCTGAGGCCAGTGATTGGCTGCAGCAGTCAAGTGTTGTCGAGGTGGCATCACCGCTGCAGCCAGGAAATCATTCGGGCTAGGAAAACATGAGCTGGGTCGCGGGATTTGTCAGGTAAGTAATCACCTATTTCTTTACTCATACACAGCAGATTTTGTTGCCGAAATTTTCTGCCACTGAAAATGCGTCCCAAACCTTGCAGAAATCCATGTCCCTCCTTTCAGCACGGCCCCATTCAGATGAATGGCCCTGATTGTCATTGGCAGAAATCTTCCATGTGTGAAGCCACCCTTACAGTTCAATCCCCTCAGTTATCAGGTTTCCTTTTGAAACTGCATAAACTCCTTTAATTTATGGCATAAAATGAAATCAATATTCACAGTGTCTTTTTTTTTTCAGTCACCACTGGGGGAGGGGCGCAGTTTTGCTTCTCTTGGATACCAGTTACGGATTGTGGATATTGGCCCTGATTTATCATGCCTTCACTCCAGAATTCTGCATTCAAAAAGTCGCGACTTCTTGCACTCACTTTTTTCAACCACTCACTCTAGTTTTTATAAGTGGGCGTGGTTTGCTATGTAAAAAGTCACACACAAAAAAAAGTCGCACTCTCACTTCAGGAGGTGGGTAGAATAGGAAATCTGGAGGTGCTTTTCTAGACAAAAGTGTTAGGTTTAAGGATAAGACAAATTTATCGAATAAGATATGACATTTGATAAATGTGGCACAAAGTCAAACACAGACTCAAGCAAAAGTGACTTCAAATATTTCCCTCATGATAAATATCCCCCATTGTGTTTTTAACCTTACTGGTAGCCATTTTGTGATTGTAACCAATGTTTTTCTATCCGCCATTACGAACGATTGACATATTTTGGCCCATTTTAGGACAAGGTCTAGGTACAACCATATTTTCCCTACTGTTCCCCATGCTTGTTTCCAGAGAGTTCTCCAGTCTTATTTCTAGAGAAATGATTGGCCCTGTTCACATGAATTTCTGCTCACAAAATGGCTTCCTTCCATGTAGGTAATGTTTCCCTGGTTAAAATTGGGACATGCATTGACTTTCATGTATGAAAACTGGCCTTGTTGCTCATGGCAACCAATCAGGGTTCAGCTTTTATTTTTCCATTGCGATTAAGAAAATGGATTCTGACTGGTTCATTTTAGCTACCACTCTACTCTAGACCGCAGCTAGTAGAGCAGCTGAACCAATCAGATCACAGCTTTCATTTTTTAAACCAGAGCTGAAAAGGTGAAGGATGGAATCTGATTGGTTGCTATAGGCAAAAAGGTCACATCTTCTGTCAGTTATTTACTTATACACGAGGCCAGTTTATTATATACAGTATGTATGTATTTAAAATAATGTAAGTTACATTTTTAGGTTTCACATATTCACTATGCAGACCAGTTAGTATCTGATCTTGGAAGAGACCAATCAGCGGCCATTTTTTTGTGTAGGTTCTGTAGCAAAATCCATGACCAGATGGAACCAGGTAAACGCCACAAGTAAGAGGCTGACCTATGACCATTAGTCAGCTTTGTTGATTTCCTCGGGACGCCATATGTAGCCATAAGCGCTGTGATGCTGTCGTTGGTAGATTTCATGCTTTTCAAATGTTCTCTCCATGTGGGGATTGTATGTTTCCTCATCTTACGCCTGGACGTATTTTGGCTCATTTGGTCTGAGCCTCATGACTTGGCAAATGCAGATGAGGATGAGCGTGAAAACCCACAAACTCCACCCCACGGCAGCCGCAATCCAGCCGTAACTGTCCATCCCGGGCATGCAGCAGCGGCTCGCAGTGTCGCAGAAATCATTATTCACTGTTCGGGGAGAGGAAACAAAATTAAATATAAAATTGTTTGTCAAATTATGGGAACCTATAATAAATCAGGGAAGAATATTTAACTGACAAAGTTAAGTTATTATAAGATGTTTGGAAAAGATAGAATCTCGTAACCCTTAGGGCTCATGCACACGAACGTATTTTTTGTCCATGTCCATTCTGTTATTTGTTTTTTTTTGCGGCCTGTATGCGGAACAATTCATTTCAATGGGGCTGCAAAAAAACGGAAATTACTCTGTGTCCTTTCCGTATCTGTATGTCCGCAAGTTTGTTCTGCAAAAAAATAGAACATGTCCTAGGACAGGCATTGTTACAATGGATCCGGGAAAAAAAACCCGGATGTAGCACAGACATCACACGGATGTCACCCTTTTTTTTTTTTTATCGGATCCGTGTTTGGCTGTCCCCAAAATACATTCAGTTGTGTGCATGAGTCCTTAGACTAGCGTGTCCTGTGTGGAAATCACACTCCATATGTGATAACGCTCCCGTTATGGACAATGCTCATAGTCTGTTGTGTGGTCCACAAAACAAGAATAGGACATGTTCTATGTTTTTGCGGGGCCACGGAACGGACAAACTGATGCAGCCCCACTGAACTGAATAAATCCGCATCTGACCCAGATCGGATGCAGACAAAAAATAAGTTTGTGTGCATGAGCCCTTGTAGTGACATAATGCTGTCAGTTTGAGGGCTCATGCACATGAACGTGTGCTGGCCGTGCCCGTATTACTTGAATAGGTCCGCAATCCGGAAGGTCAAGGAAGCACTGCGGAGCATTTCCGTGATATTTCGATCCATGCCTCCGCACCGAAAAAAAATAAAACATTCAAGTTGAATGGGTCTGCATCCACCAGCTCAGGCCACACAGACGGTACCTGTGCATTGGGGACCGCCATTTGTGGTCCCCAATGCACAGCATGGACGGCACACATTCATGTGCATGAGCCTTAATTCTGTAGAAGTAAGGTCATGCAGGGACACACAGCATTATAATGTCATGCCCTCCTGCTAAACGAGAAATCACGTTCACACATGGAGCGCGATTTCCGCACAGGACACACTCTTCTGAAATTAGCCTTGGGCTACTAACACCTGCAAATTTGTATGTAGAAAATCTGCATGAAATCCACCCCACAACCACACATAAATCCACACTATGCTGGGTTTGGTGCATTTTTTGTGTGGTTTTTATGTTTTTTCTTGCAGTTTTTCGGATTTTCTCTTTATGTTAACAACCCCACTGAAGTCTATGCAGAGTCGCACAAACAAGTGACAACGTGCGGCTTTTAAAATCTGCATGGCAGGTCAATTTCCACAGTAAAAAATAAGCAAAGTGTACATGATATTTCTCATTCACTTTGCTGGCGCTGTATTATGCTGAAGTATTTCCGCGTGAAAATCCAAACGTATCAGATTCCAATGCAAATCTGTGGCGGTTTTGCAGCATAATACACGTTAGATGCGGATTTTGTGGAAGATCAATTGTAAATTTCACCACTATTCACTTAGGCCTCTTTCACGCGACCGTTTTTTTTTCCGTTTGCGGGCCGTATTTTCCAGACTGTTCATTTCAATGGTTCCACAAAAAAACGGAATGTATGCATTCCGTATTTCCGTTCCGGTGAAAGATAGAACATGTCCTATTATTGCACACAAATCACGTTCCGTGGCTCCATTCAAGTCAATGGGTCTTCAAAAAAAACAGAACACATAAAGAATGTACTCCTTATGTCTTCCGTATCCCTTCTGTTTTTGCGGAACCATCCATTGAAAATGTTATGCCCAGCCCAATTTTTTCTATGTAATCACTGTATATGCCATACGGGAAAAAGGAAACAAAAAACGGAACAACTGATCCGTTAAAAACAGACCACACATGGAGCCGCTCACCTGGACATTGCAGCAAACTTTCTGCTGTGATGTTGGACTCTGAAACAAATAAAGAGAGAAACAATGGTTATGCACAGGTAGATGAAGAGGGAGACACTAGTACTGGATACCAGGGGCATAACTATAGGGGTGCACAGAGTGTGGTGACTACCAGTGGTTATCTACAGGTAGATGAAGAGGGAGACACTAGTACTGGATACCAGGGGCATAACTATAGGGGTGCACAGAGTGTGGTGACTACCAGTGGTTTTCTACAGGTAGATGAAGAGGGAGACACTAGTACTGGATACCAGGGACATAACTATAGGGAGTACAGAGTGTGGTGACTACCAGTGGTTTTCTACAGGTAGATGAAGAGGGAGACACTAGTACTGGATATCAGGGGCATAACTATAGGGGGTGCAGAGAGTGCGGTGACTACTAACAGTTATCTACAGGTAGATGAAGAGGGAGACACTAGTACTGGATACCAGGGGCATAACTATAGGGGTGCACAGAGTGTGGTGACTACCAGTGGTTATCTACAGGTAGATGAAGAGGGAGACACTAGTACTGGATACCAGGGGCATAACTATAGGGAGTACAGAGTGCGGTGACTACTAACAGTTATCTACAGGTAGATGAAGAGGGAGACACTAGTACTGGATACCAGGAATGTAACTATAGGGGTGCACAGAGTGTGGTGACTACCAGTGGTTTTCTACCGGTAGATTAAGAGGGAGACACTAGTACTGGATATCAGGGGCATAACTATAGGGGGTGCAGAGAGTGCAGTGGCTACCAGTGGTAATCCACAGGTAGATGAAGAGGGAGACACTAGTACTGGATACCAGGAAGGTAACTATAGGGGTGTACAGAGTGTGGTGACTACCAGTGGTTATCTACAGATAAATGAAGAGGGAGACACCAGGGGCATAACTATAGGGGGTGTACAGTGTGATGACTACCAGTGGTTATCTACAGGTAGATGAAGAGGAAGACACTAGTACTGGATACCAGGGACATAACTATAGGGAGTACAGAGTGCAGTGACTACCAGTGGTTATCTACAGATAGATGAAGATGGAGACACTAGTACTAGATACCAGGAGTGTAACTATAGGGGTGCAGAGAGTGCGGTGGCTACCAAGTTATCTACAGGTAGATGAAGAGGGAGACACCAGTACTGGATACCAGGGGTGCAGAGAGTGCGGCGGTGGCTACCAGTGGTTATCTACAGATAAATGAAGAGGGAGACACCAAGGGCATAACTATAGGGGGTGTACAAAGTGTGATGACTACCTGTGTTTATCTACAGGTAGATGAAGAGGGAGAGACTAGTACTGGATACCAGGAGTGCAACTATAGGGGTGCAGAGAGTGCGGTGGTTACCAATGGTTATCTAGAGGCAGATGAAGAGGGAGACACTAGTACTGGATATCAGGGGAATAACTATGGGGGGTGCACAGAGTGCAGTGATTACTAATGGTTATCCACAGGTAGATGAAGAGGGAGACACTAGTACTGGATACCAGGGGCATAACTATAGGGGTGCACAGAGTGTGGTGACTACCAGTGGTTATCTACAGGTAGATGAAGAGGGAGACACTAGTACTGGATACCAGGGGCATAACTATAGGGAGTACAGAGTGCGGTGACTACTAACAGTTATCTACAGGTAGATGAAGAGGGAGACACTAGTACTGGATACCAGGAATGTAACTATAGGGGTGCACAGAGTGTGGTGACTACCAGTGGTTTTCTACCGGTAGATTAAGAGGGAGACACTAGTACTGGATATCAGGGGCATAACTATAGGGGGTGCAGAGAGTGCAGTGGCTACCAGTGGTAATCCACAGGTAGATGAAGAGGGAGACACTAGTACTGGATACCAGGAAGGTAACTATAGGGGTGTACAGAGTGTGGTGACTACCAGTGGTTATCTACAGATAAATGAAGAGGGAGACACCAGGGGCATAACTATAGGGGGTGTACAGTGTGATGACTACCAGTGGTTATCTACAGGTAGATGAAGAGGAAGACACTAGTACTGGATACCAGGGACATAACTATAGGGAGTACAGAGTGCAGTGACTACCAGTGGTTATCTACAGATAGATGAAGATGGAGACACTAGTACTAGATACCAGGAGTGTAACTATAGGGGTGCAGAGAGTGCGGTGGCTACCAAGTTATCTACAGGTAGATGAAGAGGGAGACACCAGTACTGGATACCAGGGGTGCAGAGAGTGCGGCGGTGGCTACCAGTGGTTATCTACAGATAAATGAAGAGGGAGACACCAAGGGCATAACTATAGGGGGTGTACAAAGTGTGATGACTACCTGTGTTTATCTACAGGTAGATGAAGAGGGAGAGACTAGTACTGGATACCAGGAGTGCAACTATAGGGGTGCAGAGAGTGCGGTGGCTACCAATGGTTATCTAGAGGCAGATGAAGAGGGAGACACTAGTACTGGATATCAGGGGAATAACTATGGGGGGTGCACAGAGTGCAGTGATTACTAATGGTTATCCACAGGTAGATGAAGAGGGAGACACCAGTACTGGATACAAGGGGCATAACTATAGGGTGCACAGAGTGTGGTGACTACCAGTGATTATCCACAGGTAGATGAAAAGGGAGACACTAGTACTGGATACCAGGGGCATAACTATAGAGAGTGCGGTGGCTACCAGTGGTAATCCACAGGTAGATGAAGAGGGAGACACTGGTACTGGATACCAGGGGCATAACTATAGGGGGTGCAGAGAGTGCAGTGGCTACCAGTGGTAATCCACAGGTAGATAAGGAGGGAGACACTAGTACTGGATACCAGGGGCATAACTATAGGGAGTACAGAGTGCGGTGACTACTAACAGTTATCTACAGGTAGATGAAGAGGGAGACACTAGTACTGGATACCAGGAGTGTAACTATAGGGGTGCAGAGAGTGCGGTGGCTACCAATGGTTATCTAGAGGCAGATGAAGAGGGAGACACTAGTACTGGATATCAGGGGAATAACTATGGGGGGTGCACAGAGTGCAGTGATTACTAATGGTTATCCACAGGTAGATGAAGGGGGAGACACCAGTACTGGATACAAGGGGCATAACTATAGGGTGCACAGAGTGTGGTGACTACCAGTGATTATCCACAGGTAGATGAAAAGGGAGACACTAGTACTGGATACCAGGGGCATAACTATAGAGGGTGCAGAGAGTGCGGTGGCTACCAGTGGTAATCCACAGGTAGATGAAGAGGGAGACACTAGTACTGGATACCAGGGGCATAACTATAGGGGGTGCAGAGAGTGCAGTGGCTACCAGTGGTAATCCACAGGTAGATAAGGAGGGAGACACTAGTACTGGATACCAGGAGTGTAACTATAGGGGTGCAGAGAGTGCGGTGGCTACCAGTGGTTATCCACAGGTACGTAGATGAAGAGGCACCCACCAGTACTGGATACCAGGAGTGTAACTATAGGGGTGCAGAGAGTGCGGTGGCTGCCATATTAGGCATATTTTAGGCGCAGATCGCAACTTCTCCCTGCTCAGGCCAGGTCTAAAATTGTGGGTGTGGCATGGGAGGGGAAGGGAGGGGCCGGCAAGGAAACTGTCTTACATTTAGAATTGGCACTGGATGCGCCGAAGTTATTCCAGATTAGAGTGGAATAATACTTCAGAATTGATTTTGGATGAAACATCCAAAGTCAATTTGCATAAAACTTTGTTTGAATACTGTATGGAGTGAGCGCTCCGTACAGTATTAGAATGTATTGACTCAGATAAGCCGAGGTTATCGAGGGGGCATTATTTCGGTCTAGAGGGATACATTATATCAGATTTGAATCAGATTACAGTGGAATAATATATCATAATGAAGGGGTACATTATATCAGATTACAATGATATTTTATAATACAGCGGGGTGTTATATAAGATTACAGTGTTATATTAGAATTCGGGGGTACATTATATCAAATAACAGTGATATGTTAGAATAGGTGTGCATTGTATCACATTACAGTGTTATATTAGAATATGGGGTACATTATATCAGATTACAGTGTTATATTAGAATATGGGGTACATTATATCAGATTACAGTGTTATATTAGAATACAGGGTTGCACTATATCAGATTACAGTTTTATATTAGAATATGGGGTGCGTTATATCAGATTACAGTGTTATGTTAGACTATGAGGGTGCATTGTATCAGATTAGTGTTATATTAGAATACGGGGGTGCATTATATCACAGTGTTATATTAGAATACGGGGGTGCATTATATCACAGTGTTATACTAGAATACCGGGGTGCATTATATGAGATTTTACAGTGATATGTTAGAATATGCGGATGCATTTTATCAGATTACAGTGTTATGTTAAAATATGGGGTTCATTGTATCAGATTACATTGATATGTTAGAATACGGGTGTACATTGTATCAGATTACAGTGATATGTTAGAATACGGGTGTACATTGTATCAGATTACAATTTTTTATTAAAATACAGAGGGGGGATTATTTCTATTTAGAGGGATACATAATATCAGATTACAGTGATGGATCACATCAGATTTCTCATGGGTGTATTTTTTCAGATTAGAGGGATACCTTACGTCAGATTACAGTGATAGATTTCATTATTTCTGGTTACAGAAGTGCAATAGATCATATTTCAGTGATACATATATGAGGTAACAGCCAGGGGTACATTAGGGGGTATATGATATCAGTACAGACATACATTACATCAGATTACAGTAGAGCCTTCATACTGGACACATTTCACTACTGATATACTTACTAGTTGTACACATATTAAGGCTCATACACATTGGCAGGTAGGTTCGAAGGGACTCTGTATGTACAGATACCCTCCATATGAAAGCATAGGCAGATGGAGGTACAGTAGAGGTCACAAAGATCACTAAATACCAATTATCAATCATCTCACCTGCCCAGGACCCCTGGATGTAGCAGAGCTGGAGGAGAAGGAGGAGGAGGACGGTGCTCTTCATATTGAGACTCAGCAGAGATCCCCTGCACTGTCTATGGAGTGACAGTTTAGTTACAAGATGCTGGAAGGGGGAGGGGCTACCTGTGCTGTTAGTCATAGCCCCGCCCCCACCTTCACCTGCTGTGTTTGACATTTCCAATGATTTCTTGGCTGCACATACCAGGATTTGTATTAAAAAAAAAATTATAAACCAACATGTTTTAATATATGTGAACAGAGCATCAAATAAGTGATTACAGTTCATGGGCAAATATACTGAAACCATGTAATTATCACCGGCCAGATCCAAGTATAGCTGGCCATAGACACATACAGAGGTGATAGTCCCCTCTCCCCACTGAGAATACATGCTGTCTCAGCCGAGCCAAGCATACATGTGTACGGGGGTCAGTAAAAATATCTGACACCGTGAGGATGGGCTCACACATACCGGTAGTTTTTTATATTTTTATGGCCTTTTTGTTGAAAACATTTTCCACCCCAGATATTAGCTGTACGTGTCTAGGGCACGGGTAGGTAACCTCTGGCACTCCAGCTGTTGTGAAACTACAACTCCCAGCATGCATACTTCCTCTCCTCTTCTCAGAACTCTTAGGCCTCGTTCACACTTCAGTGTTTGGTCAGTGATTTCCATCAGTGATTTGTAAACCAAAACCAGGTGCAGCTCTAAACATAGAACAGGAGCAGATCTTTCCCTTCTACCTAATGTCTATGGAGGCTCCACTTCTGGTTTTGGCTCACAAATCACTGATGGAAATCACTGACCAAACACTGAAGTGTGAACTAGGCCTTAGGCCCCTTTCACGCAAGTTTTCTTCACGGGTGCAATGTGTGACGTGAACGCATAGCACCCGCACTGACCCATTCATTTCAATGGGTCTGTGTACATGAGCGGTTTTTTTCACACATCAGTTCTGCTTTGCGTAAAAAACGCAGCATGTACTATATTTTGCATTTTTTACGCAGCCCCGGCCTCTTAGAAGTGAATGGGGCTTCAGGGAAAAACACATTGCATCTGCAAGCAAGTGCGAATGCAATATGTTTTTCACTGATGGTTGCCAAGAGATGTTGTTTGTAAACCTTCAGTTTTTTATCACACGTGTGAAAAACGCATTGCAGAACTGACTGAGCAAAATGGTACGAATTTCCTTGAACGCACCCTGACACAATCCATATCGTTCATGTGAAAGAGGCCTTATAGAAATGAATGGAGCATGCTGGGAATTCTAGTTTCACAACAGCTGGAGTGCCGAAGGTTGCTGACCCCCTCGTCTATGGGAATGAAGAAAGGGAGTACACACATGCATTTAGATTTTTTCAGTAGGGGGTGTGTTTTTTTGTGTCCAGTTGACGGATGAAACTGAGCATGTGCAGCCATCTTAGTGAGCAGGACAAAGAAATAAGAAACAGAACAAACAGCAGGTGGCGCTATACAGATACATTTTATTCAATAACTTTTAATTACATGCAATTACAAAAGGATTCAGATCTAGGTGCTGGTTTGAAAACTGCAGAATATTTTTCTTAGGGCCCTTTCACACTTGCGTTGTCCGGATCCAGCATAGAGTTCCGTCATCGGGGCTCTATGCCGGAAGAATCCTGATCAGGATTATCCCCATGCATTCTGAATGGAGAGAAATCCGTTCAGGATGCATCAGGATGTCTTCAGTTCAGGGCATTGAAAGGCATTGATCCGGATCCGGCCTTAAGCTAAACGTCGTTTCGGCGCATTACCGGATCCGACGTTTAGCTTTTTCTGAATGGTTGCCAGGATGCTAAAGTCCTGTTTGCCATGGTAAAGTGTAGTGGGGAGTGGGGGAGCAGTATACTTACCGTCCGTGCGGCTCCCGGGGCGCTTCAGAGTGATGTCAGGGCGCCCCACGCGCATGGAGCGCTCTGACGTCATTCTGGAGCGCCCCGGGAGCCGCACGGACGGTAAGTATACTGCTCCCCCGCTCCCCGCTCCTACTATGGCAACCAGGACTTTAATAGCGTCCTGGCTGCCATAGTAACACTGAACGCATTTTGAAGACGGATCAGTCTTCAAATTCTTTCCATTCACTTGCGGTGTTACGGATCCGGTGGGCACTTCCGGCAAATGGAGTACACGCCGGATCCGGACACCGCAAGTGTGAAAGAGCCCTTAGAACAACCACTTTAGGGGTATGGCCACACGGGTTGCTGAGACGTGGTCACCTTGTGACAAGAATCACATGGTCATGCAAACCATGGCAGCAATCAGTTAACTTGATAGAAACTGATTGTTCAGGCGGCTCAGGCTGTGTCCATATTTGCATGGATCTGCAAAAAATATGGATGTGTGCATAGCGCCATAGAAATGAATGGGTCAGTGTGGTGCTTGTAAAAAATGCAGATAGCACATGGATGAAAAATACAATCTTGTGAATGAGGCCTCATTCAGAGTTCATTGTTAATGGCATCTAGGGTTGACCATCCAGTACTTTTTTGCCCCCTGTTTTTCAGATTGAAATGGCATCACTGATGCACAGGAATCCATTTTGTTTGCAGGATTTTTTTTTCTGATGGATTAGAACAACAGAAAAATAACAGTGATCTTAACTCGCCCTAAAACTATGCGCCATGATTAAGAGCGAACACATGCAAATCACGTAAGTACATTGGGACCTTTTTATAATGCACTAATTTTTTTTTCTTTTAAAGATTTGGATTAAAATATATATATTTTTTGTATCATTTTCATTGTTTTTGTAATGCTGTGGCCGAGTGCTGGACCTACTGCTGCCTCTTTCCCTATTTCCTTGGAGCTGAACTTGCAGTACACAGTCCAGTGTTTCATGTATAGGTTTAGTAACTCTGCCCTTTGTGTTTCAGTACCTCACTATTTTTAATATGTCTGCTTGCTGGCAAACAGTGGAAGCATCCGTGTTTACATACAGAGACTGAATATCTGTCCTCACCTAATAGTTCTTACTGCTGAAGGTTTGTTACAATTACATTCGGTCTATCTAGACCAGGGGTAGGCAACCTCCGGCACTCCAGCTGTTGTGAAACTACAACTCCCAGTATGCATACTTGCCCTGCTCTTGTAAAAATTCTCATAGAAATGAATGGAGCATGCTGGGAATTGTAGTTTCACAACAGCTGGAGTGCCAAAGGTTGCTGATCCCTGATCTAGACAATCTTCTGTGAGCTTAACAGTGTGGACTACTGACTGATACATTTTACGTGCACTGACACATTGTAACAAACTGCCAGGGCAGTGGATTGCTTTATGTTTAGTCAGAGGATGGTCTAGACTAGATACAATTTTTGCAAAACCCTCAAGTTTTTTCCACCTGAATGTAAAGAAGGGTGTTTCCCTTCACTGACAGCAAGCAGAAATCATGAAATGGTGAAACACAAAGGGGAATTTATAAAGCCCTGCACTTCAGAATTCTGTTTTCAAAAAGTATACTGGGAGCACTGGTTACACAAGAATAATGTGTAGCTCTTTGTATGCTGTGGTGTGTAATGCTGAACCAATCAGTCTCGTTCGTGTAAAAGGGGCCTTAGTCCTCTCCACCCCGGCATGGAGCTGGCTGGAGGGGCCCAGGGCCACTAGTCACCGGTTAAGTGTTTCCTAAACATGACGCTTGTGAAGGTGACCGGGTGCTGCTGTAAATAACGCTGAGCACAGGATCAGTCAGGATCTCACGGGTTCATTTCATCTATTTAATTTAATGTTTGTGTGTGTCGTTAAAAGATAACGACAGTATCCCCCATAACAGTGATCTATACAGTACCCCGCCCCTTAACAGTGACCCCCCCACAGTGCTTTGCCACTTTAAAATGGGACCTCCTCAGGGGCCTGCCCCTTTAACAGTGACCTCCACAGTTCCCCGCTGCCTTAACACTGACCTCACAGTACCCTGCTGCCTAAACAGTGACCTCCACATCAGTTACCCCTTTAATAGTGGCCCCTGCCCCCTTAACATTGACCTCCACAGTGTCCGCCTCTTTAACAGTGAGTGACCTCCACAGTGGCCTGCCCCCTTAACAGTGACCTCCACAGTGTCCGCCTCTTTAACAGTGACCTCAACAGCGCCCTGCCCCTTTAATGCTAGGGCTACACGACGACATGTGTCGCGCGACATTTTGTCTCAACAATTTTTATAATGATAGGCTATGGTTTTGCACTGCGACATGTGAAATGCTGGAAGAGACGACACGACAGTTGCAAAAAATCCATCCAAGATGGATTTTTCTGCGACTGTCGCGTCGCAGTTGCAGCATGTCCCATGTCGCAGTGCAACACCATAGCCTATCATAAAAATTGTTGCGCGACATCGGACACATGTAGCAGTGTAGAAAAATGGCTGGGTTATGGAAATCTGGAGTAAAACTGTGTGTATGTGGAGACTAAGGGCCTGCGAGCTGCTATTGGCTGATAAGGGACATGTGACCGTGTGTATGGCAGTTGGGATATGAAGAGAAAGACTGACAGGCTTGTATTGGCTAATGCAGGTCATTTTTTGGGAATCTCTCAGGAAAAGTATGTCCTAGAGAGCTGTGACCCCACAAGATTTCTTTCCAGGTAGCAAGGGATGTTTATATCAAGTTTCGTTGAAATCGATAGTTGCGTTTTTGAGTGATCGCGGAACATACATACATACGTCCTTCTTTATATATATCATTATGGAGGAGGGTAATAGATGAGGCTACACTAACTATATCTAACACTGTAATAAAATCCTGGAAGTTGTAGTCCTTCTTGAGGGCAATGGTCATAACTGACTGCAGGACCCAATTTCAACAAATAGTTAACGTAAAGCCTTTTTTTTTTTAAGGACCATATGTATTTTGCGGTCCACAAAACACGGATCCGCAAAAAAAAAAAAACAGATGACATCCTTGTGTTGGCCGTGTTGCATCTGTTTTGTGGATCCATTGTAACAAAGCCTGTCTGCAAAACGGACAAGAATAGAACATGTTCTATTTTTTTGCAGAACGGACATGCTGGCATGTCCCATCGAAGTGAATGGTTCTGTATATAGACCTGGAAAAAAAACAGACGGGAAAAAAAAAATACGTTCGTGTGCATGAACCCTAATTATTATTATTTTCTGTCTTCAATCCTGATCATAGGTTCCCAAGGGGTTAAATGATGATGTGGCGTGATTGACAGCTGGCGCGCGGCTACTCTCCGTGCTGCATACCTGTTGTGTTATTACCTACAACTTTACCTGTGCTGCCACAACACACAAAGCCGGTCAGATGCTGCTCTGTGCAGATCCCAGGAGGAGGTGATTTGGAGGGGGGACAACATCAACAGGCACAGCTCCAAAAAACCTGAGCATAGAACAAGTGACAGGAGAGAGGAGAGGAAGTCACGCTGTCGGCAGGTGAGTGCAGACCCGAGCTAAATGGTACTTCCACTGTTTCTTATGATTTGCAGTCATTAACAATCTGACAATGTTCTGCTCAGACATCAGCTTCTTTACCAGTCCCATCTTCTTCAGTTACATGGAAATGATCACTCAAGATTGTTTGAAGCATAGATTATATTATACAGTTATTTGCCTGCATTCCATTATTGGCTTAGCATTACAGACTACAATCCCCAGCGGAATGTGTCCACAGATTATCGCTGTGCACCATTTACTATATAGGAGGCAGAAAAATGTTAGTAAAGCCATGAGATGACTGATGACCATTTCTTCTGGCACCGATACTTTGGTCTACATCAGGAATCAGCAACCTTCGGCACTCCAGCTGTTGTAAAACTACAACTCCCAGAATGCTCCATTTACTTCCTTGGAAGTTCTGAGAACAGCCAAGCAAGTGTGCATGCTGGGAGTCGTAGTTTCTGCACAGCTGGAGTGCCAAAGGTTGCTGATCCCTGGTCTACATGGTCACAGGGTGGTCATTTCTGTTCAGTTGTAACATGGAGCTATATCCCAAACATATCTCAAAATCAGCGTCACAGATCTGGTGGGGGGATACACCGAGTGGCAGCATTGATTTTAATGATTTTGTGGAAATAAAGCCTCATGATTGTGAATGAAAATTCTGCATTGCAGATGAGCAAATTGATTTTATAGAATTGAAATTTGACCTCAAAATCCGAAATTCAAAAAAAAAAAAGAAAAATTCTGACAAATCAGAGAGATTTTTCAGTTTATGGAGACTGCCTACTAGGCATGAGGAGTCTTATAGGTCAGGCAGAGGTTATACAAATGAGCTTTCCTTCCAAAAGAAAAAGAACAGCAAAGCTTCTGACGCCATCTTCTTGAAGCATCACTTGGATAATACCTAAGCCAGCATCATATCTGCAGGCAGCTGTTTTGGGGTGATTGCGCCTCATCAGTACACAGCAAAGTCTTCTGAGATCCGTGGTACTATTTCTCCTTATAGAGTGCGCCTACTAGGCATGATGACTCTTAGGCCTCGTTCACACTTCAGTGTTTGGTCAGTGATTTCCATCAGTGATTTGTGAGCCAAAACCAGAAGTGGAGCCTCCATAGACATTAGGTAGAAGGGAAAAATCTGCTCCTGTTCTATGTTTAGAGCTGCACCTGGTTTTGTTTCACAAATCACTGATGGAAATCACTGACCAAACACTGAAGTGTGAACTTGGCCTTATAGGCTAGGCAAATGCCTCTGGGTTTCTGGCAAAAAGATATGCAAATTAGTTTTGCTTCCAAAACGAACAGAAAGCTAAGGTAGCCTTCACACATGGCAGAAAAATATACCAGAAAATATGCAGGTAAGGATTTTTACAAAGGTGCGGATTTACGTGCAGATTAGGATGCAGATTTCTTTGTGAATTTTGATGCATTTCTATGTCTACTAAATTCCCAGTTGAAATGGAGACATTCAGCTTCAGAAAATCCACAACAAACCATTATCTCTTCTGCAGACAGATAGCCCCTCAATGTAGAGCAGAAAGAACTGGTGTAGCTAGGTGGAGTCACCTAGCTAAACCAGTTCTCTCCAACCTGCACTGTTGAAGGACAATCACTCTGAAACAGCTGTCTGCAGATGAGATGCTGGCTTAGCTGGTGTCCAAGTTAGGGTCCATTAACACGTCCGTGTGTGTTTTGCGGACCTCACATCGCCGGCACTTGATAGAAAATGCCTAATCTTGTCCGCAATTGCGGACAAGAATAGGACATGTTCTATTTTTTTCGGGAACGGAATTGCGGACCCGGAAGTGTGGGTCCACAATTCCGGATCCGGGCAGCACATGGTGCTGCCACATAGAAATGAATTGGTCCGCAATTCCGTTCCGCAAAATTCGGAACAAAATTGCGGATGTGTGAATGGACCCTTATGCTTCATGTGAGTACACTACAATAGATCAGTGGTCACATGTGAACTTTTAGGTCAGGGGAGCTGTGGTTGGCCCAGGAGATGTTGCCGAAACACAGACAGTGTTTCCTGGACCTTTCATGGTCTTGTAAATCTTGTAAATCAGACCTTAGCTTGAGACCCAGACTGGTACCTTTTATCTGCACTGAAACATTGTAACAACTATCAGGGCAGAAGAGAAATTTGTGCGACTGATGTGGATATAATTTGAACAAATCCTCAGCTGTATCGGGAGGACTTAAGTCACGGCAAGGTTTTATAAGCATGAATGTTTTGTTTATTGACAGCAACCAGAGATCCTGACATGGTGGAAAAATATAAACACAAAGGGGGACATTTATCATCCTCTATACACCAGAAAACTGGCATCAAACACTGCTTGGCTGCACAAACTTTTGTGAATTATTTTCAAAAGTGGGGCTGCAGGGGTGGCTGTAGCCAGCCTGGCACACTTATTCTAATCTACTCCAGGAAACTGGCATAGGTTATAGCTGGTGTAGATCCCCGTTGTGGCGCATGGACCTGCACAAATGTTCACAATTATTAAGAGGTGTGATGCCAGTGGGGGATAATTTTATACCAACGTTTATTACACTGGTCTTAACCCCTTGAGGACCTCCGCCGTACATGTACAATTCCGGTCTCTAAACATGGCACTCGCTCGCACGTGCAGCAGGCGCCATAGCCGCCGGTTTCTGTTATTTTAAATAGCAGACACCCGCAGCACATGTCTGCGATCAGCCATAAGGCTGATCGCATACATTTTCTCTTTTAGATGCCGTGGTCAAATGTGACTGCGGTATCAGAGCACTCCGGAGGAGAAAGCCGCGCGCTTCCACTTCGGTAACAGCGTTTCCAGGCAGAGATCGGGGAACCTGTTACAGTATTCTAATAGACCGAAGCCTCAAGCAGGCTTCAGAGTCTGTTAGCTGAATATACCAGTACAGGCCTCTAGGTGGCAGAACGGTATTGTTATATTGAAAATTAAGTGTTTAATGATGGCAATCTAATGATTGTTATAAGGGAAAATAATGCAATCTTCAGAACATCTTCTGTGAAGAAGTTCGGGTTTGGGTACCAAACATGCGCGATTTTTCTCACGCGAGTGCAAAACGCATTACAGTGTTTTGCACTCGCGTGGAAAAATCGCACATTTTCCCGCAACGCACCCGCCTCTTATCCCGGGCCAAAAATAAGACGCCCGTGTGAAAGAGGCCTAAGAGTTAATAAAAGTTCCCAAAAATGTATTACAAAATGACAAAATTACAGAAATCTCTGACCAGAGCTGAACCAGAGCCTCATCTGTATGCCTGCTCACAGATCACACTAATGTACCAGAATGTAAGTAAAGGGAGGAGTCCCCCTTTAAATATTGGAAATATAACTGGTCAGCTGCCTGATACAGGAAAATAATCATCATTTCTTAATGGTCACAGGATGGGGTCCCTTTTCCGGAGTGAGGAGATGTGCCTGACGCAGATGATCCTGCAGGTAGAAGCTGGATACTCCTGCGTCGCAGAGCTGGGAGAGCTTGGCCTGGTGCAGTTCAGAGATGTAAGTAACAGGTGGAGTGTGGACTGATGTAATAATCTTCAGAATATACTATGTATGTCAGGGGTTAGAGGGGACAGGGCAATGTTCTGCATATCTCTAGAGAGGTTAGTGGTGTAATAATCTGCAGAATATATCACTATGTATCTCTCTGTAGTTATAGGGGACAGTTCAATGTTCTGCAGATATTTAGAGGGGTCAGTGGTGTAATAATTAGTGATGAGCGGTATAGGCAATATTCATTTTTTGCATAATATTCACAAAAAATTCAATTCGCGATCTCCAGTCATTATTTTTGCAATTGCGCAAGTTGGCACTAATGATGCGCAAAAAAATGCACAAACATGCAACTTCACGTTTTATCAAGTCTGAGTAGATATTACTGAATAGTGCACTAAGTATTGTTGTGACATCACAGCACTGTGTCTAACAGAGACACTAATCCCTATCACACTACCTAACACCCTGCACTTGAACCCTCAGCTACACTATATCACTATCTAACGTACACTGACCATCTCCCACTAACTATCTGTATTATATATATGAGCTAACTATCTAATGTAATTGCATAAGGATCCAGATGACTCAGCAAAGCACAGACACAGCAATGACACTGCTGTCTCTCTCAGAACTGCAAAAAAACTGCAGAAAATGGCTGCTGGGGAGGTTCTTATATAGTAAGGGTAGGCAACTTTCCTATTGGTTGCTAGGGATGTTGCTAAGCTCTGACAAAGACATTGCAGCCTTCTCATTGGCCCACAAGCAAGAAGGGAGGTCACTGATGGAAAAAAAAATATAGAATATTTGCGATTACGAATATATAGCACTATATTCTAGATTTTCGCGAATTCTCGTAGTTTCGATATTCGCGATAAAAATTCACAATTAGAGTATTCGCAATCAACACTAGTAACAATCTGCAGAATATATCACTATGTATGTGTCAGGAGGTAGAGGAGATGGAGCAATGTTCTGCAGAACTCTATAAAGGTCAGTAGTGTAATACTCTGCAGAATATATCACTATGTATGTGTCAGGAGGTAGAGGAGACGGAGCAATGTTCTGCAGAACTCTATAAAGGTCAGTAGTGTAATACTCTGCAGAATATATCACTATGTATCTCTCAGGCTTTAGAGGGGATAAAGCTATGTTCTGCACATCTCTAGAGAGGTCAGTGATGTAATAATCTGCAGAATATATCACTATGTATCTGTCAGTAGGTAGAGGAGACAGAGCAATGTTCTGCAGATCTCTATAAAGGTCAGTGGTGTAATACTCTGCAGATTATATCACTATGTACCTCTCAGGAGATAGAGGGGATAAAGCAATGTTCTGCACATCTCTAGAGAGGTCAGTGATGTAATAACCTGCAGAATATATCACTATGTACCTGTCAGAAGACAGAGGGGCAGAGTAATGTTCTGCAGATCTCTAGAGAGGTCAGTGGTGTAATAATCTGCAGAATATATCACTATCTGTTGGGATGTAAAGGAGGCAGAGCAATGTTCTGCAGATCTCTAGTAAGGTCAGTGACTTGATAATTTGCAGAATATATCACTGTGTATCTATCAGGAGGCAGATGGAGCAATATTCTGCAGACGTCAGTGATTCAATAATATAATTGCGTGTTTTAACTCTTTATTCCAGCTGAATGTCAGTGTGAACAATTTCCAGCGAAGGTTTGTGAATGAGGTGCGGCGCTGTGAGGGGATGGAGCGGATCCTGCGTGAGTACAGAGTAATTAATAGCACCTACTGCAATGATGATATATGTGTGGCGGTTACTGATGGGAGACCCCTTTATGATCTACTTTCACACTCGCATTTTAGCTTTCCGTTTGTGAGATCCGTTCACGGCTCTCACCAGCGGTCCAAAACGGATCCATTTTTCCCTAATGCATTCTGAATGGAAAAGCATCCGCTCAGAATGCACCAGTTCAGTCTCCGTTCCGCTCTGGAGGCTGCCTGCAGCATTTTGGTGTCCATCTGATGAAATTGAGCCAAACGTATCCGTCCTGGCACACAATGTAAGTCAATGGGGACGGATCCGTTTTCACTGACACAATATGGCACAATAGAAAACTGATCCGTTTCTCCATTGAATGGTGTTCAAGACGGATCTTGTTAAAGATAATACAAACGGATCCATTCTGAACGGATGCAGACAGTTGTATTATCTGAACGGATCCGCACAAAATGCGAGTGTGAAAGTAGCCTTAAAGGGCCAGTGTCCAGTTTTCTGTACATTAAGTTTCAATGTATGTATGAATATTATAACAGTTCTATGGCTATTTTTGTGTTTTCTGTGATTTGTGTATCATTTTCTCATCATTAAAAAAATTTCCTCTTGCTGTCAGAGACGGCGAACATTCCTGTTTACATTAAAGGGCAGCAAACCCATCCTGAAATAATGTTTCTGACAGCTGAGGGTTTGTTACAGTTTTATCAAGTGTAGCTAATCCACCATGACATAAACACATCAGCAGTACAAATCCTTCTCCTGCCATCATAGTTTGTTACCTTCTACCCTCACTGATACATTTCCATCAGTGGCCGCTTTCAGACGAGCGTATTGAAAGCCGTCAGTATTCTGGCTCAGGATCCTGATGATATACCATCAGAATTGCTTCAGGATTTACATGCGTATTTCTTCCTTCCTTCGTTATTTATGCACTGCACAGAC
This sequence comes from Bufo gargarizans, assembly GCF_014858855.1. Classification (NCBI taxonomy): domain Eukaryota; kingdom Metazoa; phylum Chordata; class Amphibia; order Anura; family Bufonidae; genus Bufo; species Bufo gargarizans. The sequence goes on along the minus strand of NC_058081.1, from coordinate 516,061,784 downwards.
TGTAATGTGTGTATTTGGAAACAAATCCGCACAAAATTTGGACATGCTGCGGATTTCAAATACTGACGGAAATTAATCGCCCATGTGAATAGCTCCATTCATTAAGGCTGGGTTCAGACCTGAGCGTTTTACAGCGCGTTCCTACGCGCTGTAAAACGCTCAACAGGCAAGAACCAATGATTCCCTATGGGAATGGTTCTCACCTGAGCGTTTTACAGCGCCCGACGCCCCGAGCTTCTTTGGGGCGTCTTGTCGCGCATTCCCGTACATAGACTTCAGCGGGAACGTGCGACAATGGGCGTTCGCTTGTCTCTGTATGCGCGATTGCAAACGCCCGTACAATCACGCATACAGAGCGTACGTTCAGTACGCTCAGGTCTGAACCCAGCGTAACATTAGCAGCGGATTCTGTTACATTAAAACCGGACTATATACGCATTGCAAATACGCTCATCTGAAAGCGGCCAGTCTGGAGTCCAGACTAAATAGGAAAAACATGTAACAAACCTCCAGATGTGGAAACTAACTAGGAATAAACTGAATATAAAATGTTAATTGAAGTGACAGAGAAAATCTCTCCTATAGATTCCCCTGATAGTTGATGCTAAAACTGAAATTTGGTTTCTTGTCATAACAAAAACTAAAATCTGTGTTTTCCAATCACTGACAGAGATGAGTGAATCGAAGTTGACGAAGTGGAATTAGTTTAGAATTTCAGGAAAAATTTGATTTGCAACGAATGCGAAATTCCTCGCGCTTCGTGGTAACGAATCACATTTTTCCTAAAATGGCGGCTACACGTGTAAGGACTGAGAACATGGGGCAAGGAACTCTGGGAAGGCGGGATCACCCAGATTGACATGCCTGCATGCAGCCAATCAGCATCCAGCTAGCCCTGTGATGTCACAGCCCTATAAAAACGTCGGCCATCTTACAGTCAGACATTTTCCAGCGTTCAGAGTGCAGGGACAGACGTGTGAAGGCGCTAGGGACAGCAAGTGGAAAAACTATTGTGGAAAAAACGATTTATAAGTGCAGGGAAAGGATAGGAATTATTTAACTGCATCTTAGTGCAGGGAGAGACGTCAAAAGGCGCTAGGGACATTGATAGGAAAGTGATTTACAAGTGCAGGGAACGATTATTTGGGGATCCAAATAGTCATTCGACAGCTCTGTCATTCCAGCTTTTTGTTATTGGGCTGCAAGTGTTATGTTAAAGCCTTTAGAGGCTTATGTCTTAGTATCTTATTCAGTACGACAAGAAAAATATATACGCATTTCACTTCTGCAGTTATTTCTGGTGAAAGCGTATAGGGGCGTATTTCAGTCACAAAGAAAAATATATACGCACTGCTGCAGTTATTTCTGGTGAAAGTGTATAGAGGCGTATTTCAGTAAAAAAAATACAAATATATACGCACTGCACTGTTGCAGTTATTTCAGGTGAAAGCGTATAGGGACGTATTTGAGTACTAACGGAAAAATATATACGCACTTCACTATTTAATTGTTTTCTGGTTAAAGCGTATAGTGGCCTATTTAATTCCAACAAGAAATATATATTCTCAGGTCACTTCTGCAGTTATTTCTGGTGAAAGCGTATAGGGGCGTATTTCATTAAAAAAAGAAAAATATATATGCACTGCACTGTTGCAGTTATTTCTGTTGAAAGCGTATAGGGGCGTATTTCAGTATAAAAAGATAAATATATATGCACTGCACTGTTGCAGTTATTTCTGTTGAAAGCGTATAGGGGCGTATTTCAGTATAAAAAGATAAATATATATGCACTGCACTGTTGCAGTTAATTCTGTTGAAAGCGTATAGGGGCGTATTACAGTAAAAAAAGATAAAAATATACTCAGCGGTCAGAGCTGCGCTTATACTGCTGCCACCTCCAGACTCTGTCATTGTGCCACTCGGTGGCTTTCTCCTGATGCCGCCACCTCCAGACTCTGTCATTGTGCCACTCGGTGGCCTCCTCATACTGCTGCCAACTCCAGACTCTGTCATTGTGCAACTCGGTGGCTTTCTCCTGATGCTGCCAACTCCCGACTGTGTCATTGTGCCACTCGGTGACCTCCTCGTACTTCTGCCACCTCCAGACTTTGTCATTGTGCCACTCGTGGTCTCCTCATACTGCTTCCACCTAACCACTATGTCAAAGGTCCACTCTGTGGACTTCTCATGCTGTTTCCACCCTCCCCACTTCATGACTTTTCCACTATTTTGCCTTTCGGCCTGGCTGACATCATCATTTATTTGACCTTTCTTCTGATCTGTCAGAAGGAAGGAAAAATGAGACGCACAACGAATATTCCATTCACGTGTCATCTCTGTTTTAGATCCACTCTTTTTTGGGGATGAGCTATACTGATGGATTATATTGAGCAAATGCTGACCGAGTGAAGGCGGATGCTCCACAGACAGGATCCGTTTTTTGTAGGTTATTGTTCTGACGAATCAGAGGATAGGCTAATTAATCAGTCAAAAAATTACTACTCACACCCTCTCCACTCTGTCTGGGGGGGCTCTACTTGTATACGTGTTTAATAGAACAGTTTCTGTTGACATTGATGTGGAATCAGCTGGCGATCGTGTAAAAGGAGTGCGCTAACATCGACCTGACCTGTAAGGCCTCATGCACACGACCGTTTCGTGTTTTGCGGTCTGCAAAACACGGAAAACGGATCCTGTCTGTGGAGCATCCGCCTTCACTCGGTCAGCATTTGCTTAATATAATCCATCCAATGTGCCTTCCGCAATTTGCCCATTTGTAGAAATGCCTATTCTTGTCCGCAAAACGGAGAAGTGAATGGGTCCGCACCCGAGCCACCGAAACTGCGACTCGGATGTGGACCAGAACAACGGTCGTGTGCATTAGGCCTAAGTTCATACTTGAGTATGTCATCTGCATGTCATACTGACTATTATTTCACTACCACAGCAGACTCCCTATGCGTGTTACTGCCAGGCACAGTGTTCTACACCACTATAAAGGCTCTCTGCAGCCAGGAAATAGATGAAAAAATTAGGCGAACCGGCGGATGAAATTTTTTTAAAATTCGCTCATCTCTAGTCACTGACCCCAACTCCCCCACCCCCATCCCCGACGAATGTTATCACATATAGTAAGGTAGAAATAACATACACAGCATGAAGTAATGAGGTGCTTTTCACCTGTTAGGATTTTTGGAGTGTGAGATGCAGAATGACAAGATAGTCGTAAAACATCCTGAGAAATCACCACAGACGCCGCTGCCGAGAGAGATGATTAATCTTGAGGTGAGCAGTGGATACAATTTAGAGGTATCGTGTAACAGGGGCGGGGCTGTGACAACCTCTCAGACATAATATAGAAGCTGGTTGTCAGCGGTAATAGATGGAATAGCTGTTACTGTAGTATAAGGTGTGTGGATCTCATGTCTGATCACAATGTAATTATATAGCTATTATATTCAGTGATGTCAGTAACAGGGGGCGGGGCTGTGACAACCTCTCAGACATGATATAGAGGCTGGTTGTCAGCAGTAATAGATGGAATAGCTGTTACTGTAGTATAAGGTATGTGGGTCTCATGTCTGATCACAATGTAATTATATTACTATTATACTCAGTGATATCAGTAACGGGGGGCGGGGCTGTGACAACCTCTCAGACATGATATAGAGGCAGGTTGTCAGCAGTAATAGATGGAATAGCTGTTACTGTAGTATAATGTGTGTGGATCTCATGTCTGATCACAAATTACTACAAACCGGATTCCAGAAAAGTTGGGACACTACAAATCGTGAATAAAAACTGAATGCAATGATGTGCAGGTGCCAACGTCTAATATTTTATTATTTAGTTTAAGCTGAGAAAATTTACCATTTTAAGGGAAAAATACGTTGAATCAGAATTTCATGGTGTCAACAAATCCCCAAAAAGTTGGGACAAGGCCATTTTCACCACTGTGTGGCATCTCCCCTTCTTCTTACAACACTCAACAGACGTCTGGGGACCGAGGAGACCAGTTTCTCAAGTTTAGAAATAGGAATGCTCTCCCATTCTTGTCTAATACAGGCCTCTAACTGTTCAATCGTCTTGGGCCTTCTTTGTTGCACCTTCCTCTTTATGATGCGCCAAATGTTCTCTATAGCTGAAAGATCTGGACTGCAGACTGGCCATTTCAGTACCCGGATCCTTCTCCTACGCTGCCATGATGTTGTGATTGAGGCAGAATGTGGTCTGGCATTATCTTGTTGAAAAATGCAGGGTCTTCCCTGAAAGAGATGACGTCTGGATGGGAGCAGATGTTGTTCTAGAACCTGAATATATTTTTCTGCATTGATGGTGCCTTTCCAGACATGCAAGCTGCCCATGCCACACGCACTCATGCAACCCCATACCATCAGAGATGCAGGCTTCTGAACTGAGCGTTGATAACAACATGGGTTGTCCTTGTCCTCTTTGGTCCGGATGACATGGCGTCCCAGATTTCCAAAAAGAACTTCGAATCGTGACTCGTCTGACCACAGAACAGTCTTCCGATTTGCCACACTCCATTTTAAATGATCCCTGGCCCAGTGAAAACGCCTGAGCTTGTGGATCTTGCTTAGAAATGGCTTCTTCTTTGCACTGTAGAGTTTCAGCTGGCAACGGCGGATGGCACGGTGGATTGTGTTCACTGACAATGGTTTCTGGAAGTATTCCTGGGCCCATTCTGTGATTTCCTTTACAGTAGCATTCCTGTTTGTAGTGCAATGTCGTTTAAGGGCCCGGAGATCACGGGCATCCAGTATGGTTTTACGGCCTTGACCCTTACGCACAGAGATTGTTCCAGATTCTCAGAATCTTCAGATGATGTTATGCACAGTTGATGATGATAGATGCAAAGTCTTTGCAATTTTTCTCTGGGTAACACCTTTCTGATATTGCTCCACTATCTTTCTGCGCAACATTGTGGGAATTGGTGATCCTCTACCCATCTTGGCTTCTGAGAGACACTGCCACTCTGAGAAGCTCTTTTTATACCCAATCATGTTGCCAATTGACCTAATTAGTGTTAATTGGTCTTCCAGCTCTTCGTTATGCTCAAATTTACTTTTTCCAGCCTCCTATTGCTACTTGTCCCAACTTTTTGGGGATTTGTTGACACCGTGAAAATTTGAATCAACGTATTTTTCCTTTAAAATGATACATTTACTCGGATTAAACGCTTGATCTGTCATCTACGTTCTATTACAAATAAAATATTGACATTTGCCATCTCCACATCATTGCATTCAGTTTTTATTCACAATTTGTTTAGTGTCCCAACTTTTTTGGAATCCGGTTTGAAGGATATTCAGTAATAGGGGCGGGGCTGTGACAACCTTTTTAATTATATCACTATGGTACTAGATGATAACATAATGTTAAACATCTAACAGACCGGCCTGGAGAAGCTGGAGGGGGAGTTGCAGGAGGTGAACCGTAACCAGCAGACCTTGAAGCAGAATTTTCTGGAGCTGACAGAACTGAAGCATCTACTGAAGAAGACTCAGGATTTCTTTGAGGTATCATAGAACCTGAATGTCTATGTTGTAGGGATCTGTTATTCAGCAGCTGCGGTGACCTATTATACACAGGCAGCTTCCATGCAGTCTCTCCTGTTCTGACATTTCCTCCACAGTGGAATATTTTTTTTTATTATCTTGCTGGGTTTTTTGTTATTTTTTTAGGCTGAAGCAAATCTTCCTGATGACTTCTTCAATGAAGACACCAGCAGCCTCTTGGAGCTTCGGACCGTCCCCTCTGCTGCTGCCGCTGGCAAACTGGGGTATGTGCCATAATATAACAATCAGTATCCTCACCAGGGGGACCTATTAAAGGAGGTAAACGTAAAGTTGTTTCCTTGTCTTATACTCTAGTCATATTCAATTACTCCATTCACATCCAGAGCTTCCACAATTCTGCTGCTAGATCATATTTTATACTCCAGTCACATCAAAAGCAATATTAGTGAATGAGCTGTGTTTTGCCACTTACAGTCCATCAACACTGTGCTGTCATATACTCCCCAAACCGCTTCGGTAGGATCCCATAATGCACTGCATTGCGGAATGTAACCTGTAAAATGATCAGAGGTAGTATTGTCCGCAAGGAGGGGGATCCAGCCGCAGGGTGGTATCAGGTGTCACCTCAGAAACAGTGGCTCAGTGTCTGCGGTTCTGATCCGATTCTCCTCTTTGTTTGCAGGTTCACAGCCGGGGTGATCGGGAGAGAGAGAATGGCGTCATTCGAGAGGCTGCTGTGGAGGGTTTGCAGGGGGAACATCTACCTGAAGTACAGTGAGCTAGACACGTCTCTGGAGGATCCCATTACTGTAAGGAAATACGAATGGGAAGAATGGGACTCTTGGGGCTCTGGATCCCCCGGGAGTTATTAACAGGGAGATCCTGGACCTCGCACACATCATCACTGCAGTACAGAGCCACCAACAATCCCATATCGGTGGTACCTGCCAGATCCTTGGGGGAAGACGGATCAGACAGGCTGGATTTTACGCATGTGAACCTTTCTTCCCCTGGGAAATAAGCAGCGCCGGGGGAGATAATCTCTCTCTAGGGTGATAGACATGCACACACAGCCAAGCTGAGCATGCATGTATACTGAGAAGATGGAGACATTTCTGTCATGCATACGACAAACTTTTAGGTCCTACAGGAGGTGGCCACGCTATTTAAATATATAACATGAATTTCAGAGGTCACTAGGACCAAAGCGTGACTTGGATCACCTCTCTGACTATCTTTTATTTCATAAAACATATACTTTTATTTATTGTATTTTAAAAATATCAACTCTAAATTATATGATTAAAATTCCTCAGAATGGACGGTGAGACTCTCGTTTTGGCTGTGTATCACCCTTCTCAATACACATTGGTTTATAGAATGGCACCTGATGTGGTCTCAGGACTTGCCCAAATGTCCTATATTTCTATAGCAACTTTATATTTAGTTGCCTGTAAATCTCCACTGTGGAGGCTCAAATTCGCCCAGTCTGAACTAAAAATGCTCCCGCATCCCTAAATGTTTCGCCATGCTTCGATGGAGACATTGCTGTCAGACACCAGGTTTTTAAAGAAGACCTGTCCCCTCTCCTGACATGTCTGTTTCAGTAAATACTTGCATTCCCCATGTTATTCTGTGGCATCTATTCTTAGGCCTTATTCACACATCAATGTTTGGTCAGTGATTTCCATGAGTGATTTTGAGCCAAAACCGGTAGTAATGCCTAAACAGAGATAAATTATAACTGAAATATTTGCACTTGTTCTGTGTTTGGACCCACACCTGGTTTTGGCTCACAATAACTGCTGGAAATCACTGACCAAACACTGAATGTATGAAACAGACTTTATGACTCTACTTTGTGCAATTCCTTTATTATTCCTGCTAGAAGTTATGAATGAATTGCTAGCAGCTTACAGTGAAGGTCCGGATGTGTGTTACCAGCTGGGGTGTGTGTCCCTGCACTGAGAGCACTGATTGGATAGTGTCAGACTGTGCAAGACACACCTCCAGCAGTAACACCCATCTGGACCTTCATTGCAGACTGCTGGCTATTCATTTATAACTTCTAGCAGGAAAATTAAAGGAATCCATAACACAAATCACCTTTTACCAACAAACGAAGCGTGAGCGAATTTCATAAGCGGAAATTCACTCATCTCTAATGACAACATGTTCATTGATTATTTCATTTGCCTCTCATAATCTTATATAAACCTCAGAATTTCAACCAATTTTCCAGATATATTACTAGAGATACTGCTGCAATTGTTTCTCAGGACCTTGGTGTGTGGTCACATGACTGATCTGTCTCCATTTTTCTCCAGAAAGAAGAAGTGAAGAAGAATGTCTTCATTATATTCTACCAGGGCGATCAGCTCAAACAGAAGATCAAAAAGATCTGTGAGGGGTGCGCTGGGGACATCTAGTGGTGACTTTTATGTATTGCATGAAAACGTTGTCTTGCTGTGTACTCGTTCAATTCCCATAGTTTACTTTACAGAAATGAATCATAGTATTCTCCAGATAGGGAACATGATATATAAAATACCGGCCAGTCTGTCTGCGGCTTTTATCCAGGTCATGTTCCAGGTCATGTTTTCATACCGTTTGTCCAGTCCTGCAACTTTCTAATACACTTTGTGGCGGAATTTAACATTCCAGACAACAGACGTCAAAAGTTGCAATTTTTGGCTTCCACCATGGTTACGCAAAAATGTTGTGAGATTTCCCATTTTTGCACAGCTTTCACCACTTTTCAAAAATGAGTGGGGAAAGTAGGCATGGTTACCTATGTTAATAAGGTGCACTCCATATTTTTTAGCCTCAACTTTTAAAAAAAATAACAAAAAAGGGTGCAGTAATTTTCCTGTAAGAAAGTGGCACATAAAAACTGTAGTAACATCTCTAGACAAAGGTGTTATATTTAAAGAAGCACCACATTTAGGTTACATTCATACGACCGTATGTGTTTTGTGGTCCGCAAATTGTGGATCCGCAGAAAAAAACTGATGAATTTCCGTATGGCATCCGTTTTTTTTTGTGGATACATTGTAACAAGGCCTATCCTTGTCAGCAAAACGGACAAGGATAGGACATGTTCTATATATTTTGGAATATACTACGGAATGGACATACGGATGCGGGTAGCACACGGTGTGCTGTCCGCATTTTTTGCATACCCATTGAAATGAAAAAAAAGTAACGGACACAGAGACAAAAATACATTCATGTGAATGTAGCTTTATTGAACACTATGTGACATCTGATAAATTTGTCACAAATTACGCCAACACAGGCTCAAAGGAAAACTGACATCTAAAATTCCCCTCAAGATAAATTACGCCCCATTATCCTGGTGTCAGTGATTGGACCCTTTCCTGCCTAACACTTTTCACAGCTGACGTGCTTGTTACCTTGTGTCAGTGTAACATTGCAGATTGCCTATATTTATATAATGTACGACACATCAGCTTTGAGCGTAGGACCAGGTAAGGAGGGTGAGAATGCTCTTCCCTACAGGTAGCATTATATTACTATTCAGTGATGGGCCGAGACTCTGACAATATGATACGATGAGGCTGCCCCTGCACAGTGCCGCCTTATGCCCTTCCTATGTCACGAATTACATTTTATCAGTGATATACAGGGGTTATATATTTTATATTTAATTTGTCCTTTTTCTTATCTCACTAATTGGTCCTGATGTTCTTATATGACAGGTTTAAAGCTACAGTTTACCCATGTCCAGAGTCCGCAGCTGAACGCCGCAACATGGCTGCTGATGTGAACACTAGGATTGAGGATCTGAATGCGGTGAGTGGAGGAATGGAGTGGCTCCCTGGTATCTGATCAGTACCGGTAATCTGTGGGTGATAACAGATGCCCTATACCTGTAAATTCTTAATCTGCCTTGGACTGGGTTTAAAGAAAACCTGTCACCTTGAAAATGCTGTATAATCTCCAGGCAGCATGTCATAGAGCAGGAGGAGCTGAGCAGATTGATATATAGTTTATAGGAAATGATTGACTAAAACTTGTAATTTATCCATTTAAATTTCTGCTCATTCTGGGCTTTGAAGTGAAGGAGGACGTTCCTATCAGTGACTGACAGCTATCTCTGTACACACAGCCATAGAGGGAAGGCTGTCAGGATGAACATGTCCTTAGGCCTTCTCTCCTTAAAGGGAACCTGTCACCGAGATTTTGTGTATACAGCTGAGGACATGGGTTGCTAGATGGCCGCTAGCACGTCCGCAATACCCAGTTCCCATAGCTCTGTGTGCTTTTATTGTGTAAAAAAAAAAGATTTGATACATATGCAAATTAACCTTAGAGGAGTCCTGTCCCTGACTCATCTCACATACAGGTCTCATTTCAGGTAAATTTGCATATGTAAAAAGTTTGTAATATGGGAAATAGCTCACCCTCTCACAGCCACAGAGAGGTGCTCTAGTCTAAAATGATTCACCCTTCACAGTTACAAGAAAATATATGGTACTAGAAGACTGGCACTCTCAACACATGGAACCATATGGTTTAGTGCAGATCACAAAGTTTATTGAAAGGGACATAAAAGGATAAAAGAGTAAAAATATATATTAATAAACAATTTATAACACACTAACACTGGATAGCTATTAAAAAGGTTTCACACAATATTGTGCTGATAATGGCAAGATGTCATGAATTGTATATTTAAATGCCCTGTGTCATATATCGATCCTTATGTTGATCTAATAATCGCTGCAAGAGAAAACACAAATGTTCACAAATGAGTTCCTGTAATAGGAAAAAATGGAAAAAGGAATAGAAACAAAGGAAAGTCCTCCTTATTCTTGTCCTTAGTGAAGAAAGAATGTCCACTAGGATAAAGTCAATATTCCAATTATAGTTGGCTTCAAATGTGGTTATTTCTTTCTTACGCAAGCTTTGCTTGGCAATTGGCAGTTTGAATATGCCTAGTAATCACCCACTGTGTGGGCTTACCTTTCCTTAGTGCCGGTCGGTCAGTCAGGTTATTCGGGGCCCGCTGGATGCCGGCGTCCCGGCTGTTTCCAAATCAGCGTCCCACGTGGATTCGGAGATAGGTTTGTTGCTCCGGCAGTGACGTATCGGCACACAGGATTATGTTCGTCGATTTTTTGGGGCTCAAACTTTCGTTGTAGCGGCCAATATCGAACTTACAGTGCACTGTTATTTCACGTAGTAAAGATATTTCTTCTTACAGATGGGTCATATTGTGATCTCCTGTTAGATCTCTTGAAACCAAATTTGCATATGTATCAAATCAGTTTTTTTACACAATAAAAGCACACAGAGCTATGGGGACCAGATATTGCGGATGTGCTAGCGGCCATCTAGCAGCCCCATGTCCTCAGCTCTATACACAAAATCCTGGTGACAGGTTTTCTTTAATCTCACCCAGCTATTTTTAGATCATAAAAATCACTTTATTTCCCACTTTTCATCCCGTTCAGGTCATAACGCAAACAGAGTCCCACCGCCAGCGTGTACTGTTGGAAGCTGCGCAGAATCTGTCCAGCTGGATGATTAAAGTGAAGAAGATGAAGGCTGTGTACCACGTTCTGAACCTGTGTAACATTGATGTCACTCAGCAGTGTGTCATCGCCGAGATCTGGTGCCCAGTGGACGACAAGGAGCGCATCAAACAGGCGCTGCACCGCGGAACTGTGAGTGCTGCAAACAATGTTTGTCCGTGAGGGTTGACTGTTATAACCAAAATGGTGTTTAAAGCTGAGCGACAGGTAGCACTCGGACTGGTTATGAGGATGGGTCATAAATCTTACTCGTCGCCCACAGAACCATGTGATACAATGTAACAGATAAATCTCTTGCATTGCAGGAGCGCAGCAGTTCCACCATTGCTCCCATCCTGACCGATATACCAACCAAAATGGAACCACCGACCTTCAACCGGACCAATAAGTTTACGTCTGGCTTCCAGAACATTATAGATGCCTATGGTGTTGGGAATTACAGAGAAATGAACCCAAGTTAGTGCTGAAGACAGGAGCTTTAGAAAAGCCTGAACAGAAGTTCAGACACATTTTTCCGCAAGCCCCGTTTTGCTCAGAAATTTGTTATTTATTAACCCTTTTTTTGTCACACTCACAATATATGTTTAAAGTTGACAGGGCCTAAGTGGGCTGACATCTTTACACTTGCTTACTTCGGTTTTTATTCGCAGGCAATGACTGAAGCCTATGCCAGCTATGAGATGTTATTATGTGGTGTGCGCCTGTTAATAAATTTGTCACATCCTGCACCCCCACATTCAAGATCAAGACTGGCATTAGAAACCCCAGTTTTGAGACATTTTCTCCCCATATATTTCCTTCTGGGGATGAGAGAGGGGACATGAATAATTCTGGAGTCATAATAACCCCATCCCTCTGCCCTTATTAGGAGCCCCTTTGTTGAGACATGTTCATGATCATCTTATCCTCTTCTTCAGCCCCTTACACCATCATCACATTCCCATTCCTCTTTGCGGTAATGTTTGGCGATTGCGGACACGGTGCCGTCATGTTGGGATTTGCAGCCTGGATGCTCCTGAATGAAAAACAGCTTCTAACTACCAAGAGTGACAATGAAGTAAGAGGCTAAATGGGGGGCAGGAGGCACTTCAGTAGTTGCCCTCAGGGACCTCGAAACTTTAGCTGATCTTTTCTTCTCCACTTTTTTTTATGTCTAGATCTGGAACACTTTCTTTGGGGGTCGATACTTGATCTTCCTCATGGGAATATTCTCCATCTACACTGGATTCATCTACAATGACTGCTTCTCCAAGTCATTTAACATATTCGGGTCAGCATGGAGAGTCCGCCCCATGTTCACCAACGGCACCTGGAAGTATGTTACATCCTTCCCGTTAAGCTGGAGATTCCATTTGGATACATTGTAGACATTTATTGTAACATTTCATTTTCTTTCTTTTAGTGATCATTTGTTATATCAGGGAGTTGATTTACAACTAGACCCAAAGGTTCCTGGTGTTTTTTCTGGGAATCCTTACCCGTTTGGGATTGACCCGGTGAGTTCACTTGCAGTTTTTTTCTGTGTCTTTATTTCTCAATATTTCTTGAGCGATGACGCCTCAATGTTTCCCTGTATTGCCTTTTCCTGCAGATCTGGAATATTGCTAAAAACAAGCTAACATTCCTGAACTCCTACAAGATGAAGATGTCAGTGATTTTGGGGATCGCACAGATGGTGTTTGGGGTGGTACTTGGTCTGATAAACCACATGTAAGAATAATAATAGCGGTGAAAATATTCTCAAAAATAACTTTTATAAAGGACAATCTGCTGTGTCTTGTTATGGAATTGTCCCACAGTAAAGAAGGTTGTGGACTGATCTGTAAATGCATCTCAACACGTTTGCTGTTACATAGTATTATTTTTTTCTTTTCTCCAGAAATTTCCGGCGACACGTTAACATCATCCTGCAGTTTGTCCCGGAGATGATTTTCATTTTGTCTCTCTTTGGTTACCTGGTGTTTATGGTCATCTTCAAGTGGTGCACGTACAATGTGAACAACTCCCAGGAAGCCCCCAGTATCCTCATTCACTTCATCAACATGTTCCTCTTTAACTACAATGACCCATCCAATGGTCCACTCTATGGGCACCAGGTAACGCCCCCTAGGAGACTTGAAAAGTGGTTATACTGTGATCTAATGCGGCTTTGAGTTTTTTAATAGGCTTCACCTGTGCTAAATGCAGAACCAGGTAGCATGCCGATTAAAGGTAAAAGCCCACGGTACGGCCACATGTTCAGGTTTTCTGATGCAGTTTTGGAAGCCAGAGCCAGAAGTGAATTTGAGGAAGAGGAGAAGTCCTATCTGTCCTTTACACTTTCTCTCCTTTTCTGATCCACTCCAGATTTTGGCTTCCAAAACTGCATCAGGAGATCTGATCATGTGGCCGTATTCTTAACAGGGCTGATTTTACTTGTCACTGGGGCTGCTGTTCAGGCAATGTGGAAAATGTGTGAAAAAAAAAAATAACATAAAAAAAATCACCCAAATGAAAAATTTAAGTAAAAAATGTAAATAAAATAAAGAATTAGAAATAAAATGTCCACCAAAAATACTTCCAGTCATTATCGTAACACAAGGCCCCGATTCAATTGCCAGTGTATTTTAAAGTAACACTATATAATCACCAAGAAAATTAGCTCGTATTTAGAAAAAGCCATATTTTCTTACAAATAATAAGCCTAAAAAAATAAATAAATAAAAAGTGATAATATTGGGGTACATTTACTAAAGACTGGCATTTCATATGCAAATCTTAGTAAAAAGGCAGTTGAAGTAAGGGTACTTTCACACTAGACGGATCCATCTTCAAAATGCTTTCAGTGTTACTATGGCAGCCAGGAGGCTATTAAAGTCCTGGTTGCCATAGTAGTAGTGGGGAGCGAGGGAGCAGTATACTTACAGTCCGTGCGGCTCCCGGGGCGCTCCAGAATGACGTCAGAGCGCCCCATGCGCATGGATGACGTGCCATGCGATCACGTCATCCATGTGCGTGGGGCGCCCTGACATCACTCTGGAGCGCCCCGGGAGCCGCACGGATGGTAAGTATACTGCTCCCCCGCTCCCCGCTACACTTTACCATGGCTACCAGGACTTTAGCGTCCCGGCAGCCATGGTAACCATTCAGAAAAAGCTAAACGTCGGATCCGGCAATGCGCCGAAACGACGTTTAGCTTAAGGCCGGATCCAGATTAATGCCTTTCAATGGGCATTAATTCCGGATCCTTCGTTGCGGCAAGTGTTCAGGATTTTTGGCCGGAGCAAAAAGCGCAGCATGCTGCGGTATTTTCTCCGGCCAAAAAACGTTTCGGTCCTGAACTGAAGACATCCTGATGCATCCTGAACGGATTTCTCTCCATTCAGAATGCATTAGGATAAAACTGATCAGAAAAGAACGCAAGTGTGAAAGAGCCCTAATCCGTTCTGGATGCATCAGGATGTCTTCAGTTCAGTCATTTTGACTGATCAGGCAAAAGATAAAACTGCAGCATGCTACGGTTTTATCTCCGGCCCAAAAAACTGAACACTTGCCTGAATGCCGGATCAAATTTTTTTTTCCATAGGAATGTATTAGTGCCGTTTCAAAATACAGGAATGCCGGATCCGTCCTTCTGATGTGCAGACCGAAAAAAAGGTGAAAAAAATAAATGGCGAATCCGTTTTGCTGGATGACACCGGAAAGACGGATCCGGCATTTCAATGCATTTTTCTGACTGATCAGGCATTTTTAAGACTGATCAGGATCCTGATCAGTCTAACAAATGCCATCAGTTGGCATACGTTTTGCCGGATCACTCTGCCGCAAGTGTGAAAGTAGCCTAAGAGGCACCAGATTTATTAAGAGCCACATGCCTCACACACAATGGGGGACAATTATCAAGACTGGTCTTGCCATACACCAGTCTTGATCCCTGTGCGCTGGAGTAAGATGCCTCTTAATAAATTGGGTGCATCTATGTACCTCTGTGTGCCAGAAACTCAAATCTATGCCAGCCAGGGGCCAAAAAAGTGGCAAATTGTGACAAAAATATGGCATGTGCTATAATGTGACACTTTTTGCACCCCTATAGGGGCGTAATACCTTTGATAAATCCCCCCCAAAATATTTCATCTTCTGTTGCCTATGCAACACAGACTGAAATGTACACTAGCTATGGCTGACATAGATTTCAGTTATGTTAAAAGGGAATCTATCACCATGAAAGTGCAGAGTAATCTCCAGGAAGCATGTTATAGAGCAGGAGAAGCTGAGCAGATTGATATATGGTTCTTGAAGATTCAGTATTACATGTATTTCAATTCCTGCTCATTCTGGGCTTTGAAGTGATTGATGGCTATCTGTGTGTTTGTAGTTATAGAGGGTGGGCTGTCAATCAAAGCCCTGAATAAGCAGAAATGTAAATGAATGAAAAATAGATTATACTGAATCTTTTCCCACAAAACTATACTTTAATCTACTCATGTCCTCCTGTTCTGCTGCTGCCTGCCGCTCAGATGCCATGCTCAGTGTGACAGTGTCCCTTTGAATTTGTCAGGTCGGCTGGACATTTAAGCTGTAGTGCTACTCCTGTCCACAAGAGGGCACCAGCTATATTTCTAAATACCATCATGCTGCAACTTGTGGTTCTATTGCATTTAGCATTCTCCCTATTGTCCAGTATCACTTTTTTTCCCCATGAAACATTGCTTTCCTTGCTGCTCACATCTCGGTTGATCACTGACGGTAATTTTATACATTGTCATTATGATTTCAGAAAGAAGTTCAGAGTTTCCTGGTCATATTCGCACTTATCGCTGTTCCCTGGATGCTTCTAATAAAACCTTTTGTCCTACGAGCCAATCACCTCAAACAACAGAGAATGGTGAGGGGTTGGGGGAAGCGGGGGTAGTTGTCACTGGGCATTATTATTGGGGAGTAGTTTGCAGAGTGTTTTCTCAGTGATTGTTATATAGACTTTGGTCCAGAGCTTATGTAGACTTTTGCCTTTTAAAGCTTCCTGTAGGCAAACGCTGAAGCCTGACCTGTCTTATAACAGGGAGCAACAGGTAGTCTTCACCTGCTTTTGTGTCTTCCACAGCTGCACTCCTCATCCTTACCTGAAGAACATATCGAAATCACAGATGTGGAACATGCACAGTCTAATCACTCCAAAAAGGAGGACAAAAAGGAGGAACATGGAGGACACGATGACCATGGAGGACACGGCGGGGAGGTATGACTATCTGCTCCGCAGGGGCGTGTCAAGATGCAGATCCTACAAAATAAAACTACACTCATAACATTCCAGAGCAGTATCTGCAATATTTAACTTGTATATCCAGACTATGTATTATGTATACCATAGCTCCACCTAGAAACTTCATCCCACTCCCTTTAGCCAAGACCTCACCCTTTAAGGTCATTTTTACTGTAGATGGTATACACCTTTATTTATGTATGTCACTGCCTGTGACACATGACATATTTGATCAACATATTGGACTCTCCTTAAATCATCTGAGTGATTGTATATTGGTGACAGACAACAATGGATACCTCCCTAACTATAGAGAGCTGCAGTACCAGTCTAGGCAGGCAGGTGGCAGCAGCACTGTAGTATTAATCTTTGCAGGCAGACAGCAGCAGAGCTGTAATACCAGAATTTTCTGGCAAGTTGAAGCAGAGCTGTAGTACTATAAACCTTGCAGGCAGTTGGCAGCAGAGTTACAATGCCAGTCTTTGCAGGCAGATGGTAGCAAATCTGTAGTATTATTGTGCTTGCAGGCAGGTGGCGGCAATGTAGTACTAGTATAATTCTTGCAGGCAAGTGTAGCAGAGTTGTAGTGCTATAGCCTTGTAGCAAGTGGCAGTAAAGGTGTAGTACTATAGTCCTTGCAGGCATGTGACAATAGAGTTGTAGTACCAGTCCAGACAGACAACTGGAAGTGGAACCTTACAGGTTTCTTAGCCTGTAGAATTTTTTTGAGTATAGGTTTAGCTGCTCTACTCCATTACCATGTAGATATTTGTGGGGCTGTCTACCCTTCAGTCACCCCAATTTAGATGTCTCAGCAATGTTAATAGTAGGCTATGTACCCTCGGACTCAAGCCCTTACATATGGTGATGCACATTACATGGGCTCATATCTAGTATTATATGAGGTTACAGTGACTTATACATCTCATAATGGATAAATCCTAAATTCAGCCCTTTGCAGACTTGAGTCCAGACAATAGGTCACATGATTAATAAAATGTTCACGGTATGGAAAGTTTCTCTAAGCGCAAATTCCGCCCCTAGATGAAGAAATACAATAATAGTGGCAGCTGTGAGAAGTGATTAAAGGTGAAATTTGATGAGCGGCTTAGTAACAAGATTATCATTTCACAATAAGCAGAATGCGATGTAAGTGACATCTTTTCCTCATAATCCTCTCTCTTTCCAGTTTGATTTCGGGGACATATTTGTTCACCAGGCCATCCACACTATAGAGTACTGCCTGGGCTGTATCTCCAACACAGCCTCCTACCTACGTCTCTGGGCCCTGAGTCTGGCACATGCACGTAAGACCAACCTGCAAAGTCCACCTCTCATCAGTAACTGTCCCACCCCCTATTTTTCACCTCTTTTTCCAACTAACACTTCAGTTCTCTGATTAATTTATTATTTTGTTTTAATATAAGGGGAGGTATGGGAGAAAGGCAGTCCGCAGATCTTTCAGACGGTGTAAAGAGGGCCGACACATCAGCCCATGGGTTGTAATGAGAACTCTGGAATTCTTAATTTCACTTGTGGTGGAGTGGCAGGGGAATTGCATAGCTACAAGGTTCTCCCACAGATTAAAGCTGGTCACTGGAGGTCTTCTCATTGGGACAACCTATAATTAGTTTATTATCTGAGGACTGATATTGCAGAGAAATCTGCTGCTGCCTCTCATTAGCTTGTATGGTTCCTGCTGACAATTAACCTCTCTCTTCATATTTATTTTAAACCTAAAGTAATGCTTGCTATTAATCTAATTTCTATATATTGCTTTGCTAGTGATGTTCCTCTAGTTTTTTTGTATTGTTCCTCTGTCTTATTTGCTGCTACATTGATGCGCCCTTGTTTTTTTTCCTTTCAGAGCTGTCTGAGGTCTTGTGGACCATGGTAATGCACATTGGTCTCTCCAGTGCTGGTTGGGGTGGCCTCATTGGTGTTTTTATCATCTTTGCTATCTTTGCAATCCTATCAATAGCTATATTGTTGGTCATGGAAGGTCTGTCCGCCTTCCTCCATGCTCTGCGTCTCCACTGGTAAGTACAGAGTGGTCCATATTACTGTGTAGATTCATTTAATGTGCTTATAAAGAACCTATGCTGATGACCTCACATGAAGATCTGAGGGGTCCATACCATCCTATATTTATCAGTGAGAGCTCCTGGTGGAACTTCTGCTTCCTATGAAACAGATACGCAATATTGCTGATCTACAGGACCTGCTCTGTGCCTGGTGAAAGTTGGTCCAGATTTACTAATGTGTCAAAAATCTGACTAAAAAGTGCTGCAAATTGGCAAAATTTGGCACATTTAGGTTTCTACACTTTTTCGAAGATGCTTGATGAGGGGCTAGGGCTTAGTGTAAAGGGGTGAAGCTTTGTGGTTAAGGTGACAATGTCTAAGATGCGCCATTTTGCTTCAAATGCCACAATTCTGGCGAACAAATCTGTAAAGTAAGCCACCTCTAACCTTGCGTCTTTCTCTCTATAGGGTGGAATTCCAGAACAAGTTCTACTCAGGCACAGGACAGATGTTCCTTCCGTTCTCTTTCCAGCGCATCCTGGAAGGGAATGTAGACGATTAGACTAAATTGTCACAGAAAATGAAACAGGTGAAATAATGAAAAGCAAAAAACTCTGCTCTCTGGACTCTATGTTTTATAATAAAGCAATTTATATTAGTTTTGTGTGTTTTTTTATGTAATCCACTATTGCCTCTAAGATTTATTGACATGAATCCCTTAACTGCCCTAAGCATTGTATATTTCTGATGTTCTGCCTAGCCAATTTAGACCCAGTTCACATCACTTCAGATTCTTCCAGAGGTATATATTCAGAATTGGGACTATTTCCTGACGTGTATCTCTGATGACATACAGTTGCATATGTCGTCTGTAGAGCCCTGTTGTGAAAAAAGTATGGGGCACATTTATTAATGTGCTCCATTTTTAGGGATTATTAAGACTGGCGTTTTGGATGCCAGTCTTAATAACCCCTATACCTGGCTGTGGTTCCACCGGAGTTATGAAGAGACTCACGCCTCTTCATAACTTCGGCGGATCCTCCGCCACTTCTAAATGTAAGACAGCTTCCTAGACCATTTTCTATGCCTATTTTTGTAGTTTAGTTCTAGTTTACATTATGTCTTCTCCAGTCACATCCACAGCTGTATTCATAATACTGCTAGTTTCCTGTTAGCCCCCAGGCTGAAGACCTCACATCCAGGGCTGTATTTGCCTAGGGCAGCAGAATTTAGGAGATAGCACTGTAATTACGATCATTTTTAATTTTTTTTTATTTATAAAAAGTAGTTTTGGTTAGTCATAAATTTGTATGCGTGTCATGTAATGAGTGTGTGCATGTAAATAGTAAATGTGTGTGTCTATGTTTGTATGCAATGAATGTGCATATGTGTACATCTCGGCATCATTATCGCCAAATTTTGTATTATAACCTATCCTTAGTCACCAATACTGAGCAACACAAAGATGTAGAGTGGCTGATATTGTTTAGTAAAACATGCACAAAAATCATTATTTCCATGGGCTAGCTATACGAGTTATTTGCATGTGGTGGGTTTTTGAAGCAATATGCACAAATTGCTTACACAAAACTGTGAACATTTTTTATTTTTTTTTATTTTATTCTTTCAGCTCAATTTTGCACATTTTGGTGAAAGCTTCACCCAGTGCAGCTAAAATAAAAATTGGATATCTCACAATCACAAATCATACATAAAGGACATAGCAATCTAAAAAGTTCAGAAGTAGCAGTAGCTTGCAGGTCCTGGTTCCTAAGGAGGAAGGGGGGGCTCTTTGTCACACCAGTATTATAAGTGGCACAAACTATAAAGTAATACAATCATATAGCAGAGAGCAAGCTGAAAACTACAAACTATTGATCTTGACATGTGTAGCAGTAAAAATTATGGAAGCCCTCCTAAAAAACTAAAAAGGAAGATAACATATTTTTTGGACTATAAGACACACTCCCCCTCCCCCCCAAAAGTGACGGAAAAATGGCAGTCCGTCTTATAGTCTAAATGCTAATGACCACATCCATTATGGAAGCGGTCATTAGTATGCAGGATGCGGGGAGTGATGAGGGAAGCACTGCGACAACTGTACTCACCTTCATGGTCTTCTTCCAGTCCCCGCTCTGCACTGTGTCTTGACTGCGTACAGCGTCAGGATGTAGTGTAGTGTACCTCAGGTCACAGTGTAGAGTGGAGCAGGAAGAAGACGAGGGAGCAGTGTGTCTTCGATCAGCAGATTGGCAGCGCCATCCAGAGCAAGCGAGGTATGTTTTTTTTTGTTTAATGTCGGATCTGAGGTATAACTTTGGCTCATCGGAGCCAATACATTCTAATACTGTACGGAGCTCCGTACAGTATTGAAACAAAGTTTTATGCGAATCGGCTTTGGATTTTTTATCTGAAGTTGATTCGCTCATCCCTTATGGCAGCCATGTTCCGGACATAGCCTAAAAGATAGGCCCCCTCACCGATTACTTGCTGGGGTATTCAGGTATTTCATTTTCCCTTTCATTTCAGAAATAAAAGGATGTGCTGAGACTTTTAACTCACCCTGTAAAACACTTTTGACTTACTTTATAGCATCTATTGATTGGTTTAACCACTTCCAGACCGGGCCATTTACCCCCTTTGCAAATCTGACATGTGTCACTTTATGTGGTAATAACTTTGGAACGCTTTTGCTTATCCAAGCCAATCTGAGATTGTTTTCTCGTGACACATTGTACGTCATAAATTTGAGCCAATATATTTCACCTTTATTTATGAAAAAAAAAAATCTAAAAATTCACCATATTTAAAACTTCTATTTCTCTGCTTTTAAAACAGAAAGTGATACATTATAAAATATATATTACTTAACATTCCCCATATGTCTACTTTATGTTGGCATCATTTTGTAAATGTCATTTATGTTTTTAGGACGTTAGAAGGCTTAGAATTTTAGAAGCAATTCTTAAAGTTGTTAAGAAAATTTCCAAAACCCACTTTTTAAGGACCAGTTCAGTTCTGAAGTCACTTTGTGGGACTTACATAATGGAACCAACCCATAAATGACCCCATTTTAGAAATGACACCCTCAAACTATTCAAAGCTGGTTTTAGAAATGTTGTTAACCCTTTTGGTATTCCACAGGAATTAAAGCGAAATAGAGGTGAAATTTCAAAATGTCACTTTTTTGCAGATTTTCCATTTTAATGATTTTTTTCCTGGGACACATCAAGGGCTAACCTCAAAACAAACCTCAATATTTATTACCTTGATTCTGCAGTTTGCAGAAACACCCCATATGTGGTCGTATACCGCTGTTTGGGCACATGACAGGGCACAGAAGGCAAGGCGCGCCATATGGTTTTTGGAGGGCAGATTTTGTTAAAATGGTCTTTGGGCACCATGTTGCATTTGAAGAGGCCCTCAGGTAACCCCACAGTGAAAACCCCCAAAAAGTGACCACATTTTGTAAACTACACCACCCAAGGAATTTTTAAGGGGTGTTTTTTAAGGGCTGTAGCTAGCACTTCACTCAACAGCTGTTTCATAGAATTACAATTTTTTTTTTTACAAGAAAATTGTACTTTAGGCCTAAACTTTCTTTTTCACAAAAGATAACCGGAGAATATCCCCTTCCCCCAATTTGCTGCCCACTTTCTCCTGAATACAGTAACACCCCATTTGTGGTCGTAAACTGTTATTTGGGCATACGCCTGGGCTCAGAAGGGAAAGAGCTGCATCTGGATTTTTTAACATGCAATTTTCTGTCATGGTTTTTAAGAGCAATAACTTTTTTTATTTTTGTTGAATGAGCTGCATAAGGGCTTATTTTGTGCAAGACAAGCTGTAGTTTTTATTAGCACCATTTTGGGGTACATTTTGCTTTCTAGTTGCCTTTTACCTCTTTTTTGGGAGGTAAAGTCACAAAAGCAGTTTGGTGTCATTTTTCTATTTATTTATTTTACATCGTTCACTTGTTGGGGTAGATCATGTGAAAATGTTATAGATCTGGTCATTACGGGCGCAATGATACCAAATGTGTGTCTTTTTTTTTTTTTACGTTTTACACAACAAAAACATTTTTAGAAAAAAAAACATGTTTTTGTGTTGCCATTTTCTTAGAGCCATATATTTTTCACTTTTGTGGCTATAGTTTTGTGTTAGGGCTTGTTTTTTTGCGGGACGAGGTGACGTTTTTTTATTTTAGATCATATTATATTATTATAGAGCCAGTCGTTGCAGAAGCGGTGGTACCAAATATGTTTTTTTTTATGTTTTTTCTTCTATTTTTTAAATAACGGATTTGGGGGGAATTTTAATTTTTATGTGAATTTCTTTTTTCTTTTTTTTTTTTAAAAACACTTTATTTTTTTCAATTTTTTATTTTATACTTTGTGTCCCCCATAAGATCATACTAGACCTCTGGGGGACATTTAACTTTTTTATTTTTTTTCAACTATTGATTTCTCCTGTAACTGGGGCTGACATAGTAGCCCCAGTTACAGTGGAAATACACCTCAAAGAGAGGCTGTACAGCAGTATACTGCGCTGTACAGCCTCAGTGCAGGGCTGATCGTGGTCTATGGCAGTGTTTCCCAACCAGTGTGCCTCCAGGTGTTTCAAAACTACAACTCCCAGCATGCCTGCACAGCCAAAGGCTGTCCAGGCATGCTGGGAGTTGTAGTTTTGCAACAGCTGGAGGCACGCTGGTTGGGAAACACTGGTCTATGGAAGACCGGATAACTTCTGCACTCCCATGGCGCCTGCAGTCACAGGAAGTGGCATATGTATACAGCGATCTAGAAGGAAGGAACACCCAGAAACGGTCCCTGCCTTCTCCCTGGGGTGCCCTGCTGTCACTGACAGCGGGCCCCCAGCTCGGCAGCTGCACGATTAGCGTGCAGCTGCGATCTCTGAATGGACGTTCCAGAATGTCCATTCAGAGATAAACCGACCGCCCAAGTGCATTTGTAGTCAATGGGCGGTCGGGAGGTGGTTAATTTTGAGGGGAAAAATTGCACCAAATTTTTTATGCAAATTGTCCCATCTTAGGCTCCTTTCACACTAGCGTTCGCTGGTCCGCTCGTGAGCTCCGTTTGAAGGAGCTCACGAGCGGACCCGAACGCCTCCGTCCAGCCCTGATGCAGTCTGAATGGAGCGGATCCGCTCAGACTGCATCAGTCTGGCGGCGTTCAGCCTCCGCTCCGCTCGCCTCCGCACGGACAGGCGGACAGCTGAACCCTGCTTGCAGCGTTCGGGTGTCCGCCTGGCCGTGCGGAGGCGTGCGGATCCGTCCAGACTTACAATGTAAGTCAATGGGGACGGATCCGTTTGAAGATGCCACAATATGGCTCAATCTTCAGGCGGATCCGTCCCCCATTGACTTTACATTGAAAGTCTGGACGGATCCGTCCGAGGCTATTTTCACACTAGCTTTTTTTTTGCTAATATAATGCAGACGGATCCGTTCTGAACGGAGCCTCCATCTGCATTATTACGATCGGATCCGTTCAGAACGGAGCCTCCGTCTGCATTATTACGATCGGATCCGTTCAGAACGGATCCGATCGAACGCTAGTGTGAAAGTAGCCTTAGACCACTTTCCTGCTAGCCACACCCCCTTCATAGGCCTGCACAGTGGATTTTAAACTTATTTAACATTTGAAATTTTGGTACATCTAATTAAATTTAGTAAATCTAACAAAAATAAAAAATCAAGCTTTTGATAAAAAGCTTTTGTTATTTATTTTTCAAAATGTATAAGATCCAAGTAAGACAGAGTACAGACAATGTAGCTTCGGATACTGAGATATGTTATTTTAGTTATTTTCATTCAAAGCTGCCTAGGCTGGCCCCCTTCAGAGCCCAACCATACCTCTCCTCTGATCATGCACTACAACCTCAGTAGCGCTGTTGCCCCGCCCCATACACAACCCTAGAAGACCGGAAAATATCCAGGAAGCGAGTACGCAGGCACGGGATTTTAGAGCTAGACCGAAAGGTCTAGCGCTGTCAATCAAAAGACATGGGGGCGTGATTAGGTGCAGAAGGCCAGCATTAGCAATGAACAGGGGCGTCGCAGAAGCAGTGCTCGGAAGGCATAAGCCCGCCTCCGACTGCTCGAATTCCTCATTAGCATATTTGGAACATTTGCATTTTCTGCCTAACCAGACCACTGACATGAGAAATAAAGGTATGTTTTTTGTCTCCATCGTCGGCCCTACTAGACTATATGCCTGGTAGGGAAGACATGATCTGGGTGACAGAGCCTCTTTAAGGTATTTGTGAATAGTTTTAAAAGCATTAGATTAGACCACTCAGAAATACTAAATGTTTGGTTTAGTTAATTTTCCCATGATTTAAAAGGGTACGATTTCTGAAATGTAACCTGACCAGGTATTAGTTGAAGTATAGGTTGTAAGCCCTTAAATCCATTTTAGAATAAAGAAAAACCCTGGGGTTGCAAAAAACTGACTACTGACTGCTTAGATAAAAATAAAGTGCTTTATCTAAAGGTACTTGCAATTATCAGATGGTTCTAGAGAGTAGGTTTGTTGCAATTGATGAAATTGACATAAAGAGGTAAAAGCGTACTGTTGAGAAATAGCGGTAATACCTTTCTGTACCCACTCTGTAAGGTTCAAACTGGGGATTGACCAAGACAAAAATTAGGAGATCAGGTTAGTACTAGAGGTTGTGCATCTAGGAAATGTGAACCAAATTTTAAGTTAAAGGAAGAGAAACTCTGAAAATTGGTAAGAGGCCCCCACCAGAGGCACCCCAAAATGGCGCAAATAATATGGATTTCAAGGATAAAGGAGTTCCCATATGGTGTTCAATGTGTACTGTGGGGGTTTCGCTCTAGTAGACAGGATTAGCGGACGCAGTATAGAGGCAATAACAAGTTGTTTGGATCAAACAGTTCAGTGTTCACACTTTAGGCAAGTGACAAAACAAGCAGTCATAATCAAACAAAAAGTCACCTTGCGGTGTTGGTGGTAATTCACACAATGCGGCAATTCTGCCTCAGAGTCCTTGACTATAGCAGCACAACCTGTTTTCACACCAAACAGGTAGCAAGCCTTCATCCAGACACAAGGCTCCCAGATCCCAACACAGAGACACGGCTTCTGAGTCCAGCTGTCTATTTAAGGACAGCCAGGTGCTGCCAAAACCCGGACTGGCACTTAAAATCTGGTCCGGTATTTGACCTCACCTGGCTGTAAATCAGCCCAGCAGCACATGCTGGAAGGAAAATACCTGTATTCCCAGACAAAACCTCTCACTGTGTCACATCCCCCCCCCTCCCCCTTTGTTCAACCCTGAGGGGGCGAACACACGATAGACAGTGTACCCGTGACAGGGTGTCATGTTACACATTTCTGTGTGTCCCTTCTCTCTTTCCCTCCTGCTGTGCTCTCTGCAAAGTCTCCTCCCCTTTCTCCCTTGCATTCTGGCTTCACTCTTCATATCAACCACATGTATCCTGTTAGCTGCTCACTACCATGATTTTTTGACCATCTGTGTTCATCAGTGTATGATCTGCACAGTTTGGAATAAACTCCTTTATGGTCTACAAGGTGTCATTTGGATCAAGTCACTGTCAGCCAATTCAACTAAGATTGATGGTTACCGCTATCTTATCACAACTGTAAGTTACAAAGATCACACTTTCAATGCTTAGACTGGAGAGGCAGAACAGTCAACAAATCGGTGAAAGGATCTTAGAAGATTAGCCAAATATCTTACAAAGGATTTGTGCTAGCTATGCATGTATAGTGAGATATGTATGGACACTGGAATATAGCAGCAAAGCACAGTGCAAGCCTGCATACTCCAGCCAGCAAGCAAATCTCAGTATATGATTTGTCAGTTTTCAGCACAGATTGACTGCAAAGACTGTTCATGGAACTGGTATATAATCAGCCTCTACACTGTATGTGTATTGCCACATGCATTTCTACCTGCAAGTGAATGTAAGCTCTGTATGCAAACTAGAGTAACTTTGCAGCAGCCATTACTATACTATTCCCTCTTGCTCCTCTCCCCACTGGGGAGCCTAGGAAACCCAATCCTCTAGCCAGAACATTGGTACATTTCCATGCAAACACATACCTTGTAATTTAACCCTCTACTTATCATCACAATGCACCCACAAGGCAATATACAATCTGAGGAACATAATACACAGCAAGAACCTGAACTTCCTTCAGATCAGGAGTTAGATTCTTTAAGGCCCATAAAACAAAAATGTTTAGTAAAACCAACTTGGGAAGTTCAACAGAACTACGAGTCTGGCAAAGAGGAACTGCTGTGTAACATCTGTCACTTATGGTCTAACACTGTTGAATGAATGTCAGCTCTGTCTCAACCAACTCATGAGGTATTGCACCTAGAGGGCACTGTTAAGCAATTGAATGTTGCTTATGAGAACTATCAAAGACTGTCTGCCAAATATGCTGATCTCTTAAAGCGGTACAGCACAGAAGATTCCTTACAAGAATTAAAGAAATTGAATGAGCTCAATCTTGCAAGAGACGATTCAGTAATACAAATAAAGACAACAGCAGAAGTACAAATCGCAGATCTCCATTAATCCATAACCCAGCTCTCCACAACGTCTAGGCGCGCCACAAGATCTTCCAAATCCTTACAATCAACATCTACTCTCAGCCAACAACTCATCAAAGCCCGCGCTGATGCAGAAGCTTCTAAAATCCAGGCAGCATTCGCCCAAGAGAAAGCAGAGATTGAAGCTGCACGGAAGAAAGCTGAGATGGAAGCTGAAGCTGCACGGAAGAAAGCAGAGATGGAAGCTGAAGCTGCACGGAAGAAAGCAGAGATGGAAGCTGAAGCTGCACGGAAGAAAGCAGAGATGGAAGCTGAAGCTGCATGGAAGAAAACAGATGGAAGCTGAAGCTGCATGGATGGAAGCTGAAGCTGCAAAGAAGAAAGCACAGATGGAAGTTTTGGAAAAACAATGTGAGCATGTCAAAGACATGACAAGACTAAGAGTCTTAGAGAAGGCCGCAAGTGATAATGAAAGAGGTATCAGTAGCAGTCACTCTGTTACATCTTATACATGAGATTCATCACGGACCTCTTCAGAACTCCATCATGTCATAGCAGCCAAAGCACTCAACTAAGGTGTTTTCTATGCACTTTCTCAAGCGGCAGAAACTGATACGGATGAAAATACTTTCTACCTTACTATGGCTCTAAACAGTTACCTCCTAACAAACCCACTACTATACAGCTACAAACCAACACACCCTTGGACTGTATGCCAGATCCAGTGTTAAACGCCTTTGCACCATCCTATGTGCCCAAGTGACTCAACCTCAGTGTACCAGCCACTGGTAACTAACTAACTCTGTCGCACCTGCAACTGTATACCCAAAGTCTTAGAAAACAGACACATGTCACAGTTTGCTAAATACATGCTTCGAAGAGAACTCACTAGGACGGGCCTCACCACGTTTCATGACAAACCTGAAAATTACAGAGGCTGGAAATTCACCTTTAAAGCCACAATCAGCGAGCTAGACATCACTGCTGCAGAAGAACTGGATCTACTTATCAGGTGGCTAGGTCCCCAGTCTGCCAAACGTATCAAGAGACTCAAAACAGGTCTTGACGCTGCTTGGGACAAACTTGAACGTAGCTTTGGCAGCTCTGAGGCCATCGAAGATGCCTTATTTAAGAGGTTGCAAGGCTTCCCAAAAATTACAGCTAAAGATGATCTAAAGCTTCAAGAACTCAGTGA
This sequence comes from Bufo gargarizans, assembly GCF_014858855.1. Classification (NCBI taxonomy): domain Eukaryota; kingdom Metazoa; phylum Chordata; class Amphibia; order Anura; family Bufonidae; genus Bufo; species Bufo gargarizans. Next base: position 516,033,654 of record NC_058081.1, on the reverse strand, counting down.
TCTTCTACTAGAGCTTCAACTAGCTAAGGCTGACACCCTCCTACCTGGACTTAGTTACCTCAACACCCCTTGTGGCATCAACCCTATTGTCCTTAAGCTACCATATGGCATTCAAGAAAAATGGGTTAGTCAGGGATCAACTTACAATAAAATATACGGAGTTGCCTTTCCTCCTTTTTCCTACTTCTGTGACTTCATAAGTGAAATTGCGGACTCAAAGAATGACCCAAGTTTCTTCTATGGTGACTGTAACCCTCTTAGTCCACCTCCTCCAGGACTTGCAAACACACGTATAACCAACAGAGACCGCAGGGGCCCAGTATCAGTGAAGAGAAATAATGTTCAACCTGCACCTGCTACGGTTCTTCAAAGGACTGGGCAAAACAAGAAACTTTAGGATCCAAATCGCCAATGTCTCATACATAACAAGCCACATCCACTTAAGAAATACATTGGCTTCAAAAAGAAACCTCTACAAGAACGTAAGGAACTTTTAAAGGGATTTGGAGTTTGTTTCAGATGCTGTGCCTCCACAAAACACCTTGCAAAAGACTGTAAGGCTGTAATGCATGGAATGCGGTAAGGAACAACAGGTACAAGCTCTTCATCTGTACCAACACAGCTCTACTCCATCCACAGACATTCCTCCTAGGGCAAAGCATGGCAGGGAGCACACTGAACAAACAGCTGCCTCCACCCCAGTATTCTCTACATGCACAGAAGTCTATGAGGAAGGACTTTGTGAGAAATCCTGTGCAAAGATATACTTGGTTAGTGTATAGACAAAGGGCCATCCTGAAAGGGCCATAAGACTGTATACCATTCTTGACGATCAGCGTAACCGATCTCTTGCAAGTACAAGGTTCTTTGATCTGTTAGGCATAGCAGGAGATGCTCTACCTTATACCCTAGGTAATTGTGCATGTATTACAGAAGTCTTGGGTAGAAGAGCCAGTGGCCTTGTAGCTGCTCCTCTCAAAAGCAACATGGAAATACCCTTGCCTACTTTCATCGAGTGTAATCAGATCCCAACTAACAAGGATGAGATCCCCACTCCTGAAGCTGCATTGCACAATTCTCACTTGAAGGACATAGCTAACTAAATACCAGCCTTTGATGAAAATGCTGATATCCTGCTGTTACTCGGGAGAGAGATTTTAAGGGTGCACAAGGTTCGCCATCAAATCAACGGCCCACATGATGCACCTTATGCCCAGCGTCTGGATCTAGGTGGGGTCATCATAGGCAATGTGTGCCTTAGCAATGCCAAGAAACCTTTCTCAGTTTCTTTCTTTAAAACACACGTTCTGCCAAATGGACGCACTACTTGTTTTCCACGATGACAACATTACTACAGTGTGAAAGGAAAGCTGCGTGACAAAGGTACGCGAGAGCACATCATACTAGATGATAGGAAGGGATTTATCTTCTGGGATGACAACATTGGAAACACAGTGTTTGAGTTAACCACAAGAGACAACGAGTTAGCAGCCATGATGGAAGACAAAGAATTCTTGAGAACCATGAGGAAAAAGTTTTACCAAGATATTCCAACAGCTGGATGGAACCGCTACCATTTTGCACCCCAAGGAAGAGAATTTCAAATAATAGACAACATGCAGATTTACGGTTCATCTCTTTAGAGCGCAACCTGAACCGGAAACCGGAGATGAAGAAACATTTTGTCGACTTTATGCAGAAGGTGTTTGAAAGAGATCATGCTGAGCCTGCACCCCTTTTTACACAAGGTGAAGAATGCTGGTACTGTTGTGGCAGACCAAGGGTCAGTCACGTGATGATCGTTGCCATGTGTTCTGGTGAATGACGTCGACAGAGGAAATGACAGAGGTCAGCGTGTAGTTCAAAATTCTGCCAGGATCCTAGCCCCTTTATTTATACACAGTTCAAAGGGTGTAACCTCTCAAAGTAAAATATGATTGGTTTACAGATATTTCAATAATGGCTTCTGATTGGTTAGAACTGAATCCATCTATTGATTGGTTAATATTGTGTGGGCTTTTTAATATTCCACTAGCGGGTTAATAGCGAAGACTATTCCTAGCAAGGAATGCATATTTGGTTATTAGCACGCACACGCTTATCTTATCTTAACACACACACAGATGCTAAACTAACATTGTCTTTCAGCTTAATTCTTGTTTTTCAGCTGTAAGCTGTTGCTATTTTCTATTGCGCACACAGAGAAATGAAAACGTAAAGTCCTTTATAATATCCACTTTTAGAAAAGCTGGATAATTTCTTTAACATTTCCCTCCTCTTTTAAATTTTCTGTGGGCGCTGAAGAATCTCTTCACATGGTAGACGTTTCTTCTGGAGGCTTCATTGTATCATTTGTGTGTATCTTGCTAACTTACTATCCTGCCTGAGCAAACAAATGACCCCTTAGACCAGTGGTCCCCAACCTTTTTTGCACCAAGGACCAGTTTCATGCAAGACAATTTTCCCAGGGACCGGGTGAAGGTGGGTGAAGGGGGCGGGGGTTCTGGGGCAGGGCTTAGGGGGTGGGCGGGGCTGACTGATTCACGCGCATAACAAAACACAAGGTGCATATTAAAATATATAACACTATATAACGACTAAATAAACTGACTATGGTCTCTGCTGCACTGTACCATATTTTTCTCCCTATAAGATGCATCTAGGTTTTAGAGGAGAACAATAAGAAAAAAAAAATTCATTACACCTCAGGTCAGACCCCCAATGTTAATCAGACCTCAGATCAGACCCTCAATGGCTCAGATCAACCCCCAAACCTTTAGCCATCTATCAGCCCCCCAATGTCACCATAAGCCCCCCCAACGTCAGCCTCTCATGTCTGCCCTTCATGTCTGCCCCTCATGTCCCCCAGGTCAGCCCTCAGCCCCTAGTGCAAATAAAATAAAAAAAACACTTACCTCTCCTGCTCCTGGTCACCATCGCAATCCTCTTCATTCTGCTGTCGGCTGGCTGTGTATAGCAGCACACAGTGTGAGTTCACAGAGCTACCTCACGTTGTGCGCAGCCCTGCACAGCTGATAGCCGAGCTGTGGACCAGGAAGTGATGAGTACAGATCCTTCACCGCTTCCTGGTCCTTCTGTACTAATGAAGCGCTTCCATAATGGAAGTGCTTCATTAGTACAGAGTTAAAGACTGCCCTGATCGCCACGGTCGGGCAAACCATCTTCCAGGGCCCGGTCCTGGGCCGCGGCCCGGCGGTTGGGGACCGCTGCCTTAGACAGCCTGTACTTCACAGAGTATACAGATAATCTGCATAGACCATGCGATGCAAGCATCGATTCCAGACCGGTAGTCATTTTTCCTAAACAAGCACACACACTATCTAAGTGGATGTAGGTGCAGCATTGTTGCCCCATGCATTATTGTCCATAGTTCTGGATACACCTTCTTCTGCTTCTGTGTTGGAATCTCTAGGAGCTGGTAGGTCAGCTATGCCGCTAGGAGCATCAGCAGAAAGCCTAAAAGTTTCTGTGTAGCTGTGGTCCTCTGTTGTAGAATCAGGAAGGTGAGCATCATCTTGGGCGTTGCTGTCCCTAGGTTGAACAGTGCTGTCAATCATGGCATATCCCTTGACCAATATGGTGCGACCTGGAAGTGTAGCTACGTGGAGTAGGCCTGGAATCACCTTGAAAGTCCACCTCCGTCCTCCTCTAGTCAACGCTACGGACACTTCGGTGATGGGAAACCTGGGACGGACAATTCCTTCCTGCCAAAGATGCGCCTCCATCCGAACTTCCACTTAGGTCCCGGAGCTACTCCTTAATACAGAACAGAAAGTGATAAACGTAGTAACAGTGCAACCTGTGTGATTCCATCTGGAACCACCACTATAGTGTCTCCACACTGTTGAGTGTACAGAACTTGCGTGATCCCTAGGGTCTTTACTATGTGTCTCATTATCTCCCCCAGTGAATTAAGTACCTCTGTCTGACTGTATCACCTCTGGAATCCCATATCTGCAGACCAGTGGCGTAGCGTGGGTTGCCAGCACCCGGGGCAAGCCAACAAAGAGGGGGCCAGTACATTAATAATAAAGAGGGGGCCAGTACATTAATATTAAAGAGGGGGGCATTATATTAATAACAAAGAGGGGCCATTACATTAATAATAAAGAGGGGGCCATTACATTAATAATAAAGAGGGGGCCATTATATTAATATTAAAGAGGGGGCCATTATATTAATATTAAAGAGGGGGGCATTATATTAATAATAAAGAGGGGGCCATTACATTAATAATAAAGAGGGGGCCATTACATTAATAATAAAGAGGGGGCCATTACATTAATAATAAAGAAGGGGCCATTACATTAATATTAAAGAGGGGGCCATTACATTAATATTAAAGAGGGGGCCATTATATTAATATTAAAGAGGGGGCCATTATATTAATAACAAAGAGGGGCCATTATATTAATAACAAAGAGGGCCATTACATTAATAACAAAGAGGGGCCATTACATTAATAACAAAGAGGGGGACATTATATTAATAACAAAGAGGGGGACATTATATTAATATCAAAGAGGGGGCCATTATATTAATATTAAAGAGGGGGCCATTATATTAATAGCAAAGAGGGGGACATTATATTAATAACAAAGAGGGGCCATTACATTAATAATAAAGAGGGGCCATTACATTATTAATAAAGAGGGGGTCATTACATTAATAATGTATTGGCCCCCTCTTTATTATTAATATAATGTCCCCCTCCTCTTTGTTATTAATATAATGGCCGCCTCTCCACCCTCTTATTACTGTGCCAATGCCATTGAATAGGATAGCCTCTTTCTGCTCCAGTCCTCTCCCACCCCCCATACTGCCCCCAGAGCCTCTGCAATTAGGTAAGGTAACATAAAAAAAAAAAAAAACTTACCTCTCTCCATCCCCGCTTGTGGCATCCCGGCGCAGGCGGTCACGAATGCCTCACTGTGCCTTCCTGTGCCGCGTCATCGCATCATCTCGCGAGACCCGACGCAGGAGGTCACAATGAGGTTATCGTGACCGAGTCCTGCATCGCTCTACTGCCTTATAGGCTTCAGGCCACTAGGCCTGAAGCCTATGAGGCATAACGGAGGGGACGGGAGCCATAGGCTGCTGTAGCCCTCATTGAAATTTCGGCTGCCTGGCGCCCCCTGCAATTTGGCGCCCGGGGCAATGGCCCCTCTGGCCCCCCCCACGCTACGCCCCTGCTGCAGACTACTTCTGACAATATTTTCTTAGCAGTGTTTTTGGCTGTAGCCGTAGTTACTGGCCAGCCTGAGAATACATCAATGGTTACAAGGACATACTCATATGTGCCGACCTTGGGTAGCTGTATGTAATCCACCTACACTCTTTGAAACGGGTACAAAGGTTTGGGAGTGTGTTTCTTGGGGGTCTTTATGAACCTCCCAGGGTTATGTCTGGCACATGTAAGACAACCCTGAACAAACTTTTCAAAGAGGGTCTGAATTCCAGCTGCAAACCAATGTTCTAACACTAGTGCCCTCATAGCTCTTTTTGACAAATGAGTAGGGTCATGTGCTAAATTGGCCATCATTGAATACAAACTCCAAGGCAAACATGTTCTGCCATTTACCTACCAGAGCTCTCCTGTCTTCGTGGCCCCCACCTCCATCCATACCTTTTTGTCCTGAGGCGTTATCTGAGCCTGTAGTTCCTGCAAGAGCGGCAAATCTGGCATAGTTGGTAAAAACAATGTCAGGAGTGGCAGACCAGCTCCTTGGCCTGCTTGAGCGTTTCCCACGACTAGCGAATCATCTTGCTTCACATGGGCTGGTACTTTAACAATGGCTACCTCTGTGGGCAGCTCTAGGGCCTCTATGAGGCTCTGTACGGCTTCTGAATTTTAAATAGGTTTGCCCGATGAAGTCAGAAATCCCCTAGTCTTCCAAATAACACTATAGTCATGTGCTACCTCGAAAGCATACCTGGAATCTGTGTAACAATTAATTCTCAGTCCCTTACCCAATATACATGTGTCAGTGAGTGCCTTCAATTCTGCCTCCTGTGCAGAAGCACAAGATGGAAGTGTTTTTTGTATAATTACCTTACCATCTTGGATTACAAGTGTCCTTTTTCATCATTCCACCATCTGGAGCCATCTACAAAATACTCAGCATCAGGGTTAGTTAATGGTATTTCAGTAACATTTGGTAACCTTTTTGTTTCTGCAATCATCAATTTGCAACTGGATCAGACATTTCTACTACTCCCACTTCCCCCTCTTCTTATAAATCCACTGGAAACATAGTAGCTGGATTTAGAACAGTACATCGCTGTAAGGTAATGTGGGGACTGAGGAGCGTCATCTCATATTTTGTAATTCTGGCTTGAGACAAAGGTTTCAATTTGGTGGTGTGTAGTAGTTCAGCAACTGAATGCGTACTTGTAATGTAAGAGGGTGTTGTAGTACCAAGTCTTCTGTTTTTAGCACTAATTCAGGGTCTGCGGCATCAGTTCTGAAACAAGTGGGTAGTGCTCTAGCAATACTATCTAGACTGGTAGAATAGTATGCTATGGGCCTAGTGTTCTGTGTCAGTACACTTGAGGCAAATCCCCCATGCTCATGACAATACAATGTGAATTTTGTTTGTAATTGGGGATGCCCAAAGCCGGTGTTGTAGTGAGAGTTAGTTTTTTTTTTTTTTTTTTCAACTTCTCTTTATTTGAAGAAGACAGCAAAGACAAGTTACATAATTCTCCAGAGTACAGCATTGTACAATTATTATTATTATTATTATTTTTTTTAAACATAATCCCCATACAACTTTTTCCCCTCCCTCCCCCTCCCCCCTCTCATCTCGACTTCAGCATATGATGAATCTATTGTCACGGTTCGCCATCCCTCTCACTGATTCCCTGACCTGCTTTTTCATTTAGCAACTGGTACCATGGATCCGAAGTTCCCAATTTTAAGAACCACTCCGTTTGGGTAAACGGCACAACAATACCTCGAATTTCATCCTTGTTGAGGAAATGTTCCATATATGGTCTCCACTTTTTGAAAAAGGGCCCTGTCAACTTTGACTTGCAAATTTCCGCCTCAATACATTCAAGCTTCAAACAATGCGTGGATAAGCGAAATGCCTCATCAATACTAGGTAGCTCTGGACGTAGCCAGTGAGCTAGTATACTCCGCTTGGCTGCCAGTAGTATCACATGTATTGAGTAGTTTAGACGAGGTTGCACCTCAGCTCTCCCTACTTGAAATATAATCAATTCTGGGTCCAAAGGAATCTTCATCTTGTACTTGTTGTTAATCTTATCAATGATAGAGTTCCAGTAAACCTGAACTTTTACACACGCCCACAGCCCATGTGTGAGATCAGTGTTTGGAGTGTTGCATTTAGGGCATTGCGTTATTCTATCTGGTAAGCTATTGGCTGCCCCCCTTGGCAAGTGGAAACCATATATGGCTCTATGCAGTATCTTAAAGTAAGATTCCCTCCATATTTTACTGCTAATCATTTTCCGTATCTTGTCCCATCCTTCCAACAACTGATCGGGCAGGTTCATGTTCGGGAAGTCCTTAAGCCAGCTCTTGAATAAAGCTGCATCTCCTCTCCTTGACTCCTCATCCCGCAAACAGCTATAAATGAAGGACAGATCTTTTCGGCTCCCTTCATTACCTATCAAAGTATCAAAGGGTCCAGGTAAAAATACCTTAGCCAAATCTCTCACCCTTCTTTGTAGAAAAGCTTTTATCTGGTAATATGCCAGAAAATGATTAGGAGAGATTCCATATATTGTCTGAATTTCCTGGAACTCATATAGCCTCTTTTCTTCCTGTTTCCATAGATGACTGACCCTTAGGATCCCCTTCTGCCCCCATTGAACCAATTGTTTATCACTCATGGCCGATTCAAACTCAGGATGACCCCACAAACCCATTCTGCTAGAGACCTCACATGACAGACCGAAAGTTTTCCGAACTGCCCTCCATGTTGCTATAGTATCCCTAAGGAGAACGCTTCGCTTCACTGACGAGGGCAGTCGAGAGAACCTAGTGTGTAAAAGAGCATTCAATTTCCACGGCTTTACTAATTCCCTTTCCACGTGAAGGACCGAATAGTAGGATGTATCCTGAATCCAATCCAGACCATGTCTCATCAAGCTTGCGAGATTATACTTCCGAATGTCTGGGAACCCCAATCCCCCTCTTGATTTATGCCTTGTAAGCGTTCGGATAGATATCCTACTTTTCTTATTCTGCCAGATGAATGCGCGAAACGCCCTTGTTAACACTTGGATATCAGCATGTTTCAGGAGGAGTGGCAAGGTCTGCATGGGATACAGGAGTTTACTAAAGCTCATCATTTTAAGCAGATAAACCCTACCCAGAAATGAGATAGGCAAGTTCTCCCACTTTGTTAGTTCCGTCAAAATTTTCCTAATTAATGGAGGGTAATTTAAAGAATAAAGTGTATCCGGGGTCCTACCAATCTTTATGCCCAGGTATTTGATGTATTGAAGAGCTATCTTAACCGGGATACCCCTTTGATCCCTCTCCCCCCTATGTTGAGGAGGAGATAGATCTAGTAATTCAGACTTAGTCATATTGACTTTAAAACCCGACATGCTTCCAAAATTCGCTAGAAGGTCAAAGAGTGCTGGGATGTCAGAATCTGGGTGGGCAAGGAATACTAATAAATCATCAGCAAAAAAGGTGTGAGTGAGCACTTGAGCTCCAATACGTATTCCCCTAATTGAATCATTTGTACTCAATGCCTTTGATAGCAGCTCCATAGCAATATTAAAGAGCAAAGGTGACAGTGGACACCCCTGCCTGGTACCTTTTTGTAGTTGAAAGGGGGCGGATAAAAATCCTGGAATAGCCACTCTGGCCATCGGGGAGTTGTACAAGGCAGCGACATAGGTTCGGAAAGCACCCGTAAACCCCATGGCGTCCAATACCTTGTTCAGCCATCCCCAGCTCACGTTGTCAAAAGCTTTTTCAGCATCAATGGCCAATAGAGCTGGGGATGGATGAAGTTGTGGATTGGTCTTGATATCATCTAGCACCGCCATTATTTTCCTGATGTTATATACAGCTGACCTGCCCTGTATGAACCCTACTTGATGGGGGGATATAAGTTTTGGTAAAAATGATGCCAGCCTATCTGCTAGCAACTTGGATAGGTATTTTAGATCATTATCTATAAGCGAGATTGGGCGGTACGATGCTGCTAGCCTACTATCTCTCCCCTCCTTGGGTAATACCTTAATATAAGCTGTGTTCATATCAGTCTTATCGGTATCGGCTGCCCCTGTAGTATGTCGTTATACAGTTTTGTGAGTGTCTTAGACACATCTTGGGCCATGACTTTGTAAAATTCGTTAGTATACCCATCCGGGCCTGGGGCCTTCCCATTGCTTGATTTTTTTAATTACCTCTGTGACCTCTTCCTCCGTGACTGGTCTGTTTAACGCCTCTAAATTTTCCTGCGATACTTTTGGCAAGTTCAAAGAATTCAGCCATCCTACCCCCTGTGTGTCTCTCTTCTCCTCGCTTGAGTAAAGTGACTTATAAAAGTCGCTCAAAATACTCACTATTTCTTGTGGTTGGTGACACAAGATACCCCTGTCATTGTTTAATCCAGTAATGGGGTAGACTGACGCAGACCCTTCGCTAATGAGGCCAGCATCCTCCCAGATTTATTCCCGTATCTGAAAAATTTTGCTTCGCGCTTTTTACCCTCTAGCTCCTCCTTTTGTCTCAACCAATGTTCATAATCTGATTTCTTCTCTTGCCACTCTTTTTTTGTACCTTCCGAGGGGTTACTTTGGTGGGCTGTGTAAGCATCTTTTAACGCCAATGATAACACTCTAAGTTTCTGCGCTGTTGTTTTTTTAAGCCTATTTACGTGGGCCATAATATTTCCCCTAAGAACTGTTTTTCCTGCTCTCCATATCAGCTGAGTGTCACCCGAGTCAGCATTATGTTCCAAATATTCCATCCACCAATGTTTTAACATTTCTACAAATGACTCATTTGAGGCTAGGTCAGACGGAAATCTCCATAGAAAATCCTTACCCCTCGGATAATTATCTGTAAGACTCATGATCACGGGAGAGTGGTCAGATATAACCAGATCTCCTATTTCCACCTCTTGGATTTTGCGTAGTATCGAGTCAGACTGTCAGAAAATAATCCAGACGGGACCAAGAGTCGTGTACTAGGGAGAAGTGGGTATATTCCCTGTCCTCTGGATGTTTAACTCGCCATGCGTCGTATAGCCCCAGATCTCCCACTACTGTACCTAAGATCTTATCCCTCTGACGAGGTGTTATGATCTTGCCTTTCACATTACGCCTATCTTCCTCATGACACATCACCGAGTTCATGTCCCCTGCCTATAATTTTATGAGCATTAGTGTCCTGCATGACCAAACTCCTCACATTGGTAATAGAATTCTTTGTTAGCTTCGTTCGGTCCATATAGATTATAAATGCTTACAACTTCAGCCGGGAATTGTAAAACTACCTGCACCCACCTTCCCTCTGTATCCTCCTGTACCGAAGTGACCTGACATTTTAGATTCCTATGTAGTAATATCAATACCCCTCCCTTATTTCCTAATGGCGGAGAGCCTAAAACTTGCCCCACCCACAATTTATGCATGCGGGGGAAGTCTTTCCTGTCTAAGTGGGTTTCTTGGAGTAAGGCAATATCCGCCTTAAGGCGTTTAAGATGTCTGAGCACCATCATTCGCTTTTGGGGGGGACTTCAACCCTTTGACATTCCAAGTAACTAACTTTGTCATCTTGCTATTTTTATGCATTCTGGCCGAACCATCATATTACAGTCGAGATGAGCCCCTTTTACCCTCCCCCTCCTCCCCCCCCCAAACCCCTAATGCAAAAAACATATTAACTGCAACTTGAACCATAAGCCCATCTTTAGGCCATAAGTAGTAACATATGTCGACTTCACTTCTTCCCAGCATAATCTCCCCTCCTCACCAGGACGCACTGCACCCAACCTCCACTCCTGAGAAAGACTTAGCTCTTACCGTAGGATACGACATATAAGCAGTATTACCACCCCCCCTTAAAGGAACAGTACCCCGCAACATTACCCAACGTCCCACAAAGCATAGAGTTCAGGTGAAGGTCACACTTGTCTTGGGTCTAATCTTCTTTTTGTTCTCGAGTAGCTGCACTTCCCTGGTCTCCATCAGGTCTTGGGTAAGAACTGCTGCTCGTCTCGGCGCGCTATCTTCGGATCTTGAAATGTATATAGTTGGCCATCCGGCGAATGAACTTTCAATGTGGCAGGGTAGATCAGCGCAAATTTGATTTGATCCTGATAAAGACTGGAGCAGATTGGCGAAAACTCCCTCCTGCGCTTCGCCACGTCCACAGAAAAGTCCTCAAAGAGGAGGATTCGGGAGCTTCCTATCTCTAGAGGGTCTCTCCGCTTCTTGTACGCTCGCAAGATTGCTGCTTTATCCGAGTAATCCAGGTATCGGACTATCACTTGCCTTGGCCTTGGAGTCAACGCTGTGTGACTTTGCGAGCTGCCCTGTCGCTGCTCCGCCGGTGGTGAAGGCGCTGGGCCAATTCTGTGGGCCCTTTCCACTTTGCACGCTGCTGGCAATTGCAATGCCATGGGCAGATCTTTCTCACAGAGAGCCACCAGGTCCCGCGCAGGAACCGATTCTGGTACTCCGACCAAGCGCAAGTTGTTCCGGCGGGATCGATTTTCTAGATCTTCTATTTTCGCCTTCATCTGTTTATTCTCTATCTGGAGAAGAGAGCATGCAGCCTGACTTTGGGCTTGCGCGTCTTCCAATGCACTTACTCTCTCCTCCACCGAGTCAATCCGGCGACCTTGTTCAGAAATATCATGGTGTAGCTGCGCCAGCGAGGCCGTCACCGTAGTGGCCAGTGATTCCTGCAAGTCAGGTAATATTCGCGCTGCCACTTCCAGCGCCAGGCTTTTGTAATCTATGCCTGCAGGATGTTTATCTCCCTCCTCACTCACATCTTCATGAGGAGGTGCCGAAAGGTCTTCACTGGATAATGGCGTGGGTGGGGGCAGGTCCGCCATTTCGCGCGGCACCGCCAGTGCATGAGTCGCTTTCTGCTGATTCTTTTGCTTGCTTCTGCTCCCCATAGTTATCAGAAACCGTTCCATGCACCCCGCAAGGGATACACAGAGTACCGGTCCGGTCAGGTCTTGACAAGTTAGCCGGGGAGCAGTGATTTTCAGAGTAAGTCGGAGCGGAGCTCTACTCAGTGCCTCCGACCATGCTGGCGCCGGAACCGGAAGTCCGAGAGTTAGTTTTAATGCATGGAATGCACTCACAGCTTCTGGTGTTAGTTCAAAAAGCTCTACTTTGAGGCAGTCATATAGCGGTTGCCTGATCTGAGAGCAATCCTTAATCCAAGGGTGGCAGTATCTGACAAAGCCAATAAAGGCACACAGAGCCCTTGGAGTAATTGGCAGGGGGTGCTGCTGTATAGCACTAACTCTCTCAGGTGTAAGGTGTTTAGTGCCTGGATAAATACAGTGACCTAAGAAAATCACAGTAGATTTACAAAGTTGCAGCTTCTCTTTGGAAGCTTTACAACCATTTTCAGCAAGGAAAATATGCAAGGATAAAGTTTCCTCTTTACATAGTTCAAGACTGTGAGAGCAAAGCAACAGATCATTAATATATTGTAAAAGAACGTTGTCCAGATAGGCCGGCTGCCTGGACTGCAGCTCAGAATGTAGAGCAGTATAGAAAATATCAGGAGAATTGGCGGCCCCTTGTGGTAAAACGACCCATGTATACTGCTTGTGAAAAGGGACAGAGAAGAAAGCATTTGCAAGATCAACGACAGTAAAATATGTGGCATCTATAGGTACTTGGTTTAACAATGTGTGCGGACTGGGCACTTGTGGTGTATTTGTGACAGTTACAGCATTTACTGCCCTTAAATCATGTACCATATGATAGACTGGAGGCTGACCCTTCACAGTCTGTCTCTTCTTCACAGGAAATAGGGGCAATAGCATCTTCCTGTGAAGAATTTAGTGGGTACTGTCGTACACATGGCGGCTTAGTGCCAGGTTTCAGCTGCACAACTACCGGAGTTACTGGCAGTCTACCCACGTCTGTCTTGGAAGTTGCCCACAAATGTGATGGGTGTAAATTTAGAGATAGAGGAGGCACTAAATGTCATTAAAGACATAAGTGCACACAGATTGTCTTCAGGCACAGGGGCTGTGATTTGGGGTTTTCCTGAAGAGAAATCCACAGATGCTTTCATGGCACTAAGCACATCGGTCCCCAGCAAATTGTATGGACTATCTGAGCTTACCAACAAACGCGTGACAATAGATAAGGCATTATGAATGTTAAGTTTAACAGGCTTTGGTAGTGGGAGTTTAACAGACGTTCCCTCAACCCCTTGACAATAAATGTAATCTGAGGAGATAAGCTCCTCAGGCACATATTTTTCTTGTATTAGGGCAGTGGTCGGCAAAGTGCGGCTCGCGAGCCACAAGTGGCTCTTTAGACCCTTCTATGCGGCTCTTTGGTGCGGGCTCCATGGGCGTAGCTATAGGGGGTGCAGAGGTAGCAGTCGCTACCGGGCCCAGGAGCCTGAGGGGGCCCAAAGACCCTTGTGCCACATAAGAAGACACACAATGCACTGAGGGAAGGGGGGCCCAAGCTGAACTCTTGCACCAGGGCCCATGAACCGTTAGCTACGCCCCTGGCGGGCTCCCACGGCGACCCATCCTGCACACTAGGGCTGCACGATATATTGAAAAAATAATCAAATCACGATTTGGCCGACCTGAAAATGCTGCGATTATATATGAAGGCGGTCCGTGCACATAACTGGCTTTGTGTGTAAAGTATTTTACTACTGTCTGAAACAAGCTCTCTCCTATTGATAAAATATCCAGCCTCTGTACTCACTGTCACTATGAATGCAATGCACTGCAGCGAGCGACTTCCAGTGCAGCTACATCACTTCCGGGTATAGACTTTTGTCTGGGTACAGAAAAGTGGCAGAACACCGGCCGGCGCGTGACTGACGTCACTTAGTCACGCTCCTGCTTCCTGAATTAAGTGGGAGGAGCGTGACTAAGTGCATTCATAGTGAAAGTGAGTACAGAGGCTGGCCATTTTATCAATAGGAGAGAGCTTGTTTCAGACAGTAGTAAAATACTTTACACACAAAGCCAGTTATGTGCGCAGTTTAGGACACATGAGGGGGACCAGCATAAGATGCTATATGTGTGTCTTATGCTGGCCCCCCTCATGGCCCTATGTGTCATAGCACACATCCCCTAACAGTGCCATCCACAGATCCACCCCATAACAGTGTCCTCCACAGATCCCCCATAACAGTGTCCTCCACAGATCCCCCATAACAGTGTCCTCCACAGATCCCCATAACAGTGTCCTCCACAGATCCCCCATAACAGTGTCCTCCACAGATCCCCCATAACAGTGTCCTCCACAGATCCCCCATAACAGTGTCCTCCACAGATCCCCCATAACAGCATCCTCCACAGATCCCCCACATAACAGCGTCATCCACAGATCCCCACATAACAGCGTCATCCACAGATCCCCCACATAACAGCGTCATCCACAGATCCCCCACATAACAGCGTCATCCACAGATCTCCCACATAACAGCGTCATCCACAGATCCCCCACATAACAGCGTCATCCACAGATCTCCCACATAACAGCGTCATCCACAGATCCCCCACATAACAGCGTCATCCACAGATCCCCCACATAACAGCGTCATCCACAGATCCCCCTACATAACAGCGTCATCCACAGATCCCCCACATAACAGCGTCATCCACAGATCCCCCTACATAACAGCGTCATCCACAGATCCCCCTACATAACAGCGTCATCCACAGATCCCCCACATAACAGCGCCATCCACAGATCCCCCACATAACAGCGTCATCCACAGATCCCCCACATAACAGCATCATCCACAGATCCCCCACATAACAGCGTCATCCACAGATCCCCCACATAACAGCATCATCCACAGATCCCCCACATAACAGCGTCATCCACAGATCCCCCACATAACAGCCTCATCCACAGATCCCCCATATAACAGCGCCATCCACAGATCCCCCATAACAGTGCATCATCCACAGAAGCTTTACAGTGGGTCATCCACAGAAACTTTACAGTGGGTCATCCACAGATGCTTAGCAGTGGGTCATCCACAGAAGCTGAACAGTGCTCCATCCACAGATACATAACAGTGTGTCATCCACAGAAGCTTAACAGTGCATCATCCACAGAAGCTTAACAGTGCGTCATCCACAGATGGTGAATAACAACAGTGCTATGGACACACTTCCGAGGCAGCACTATCAGTGGTGTCGTGGGGACACTTCCGAGGTGGCACCACTTTCTTCAACTATCAGTGGAGCTGTGGGCACACTTCCGAGGCAGCACTATCCACTGGTTGGCAACACTACAGTATAGTCTTGCCCACACACAGAGTAATTCACACATCTTCTCTGGGGTTACTTGCTGGAAACCCCTCTATGTTGTTTCTATGGCACAGAAAGCACACAAACACTGCTATACAAATGATAACTGCAACCACCCAATCCAAACTGGTATCATAATACTCACGCATGTATACACTATACAGCACAGGAGTTGACAACAGTGCAGTAATTCGTACTCACACAATATCAGCAGGCACTCAGCAGATGTGAAACCACACAGCATGACATAACATTGGAACAATCCCTGACCTCAGGAGCCTTGTTCAGGTACCAACAAGGAACTGCAGGACCCCTATCCAATCTTACTGGACAGCTTTATACACTACCACTTCTCACAGCCTACTCTAAGATAAGTCCGTCAACCTGTTTCTCCACCAGAACCAGAGGCTTCCAGAGACACTGATCAGACAAGCCAGTCAGTGGGCTCTGGACTTTTAGCTTGGCCCAGGGGAGGCAGGGTCAGACCCTTCCTAGATTCAGCTTATCTCAGCCACTCACACATCCGTGCATTCATACACCTAGAGACAGTTTTGCACATACAGTGGGGCAAAAAAGTATTTAGTCAGCCACCAATTGTGCAAGTTCTCGCACTTAAAAAGATGAGAGGCCTGTAATTTTCATCATAGGTATACCTCAACTATGAGAAACATAATGAGAAAAAAAAATCCAGAAAATCACATTGTCTGATTTTTAAAGAATGTATTTGCAAATTATGGTGGAAAATAAGTATTTGGTCAATAACAAAAGTTAATCTCAATACTTTATGGAGGAATGGGCCAAATTACAAGCAACAGTGTGTGAAAACCTTGTGAAGACTTACAGAAAACGTTTGACCTCCATCAAGTGTATATACTTTGTTGGCAATGATGGAGGTCAAACGTTTTCTGTAAGTCTTCACAAGGTTTTCACACACTGTTGAGGTATTCATTCCTCCATGCAGATCTCCTCTTGAGCAGTGATGTTTTGGGGCTGTCGCTGGGCAACACAGACTTTCAACTCCCTCCAAAGGTTTTCTATGGGGTTGAGATCTGGAGACTGGCTAGGCCACTCCAGGACCTTGAAATGCTTTTTACGAAGCCACTCCTTCATTTCCCGGGCAGTGTGTTTGGGATCATTGTCATGCTGAAAGACCCAGCAACGTATTATCTTCAATGCCCTTGCTGATGGAAGGAGGTTTTCACTCAAAATCTCACGATACATGGCCCCATTCATTATTTCCTTTACATGGATCAGTCGTCCTAGTCCCTTTGCAGAAAAACAGCCCCAAAGCATGATGTTTCCACCCCCATGCTTCACAGTAGGTATGATGTTCTTTAAATGCAACTCAGCATTCTTTCTCCTCCAAACACGACGAGTTGAGTTTTTACCAAAAGTTCTACCTTGATTTAATCTGACCATATGACATTCTCCCGATCCTCTTCTGGATCATCCAAATGCTCTCTAGCAAACTTCAGACGGGCCCGGACATGTACTGGCTTAAGTAGGGGGACACATCTGGCACTGCAGGATTTGAGTCCCTGGCGGCGTAGTGTGTTACTGATGGTAGCCTTTGTTACTTTGTTCTCAGCCCTCTTCAGGTCATTCACTAGGTCCCCCTGTGTGGTTCTGGGATTTTTGTTCACCGTTCTTGTGATCCTTTTGACCCCACGGGGTGAGATCTTGCGTGGAGCCCCAGATCGAGGAAGATTATCAGTGGGCTTGTATGTCTTCCATTTTCTAATAATTGCTCCCACAGTTGATTTCTTGACACCAAGTTGCTTGCATAGTGCAGATTCAATCTTCCCAGCCTGGTGCAGGTCTACAATTTTGTTTCTGGTGTCCTTTGACAGCTCTTTGGTCTTGGCCATAGTGGAGTTTGGAGTGTGACTGTTTGAGGTTGTGGACAGGTGTATTTTATACTGATAACAAGTTCAAACAGGTGCCATTAATACAGGTAACGAGTGGAGGACAGAGGAGCCTGTTAAAGAAGAAGTTACAGGTCTGTGAAAGCCAGAAATCTTGCTTGTTTGTAGGTGACCAAATATTTATATTACCAAGGAATTGACTAATTAATTCATTAGAAATCCTACAATGTGATTTTCTGTATTATTTTACCCCATTCTGTCTTTCATAGTTGAGGTAATCCTATGATTAAAATTACAGGCCTCTCTCATCTTTTTAAGTAGGAGAACTTGCACGTTTGGTGACTGACTAAATACTTTTTTGCCCCACTGTATAGGGGAAATAAGCAAACATTCACCAGAACACGGTGCAGGCACCACGTTCACACACCACACTGCAGAACAGCGAGCAGAGCTCAGGAGACAGGCAGTAACACAATGGGTTACTTACCGCGGTCTTCCTGGGTCCTTGTCTCCGTATCGGGCTCTGCAGCTAAGAGCGTTGTTGTGGTGCCTGCATTCTCCACCAGAAAATGTTGTGGCAGACTAAGGGTCAATCACGTGATAATCATTGCCACGTGTTCAGGTGAATGACGTTGACGGAGGAAAATGATGGAGGTCAGCGCATAGTTCAAAATTCTGCCAGGATCCCAAAAAGGGAGTGTCCTAGCCCCTTTATTTATACACAGTTCAAAGGGTGTAACCTTTCAAAGTAAAACATGATTGGTTTACAGATATTTTAATAATGGCTTCTGATTCGTACACATATAGTACTTCTAACTGGTTAGAACTGAATCCATCAATTAATTGGTTAATAGTCTGTGGGCTTTTAAATATTCCACTATCGGGTTAATAGCTAAGACTGTTTTTAGCAAGGAATGTATATTTGGTTATTAGCATGCACACACGCTTATCTTATCTTAACACACACAGATGCTAACATTGTCTTTCAGCTTAATTCTTGTTTTTCAGCTGTAAGCTGTCGCCATTTTCTAATGCACACACAGAGAAATGGAAACATAAAGTCCTTTATAATATCCACTTTCAGAAAAGCTGGATAATTTCTTCAACAGTACCTCCCGTGCTTTGGTGTCTACCATCCTCGCAAGCCTGACCAGAATAGGGTGGTCTTTAACTCAAGTGCTCGTCATGAAGGTGTTTCTCTCAATGACAATCTTGTCACTGGGCCTAACCTGAACAACAACCTCCTAGGAGTCTTACTCCTCTTTAGACAAGAACCAATTGCCATTATTGCCGACATCCAACAAATGTTTCATTGTTTTATCTTCTGTGAAGACAACAGAAACTTCTTCCGGTTCCGATGGTACTGCAATAATGATGTCAACGACGAGGTTATAGACTATCGGATGAAAGTACACCTTTTTGGTAATAGCCCTTCCCCCGCAGTTGCCATTTATGGACTGAGAAAAACGGCCCAAGATGGCGAACAAGTGTTCAGGTCTGATGCACGTCAGTTTGTTGAAAATAAATTCTACGTAGACGACGGTCTCAAGTTTCTACCTACGGAAGAAGAAGCCATCGACCTTCTCACCAGAACTCAGAACATGCTGGCTACTGCCAACCTCAGACTACACAAAATCATCTCCAACAGCAATGAGGTAATGAGAGCATTTCCTTCTGATGATCATGCTGTCAGTGCTAAGGAATTCCAACTAGGGCCTGACCTTTCTAGGGTCTGACCTTTCCCTCACGCAACGCAGCCTTGGATTGCTGTGGGATGTTAAACAAGACACATTCACATTTCAAACACCAGTCTGTGACAAGCCCTTCACAAAACGAGGAGTACTGTCTACAGGAAACAGTATCTATGATCCCTTAGGATTTATAGCACCCTTTGCTATTCAGGGCAAGATATTACTTACAACTTACTTCAGAGAATACTGACTGGGATACCCCTTTACCCAAAGAGAAACAACAAAGGTGGGGATCCTGGAACAGTCCCTCCAGGCATTGGAACAGTTTAAGATACCACGATCTTACACTCTTGCGTCCTTGAAGAATGCCACCAGACAAGAGATCCATGTCTTCTCTGATGCATCCATGGAAGCCATATCTGTGGTAGCCTATCTCTGGGTTGTACACCCCAACGGTGAAATAGGTGTAGGATTCGTCATGGGCAAGGCCAAGCTAACTCCAAAGCCTGCACATACTATTCCAAGGCTTGAACTCTGTGCAGACATGTTAGGTGTTGAAATTGCTTAGCTTATAAAGCATGAAATAGACTTCAACATTGACTCCTTTGACTTTTACACAGACAGCAAAATTGTGCTAGGATACATACACAATCAAACAAGACAGTCCCATGTATATGTCGGCAATCGAGTGGAACGCATTAGGAAATTCTCCATTCCCGAGCTGGCACTATGTACCCACTGATCTTAACCCTGCTGACCTAGGCAGTCGTGCAGTACCTGCTGCTGCTTTTTTTTCCCCAAAATATTTTATTTTATTTTACAAAGTAATATCGCAATCAAATAACAATAACATTTGCATCTGTAAATGTAGTAGCTATCCATCAATGTTGTACATGAGTTGTTACAGATATATTATAACCTTAACAATAAAATATAACCTTATAAAAACCCTCTGACTCTGCCACCTCGTTTGACTTAGCAACCAAAACCTATATAAGGTAGTTCTTATGTTATGGTATTCTTATTTCTTGTTTAGTAGGAGCTACCTCTCCCAATTTCCCTAAGGTGCCTCTGACTTCTTCCAATAAATACCATTTAGTGTATCTAAAGAGATCTACTAAAAACTTCCTCTCCTTGTCATCACAATAGTTTATAATAAAAAAAAATATATATATTTTTTTTAAATGTTCTTGTCTCAGTCTCTTTATTGTGTGTGACTGTTGTATGTTCTAGCCATAATGCTTTATTCACTGTTATCTGTATTTGACTTATGGGTGGGGGCTGAGGAAGTAGTCAATTTGTTAAAATACACTTTTTTGTTGCCATAATAATAGTGTATGCTATTGGAGGTAAATGATTAGCCCTTCCCGTTAAAGTTGTTGAGTCCCCTCCTCCCGTATGAAACAGTATCATTGTATCATTTATCGGTACCTTTAATAAGTAAGATCTTTTGAGTAAAGTGTATGTATTATCCCACAGGGCCTTCAACTCTTGACACCCCCATAACCAATGGAATAATTCGGATTTTCATCTGAGCATTTTTTTGCCTGTCCGGCCTATGGGCTGAGGGTGGTATGGTAAAAGCATAAATCGGCAACTCTTGACACCCCCATAACCAATGGAATAATTCGGATTTTCTTCTGAGCATTTTGTTTGCCTGTCCGGCCTATGGGCTGAGGGTGGTATGGTAAAAGCATAAATCGGCCTGTGCGTGATATTCAGCTGAGTTTCTCTCCAGTTTTCAGATATTATGTGCTGTCTAAAATCTGTCTACCCACTAAGAATATATTTTCCTATTTCTCTTATCGCTAATTGTTTTGCCCATCCCTGAAACATGGAATGACATGTCCCTGAAAGTATCTAAGTTTTTATAAAAGCTTAAAGATCTGAAACAGAATGTTTAGTATTTGAGGATAGGAGAGTATTTTGCCCTGCAAAAATGTAGGAATTGTCTACATGGGAAATGTTGAGCGCCTGTCAGAGTATATTTATCACATAGTTCTTCTAATGTCAACCATCTTAGTTCTTTCTCGTGAATCAGGTTTCCTACTCTCTCTATTCCTTTCCTCTTCCAACTCCGAAACAAATGTCTTGTTTGAAACTCCTGGAACTCCGGTGCTCTCCATAAGGGTAGGTGCTTGGAACATTGGTAGGATAGCTTAAATGGCTTCCGTGTGATTTTCCATGTAATAATGGTATCTCTAAGTAAGATAGATCTTTTTATTTCTTGTGGCAAGTCAGAGATCCGAGAATGCACCAATGCAATTACGTCCCATGGGGACCCCATACTGAATTGGAGTTCCTCTCCTCCAATCCAGTATATGTCTCATTAAACAAGCTAGATTATATCCTCTCACGTTCGGAAAGTTTACTCCCCCCTCTAATTTAGATCTCATAAGTTTATCTAGCGCTATCCTAGGCCTCTTTCCAGACCATAGGAATGTCACAAAATGTGAGTTTAGTGTTGTTATATCCTTATGCTTTAACAGCACTGGAATCGTCTGTAGTGGTACGTTGAACGTATCCATCCGGAGTCCGATAAGGAAATCAAGGCCATTGTAGTTACACTTAATACCTCCGTGGAGGCAAAGGTGAAACTGAAATCTCACAGTTTTGAACGTTTTTCCAAGTGGTCTTCTGCTGTACGAGCAACTGCACGTCTTATTCACATTGCTCATCACTTTGCAAACAGCGGTGACACTAATCAAGAGTGTCGTAAGTGGCACATCTGTAAAGGACCCCGCACAATTGCAGAGGTTGCTCAAGCGGAAAGGCTCAGCATCCAATGTGTACAACATGAAGTATATTCGCAAGAGATTCACAATATGTTAAAGGGACTCAACCTATCTAAAGATAGTCCTCTATACCAGTTGAATTCAATAATTCAGTGATGCCCAACTTACGGCCCGCGGAAGCTGTGTCATGCGGCCCGTGCAGTGCCGCCGGCATCAGGCAGCGAACTATGAGTGAGCGCTCATCTCGGCCGGCCATTGCCATTCAGTGAATCATTAACTGAATGGCTCTGGCGGGATGAGCGCAGCCAGCAGTGACAGAGGAGGGGATGTCACGTTGGCAGGGCCGCAGCAGGGGGATCAGCCTATGAAGTAGCGTGCGTGCTCGTCGCCGGCCACAGCTCACCCTCCTCCAGGTAGGAAAAAACTTTCCATCTTTCCAGCCGCTTGCTCGATCCAGTGCTCCTCTCTAGTCCTCCTGAAAACCTCTGTGTGCCTTGTAGTGAATTGAAGTGACCAGTGTTGCTGCTGCTTCAGTTAAAAAACAAACAAAAAAAAAAACACTGTGGTGTGTGTGTGTCAGGGCATATTATTGTGAAGGGGGCACAGAGGGCATTAGTACTACAAAGGAACACAGAGGTTATTATTACTATTAAGGGGGCACAATGAGCATTATTACTATGGAGGGGGCATAATTACTGTGAAGGGGGCACAAAGGGCAGTACTACTACAAAATGCCCAGATGTGCCCCCTTCACAGTGGTAATACCCAGATGTGCCCCCTTTCACAGTGGTAATGCCCAGATGTGCCCCCTTTCACAGTGGTAATGCCCAGATGTGCCCCCCTTCACAGTGGTAATGCCCAGATGTGCCCCCTTCACAGAGGTAATGCCCAGATGTGCCCCCTTTCACAGTGGTAATGCCCATATGTGCCCCCTTCACAGTGGTAATGCCCAGATGTGCCCCCTTCACAGTGGTAATGCCCAGATGTGCCCCCTTTACAGTGGTAATGCCCAGATGTGACCCCTTTACAGAGGTAATGCCCAGATGTGCCCCCTTCACAGATAAAATGCCCAGATGTGCCCCCTTCACAGAGGTAATGCCCAGATATTTGCCCCTTTACAATAGTAATGCTCATATGTGCCCCCTCACAGTGTTTGCATTTCTTTCTGGCAAAGCTACCTAGTTCTGGCCTGCAAAATTTATGCCATGTCTAGTGCGGCCCTCAGATGAAAAATGGTTGGGTACCACTGCAATAATTGATCAGAACAACTACTTTGAGTTGGTGGTCGCATAGCAAGGTCTAATGTTATGAGTGAAGAGCCAAATCACCTCATCATTCCAGGACATCACCACATTACTGCTCTGCTAGTCAGACATTACCATGAACAAGTGCAACACCAGGGCCGTCAGTTCACAGAGGGAGCAGTAAGGTCTGCAGGTTTCTGGATAGTTGGGATGAAAAGATGTATATCCGCCATTCTCCATAAATGCGTCAAGTGCCAAAGACTAAGAGAAAAAAAATCTAAAATAAACAGATCGCAGCGCTTCCAACAGACAGATTAAACACTAAACCACCCTTTCCAATATCAGCATAGACATTTTCGGCCCCTGGACCATTGTTACACGTAGGACTTGTGGCAGAGTCGTTAACAACAAGCGTTAGGCCGCGCTATTCACTTGTTTGAGCATTCGTGTTATAGAATCAATGGACTCTTCTTGCTTCATTAACGCCTTCAGAAGATTTGTTTCCATACGAGGACCTGTAAAGTTACTTAGATCAGACTGCAGGTCAAATTTTACAGGAGCAGAGAAGATAGAGAACTTCTTCAATGCCAACAAATGTAAATGGGAATTCAACTCGCCACATTCCTCTCATATGGGAGGCTCTTGGGAAAGCATGATTGAGATTTTGAGAAAAATCCCAGACTCTATGCTGCTGGACCGCAAATCTTCCCAGCTCACACATGAAGTCTTCGTCACCTTCCTTGCTGAGGTGTCAGCCATAATCAATGCGAGACCACTTGTTCCTGTTTCCTCAGACCCAGAGTCTCCAGTATTGCTAACTCCAGCAACCCTTCTAACTCAAAAGATCGGAATAGCCACTATTCCTTCTCAGGACATTTATGTTCAAATGTTTACAAACACAAATGGAAACGGGTCCAACTTCTTGCTTAGGGTACTTTCACACTTGCAGCAGAGAGATCCGGCAAGCAGCTCTGTTGCCGGAACTGCCTGCCGGATCAGGCAAAATGTATGCTAACTGATGGCATTAGTAAGACTGATCAGGATCCTGATCAGTCAAAAAAATGCATTGAAATGCCGGATTCGTCTTTCCGGTGTCATCCGGCAAAACGGATCCGGCATTTATTTATTTTCACCTTTTTTTCAGTCTGCGCATGCGCAGAACGGAAGGACGGATCCGGCATTCCGGTATTCTGTATGCCGGATCCGGCACTAATACATTCCTATAAGAAAAAATGCAGGCATTCAGGCAAGTCTTCAGTTTTTTTCACCGGAGATAAAACCGTAGCATGCTGCGGTTTTCTCTTTTGCCTGATCAGTCAAAACGACTGAACTGAAGACATCCTGATGCAAACTCAACGGATTACTCTCCATTCAGAATGCATAGGGATAAAACTGATCAGTTCTTTTCCGGTATAGAGCCCCTGTGACGGAACTCTATGCCGGAAAAGAAAAACGCAAGTGTGAAAGTACCCTAATGAGTTTTGGAGCCGTTGGAAGATGGAGTACCTTTGCAACCTTTAAAGTTGTAGAAAGTGGCAAGTCAGCAAACCCGACCTGCAAGCCAGGGACATAGTTCTCCTGAAAGAAAGGGATGCTCATCGTAACAATTGGCCTATGGGTCTTATTACAAAGACTATTCCAAGTAATAAAGGCAAGGTGCGGAAAGCAGAAGTTAAGGTAATGAACGAAGGTTCTACAAGACACTACCCATAGACAAGCTGGTACTGCTTCTGCCTAAACAGGAAGATGAACTCCTCCCACCGACCTGATGCATTGAGAGGTAAGAAGGACTGGTGCATGTTGCTGCCTTCCTCTCTGAAGATGGACTCACGGATCTATCTTCCTCCTAACGCTATCAACACTTTAAAGAGCACGTCTACAAGTATTGTAGTAATGTTTTCCTTGTTGAATTTTTGTTGTTCCTTTTCGTTTTGCAGATTTTACTGAAGAAGAAACATCTATTATTCATGGACTTATCTAAAGTTTATTATTGTTATTAGAAATCATCAATTCCGACGGGGAGTGTCATGTTACACATGCATGGTTTGCCTTTTTATTCTGTGTGTCCCTTCCCCTCATGCTGTCCTCTCTGTAAAGTCTCCTCCCCTCTCTCCCTTGCATTCTGGCTTCACTCTTCATCTCAGTCACATGTATCCTGTTAGCTGCTCACTACCATGATTTTTTTACCTAACCATTTGTTCATCGGTGTGTGATCTGCACACAGTTTGGAATAAACTCCTTCAGGATCTACAAGGTGTCGTTTGAACTGAGTCAGCCAATTCAACCAAGATTGATGGTTAACGCTATCTCATCACACCTGTAAGTTACACAGATCACACTTTCAATGCTTAGACTGGAGAGGCAGAACACAGGGCATCCGCGTTTCCCTGTAACCGCCCTGCCCTGTGTTCCACCGAAAACGTAAAGTTTTGTAGTCAGAGGAACCATCGGTTGACCCGGGCATTTCTGTCCTTGGTCTGGCTCATCCACTTGTCTCCTCTAACCCTATTGCGCATTTTTGGGGTTAGCGTTTAGTCCAGCTTTTCGAAGGGATTCTACTACAGCCTGCACTTTCCCAGTCGGTACTGTGGATGATAATATCATCCAGGTAAGCCAAAGCATACCAACGATGTGGTCACAGCACAATGTCCATTAGCCTTTGGAAACTGGCGGGGGTGCCATGCATACCAAAGAGTAACACCTTATACTAGTAGAGCCCCTCTGGGGTGATGAAGGCCATTTTCTCTTTGGCAGCCTCCGTTAAGAGTGCTTACCAGTACCCTTTGGTGAGGTCCAAAAGAGAAAAATATCGGTCTTGTCCTAACCTCTCAGTCAGCTCGTCTTACCGGGGCATGGGATACGCATCGAACTTGGAGACTAGTTTCCGCAAATCATTACAGAATCGCAAACGCCCCGTCCGGATTTTATATTAAGACTATCGGACTGGCCCACTTACTTTTGGACTCCTCAATGACGTCTAGTTGCAGCATTAGCTGCACTTCCTCCGAGATGGCTTGTCGCTAAGTGACAATGTCATGCTGGATTATGGAAGTGCGTCCAGGGAGGTCTGAGAACATGTCCGTGTTCCTGCTGACGAACTCCTGAGTCGGTTTAGAGGAGAGGCTGTCAGCAATCTTCACTGTGGCAACCGCTTCCCTTACAACAGACTGAGGGGCCGGAACCTCTCTTTCTAGAAAACTCGGCCATGGTCTATCGTCAGTACTGGTCTCCCTCTTTCCAAGGTTTGATACTTGGTACACCTGCTCTGGCTTCCACCGCCCTGGCTGCTGTACCTTGTAGTTTACTTCTCCAACCTTTTCGAGTACCTCGTAGGGTCCCTGCCACATAGCCAGTAACCTACTGTCCACTGTTGGTACCAGAACCAAAACCCGATCTCCCGGGTTAAAGATCTGGACACGAGCCTGCCGATTATACACCCGACTTTGAGCTCGCAGAGCTGCCTCCATATGTTCCTTTACCAGCGGCAACACGGTTTCCATACGTTCCTGCATGTGGGTAACGTACTCAATGACACTTTTATGTGGAGTGGGTTGTTGTTCCCATGCCTGTTTGGCCACGTCCAAGAGACCACGAGGGTGTCTGCCATATAGCAGTCCGAAGGGCAAGAACCCAGTAGAGGCCTGAGGTACCTCTTCCACTGCAAACATGAGATAGGGAAGAAGGAGGTCCCAGTCCTTTCCATCTTTAGCCACCACCCTTTTTAACATATTTTTTAATGTTTGGTTAAACCTTTCTACCAGACCGTCCGTTTGCGGATGGTAAACGGACGTCCGTAGCTGTTTTATGTGCAGTAACTAACAGAGTTCACTCATCACCTTGGACATAAAAGGGGTCAGTTGGTAGGTCAGAACCTCTTTAGGTAGTCCTACTCGGGAAAAAATCTCCATAAATTCCTTAGCTATGAGTTTGGCCGAGGTATGTTGCAGTGGCACCGCCTCCGGGTACCGAGTGGGGTAGTCTAGAATGACTAAGATGTGTTGATGCCCTCTGGCGGACTTCGGTATTGTGCCTATGAGATCCATAGCTATTTGGTCAAACGGTACTTCGATAATCGGGAGAGGTACTAGGGGACTATGGAAATGTGGCTGGGGGTTAGTTATCTGGCAGGTCGGGCAAGACTTACAATACTCTTCCACTTCTTTGAATATGCTGGGCCAGTAAAACTAGTCTATAATGGCATCTGAGAATATAGATTTAGTGGCTGTTACTGAGACATGGTTCAATGGGAGTAATGACTGGGATATAATACCAGGGTTCTCTCTATATAGAAAAGACAGAGAAGGCAAGAAAGAAGGAAAGGTGGCCCTGAATGTGAAAGATAGCATAAAATCTAATTTAATAGAAGTTAGCAAGACCAATTTAGAGTCAGTTTGGGTTACGTTGCAGCTTGATAATCATAAGTTAACTTGTTTAGGTGTAATATATAGACCACCTAGCCAAGTCAAAGAATTAGATGATCTACTAGTTGAGGAAATAGCTAAAATGACATTGAAAGGGGAAGTTATCATTATGGGAGACTTTAAGCTTCCTGATGTAAACTGGAAAACCAAAATAGCTAGTTCTGCCAGGAGTACAGATATTCTAAATTCCCTACTGGGATTATCTCTACAGCAAGTAGTTGAGGAGCCAACCTGGAAGGAGGCCATTTTAGATTTAGCATTCACAAATGGGAATTTAGTATCTGATATTACTGTAGGGGAAAGCTTGGGATCTAGTGATCACCAGTCAGTGTGGTTTACTATAAGTACAGTGACTGAGTCACACCACACAAAAACAAATGTTTTAGATTTTAGAAAAGCTGACTTTTCTCAAATTAGATTAGTGGTTTACGAGTCTCTATCAGATTGGAACAGTTTCAATGGAGTCCAGGAGAAATGGGACAACTTAAAAGTGGCACTATTGAAGGCAACAGATAATTGCATTAGGCTTGTCAGTAAAAGCAAAAAAAGGAAGAGACCACTGTGGTACTCAGCAGAAGTGGCCAAAATGATTCAAAACAAAAAGATAGCATTTAGTAATTATAAAGAAAACCAAAACGAGGATGACAGGCAAATTTATATGATTAGGCAGAGAGGCCAAACAAGTTATAAGAGCTTCTAAAGCACAGGCAGAAGAGAACTTAGCTCAGTCAGTGAAAAAAGGCGAAAAGACATTCTTCAGATACATAAATGAAAAAAAGGAAACTAAAACAAGGAATTGCCAAATTAAAAACAAAAGAAGGAAGGTATATGGAAGAAGATAAAGAACTAGCTGACTGCCTCAATGAATACTTCTGTTCAGTCTTTACAAAGGAAAATGGAGGAAAAGGACCTCAGTTAGGAAGGAAGACTAATTAATCTTTTGATGCATGTGTCTTTACAGAGGAAGAGGTTCTAAGTCAGCTGTCTAAAATTAATACAAATAAGTCACAGGGGCCTGATGGGATACATCCAACACTATTAAAAGAGCTTAGCGGTGAACTAGCAAAACCATTAACAGATTTATTTAACCGATTACTGGTAACAGGAGTTGTCCCAGAAGATTGGAAATTAGCAAATGTTGTGGCCATTCACAAGAAAGGTAGTAGGGAGGAATCGGGCAACTATAGGCCAGTAAACCTGACATCAGTAGTGGGGAAATTAATGGAAACCATACTTAAGGAGAGGATTGTGGAACATCTAAAATCCCATGGATCGAAAGATGAAAAACAGCATGGGTTTACTTCAGGGAGATCATGTTAAACTAATCTTATTGATTTTTTTAATTGGGTGACTAAAACAATAGATGGCGGAGGTGCAGTAGACATCACTTATCTAGACTTTAGTAAGGCTTTTGATACTGTCCCACATAGAAGGCTTATCAATAAATTGCTGTCTTTGTGCTTGGACTCCCATATTGTTGAATGGATTAGGCAGTGGCTGAGGGACAGACAACAGAGGGTTGTAGTCAATGGAGTATATTCAGACCATGTTCTTGTTACCAGTGGGGTACCTCAGGGATCTGTTCTGGGACCCATATTGTTTAATATCTTTATCAGCGAAATTGCAGAAGGCCTCGATTGTAAGGTGTGTCTTTTTGCTGATGACACAAAGATTTGTAACAGGGTTGATGTTCCTGGAGGGATACAACAAATGGAAAAGGATGTAGGAAAACTAGAGGAATGGTCAAAAATCTGGCAACTAAAATTTAATGTTGATAAGTGCAAGATAATGCACCTGGAGCATAAAAACCCAAGAGCAGAATATAAAATCCATGATACAGTCCTAACCTCAGTATCTGAGGAAAGGGATTTAGGGGTCATTATTTCAGAAGACTTAAAGGTAGGCAAACAATGTCATAGAGCAGCAGGAAATGCTAGCAGAATGCTTGGGTGTATAGGGAGAGGCATTACCAGTAGAAAGAGGGAGGTGCTCATGCTGCTCTACAGAGCACTAGTGAGACCTCATTTGTAGTATTGTGCGCAGTACTGGAGACCATATCTCCAGAAAGATATTGATACTTTGGAGAGAGTTCAGAGAAGAGCTACTAAACTAGTACATGGATTGCAGGATAAAACTTACCAGGAAAGATTAACCAGGACCTTAACATGTATAGCTTGGAAGAAAGAAGAGACAGAGGGGATATGATAGAAACTAAATACATAAAGGGAATCAACAAGGTAAAAGAGGAGAGAATATTTAAAAGAAGAAAAACTGCTACAAGAGGACAGATTTATATTAGAGGGGCAAAGGTTTAAAAGTAATATCAGGAAGTATTACATTACTTTACTGAGAGAGTAGTGGATGCATGGAATAGCCTTCCTGCAGAAGTGGTAGCTGCAAATACAACATGTTTAAGCATGCATGGGATAGGCATAAGGCCATCCTTCATATAAGATAGGGCCAGAGGCTATTCATAGTATTCAGTATATTGGGCAGACTAGATGGGCCAAATGGTTCTTATCTGCCGACACATTCTATGTTTCTATAAGCCTTGGGGACCACCAATTGTTCAATAGGTTCACCCCGTAGTTGGTTTACCTGATACAACATATCCTGATGAACCACAAAACGAGAAAACATTGACTCTGCCCCAGGTTGTTGTGGTTCACTATCTACTATTAACACATTTTCCCAGGCGCAGGATAGGGTTAGGTCCCAATGTTGGGCTGTACCAAAATTATCCCCGGAGACATTGAGGTCTGCCAATTCAGGAACCGGCGGCAAGTCCTCCACGTCTCCCACCATCACACTTAGCGGGGTTGTCTCCCTCCTCTGGCCCTTTAGTCTCAGGTTCCCAGGGTTCTGGTCTTCCCCCTGAGCCGGGCCACTCCGCTAGGGTTACCACTGTCTCATGGGCATCAGTCACTCTCATAGCAGGCCACAGTGCCGGGAAGCCCAGGAAGTCTCTCCCTATTATGAGTTCATAATGTAGATTTGTGGCGATAGCCACCTCGTGGGTCCATCTACCGGCCACCGTAGTTAGAGACACCAGCGTGGTGGGGTAGTCTTTTAAGTCTCCGTGGATGCACATCACCCCGACTTTCTGGCCAGTATACTCAAGGGACCGCACCAGGGTAGCCCTTACTGGGGTCACCAGACTCCCTGAATCCAGCAGAGCCTCTGCCAGGGTGTCTCCCACTTCCACCTGGCACAAATGATCTAGAGACTCTGGGATACCTGTTGCACACAGCCTCCTGGCATATAGCGACTGATGGTAGCCATAGTTAGTGTCCATGGGCTCAACCCGATGGGGACAGTCAGCCCTTACATGGCCAGGCTCCTGACACCGCCAGCAGACTATTGGAGCCAGGTCTGCCGTGGGTACATCCCGGGCGGGTTTTATCGGCTCAAATCTCCGTGCCTGGGGTGGAGATTTCCAGGGTTTGCCAACACCCCTCCTGATAGAACCCTACTTTAGATTCCTGGTAGCTTCATAGTGTTCCACCAGGTCCACCATCTCAAGGGCATTGCCAGGAGGCACCTGACCGATCCAGTGCTGGAGAGGGTATGACAAAGCCCTCCAGGACATATCGGCCAACAGACGATGCAGTATAGCAGTGGGATTCAGCACGTCGGGCTGTATCAATTTTTCCAAGAGGTGAAGTAAGTTATAATGCTGGGGTCTTGCAGGCTCAGCAGGGTTGAACCCACACTGATGGACCCGCTGGGCCCGGATCAATATATTCACCCCCAGTCTTGCCAGAATCTAACCCTTGACTTTCTGGTAGTCGGCCACTTGATCGTCCGGCAAGTCGAAATACACCCGCTGGGAATCGGATGCCAGGAATGGAGCGACGACCTCAGCCCACTGGTCACGGGGTAGCTTTTCCCTGAAGGCTACTTTCTCATACATCGCCAGGTAGGTTTCGATGTGGTCTGCGAGGGGGTCGTCTTAGGAATCGCGGCACAAACTGCTTTCTGGGCATCGTGGATGCTCTGAGTTGCTCCTGCTATCTGCAAAGCCATCATGTGTTGAAGCAGCAACTAGTTAGTTTCCTGCTGCTGCTGCTTATTAGCCTTGTGTTGCTGCAGGTTTGTCTCTCGCTGCTGCAGATTAGCCTCTATGAGGGCCTTCACAACAGCCTCCATTTTGTCGTGGGGCACTGGGTTTTAATACAGCTGGTTTAATGTACAACATACAACCGTGCCTGAAAAATACAGAAACAAAAAAATATATAAAAAAAAACGTTGTTCACGCCAGCCTTACTGCTCATGCGCACATCCTCCGCCAATTGTGGGGTTTTGCTCTGGTAGACAGGATTAGCGAACGCAGTATAGAGGCAACAACAAGTTCTTTGGATCAAACAGTTCAGTGTTTTGTTCACACTTTAGGCAAGTGACAAAACAAGCAGTCATAATCAAACAAGTCACCTTGTAGTGTTGGTGATAATTCACACCATGCGGTAATTCTGCCTCAAAGAGTTCTTGACCATAGCAGCACCAACCTGTTTTTATGCCAAACAGGTAGCAAGCCTTCATCCAGACACGAGGCTCCCAGATCCCAACACAGAGACACGGCTTCTGAGCCCAGCTGCCTATTTAAGGACAGCCAGGTGCTGCCAAAACCCGGACCAGCACTTAAAATCTGGTCCGGTATTTGACCTAATCTGGCTGTAAATCAGCCCAGCAGCAAATTGCTGGAAGGAAAATACCTGTTTTCCCAGACAAAACCTCTCACTGTGTCACAGTACACAGGGTTTCTTATAATCCATGGACCACCAATAAAAAAGGAGAGCAATTACAGCTTTACTGAAACACAATTAGACTGGCTCACAGTATTTTTGCATTTATTACACTTAATAAAAATCACAATTATTTACTGTTGTAATTGTAAAATAATAAAATTAATAAAATTAATTGCCCACTAAATATAAAACATATCCTAGTAGTATATCAGAATAGCATAAATATATGGGTATCTTGGATGCGGAGCTCACGCATATACCCAACTAACAGGAGTACTCCAAAGGGATAATAGGACCACTTGATTATGCTGTGTGGTGTCGGTCAATAGCGCATTGAATCCATACTTTGACAATGTTCAGATAGTTATAAAATGACTTGCCAAATGTTCAACATACCAATCGGTAAGAAGATATCCACCCTGCGGTCCACGGAATGTTCTTATAATATCCGGGGGGTACTTTGTACTTATTCTCGTAGCGGTATCTGCTGACTACCTCCTGCCACGAGGTAGTATCACTGCTTCTCCTTCTCGGCGTCTCACGTGACCTGACCTGTAGATGGTTCACTTGGTCGGTGATGACATCCACCTGCGCCAGCGGAGTAGCGGGAGTTCGTGTAGCAGAGCTATACCGGT
The DNA here is from genome assembly GCF_014858855.1 of Bufo gargarizans. NCBI lineage: Eukaryota > Metazoa > Chordata > Amphibia > Anura > Bufonidae > Bufo > Bufo gargarizans. Next base: position 516,000,809 of record NC_058081.1, on the reverse strand, counting down.
ACGGGGTTCGACTCCCCTTCACAGGAACTGTTTAGATGGTAGTTGAATCAGTCCTCTTTAAGAGATTAAGTCGCTGCCGTTGCCGCATGGATTTTTCTTGGGTGGTTCTAGATAATAAATAGCACGGATCCTTTTTTTGTGCTTAGACAGAGATAGCGCACCACTGGCTGGGTCCTGTTCACACTGATTTATCCTAGACGCGTTTCAGAACCGTAGTTCCTTCCTCAGTAGGCAAATGTGAAATGCTACCTGTGTACTAAGCTGGACATGTCTTTATATCCCCTTTTTAGGTTTGAATGAAATATCTGGTCTGGATTCTTAATTAGTTGGCTGCAGGGAATTTATCACTTGCAGCCTGATTTTGTCATGGATCCAGACAGAGGGTTTTTGACACACATGTGTCAAGCTTTGTGGGCAACATATATACTATATAGTACCAAATATAAAAAGAACTATAGACATTATTTTTACATAAAAACCTTCTATATAGAAAAGGACAGTAAAAGGGACAATAAAATAAAATAGAATACAATTATCATAAAAATAAAAATAAAAATAAACTAAAGATAAATAAAAATAAAAATAAAAATAAAAATACAAATAGACATATGAGATAGAAAAAAATAAAAATTGAAAATAAAAATAAAAATAAGACATGGATAAGCAATGATGGTATGGTATTGACAACTTTATAGCTGAATCCTGAGTTTGAAGGTCCTGGACTGATCTACGTTGGAGGGAGAGGGGGGGAGGAACGCAGGGAAAGTCGGCGTGTCGCCAACAACCCAACACCGACTAACCATGTGGTCCTACCACCCTCTCCTATAGGAAACCAAAAATTTCGATCTCTGAATTCAGTCCCTGTGGCATCAGGGACCCAAACTCAAAGATCTTCTTTGATTCTTGTCTGGACATTTTTGCCAAGAAGTCCCCTCCTCTCCAGTCTAATTTAACTGACTGGATGGCACAGTATCTCAATTTACTAGGATCTCCTGCATGATGTAATTTGAAATGTTTTGACAGGGGGTGTGTTTCTGATTGTTTTTTAATGTTATTAATATGTTCTGCGATCCTAGTTTTGAACACTCTTTTGGTCCGTCCTATATACTGTTTCGGGCATGGGCATTGTATGACATACCTTCGTATCTTGGGGATACCTCAACAGTTGTGGCCCTCTTGGAAAATATGTATTGCCATCCAGATTGGATACTTGCCACGCTAGATGTGAGCTCTTTATATACGAGCATTAATCATAGGCAGGGTATACAAGCAATATCGAAAATTTTGTCCCAAAAAAACAATTTAGTAATAGAACAATTACAGTTTATATTAGATGGTATTGGTTTTGTGTTAAGTCACAATTATTTTCAGTTTGAGTCCAATTATTATTTGCAGACGACTGGCACCGCCATGGGTACCAGGTTCGCCCCGAGTTATGCCAATCTATTTATGGCAGCATGGGAACAGGACATCATTTCCCCCAAACTCGGGGCGGACCTGGTCCTATGGCGGCGCTATATCGATGATGTTTTATTAATATGGAGAGGCTCATATGCCTCACTAATGCAGTTTATACAAGAAATTAATAATAATGAGCTCAACCTGAAATTTACGGCAAATATCAATTCACAAGCTGTCGAATTCCTGGACTTGCATATACACAAAAAACAGGAAACACTGGTCTGTAGTACGTTCCAAAAAGATGTAGCCAAAAATAGTTTCATTTTAAGCACAAGCTGCCACCTCCCAAGGTGGCTCCTAAATGTCCCTTACTCCCAGTTTAGACGTCTAAAACGAAATTGCACAGAAAAAGAACAGTTTGAGGCAGAGGCAGAACACCTGAAAACACAATTTCTAGCTAAAAAATATTCCAATGGACTATTGGAGGATGCAATTAAAAAAGTAAGACAATTGGATAGAACTACCTTTTTTAAATCTGAGGTAATAGTCTAAAAGGATTAGAGATAAAGAACAAACTGCAAAAATGATTCTCCCATTCAATAAAGACTATTGGATGGTGGACAACATCATACATAAACATTGGCACCATCTAAAAAACGATAAAATCTTGGGCTCTATACTCCCGGCTCTTCCTCCAATTGTTTATACCCGGGCTCCCAATTTAGGGCTGCAAGTAGCCCCCACGATAAGAAAAAAGAGCATAGAACCAATGATAACTCCATGGTCCAACTTAAAAGGGTTTTTCAGGTGTGGTTGCTGCCATAATTGCAAACAGACCCACTTTGAGAGAAATCTGAGAACTATATCTTCAACATCTAATGATTTCAAGTGGGAGATTAAAGAAATTCTATCGTGCAATAGTAAGGCAGTTATTTATGTTATACAATGCCCATGCCCGAAACAGTATATAGGACGGACCAAAAGAGTGTTCAAAACTAGGATCGCAGAACATATTAATAACATTAAAAAACAATCAGAAACACACCCCCTGTCAAAACATTTCAAATTACATCATGCAGGAGATCCTAGTAAATTGAGATACTGTGCCATCCAGTCAGTTAAATTAGACTGGAGAGGAGGGGACTTCTTGGCAAAAATGTCCAGACAAGAATCAAAGAAGATCTTTGAGTTTGGGTCCCTGATGCCACAGGGACTGAATTCAGAGATCGAAATTTTTGGTTTCCTATAGGAGAGGGTGGTAGGACCACATGGTTAGTCGGTGTTGGGTTGTTGGCGACACGCCGACTTTCCCTGCGTTCCTCCCCCCCTCTCCCTCCAACGTAGATCAGTCCAGGACCTTCAAACTCAGGATTCAGCTATAAAGTTGTCAATACCATACCATCATTGCTTATCCATGTCTTATTTTTATTTTTATTTTCAATTTTTATTTTTTTCTATCTCATATGTCTATTTGTATTTTTATTTTTATTTTTATTTTTATTTATCTTTAGTTTATTTTTATTTTTATTTTTATGATAATTGTATTCTATTTTATTTTATTGTCCCTTTTACTGTCCTTTTCTATATAGAAGGTTTTTATGTAAAAATAATGTCTATAGTTCTTTTTATATTTGGTACTATATAGTATATATATGTTGCCCACAAAGCTTGACACATGTGTGTCAAAAACCCTCTGTCTGGATCCATGACAAAATCAGGCTGCAAGTGATAAATTCCCTGCAGCCAACTAATTAAGAATCCAGACCAGATATTTCATTAAACCCAAAAAGGGGATATAAAGACATGTCCAGCCAGTACACAGGTAGCATTTCACATTTGCCTACTGAGGAAGGAACTACGGTTCTGAAACGCGTCTAGGATAAATCAGTGTGAACAGGACCCAGCCAGTGGTGCGCTATTTCTGTCTAAGCACAAAAAAAAGGATCCGTGCTATTTATTATCTAGAACCACCCAAGAAAAATCCATGCGGCAACGGCAGCGACTTAATCTTTAAAGAGGACTGATTCAACTACCATCTAAACAGTTCCTGTGAAGGGGAGTCGAACCCCGTACCGGTATAGCTCTGCTACACGAACTCCCGCTACTCCGCTGGCGCAGGTGGATGTCATCACCGACCAAGTGGACCATCTACAGGTCAGGTCACGTGAGACGCCGAGAAGGAGAAGCAGTGATACTACCTCGTGGCAGGAGGTAGTCAGCAGATACCGCTACGAGAATAAGTACAAAGTACCCCCCGGATATTATAAGAACATTCCGTGGACCGCAGGGTGGATATCTTCTTACCGATTGGTATGTTGAACATTTGGCAAGTCATTTATAACTATCTGAACATTGTCAAAGTATGGATTCAATGCGCTATTGACCGACACCACACAGCATAATCAAGTGGTCCTATTATCCCTTTGGAGTACTCCTGTTAGTTGGGTATATGCGTGAGCTCCGCATCCAAGATACCCATATATTTATGCTATTCTGATATACTACTAGGATATGTTTTATATTTAGTGGGCAATTAATTTTATTAATTTTATTATTTTACAATTACAACAGTAAATAATTGTGATTTTTATTAAGTGTAATAAATGCAAAAATACTGTGAGCCAGTCTAATTGTGTTTCAGTATTTTTTGGTTTTCAGCTGGTATCTGAAAGACTGGGCTCCAGTAGGTTGCTGGTGAGCTCCTCTGAATTGTCTATTGTTATTTTTCTTCAATTACAGCTTTATGTTAGGTGCTCCAAGGCCACCAGTGAGTTTAGATTTGGTCAGTAAATGCTGTGCCAATCTGGGTTTGCGACCTGCCCATATAAATCTAAAAAGAAGAAACTGGGCAGAGTTGAAAAACTTGTTGGGGACAGAAACTGGCAAAGTTCTGAATACATACAGAAGTCTGGGTAATAATTAACATCTTGAAGGCTGCCACTCTTCTTAGTCAGGAGATCTCAAATTTGGTCACTCTTTGGGCCACCGTCTGTATGTTATGAAGGAGAGGTTTATAATTAATTTATATATAATTTTTTTAATTTAATTTATAAAGAGATTTATTTGAAGGTGCTAAAGAAATGTCTAGTTAATTGATTTTATTTGATTGCCAATCAAAAGGATGTTTATTTTGTAAGGCAAATAAGGCAAATAAATCAAACACTGACCAATCACTGATTGTGTGTAAAGGTGGATTTGCACTGGCAGATTCTCTGACAGATTATCGGCAATGAACATTCCTGTGTATGCTCGTTCTTGACAATCTGCCCATGTAATGGTGCTGTCGATCTCCTGATGAACGAGCAAAATGCTCGTTCATTGGGTGACCCTGTTGTTCGTGCAGGCACCTAAATTATTGTTTCTGAGCAGCAGATCGGGGTGTCTAAACAGTGATCTGCTGACCAGAAACAATGCAGCCGTATGGGGACAAGCGATCGCAATAGCCATCCTTCGTTCTCTTACTGTGGAAGTGATCACTTCATGTAAATGCAGCACTTCACCTCCACTGAGCGAGCAGCCGATTGTCAGGAAGGAACGCTTCCTTCCTGACAATCAGTTGCTCCTTGGTGCACTTAATGCACCTTAAGTGGCCTTACAAATACTGATGAAATAGACTGGATGTAGCACTAATACATGACTATATGTATTTTGTGGTCCGCAAAAAACGGACCCGAAAAAAAATACGGATGACGTCCATGTGCATTTCGCATTTTGCGGAACGGAACAGCTGCGGACAATAATAGGACATGTTAAATTTTTTTGCGGAAAAAAAATATGGAAATCTGGAAACGGAATGCACATGGAGCACCTTCAGTTTTTTTTGCGGACCCATTGAAATGAATGGTTCTGTATACGGTCCGCAAAAAGAAACAGAACAGACACGGAAAGAAAATAGGTTTGTGCGCATGAGCCCTAAGTAAACTGAATATCATATGATGATATAATAAAAATGTAAGAGCAGCAAAACTTTTGTGGAAGAATGTTCAAAATAGGTTGACAATGTTGATAACATATCGGTTAATTAATAAGAAATATAGATCTATAAACAGTACCTTCCTGACAGTTTCCAGTTAGTAATGAATCTACATAGAAAGCAAAGGGAAAATGATCAAAAATAATAATCTGCTGAAGATTAAAAGAGGATTTAAAGGGAGTCTGTCATCACAGTTTCACCTTTTTAACTCTTCCCATAGCTTTCTAGCAGCATTACAGTTGATAAAAACGTTACCTTTATAAGCAATCGTGGACTTATAAAACTGGCAAAAATCATCCTAGTAGGATATGCAAATGAGGGCTCGCAAGTGCCCAGGGGAGGCGTCAACCTCGCAGGTGCCCAGGCAGCTCTGCTTTATCGTCGCGGGGGAAGGATGGGCGGGGGGAAGCGACGATAAGGCAGAGCTGCCTGGGCACCTGCGAGGTTGACGCCTCCCCTGGGCACTTGCGAGCCCTCATTTGCCAGTTTTATAAGTCCACGATTGCTTATAAAGGTAACGTTTTTATCAACTGTAATGCTGCTAGAAAGCTATGCGAAGGGTTAAAAAGGTGGAACTGTGATGACAGGGTCCCTTTAAGGGTTTATCAAAAAAGAAATTCTGAAACGTTTAAAAGGACTTTGGTCCAAATTTACTAATGTCTGTGCCGATAACCTGTCTAAAAAGTGGTGCAAATTGACAGAAGTTTGGTGCAATTTGGTGCAACTAGGGTTTCTTTACTGTTCTGTTGGGCTTAGCTCAGTGGCGGATCCAGAGCCTGGTCTCAGGAGGGGCACTTACAGATTATTTTTGGTCCGCCGCCACAAAACAATGGTGCTTATAGAACAGACTACACAGTGGACCTCATAGTACCCCTCTCCCCCCTTCCCCATAGTACCCACTATAATGTGTCCCAGTATAAAATGCTACTGTACAGAGCCCCCCATATAAAATACCCCTTCTTTGTGGCCTCAGTAGATGCCCCTATAGTGCCCACCAATAATGTGCCAGTAAGAAGTTCTCCCAATAATGTGCCAGCAAAATGTGCCCCCAATCATGTGCCAGTAAAATGTGCCTACATAGATGCCCCCAATCATGTGCCACTAACAAGAGCACCCCCCATCATGTGCCAGTAATAAGAGCCCCCCATCATGTGCCAGTAATAAGAGCCCCCCCATCATGTGCCAGTAATAAAAGCACCCCTCATCATGTGCCAGTAATAAGAGCCCCCCCAATCATGTGCCAGTAATAAGAGCCTCCCCCCCCCCCCCAATCATGTCCCAGTAAAAGTATTGTACATATATTTAAAAAAAAAACACTTATACTAGCCACTATGTCTGCGATGCGATGCAGGCCTCTTCCGGCCTATGTCCCGCGCTGTACGCCTGTGCCGGCTTCTGATAGGCTGCTGGCCTAGTGCTGGCAGCCTATCAGAGGAACAGGGAAGGGACACGCCTCTCCCTCCCCTGCCCCGCCGCAGCACAGCCATCTGTATCGCTGTCCTGAGGACTCTCCCTGTGCCCTGCCGCCGCCACCCCGCACTTGTGAGCAGGGCTGGGCCGCCAGCTCGGGGGGGGGGGGGGGCAATTGCCTTGTTGCACCCCCCACCATGGATCCGCCAGTGGGATGTAGTGCCAAAATTGTGCCACAATTCTGCAGTAATATTCTGTCTTAAAGTAGGCCATGTCTATCCCCACACCACATTTATCATCCAGCCTGAGCCACTTTAATAAACGTGTTTTAGGTCTAGACAGTCTTTCCCCCTGGGGGCCATTTCTACTTAAACATCAGGTTCACGCGTTGCAACCCTTTTCTGTGGCAGTACTATTCACATTTACTAGCATATGACATCATTATTTTTTATTTATTTGCTTTGACATCACTAATGTGAGGTCATTGTGTGCCTTATCTCTGTACCGTGACATCACTGTGTGCATTATGGAGCATTATAAGGTATAATGCTGGAAGGGTTTTGTTGGTACTCTTTAGATTGTATGCTTTTGGTCTTCTAGCATTCTGTGCGTGACTCCTACTGGGAGCTCTCCATGTAGATAGTTAATTAACATTAAAGTAGTTATATTCATGTACATAAAGTATTTAGAAGCTTTATGCTTGTACCTATTGGAAGTCATATACTTGTATCTATTGTGCAGTGCGATAGAAGTTATAGTCAGTATAGGAGGCAGTAATTATATTTTTGCACATAGGGCAAAGTATTATTAGTACAAAACTTATTTTATGCACTTATATAGCACTACTATATTCCGCAGCACTCTACAGACATTAGCATCAAGCTGCCCCCAAGGAGGCTCACAATCTAAGTTCCCTATCAGTATGTCTTTGGAGTGTGGGAGGAAGTCGGAGTACCCAGAGGAAACCCACGCAAACATGCAAACAGAAATTATATTCTATGTACATGGGGCAGTATTGTAGTAACTATATTCTTGTACATAGGGGACAATAATACAATACAACAATTATATTCTTGCATGCAGGGAGTGGTATTGTAGTAGTTATATTCTTCTACCTAGTGGCCACTATATACTTTTATATTCTTGTACACAGAGTAAAGCTGAGCCTTTACATGTGCCAAGGGCCAGCAAAAAGTTGGTACTTAGAGAACACCCTGGAGATAACTACATCAGCAATAGCTGCACAGTTGTCTGGAGTCTCGGCTGAGTGCAGGACTAGTTATGTACAGGTTTACTACCTCTGAATGTAAACCAAACTGTTGTAATTCACTGACAGCAAGCACAAATCTCAACAATAGTGAAGATTTTGGACACATCTATTAGACATTTGTAGAAGTTCTCATTTATACAGTTTTAAGCTTTCGTTACACGATACTGGAAAAACTATGAATCCAGTGCTGAAAAGACAATCGTCTGGCAAGATCTTCCAACCTCTGATCCTCAGTTACATAAATGTCCTGTAAAGTAATAACTGCCATTTTCTGCAGATTAAAATATAAAATCTCCTTGGATAAATGATCCCATTGTTCGGTCACAGGTAGAGGCGGTGAATTCCATCTGCACAGAACATGTCAACAGCAGCGCTTGAGAACCTTCCACTAATCAAACAAAGCCTTCGCCGGAGATCGGGGAAAGAAGAAGACGGGGTTAAATTCTTGTTATGGTAGAAGAACGCCACCGACACATCAAAAACTGGGAGCAAACTGTTCCTTCTGGTTTCTGATGTCAGGCAATATCCAGGTACTGCTTGCGGCTTGGGATAGTTTTTGGAGGTGACAGGTTCCCTTTAAGGGTCTATTCACACATCCCTAGTGTATAGCGAATCCACAAATTGCAGATCCGCAATACACCCGGCTGGCACCCCCATAGAACTGCCTATTCTTGTCCGCAATTGCGGACAAGAATAGGACATGTTCTATTTTTTTCCGGAGCTGCGGACCGGAAGATCGGTGCCGCGCTCTGGAAATGTGGAGGCGGAGAGCGTGCTCTCTGCATCCATTCCTGCCCAATTGAGAATGAATGGGTCCGCACCCGTTCCGGATATTGCGGAACGGATGCGGACCCATTCCACGGATGTGTGAATGGACCCTAAGGCTAGTGTTTCATACACTATTCTTCAACTGAAATGCGCTGGAGTAAATTGCTGCTCATCTTGGACTAATCTTGCATAGATTTGCACTAGATTTTGCACCATTTTATCTCAAATTGATTGAGACTACACCCCTCTTGGTTTACCTCACCCACTTTCTGCAGGGAGAATTTCTGCTTCAAATTTTAGTGCAAATATAGCATGCGTCAAAATTTGCGACTTCTTTATGCCAAAATGCTAGTGCAAAGCTGATGCTAAATTCCCCCTAAAAAATCTGCTACCTGCATCCACCAGTAGGGGGAACTCACGTTTCCCATCACGTTTCCCATCACGTTTCCCATCACGTTTCCCATCACGTTTCCCATTGATCCAAATAATCTGTATGCAATGAGCTCCCTCTAGTGGTAGCTGCAGACAAACAGGATTTTATCATTCATGGCTTCCATTTAACTCAAGGTAAAAACTCATTTTTGTGACATATAAGTTGTGGGTTTTTAATTTTAGGACCATGAAACTTTGCAGAGTGCAGGGTTAGAAGTGATGTGACTGATCTGAGTCCAGGCACTGCTGATGTCCTATCCATTATTTCCCCATCGCCCTCATGGGTAGTAACTTTCACCTTGGTAATCCAGGTCACATTCTATTCATGGGTAATTATTTCCTCGCCAGCAAATCTCTATGGTGATGATAATTTGCTGCTGCCTGGGACATTTTTCACGTACCCAGGCTAACTCTGACTCTGATATTTTGGTGTCAGGTGTCCAATATACAGAACATTGGGTAATTGTAGGATCTGATCTCTGCAATTCCCTTAATTACATGTGTAATGTCCCCTCTATGTGGCTGATTCACAGATAATGTCTGTGTAAACGTATGGGGTTTCATGTTTGTGGTAATGGACAGAGTTTGGGGTCTGATCCATCCATTTCATCATAGCATTTCTATGATATAGGCCATATCTATAGGCAGGTAGGGACAGGGTGTGGTGATACCAACTACAGACAAAGATAAAGGCATCACTTCCATGTTTTAGAGGGAACCTGTCACGTTGAACCTGGTGTCTGGTCTGCAGGCAGCAGGTATAAGGCAGGAGAAGCTGAGAAGATTGATATATAGTTTTATGTAAAAAGATTCAGTATATTTTGTATTTTATACATTTACATTTCTGCTCATTCTGGGCTTTGAAGTCAAGGAGGCGGTCCTATCAGTGATTGACAGCCTTCCCTCTATGACTGTGTATACAGAGATAGCTGTCAGTCACTGATAGGACCGTCCTCCTTCACTTCAAAGCTCAGAATGAGCAGAAATGTAAATGTATAAAATACAAGTTATACTGAATCTTTTTACATAAATCTATATATCACTCTGCTCAGCTTCTCCTGCTCTATATTTGCTGCCTGCAGATTGCACTGCGTTTTCATGGTGGCAGGTTCCCTTTAAGCTATATAGTTGACAATATAAGGTGTGGAATATGCTCCAGAATAATCTCATGAGCCCTGTAAGTATTTACTATCAGTCCACTGACTCACCAGTGACGTCTTCTTTGCTTGTAAATGTTCACTTTCCTTTTCTTCTCCACCTGGTCAGACCACTAGAGTGACTTTACCTGACAGCACATTTCTGCTGCTCTGTGGCATTAATATACTAAGTAATCCATCTGGAAGTAGAATCTTATACTGCAGTAAATGTTGCCTTACACATTATATGAATGTTGGTTGAACCCGCATGAGGAGTTGTTTGCTTTTGCATGTCAGCCATAGTAGCGTTGACCTGCACTTTATATTGTTTGGAGTGACTGGTCTAACTTTGTTGTTTATTAACCCTTTGTTTTCAGGGAAATCAGCCAACTCTCCCTGACAGCAGATGTCAGGGGGCAAGAAGGATTGGACGTGTTGCATTTCAACATGCTCCTTCCTTTTGCTCTTAAGAGAGATAATCCACCCCCTAGAGGGTCCTTGCAGTGGTTAATTCCCCTCTTCTTATTGAGAATGCAAAGACCCTCCAAAAACAGGTCACAGATATGCCACAATTATTCTAGCATTTCCAGATGCACCCAATGGGTGCATGGTGCACGCTAGTGAACAATGACAAACAACAAAGGCTTCTGGCCAGATAGTCAGTGCAAGCAATGTAGGGGAGGGAGCATGCCACACAAAAAGAAGTTCTCCTCTTGCATGGCATGTCCCTTTTCTAAAGCTCACAGACCAATGCCAGTGGGTCCTGAAAAGGTGAAAAGTGGTGGTGGTGCAACAGTTAAAACCTTTTTTTCTGAAAACACATTGTGCCCCTTTCCACCTGATGTGAGGTGGCTTCCTACAGTAGATGGTCAACTATCTCTCATCCTTGCCCTGGTTATGAAAGACTCATATTGGCAATGTGACATAGAAATGGAAATCTTACCATTACAGACTGACTGGTTCCCTTGGCTGGCTGCTCACTTTTCGATATATATCTCCCTCACCAGAATCTTCCTGTTTCAAGCCATTTTCCTTTAAGAAGGTGAATGTCCCTTGGCTTGAGGTGTGGCCAAAGTGCAGATACCTGAGGTAACCTCTCACTAGGCTCCTCAGAGCAGATGAAGACGCAAGGACACAGGTAACAGGTAAGAGATCCAGTGACTGCTCTTATCGAGTAAAAATGCTGAATTTAGGGGGAAATTTTTGTAATTCACAAACTAGAAAAATCTTGTAAAATAAATGCAGTAAAGGTATGAGGGTTCAGGGATCAGTTATGTGCCAGTTTCCATCTGCTTCATATAAATATCCCCCCCAAGCGATATATATAGTATGAGCCATAAGTCAAGTCACGATTACTTATATTAATACAATTGCTTAAATACGCCCTCTAAATATAGATGATAAAAAGCAGGTCACATTTTTTAGCCATTTTACTTTTATGACAACTGATGAATGTACCCCACTGTGAACCCAGTGTGCATCTATAGGGGCAGTAATACAGTAGTTATATTCTTGTACATAGGAGGCAGTATTATAGTAGTTATATTCTTGTACATAGGGACAGTATTGTAGTATCTGTATTCTTGTACCTAGGAGCAGTATTATAGTAGTTATATTCTTGCACATAGGAGGCAGTATTATAGTAGTTATATTCTTGTACATAGGTGCAGTATTATAGTAGTTATATTCTTGTACATAGGAGGCAGTATTATAGTAATTATATTCTTGTACATAGGATACAGTATTATAGTAGTTATAGTCTTGTACAGTACATATGAGGCAGTATTATAGTAGTTATATTCTTGTACATAGGGGCAGTATTGTAGTTGCTATATTCATGTACATAGGAGGCAGTATTATAGTAGTTATATTCTTGTACATAGGTGCAGTATTATAGTATAGTCTTGTACATAGGGGCAGTATTATAGTAGTTATATTCTTGTACATATGAGGCAGTATTATAGTAATTATATTCTTGTACATAGGGGCAGTATTGTAGTAGCTATATTCTTGTACATAGGAGGCAGTATTGTAGTAGCTATATTCTTGTACATAGGGGACAGTAATACAATACAGTAATTATATTCTTGCATGTACGGAGTGGTATTGTAGTAGTTATATTCTTCTACCTACTGGGCAGTATTATACTTTTATATTCTTGTACATAGGAAGCAGTATTGTAGTAGGTAAATTCTTCTATCAATGGAAAAGCATTATAGTTGTTACTTCCATGCCTCTACCTCTCCTTGCAGTTAGCACATTACTCAGCATGGTGCGACATACAGTATGTATGATTGGAGGGACATTCAAAGTGAAAATATATGTTTAGTTATACTGTATTTTATGTGACTGTAGTTTTCCTGTATTAATCATTGGTGTCTCCTATGAGGTGCCATTAGCTGTGAGTGGTTAATGTGGATCCATTGTCACTTTGTTTTATCAGCACTTGTTAGGAAACTGCAGTTCACACAATGCTGTGCTGTAATATTGGGAATTAAAGAGGTATTATCATCTTGGACATTGGGGCATATCCTATCCTCTGGGACCCGCACCTTTATTTAGAATGGAGCACGCAAAGTGTCGGCCGCCCTCCTTTTATTCCTATGGGAGTGCCAAAAATTGCCATGCACTGGCTCAACAATTTCCATAACACTCATAGAAGTAAATGCCCGTGCTTGCGGTGCCCGTGTTTGCGCAGTGCTCATCCCATTCAGTTCAATGGAACTGCCGAAAGTTCCCGTAGGAATGAATGGATGGTGGCTGCGCATGTGCCCTGTACACTCCAGCACTTTGCGGGCTCTGTTCTAAGTATAAGTGCGGGCAGGGGAGCACCCAGGAATTTTGTCTAGGGGGGTCCGAAAGTAAAAAAAATTGGCATGTGTAGCGCACTGTGCCAATTCTTTTGCCTGCCCATTTTTCAAAGGCCCCTTCATATTTGAAAATGTGGTGCGCATAGCGTGCTGCACCAATTATTTTGCCTGGCCATTTCTTAAAGCCCTGCAGGAGTTGAAAAATGCGGCAAGCTCGCTGCGCAAAATTTATAACCCCGCCCATTCTTGAAAGCCCCTCTTACATATAATAGGCCCTCCTAATAAACACTGAAATTCTATTGTTGAGGCCTGTCTCTACACATCATACGGAGAGGGGAGGACCTGTCCTGGCTGCACTGCCTGCTTCACATTATACAATAAACAGCAGGCTACAGCCAGGAAGCTGCTCCGCTCTCCTCCCTCCCCAGATCCTGCTCAAGGCCTGTGGTTCCCCCCACCATCTGCCTGCTGCCCCCCCCTTGACCGTCCTCACCCAGCTCTGAATCCTCCTTCTGCAAATGGCAGGGGAAGGAGCCGGAGCATCTCCTCCTACATAGCGCCCCATACCTCTTACATCCAGTGATGTCACCTTTGTTGTAGACGTTCTCTTTCCTCATCTTCTCCATTCAGACCAGACCACCATGATGATTTTTCAGAGATTGACAAACAGACATTAGTTTCCCACATAATCGGAACACCCTTTTCTGCCACCCCCAATACTATACTGCAGAAACAGTCCCCCTGGAAATACTACTACCACACAGATAGTGCCCCCTTCAACAATTATTGGCACACAGTGCTCTAAAAAATAACTGCGCCCAGACACTAATAGTATAAAGATAATCTTCCCAAAAAATAATTGTGCTAAGCTGATACTGTGCCAGGGTGCCCCCCAAAATCCCACCAATAGAAATAATTCTCTGCCAGAGCACACTTAATAGTAATAATGCCCCTATAGTGCCCATACTAGTAATCATGTTCCTCATAGCCCCCCAGTAGTAGTAAAGCTCCCCATAATACCCCCTAGTAGTAATAATTCTCCTTATAATATGACAGTACATGAAATACCCCCGCTTAGTGCCTGCAGTTGAGCTAATGTCCCCATAATGTATGCCAGTATAAAATACCCCTATATAGTGCCCCAGTAAATCCCCTCATAGTGCTCCTCTCCCCCTTCCCCATAGTGTCCCCCATAATATGCCAGTAAAAAAATGCCCCTTCTTAGTGCCCCCAGCAGATGCCCCTATAGTGCTCCTCTCCCCATAATGTGCCAGTAAAAAATGCCCCTTCTTAGTGCCACCAGATGCCCCAATACTGCTCCACTCCTCCATAGTGCCCCCAAATAATGCCCCATAGTGCCGCATAGAGCTCTCCCCTATAGTGCCTCCTATAATGTACCAGTAAAAAATGCCCCCTTAGTGCCACCAGATGCCATAGTGCCCCCCATAATGTGCCAATAAAAAAGGCCCCTTTAGAGCCCCCACTTTTCCATAGTGCCCCCAAATAATGCCCCTATAGTGCCACCAGATGCCACATAGTGCAGCTCTCCTCTTTAGTGCCCCCCATAATGTGCCAATAAAAAAAAGCCCCTTTAGAGCCCCCAGATGCCCCCATATTGCTCCTCTCCCCCATGGTGCCCCCCCATAATGTGCCAGTAAGAAATGCCCCCATAGTGCCCCCCCAAAATGAGCAAGAAATAAATGCCACCAGAGTGCCACCCCCAAAAAAATGGGGCTGTAAGAAATGCCAGATACCCCTATAGTGCCAGCTCTCCCTCCCCTGCCCCGCCATATGTATCGCTGTCCTGGGGACGGCAATACAAATGAATACTAGAACCAGGGCTGCGCCAAAGTTAGGTGTTTAACCGAGATCTGCGCCTTGCTCAGTTAGTGGAGGGGGAAGTGAGAGACGCTACATGTTCTCACTCCTCAGAGTACTAGGCTTTAGCTTCAGAACCTTCATGAGATGACTACTGAAAATCGCAAAATGAAAAATAGGATCACTAAAATCAAACATATTTTTACATTAAAGCTTAAAGGCCTATTCCCATCTCAGACAAGGGGGGCTTATTGCTAGTATATGCGCCCTTTGTCTGATACTCCTCTCGGACCCACACCTATCTCATAAACTGAGCCGGCCAAGTGAAGGAGGGTGTACCACCAGTCATTTCTATGGGACTGCCGAAAATAGGCTAGCACTGGCTCAGCTATTTCAGCCCCACTGAAGCGAATGGAAGCGGTCCCAGACGTGGGACCCGCACCTATCAGACAATGGGGGCATATCCTAGCGATATTCCCCCATTGTCTGAGATGGGAATACCCCTTTAAATTACACAACGGCAATATTAACAAAATAACCTGACCTAATATCAGACTTACCGGGCTCGGAGATAAGCGCCTTATGTAATATATTCTACGTAATTTACCAGATAAATAAAAAAAACAGCATAGCGGGTACCCCATGGGCAATATGTGTGTGTGTATAAATATATATATATATATATATATATATATTTATATATATATAGTGGCCATTTTCACATCCTCATTTCACCCCTGTGTGTCTTGGAATTCTGATCATTTATTCTCTCACGTTTTCTCAGTTTCAAGAATCACATGAAATATAATGGAGCCTCAGCTGACGAAATATGTGAGTACTGTGAAGATGGAGGAAATGGCTCCTCATGTCACAGAACCTTCAAAGAGTAAGTATGATGGCATAGGGGTATTTTTTTAAGCTAGTATGGCACAGAATGACTGCTAGAACTGTGGTTCATCTCTCAGCATGCTTTGCCATTGGTGTGATCCCTGGGGTATAGAATATGCAGGGACAGACAGGCACAATTACCATTGGTTGTAGTGCGACACTCCTTGTGCAGTACCTCAGTAGGACTACTGCAAAGAGTTAGGGTTAATGCAATGTTATTGATTTAAATGTTGTGATTAGTTGTATTCGGTGTGTACTTAATAGCAGTGTATAGTGTTGAGCGAACTTCTGTTTTAAGTTCGGCGTCTAAAGTTCGGGTTCAGGTTATCGAAGAATCGCGTTATGGATTCTAAATTCCGTTATGGTTCGTGGTAGCGGAATCCATAGCGCGATTCTTCTATAACCCGAACCCGAACTTTAGATGCCAAACTTAAAACACAAGTTCGCTCAACACTAGCAGTGTATAAGCAACCAAACAGTTAAAAAATTGACGGACTGTTTAGATTACTGGTGTGATGAACCAGGACCACCCCCTGGTTAGGTTAAGGAGTCTAATCTGAGGAAATGTTTACCAATATTTCCTCAGATTAGACTCCTTAACCTAACCAGGGGGTGGTCCTGGTTCACGGTGACTGTGACGAGGGGACATCCTCTGCGTCTGGAGGAAAGAAGGTTTGTACACAAACATAGAAGAGGATTCTTTACGGTAAGAGCAGTGAGACTATGGAACTCTCTGCCTGAGGAGGTGGTGATGGTGAGTACAATAAAGGAATTCAAAAGGGGTCTGGATGTATTTCTGGAGCGTAATAATATTACAGGCTATAGCTACTAGAGAGATATCGTTGATCCAGGGATTTATTCTGATTGCCTGATTGGAGTCGGGAAGGAATTTTTATTCCCCTAAAGTGAGGAAAATTGGCTTCGACCTCACAGGGTTTTTTTTGCCTTCCTCTGGATCAACTTGCAGGATGACAGGCCGAACTGGATGGACAAATGTCTTTTTTCGGCCTTATGTACTATGTTACTAATAAGGACCTAGCCTGGGTAAAGGTGCATTACCTACAAAATTTTTATTAAAGCCAAAAAGGCTCTTAACCTAACTTGACCCAGGTTTAAAGTGTCACTTTTATTAGTGTGATTAAGACGGCTATGAGCCAACACTTCAGTTAAAAACCTACCTAGCTGACTACCTGCATCGGAATGGACAAACAAACACTTAAAAACTGCTCCCCCGGCTTCTTCAGGGGTTTGGGCAGAATTGAGGACCTTAGCCAATGACGGGGTATATAACACCCCAGTTTCCTGAATGACAAGGGAAATAGCCTTTCACACTTATAGGAGGGAATCCAGATCGCACACACGAACCTATCCACCCCCTCTGTCATACCGCTGAACAAATCACAGCGAAACAGAGGCGCTACCTCGGTCACATGATGTGCAGTACAGGTCTGCATGCCAACTTATAAATAAATGAATATATTAACTGCGCATGATCTGTACAGCTAGCAGATGTGCACTCACTTAGTGTCTGCTAATGGAGAATGTTCACCCAAACTGATCATGCGCACCAACTTCAAACAGGTAGATGTGTCACTCAGCCTGTGCGCATAAACTAACTCCATTCAGAGGCTAATAAGGGAGGGTAATATAAATAACTATGTCGTCCCCCCCCCCCCCCACTTTATTATTTATAATAAATGTATCAATATTTTTAAAAGTAGTGTTTGCAACAGAATGATGGAAATAGGTAACAAATATATATATTTTTTCTTCTCTCTTTCACTGACATCAATGTCCTATGCCGCTAGTTTAGGTGCAGTAGTCTATGTTGGTGCGCAGTGATATAAAGCGCATGTCACGCACAGCAAGGCAACCATGAGTAACCAACATGCACTAAGGTAGTGCGCACCTGCGGGTAGCGCAGATCATGCGCACCAACTGTTTCTAAGTTGGTGCGCATGATCCGTTTGCGTATCAGTTTGGGTGAACATTCTTCATTAGCAGACACATCTGCTAGCTGTACAGATCATGCGCACTAGCTAGTTAATATATTCATTTATTTCTAAGTCAGCTAGCAGACCTGTACTGCACATCATGTGACCGAGGTAGCGCCTCTGTTTCGCTGTGATTTGTTCAGCGGTATGACAGAGGGGGTGAATACCTTTTGGTTGATAGGTTCGAGTGTGCAATCTGGATTCCCTCCTATAAGTGTGAATGGCTATTTCCCTTGTCACTCAGGAAACTGGGGTGTTATATACCCAGTCATTGTCTAAGGTCCTCAATTCTGCCCAAACCCCTGAAGAAGCCAGGTCACTGGTGAAACATGCCGCAGGGCAGTTTCAGTTTTTAAGTGTTTGTTTGTCCATTCCGATGCAGGCAGTCAGCTAGGTAGAATTCAATATTCAGAGACAGCGAATCTGCAGTAGGATGACGGTATTAGCTAGGGCATCAATTTAAGTTAGAATCAGCCAGTTAGTCTATTCAGCAGTTACACATAGGAGTGTGAGCAGTGTGATTGAATTCGAGTGATTGCAGGTCTGACAAGTCTGCACTGCTGTGAAACATATGTACACTCACCTAAAGAATTATTAGGAACACCATACTAATACGGTGTTGGACCCCCTTTTGCCTTCAGAACTGCCTTAATTCTACGTGGCATTGATTCAACAAGGTGCTGATAGCATTCTTTGGAAATGTTGGCCCATATTGATAGGATAGCATCTTGCAGTTGATGGAGATTTGAGGGATGCACATCCAGGGCACGAAGCTCCCGTTCCACCACATCCCAAAGATGCTCTATTGGGTTGAGATCTGGTGACTGTGGGGGCCATTTTAGTACAGTGAACTCATTGTCATGTTCAAGAAACCAATTTGAAATGATTCGAGTTTGTGACATGGTGCATTATCCTGCTGGAAGTAGCCATCAGAGGATGGGTACATGGTGATCAAGGGATGGACATGGTCAGAAACAATGCTCAGGTAGCCCGTGGCATTTAAACGATGGCCAATTGGCACTAGAGGGCCTAAAGTGTGCCCAGAAAACATCCCCCACACCATTACACCACCACCACCAGCCTGCACAGTGGTAACAAGGCATGATGGATACATGTGGAATGTCTCAACAGAAATCGAAACTCATCAGACAAGGCAACATTTTTCCAGTCTTCAACAGTCCAATTTTGGTGAGCTTGTGCAAATTGTAGCCTCTGTTTCCTATTTGTAGTGGAGATGAGTGGTACCCAGTGGGGTCTTCTGCTGTTGTAGCCCATGGGGTTGTGCGTGTTGTGGCTTCACAAATGCTTTGCTGCATACCTCGGTTGTAACAAGTGGTTATTTCAGTCAATGTTGCTCTTCTATCAGCTTGAATCAGTCGGCCCATTCTCCTCTGACCTCTAGCATCAACAAGGCATTTTCGCCCACAGGACTGCCGCATACTGGATGTTTTTCCCTTTTCACACCATTCTTTGTAAACCCTAGAAATGGTTGTGCGTGAAAATCCCAGTAACTGAGCAGATTGTGAAATACTCAGACCGGTCCGTCTGGCACCAACAACCATGCCACGCTCAAAATTGCTTAAATCACCTTTTTTTCCCATTCTGACATTCAGTTTGAAGTTCAGGAGATTGTCTTGACCAGGACCACAACCCATACATGCATTGAAGCAACTGCCATGTGATTGGTTGACTAGATAATCGCATTAATGAGAAATAGAACAGGTGTTCCTAATAATTCTCAGTACAGAGTCAGCCATGTTCTATCGCGTATCTACGGCATCAAAAAGTCAGTGAATAAACTGACCTCTGTTCACGAGTCTGTTAGAGACACTGTCTATGAATCAGTAGGTGGACAGTGAATGAACTGGCTCACAGGCATTACTGTATAGATTGCTGAGGAGCGAGAGGAGATTGTGCACATCTCCACCATAGCAGATAATTCAAGAGCACACTGGAGTGGCAAGCAAGGTTTGTAACTGAAGTGTTGGCTCATAGACGTTTTAATCACACTAATAAAAGTTAAATTCACTTTAAACCTGGGTCAAGTTAGGTTAAGAGCCTTTTTGGCTTTAATTAAAATGTTGTAATCTGAGGAAAGCTACAGGACGGGCGTTTGTAAGAGAGTTCCTGCAGACTAGGCCCAAGCTCAGAGAACCTCAGTCTCTGAGGCTGCAGCTGCCAAAGAAGCAACTTCACTACCAGAGAACCCCTGAGAAAAGGCAATAAGAACGTCTAGAACCTAACAGGCCACGCAAGCAGCAAGACAGCAAGATATTCACTTGTTTATGGCTTAAGAGCCTTTACTGCTGTAGAAAGGATCATTACCTCTGGCATCTACCTCTCTTTGGAACGGACTAGCCTCAGTCAGGGAAATGCAGAAAGGGTTAACAAGAACCTCATTGCAAGGCTGTGGTTATTTTGGAGATACTGCAAATTGTCTTGAGAGAGAGACAGAGACAGAAACATCATCACCATCATTGTTGCTACCTATACAATGCTATAAGAAAGATTACACTGTGATATATAGTTTGAAACTGTGCATTTTACTGCTATATGTACTACTACTCCCATCTTCAAGTCAGTTGGTTATTGACTTCACCATCCATCAGCCTCTGCATCTGCCCACCTGCCCTCCCAACTACAACCAGCCAGGAGCCCCAATATGCCCAAGGGAAGAAATAGTGCGCACTCCAGCTACTGTACAGCCCTAGGGAGCGTCACAGTTGACATTGCTACCTTGAACTATAATTATAACTACCACCCCCAGAGCCACAAATACCACTCCTATCCTCCACATGCTCTTTTGGAGGTGGCTGCACTTGTTGCCACCTGATGCCAGGGGTGGACTGGCCATAGACCCTACAGGGAAATTTCCCAATGGGCCGATGCACAGAGGGCTGTCCAAGCCCTCTTCTCTACCACTGGCCGGGTACATAATGAGCACTCTGGAGCAATTAATGCTGTGAGAATCAGGTACTTATGTACCCGACCAGCGACCATACATGTCCTTCTGAAATTAACTGCTGTGGTCGCACTTCACCTCCTAAGTCCCCTGCTCCATATCTTAATTAGAGACAACTGGAGGAGGAGAAAAGAAAATGGCAGCTATTTATCGCCACCACAGATGAGCAGCTTTTGGGGAACTATATTGTGCTGCGCTGTGGTATTTGGTTTTGCTGGGATGGTATTATGCACTATAGTATTGCTGACCCCGCCTAGTTGTGTTGCCCTGCCTTCTGTCAATTTGGACCCATCTACAACATGGGACCATGCAGTGACTGGGTCCGCAGGAGCAACACGTGAGGCACGGTGGGACAATGGGGGTAGTAGTTGATTTACTCAGGGTTAGCAGAGCCTCCCTGGGCAGGGCCGTTTCTAGGGAATTTTACCAACAGGGCGAACAATAAAAAAAAAACGCTGCCCCCTTCCCCTTAAGGGCTCATACACACGAACATGTGCAGGCCGCAAACAGCGGGTCCACAGTATATGGGCCCCAGCCGGAAAGAAAGGTGTGGTGCAGAACGGAAGCACGGAACCCCACAGAAGCACTATGGAGTAGTGCTTCCGTGTGGTTTCTCACCGTGATTCCGCCCTATAAGAAAATAGAACATGCTCTATTTTTTTGTGGTGTGGACGGATCAGTCAGTGGAAACCGCATGCAAATTGCGGTCCGAATGAATGGAACAACGGGTCAACAGCCGTATGCATGAGCCCTAATACAGTACAAGAAATGTGTATGAAATTAGATAAATCTCATTCATGTACACTTTGCTTCTGGGACTGTATTTTGGAGGGGTAATGTAATTTACATGGGGCTGCATTGTAGGGGCTGATGTTATTTACATGGCACTGTAATATATATATATATATATATATATGTACAGTACAGACCAAAAGTTTGGACACACCTTCTCATTTAAAGAGTTTTCTTTATTTTCATGACTATGAAAATTGTAGATTCACACTGAAGGCATCAAAACTATGAAATAACACATGTGGAATTATATACATAACAAAAAAGTGTGAAACAACTGAAAATATGTCATATTCTAGGTTCTTCAAAGTAGCCACCTTTTGCTTTGATTACTGCTTTGCACACTCTTGGCATTCTCTTGATGAGCTTCAAGAGCTAGTCACCTGAAATGGTCTTCCAACAGTCTTGAAGGAGTTCCCAGAGATGCTTAGCACTTGTTGGCCCTTTTGCCTTCACTCTGCGGTCCAGTTCACCCCAAACCATCTCAATTGGGTTCAGGTCCGGTGACTGTGGAGGCCAGGTCATCTGGCGCAGCACCCCATCACTCTCCTTCATGGTCAAATAGCCCTTACACAGCTTGGAGGTGTGTTTGGGGTCATTGTCCTGTTAAAAAATAAATGATGGTCCAACTAAACACAAACCGGATAGAATAGCATGCCGCTGCAAGATGCTGTGGTAGCCATGCTGGTTCAGTATGCAGAATAAATCCCCAACAGTGTCACCAGAAAAGCACCCCCACACCATCACACCTCCTCCTCCATGCTTCACGGTGGGAACCAGGCATGTAGAGTCCATCCGTTCATCTTTTCTGCGTCGCACAAAGACACGGTGGTTGGAACCAAAGATCTCAAATTTGGACTCATCAGAACAAAGCACATATTTCCACTGGTCTAATGTTCATTCCTTGTGTTCTTTAGCCCAAACAAGTCTCTTCTGCCTGTTTCCTGTCCTTAGCAGTGGTTTCCTAGAAGATATTCTACCATGAAGGCCTGATTCACACAGTCTCCTCTTAACAGTTGTTCTAGAGATGTGTTTGCTGCTAGAACTCTGTGTGGCATTGACCTGGTCTCTAATCTGAGCTGCTGTTAACCTGCGATTTCTGAGGCTGGTGACTCGGATGAACTTATCCTCTGCAGCAGAGGTGACTCCGCATGTGAGCCAGTTTCTTTGTAGCGCTTGATGGTTTTTGTGACTGTACTTGGGGACACTTTCAAAGTTTTCCCAATTTTTCGGACTGACTGACCTTTATTTCTTAAAGTAATGATGGCCACTCGTTTTTCTTTACTTAGCTGCTTTTTTCTTGCCATAATACTAATTCTAACAGTCTATTCAGTAGGACTATCAGCTGTGTATCCACCTGACTTCTCCACAACGCAACTGATGGCCCCAACCCCATTTATAAGGCAATAAATCCCACTTATTAAACCTGACAGGGCACACCTGTTAAGTGAAAACCATTTCAGGTGACTACCTCTTGAAGCTCATCAAGAGAATGCCAAGAATGTGCAAAGCAGTAATCAAAGCAAAAGGTGGCTACTTTGAAGAACCTAGAATATGACATATTTTCAGTTGTTTCACTTTTTTGTTATGTATATAATTCCACATGTGTTAATTCATAGTTTTGATGCCTTCAGTGTGAATCTACAATTTTCATAGTCATGAAAATAAAGAAAACTCTTTGAATGAGGTGTGTCCAAACTTTTGGTCTGTACTATATATATATATATATATATACATATATATATATATATACATATATATATATATGCACATGTACTATGCAGCTATATAGGCCTGCCATACTGTCTGTATTTTTAACTTAAAGGGCTTCTGTCACCCCACTAAATCGTTTTTTTATTTTTGGTTTACCGTACTTATAATCCCTATAGTGCGATTTCTGCATACATAAGCTAAATAATCATTTCTGTTCAGTAGAATTTGTTAAAAACGCAATTTTAAAATATGCAAATTACCTTGCTACCAGCAAGTAGGGCGGCTACTTGCTGGTAGCAGCCGCATCCTCCGATCTTAAAGACGCTCCCTCCGCATGTTGATTTACAGGGCCAGGGAACGGGATCGGGATCGTTCTGTGCTGGCCCTGTTTGAATTCAAAATATTGCGCCTGCGCCGTACCAGTCTTCAATCGGCGCAGGCGCACTGAGAGGCGGCCGCTCACTCGGCCGCTCCATCCTCAATGCGCCGGGTGTAGATGTGACGTCATCGGCACAGGCGCATTGAGGATGGAGCGGCCGAGCGAGCGGCCGCCTCTCAGTGCGCCTGCGCCGATTGAAGACAGGTACGGCGCAGGCGCGATATTTTGAATTCAAACAGGGCCAGCAGAGAACGATCCCGTTCCCTGGCCCTGTCAATCAACATGCGGAGGGGGCGTCTTTAGGATCGGAGGATGCGGCTGTTACCAGCAAGTAGCCGCCCTACTTGCTGGTAGCAAGATCATTTGCATATTTTAAAATTACGTTTTTAACAAATTCTACTGAACAGAAATTATTATTTAGCTTATGTATGCAGAAATCGCATACATAAGTAAACCAAAAATAAAAAAACTATTTAGTGGGGCGACAGAAGCCCTTTAATACTTCTTTAACTGTACCTAGAAAACAATAGGGGGCGACCCCAGGGGTGCTGAAAGGGGGGGGGGAAGGAAGAGGGGGGGCCCGTGCCCACCCAATATACCCACAATCACACCCCTAAAGAATAACTCGGCACAAGCTCCCGAGTGCACATATCAGAATAACAGCGAAAGAAGGAGCCAAGGCGCCAGATAATGAATGTAATAAATACTTTATTATAATATGACAACTGTAAAACTTACATATAAAAGATGCAGGGAGACAAGAAAAAGAGGGAGCAGGGAGATGAAAGAACGCCACCCTGGGAGGGACACTCTGGTCTGAAATGCTAAAATGTATGAGGCCAGCGGGATATATGTGTAAAGAATGGTAACTAACCTACCCGCGGACCAACCAGGTGTATATGGTAAACAGGTGGGTCATAACAGAACCCAGCACAAAAATAGATGTTGGTGCCTGGCCATGCAAGGAAAACCTAGCATGGAAGTAAACAATCAAAATGAAAAAGACCGGGGAATGGAAATACAGATGAAACCTCACCTGAAACAGACCAAGAGTGGACCGACCAGGATGGCGCTACCCCAACGTGCGTTTCGGCATGCCTTCGTCAGGGGTTTTCTTGTCTCCCTGCATCTTTTATATGTAACAAGTTTTACAGTTGTCATATTATAATAAAGTATTTATTACATTCATTATCTGGCGCATTGGCTCCTTCTTTCGCTGTTATTCTTTAACTGTACCTAACCTGGCTTCTGGGGTGGCCTATTGCCACTTCCTGACTGAATCTGCTGGTGGAGGACTGGAGGCTGAAGAGACTGACACCCTGGATTCTGTGCCAGTGCAGTGAGTGAGTGAGCAGAGAGACTGGAGGGACTAAGAAAAAGCTCTTTTTATACCCAATCATGTTGCCAATTGACCTAATTAGTGTTAATTGGTCTTCCAGCTCTTCGTTATGCTCAAATGTACTTTTTCCAGCCTCTTATTGCTACTTGTCCCAACTTTTTGGGGATTTGTTGACACCGTGAAAATTTGAATCAACGTATTTTTCCTTTAAAATGATAAATTTACTCGGATTAAACGTTTGATCTGTCATCTACGTTCTATAACAAATAAAATATTGACATTTGCCATCTCCACATCATTGCATTCAGTTTTTATTCACAATTTGTATAGTGTCCCAACTTTTTTGGAATCCGGTTTGTACATCTGAACATAACAGTTACAAGAAATAGATATGCACATTGTGACCGACCTGCAATAAATACAGAAGTTGACATTATCTTAGACTATAGGAGACAGTAGGGGGGTGCGGTAGTGGTAACGGCAATCCGGGTCATTACAACCACTTAAAAAAAAAAATCCAGGGCCACTTTAAATTCCCAGTCCGCCCCTGCCTAATACTGCAGGCGGTCACGTGACACCAGGTCTACTGACCATTGTTCACTATGTTGATGAAACCCAGGGTATTATGGCAAAGATTGCCTCAAGGTCTTCGGGCCCCAGTTGTCATTCTGACTGATTTATTAGTAGCATCTACATTTCTTCCTCAGGCCCAAAGATGTATACAGTGGAGGACGCGGTGGAGACTATAGGATTTGGCCGATTCCATATTATGCTGTTTCTGATTATGGGGAGCACTGGGGTGAGTATGATGGGACTGAGACATATGCCATTGGCAGAGAATCACATATTTACCTAGAGGCTTGACAGTTCCATAATTTGACTTTTCTTTCACTGATGTCCTATCACCAGTGTTACAACAAAACAATGGAACTGTCCACTATTTACACCAATTACCTTTCCCGGCAGATTGCTGAAGCTATGGAGATTATGCTTTTGGCGGTGATCTCGTCCTCTATTCGCTGTGAGTGGCATCTTCAGAGCTGGCAGGTGGCACTGGTCACTATGGTGCGTGAGCTGCGCGATTTGTGCTCTAGACTGATATATTTGTTCAATGTAATGTATGTACACAGTAAATCCACTAGCAGAATAGTGAGTGCAGCTCTGGAGTATAATACAGGATGTTACTCAGGATCAGTACAGGATAAGTAATGTAATGGATGTACACAACTGTGTGTGTTGAGCTTTGTGTGTGATTTGTAAATGTATCATATGGTTTATGTAACTGATTTATATATAGTGTAAATACTGGCTGTGTAAACGTGGGTATAGGTGTTAACTGGGGAGGGGGATGGGGGAGGTGGAGCTTTGGGATTTTTTTTTTTGGGGGGGGGGGGAAGATTGGCCACTGATAGACCTTGGTCTGATCTGGACTTTTTAATGCAGACTTTGGATGTTAGACCAGCACCAGTACTAAGTGTGTATATATACGGGTGAAATTTATAGTATTGAACACGTCATCAATTTTCCTAGGGTACTTTCACACTAGCGTTATTCTTTTCCGGCATAGAGTTCAGTCAAAAGGGCTCTATGCCGGAAAAGAACTAATCAGGCATATCCCAATGCATTCTGAATGGGTAGAAATCCGTTCAGTTTGCATCGGTATGCCTTCCGTTCAGTCACTGTCAGGCGTTTCTGCCGGGCATAATACTGCATCATGATGCGGTATTATGTCCGTCCAAAATGCCTGATCAGTCGCCATAATGCCGGATTAATTCCCTTTGACTTGCATTAGTGCTGGGTCCGGCATTGCAAAACAACTGAAGGACAGATCCGTTTGTCCTTCATTTGTCCATTCATCCTTCCTTCACTTATATGAAGTTTGCCAGTGCCGTATGCTGAAAGATAGCCCCACACCATGATGTTCCCACCTCCAAACTGTTTTTGGGGTGATATGCATTGCCTTTTGTCCTTCAAGCATGTTGCATATTCTGGCATCCAAAGAGTTAAATTTTGGTCTCATCTGACCAGACTATATTCTCCAAGTATTTCACAGGCTTGTCTAAATGTTGTCGAGCAAACTTTAATAACACTTGAACATACAGTGGATATAAAAAGTCTACACACCCCTGTTAAAATGTCAGGTTTCTGTGATGTAAAAAAAATGAGACAAAGATAAATCATTTCAGAACTTTTTCCACCTTTAATGTGACCTATAAACTGTACAACTCAAATGAAAAGCATAATATAAAATTGTTAGTAAGACGGCTCACTCTCTATATTTCATGGATAGGTGCCAAGGTCTATACTGAATCACCCCTTCAAAGTAAATAATGTATATTGATATTATCGAGTTTTATAATCATGTATTTTGGTGATTTTATTGTAATTTGAGTTTTTGTGAATTCAATTGTGTGATCACTTTATATTGCATATTTATTTTTTTATCCATATTATACCACACATACAGAGTGCCAGTCCAATTATTTATTTATTTAATTTCAATGTATATTGAAATAGACCGGCACTCAAACATATTCGTTCACGTAGGAGACTAGGCAGGTGAATGTTGAATAAAAATGGTGCAATTTATGACAACTCTAACATAAAAACATACATTGACATAAAAGGGATATGCAAAATCCTATGTGGGGTCGTGGATATGCTAGCATGTAGATTGAGTCCGCAAAAACACAGGTTGATAAGTACGTAGCAGCTAGTTGATATATGGATAGCGTCCCGCTATATAGGTAAGTCCTATTGTGCTGGTAAATCCTATTTAGTGTAGTTTGTAGCAATCAATCTCATAGTATAACTTGTTGAATACTCACTGTTTGGTAGTGCGCATACTTGTGGCGTCCCACGTCTCAAGGCGCTTACCTCGATTTGGATTAAGTCAGGTACACACGGCAGAAATGGTTGCTTACTGATAGCATAGATCGGAGCTCCGATGGATCGCTCCTATTCTCGCGAGATGAGCTGTTACCTTTCTTTCGTATAATGTGTAATACAGACTCAAAAACGCAGGCCGAAAGTCGCAATGAATCTTCAATCTTTTTTTTTCCGCTAAAATTAAAGTTTGCCTTACTTTCATATGTTGCTATAGATAGTTTGCCGTTGATAAATTCGATCACCAGTGAGTCTTCATTCGTGCTCTCGAGAAAATATTTTCATCAATATCTTTCAACAATACATGGCCATGCTTGAAGTTTTGGACTCTTTATGAATAAGCCATAGATCCCAGACGCGTTTCTAAATAGATCCCTATTTCTTCCTCAGTGGGTTAATAAGCATCAGCTTCCATCTCTGCTTTCTTCCGTGCAGCTTCAGCTTCCATCTCTGCTTTCTTCCTTGCAGCTTCAGCTTCTATCTCTGCTTTCCCTTGGGCGAACGCTGCCTGGATTTTAGAAGATGTTGATCACAAGGATTTGAAAGATCTTGTGGAGCACCTAGATGTTGTGGAGAAGTGGGTTCTGGATTCATGGAGATGTGCGATTTGTACTTCTGCTGTTGTCTTTGTTTGTATTACTAAATCGTCTCTTGCAAGATTGAGCTCATTCAATTCCTTGAATTCTTGTAAGGAATCTTCTGTGTTGTACCGCTTTAAAAGAACAGCATAGGGTACTTTCACACTAGCGGCAGGACGGATCCGGCAGGCTGTTCACCCTGTCGGATCCGTCCTGCCGCCGCTCCGTCCCCATTGACTATAATGGGAACAGGGGAGGAGCTCCGGCGCAGCACGGCAGTTCGCGGTGAGAGGCTGCCGGACTAAAAAGTCGGACATGCAATACTTTTAGTCCGGCGGCCTTTCGCCGTGCACGGCCGTGCTGCACTGGAGCTCTGCCCCCATCCCCATTATAGTCAATGGGGACAAAGCGGCGGCGGTCCGGCAGCACGGCAAAATAGTGGCAGGACGGATCCGACAGGGTTAGCAGCCTGTCGGATCCGTCCTGCCGCCGCTCCGTCCCCATTGACTATAATGGGGACAGCGGAAAGTAGCCTAAGCAACATTCAATTGCTTAACAAGCGCGCTCTAGGTGCAATGCCTTATGAGTTGGTTGAGACAGAGCTGAAATGCATTTAACAGTGTTAGACCATAAGTGACAGATGTTACAAATCAGTTCCTCTTTGTCAGACTCATAGTTCTGTTGAACTTTCCAATTTGGTTTTACTAAACATTTTTGTTTTATGTGGCTTATAGGATCTAACTCCTGATCTGAAGAAAGTTCAGGTTCTTGCTGTGTATTATGCATTATGCAGTATTATGTTATTATTTTGCGGACTCTATCTACAAGATAGCATATCCACGACCCCACATAGGATTTTGCATATCCCTTTTATGTCAATGTAGAGTTGTAATAAATTGCACCATTGTTATTCAACATTCACCTGCCTAGTCTCCTACGTGAACCCAATGTTTGAGTGCCGGTCTATTTCAATATACATCAATTGAAAAACAAACTGAAATCTTTTAGGTGGAGGGAAGAAAACAAAAAAACTAAAATAATGTGGTTGCATAAGTGTGCACACCCTTATAACTGGGGATGTAGCAGTGTTCAGAATTCAAGCAATCACATTTAAAATCATGCTAAATAGGAGTCAGCATACACCTGCCATCATTTAAGGTGCCTCTGATTAACCCCAAATAAAGTTCAGCTGCTCTAGTTGGTCTTTCCTGAAATTTTCTTAGTCGCATACCACAGCAAAAGCCATGGTCCACAGAGAGCTTCCAAAGCATCAGAGGGATCTCATTGTTAAAAGGTATCAGTCAGGAGAAGGGTGCAAAAGAATTTCCAAGGCATTAGATATACCATGGAACACAGTGAAGACAGTCATCATCAAGTGGAGAAAATATGGCACAACAGTGAGATTACCAAGAACTGGACGTGCCTCCAAAATTGATGAAAAGACAAGAAGAAAACTGGTCTGGGAGGCGACCAAGAGGCCTACAGCAACATTAAAGGAGCTGCAGGAATATCTGGCAAGTACTGGCTGTGTGGTACATGTGACAACAATCTCCCGTATTCTTCATATGTCTGGGCTATGGGGTAGAGTGGCAAGATGAAAGCCTTTTCTTACGAAGAAAAACATCCAAGCCAGGCTACATTTTGCAAAAACACATCTGAAGACTCCCAAAAAGCATGTGGGAAAAGGTGTTATGGTCTGATGAAACCAAGGTTGAACTTTTTGGCCATAATTCCAAAAGATATGTTTGGTACAAAAACAACACTGCACATCACCAAAAGAACACCATACCGACAGTGAAGCATGGTGGTGGCAGCATCATGCCAAGGGGCTGTTTTTCTTCAGATGGAACTGGGGCCTTAGTTAAGCTAGAGGGAATTATGAACAGTTCCAAATACCAGTCAATATTGGCACAAAACCTTCAGGCTTCTGCTAGAAAGCTGAACATGAAGAGGAACTTCATCTTTCAGCATGACAACGACCCAAAGCATACATCCAAATCAACAAAGGAATGGCTTCACCAGAAGAAGATTAAAGTTTTGGAATGGCCCAGCCAGAGCCCAGACCTGAATCCGATTGAAAATCTGTGGGGTGATCTGAAGAGGGCTGTGCACAGGAGATGCCCTCGCAATCTGACAGATTTGGAGTGTTTTTGCAAAGTCAAAATGTGTCATGCTGATTGACTCATACCCAAAAAGACTGAGTGCTGTAATAAAATCAAAAGGTGCTTCAACAAAGTATTAGTTTAACCACTTCAGCCCCGCTAGCTAAAACCCCCTTCATGACCAGGCCACTTTTTACACTTCTGCACTATACTACTTTCACCGTTTATCGCTCGGTCATGCAACTTACCACCCAAATGAATTTTACCTCCTTTTCTTCTCACTAATAGAGCTTTCATTTGGTGGTATTTCATTGCTGCTGACATTTTTACTTTTTTTGTTATTAATCGAAATTTAACGATTTTTTTGCAAAAAAATGTCATTTTTCACTTTCAGCTGTAAAATTTTGCAAAAAAAACGACATCCATATATAAATTTTTCGCTAAATTTATTGTTCTACATGTCTTTGATAAAAAAAAAATGTTTGGGCAAAAAAAAAAAAATGGTTTGGGTAAAAGTTATAGCGTTTACAAACTATGGTACAAAAATGTGAATTTCCGCTTTTTGAAACAGCTCTGACTTTCTGAGCACCTGTCATGTTTCCTGAGGTTCTACAATGCCCAGACAGTAGAAAAACCCCACAAATGACCCCATTTCGGAAAGTAGACACCCTAAGGTATTCGCTGATGGGCATA
Organism: Bufo gargarizans; assembly: GCF_014858855.1. Classification (NCBI taxonomy): domain Eukaryota; kingdom Metazoa; phylum Chordata; class Amphibia; order Anura; family Bufonidae; genus Bufo; species Bufo gargarizans. The sequence continues at coordinate 515,969,465 of NC_058081.1, read as the reverse complement.
GTGAGTTCATAGAACTTTTTATTTTCTGTCACAAGTGGGAAAAGTTATCTTTTGCCAAGATATTTCTCTCACCCAGCATGGTTATATGTGAAATGACACCCCAAAACACATTGCCCAACTTCTCCTGAGTACGACGATACCACATGTGTGACACTTTTTTGCAGCCAAGGTGGGCAAAGGGGCACATATTCCAAAGTGCACCTTTCGGATTTTGCAGGCCATTTTTTACAGATTTTGATTGCAAGGTACTTCTCACACATATGGGCCCCTAAATTGCCAGGGAAGTATAACTACGCCACAAGTGACCCCATTTTGGAAAGAAGACACCCCAAGGTATTCCGTGAGGGGCACGGCGAGTTCCTAGAATTTTTAATTTTTTGTCACAAGTTAGCGGAAAATGATGATTATTTTTTTTTCCTTACAAAGTCTCATATTCCACTAACTTGCGACAAAAAATAAAAAATTCTAGGAACTCGCCATGCCCCTCACGGAATACCTTGGGGTGTCTTCTTTCCAAAATGGGGTCACTTGTGGCGTAGTTATACTGCCCTGGCAATTTAGGGGCCCAAATGTGTGAGAAGTACCTTGCAATCAAAATGTGTAAAAAATGGCCTGCGAAATCCGAAAGGTGCACTTTGGAATATGTGCCCCTTTGCCCACCTTAGCTGCAAAAAAGTTTCACACATCTGGTATCGCCGTACTCAGAAGAAGTTGGGGAATGTGTTTTGGGGTGTCATTTTACATATACCCATGCTGGGTGAGAGAAATATCTTGGCAAAAGACAACTTTTCCAAAAATTTTTATACAAAGTTGGCATTTGACCAAGATATTTTTCTCACCCAGCATGGGTATATGTAAAATGACACCCCAAAACACATTCCCCAACTTCTCCTGAGTACGGCCATACCAGATGTGTGAAACTTTTTTGCAGCCAAGGTGGGCAAAGGGGCACATATTCCAAAGTGCACCTTTGGGATTTCACAGGCCATTTTTTACACATTTTGATTGCAAAGTTCTTCTCACACATTTGGGCCCCTAAATTGCCAGGGCAGTATAACTACGCCACAAGTGACCCCATTTTGGAAAGAAGACACCCCAAGGTATTCCGTGAGGGGCATGGCAAATTTTTTATTTTTTGTCGCAAGTTAGTGGAATATGAGACTTTGTAAGGAAAAAAAAATAATCATCATTTTCCGCTAACTTGTGACAAAAAATTAAAAATTCTAGGAACTCGCCGTGCCCCTCACGGAATACCTTGGGGTGTCTTCTTTCCAAAATGGGGTCACTTGTGGCGTAGTTATACTGCCCTGGCAATTTAGGGGCCCATATGTGTGAGAAGTACCTTGCAATCAAAATCTGTAAAAAATGGCCTGCAAAATCCGAAAGGTGCACTTTGGAATATGTGCCCCTTTGCCCACCTTGGCTGCAAAAAAGTGTCACACATGTGGTATCGCCGTACTCAGGAGAAGTTGGGCAATGTGTTTTGGGGTGTCATTTCACATATAACCATGCTGGGTGAGAGAAATATCTTGGCAAAAGATAACTTTTCCCATTTTTTTATACAAAGTTGGCATTTGACCAAGATATTTTTCTCACCCAGCATGGGTATATGTAAAATGACACCCCAAAACACATTCCCCAACTTCTCCTGAGTACGGCGATACCAGATGTGTGACACTTTTTTGCAGCCTAGATGCGCAAAGGTGCCCAAATTCCTTTTAGGAGGGCATTTTTAGACATTTGGATCCCAGACTTCTTCTCACACTTTCGGGCCCCTAAAAAGCCAGGGCAGTATAAATACCCCACATGTGACCCCACTTTGGAAAGAAGACACCCCAAGGTATTCAATGAGGGGCATGGCGAGTTCATAGCAAATTTTTTTTTTTTGCATAAGTTAGCGGAAATTGATTTTTTTTTGTTTTTTTCTCACAAAGTCTCACTTTCCGCTAACTTAGGACAAAAATTTCAATCTTTCATGGACTCAATATGCCCCTCACGGAATACCTTGGGGTGTCTTCTTTCCGAAATGGGGTCACATGTGGGGTATTTATACTGCCCTGGCTTTTTAGGGGCCCTAAAGCGTGAGAAGAAGTCTGGAATATAAATGTCTAAAAATGTTTACGCATTTGGATTCCGTGAGGGGTATGGTGAGTTCATGTGAGATTTTATTTTTTGACACAAGTTAGTGGAATATGAGACTTTGTAAGAAAAAACAAACAAAAAAAATATATATTTTTCCGCTAACTTGGGCCAAAAAAATGTCTGAATGGAGCCTTACAGGGGGGGGTGATCAATGACAGGGGGGTGATCACCCATATAGACTCCCTGATCACCCCCCTGTCATTGATGACCCCCCTGGTAAGGCTCCATTCAGACGTCCGTATGATTTTTACGGATCCATGGATCGGATCCGCAAAACACATGCGGACGTCTGAATGGAGCCTTACAGGGGGGTGATCAATGACAGGGGGTGATCACCCCCCTGTCATTGATCACCCCCCCTGTAAGGCTTCATTCAGACGTCCGTATGATTTTTACGGATCCATGGATACATGGATCGGATCCGCAAAACACATGCGGACGTCTGAATGGAGCCTTACAGGGGGGTGATCAATGACAGGGGGGTGATCAATGACAGGGGGTGATCAGGGAGTGTATATGGGTGATCACCCGCCTGTCATTGATCACCCCCCTGTAAGGCTCCATTCAGACGTCCGCATGTGTTTTGCGGATCCGATCCATGTATCCATGGATCTGTAAAAATCATACGGACGTCTGAATGGAGCCTTACAGGGGGGTGATCAATGACAGGGGGTGATCAGGGAGTGTATATGGGTGATCACCCCCCTGTAAGGCTCCATTCAGACGTCCGTATGATTTTTACGGATCCATGGATCGGATCCGCAAAACACATGCGGACGTCTGAATGGAGCCTTACAGGGGGGTGATCAATGACAGGGGGGTGATCAATGACAGGGGGTGATCAGGGAGTGTATATGGGTGATCACCCGCCTGTCATTGATCACCCCCTTGTAAGGCTCCATTCAGACTTCCGCATGTGTTTTGCGGATCCGATCCATGTATCCGTGGATCCGTAAAAATCATACGGACGTCTGAACTGAGCCTGACAGGGGGGTGATCAATGACAGGGGGGTGATCAGGGAGTTTATATGGGGTGATCATGGGTGATCAGGGGTTAATAAGGGGTTAATAAGTGACGGGGGGGGGTTGTAGTGTAGTGTGGTGTTTGGTGCGACTTTACTGACCTACCTGTGTCCTCTGGTGGTCGATCCTAACAAAAGGGACCACCAGAGGACCAGGTAGCAGGTATATTAGACGCTGTTATCAAAACAGCGTCTAATATACCTGTTAGGGGTTAAAAAAATCAGATCTCCAGCCTGCCAGCGAGTGATCGCCGCTGGCAGGCTGGAGATCCACTCGCTTACCTTCCGTTCCTGTGTGCGCGTGTAACAGTCAGCAGAGGAAGAGACCGTAGAGCAGGACTCAAGTACAGTGCAGCAGACAAGGAGGCTGAAGTAGAAACCGGCTTTATTAAAGGAGAACTCTAACTGCCGGAGAAGCAGATTTACAATATGAACAGCTTGAGAATTCACAACAAAGATAATGGAAATTTGCATAAAGAACACAAATGAATCACAAACACAAGTACCGACAATAGCAGGCTACTCTCTTCTAGGTAGTCCTATCTGTCCCCGCTACCCGGGGTGCACCTCTACGGTGCACTAAACTAAATCCTATTCCACTATGTCCTAGCTCAGGTTGGCATTAGTGCACTCACAGTTCGGTGTCCGCACATGCAGGCAGGTACAGTCTGGGTCCCGATCTGGTTGCTTGCTTGCTTGCTTCAGCGTGGCTCAGCTCTGGCCTCTCTTTGTAGTCTCTGTAACTCTGGTTAGAGATAATCAGCAGCTCTGGACGTGTAATCAGGCAGTGCCTGGAATTCACTCACAGTTCCTCTGGTAAGTGCCTCACACTACAGCAGTCTCTCTTCTGCACCAGGACACATCAGGTCAGTCAGAGAGCAAACACACTCTAATGTCTCAGATACTGTGTCACAGCAGGTTGGCAGGGAGAAATCACTCTAATCTTCCCTGTGGATCTCCCTCTCAGTGCACAGCGTCCTTCTTCCTGTGTACTCAGACACCTGCACCCCAGGCTCTCTGCTCAGCCCGGGAAAAACACTTAACTCCTTGTCCTCTGGAAACAACTCCTCACACTGTCCTACTCAGCCACAGTGGCCTCTGGTGGCTGGAGGGAAACATGACAGTCTGCTATATATATATATGTGTTGGAAATGTTGCTGGATGATCAGGGCTGCCTCTTACATGCCTCCCCACTTAAAGGTGGCCGTCCTCGGCCTTGCTATATAGTCCATAGAAATAATGGTTAATGTAACTTTTTATACAGCAGTACAACATTGTCCACAATACATACAGGTGGACCAAATGAACTCATCAGCAGCGTACCTGTTTGGTGGAACCCCTGCAGTAAGCCTACTGGATCTCCGGAGGTCCTGGCTATCTGTTACGACCTGACTCTCTCCACTAGGAACTGCCAGTCTGGATTCATCCACCACAATAGGAGGTTCGGGTGTGTCCGAGGGCCCCTCTCCATTATGGGCTGGCAATGGTTCTGTGACAGTGCCTTCATCACCTGTAACCTGGGAGGCTCCTTCAGTGTTGGGAGCAGTCCACCAGTCTTCACCATAATCTCCATCAGAGATAACAAGTTCTGAGTATGGGGCAGGAGGAGGTGTCCTCTGAACAGGTGCGGGATCTTTGGACCGGCATGGCCGTAACATATTCCTATGTAGAGTCCGTGAAGCAAATTCCTCATTCTCAACCTGCACTTCGTAGACCGGACCATTAGGGTACACTCTCTTGATCACTTTATACGGCTGTACTTCCCAACGCTCACTCAACTTGCCTCTGGGACGTTTCTCTCGTACCAGTACCCGATCCCCAGGCTGCAATGGAACCTCCTGAACTGGAGGACGGTCTGTATGAGCTCTCTCCTGTAACCGCTGACCTGCCAACCGGCGAATGGTCTGGAGGCGCCGACGGTGTTCTTTCACCCATGAGGTGGTTGATCGCTCTATTAGGTCTTCTGGCTGTTCTAGGTTTAATTCCACGATCTCTCGACCAGCCCTACCGAACAGTAACATGTATGGGGTGTAACCGGTGGTGGTGTGGACACGATTATTGTAAGCCCAGACTAATTCTGGCAGGTAGTCAGGCCAGTGTGCCCTCTTGTCTTCCTCTAGCGTCCTCAGCATTTGCAGCAATGTGCGGTTAAAGCGCTCACAGGCTCCGTTTCCTTGGGGATGATAAGGAGTTGTCCTGGATTTTTCAATGCCGTACAGTCGATGTAGCTCTTCCATCACTTTTCCTTGAAAGCACGCCCCTTGATCTGAATGGATCCGCTTTGGACACCCATAGACCCGAATGAAGTCTTGACAAATGGCTCGTGCCGCGGACTCGGCCGTCTGGTCCCGAGTTGGGGTGACTACTGCAAACTTGGAGAAGTGGTCGATCATGACCAGGCAATACTGTGGACCTCTTGACGATTGTCCCACAAGAAGATAGTCTATCATCAACACTTCCAGCGGTTCTGTGGTCTGGATGGACTGTAGGGGTGCTCTCTGTTCTGTACTCTTCGTGAGTTCACACACTCGACACTGTCGGCAAACTTCTTCAACTGTGGCCTCCAGTCGCGGACAATACACATAACGCTGCAGCCACTGGTATGTCTTGACTGGCCCGAAGTGAGCTCCAAACTCATGAGCCTCTTTGGCTATCTCCCGTGCCATTCTTCTGGGTATCACTACCTGCCACCTCGCCTCTAGGTCGGCAGGCTGTTGCCACTTGCGGAACAAAACAGCTCCATGCACTTCCAGTCTGTCCCATTGATGTAGAACGGACTTCATCTCGGCATCCAGATCAGTCCTTTCTTCTTTGTTGGGTTTCCTGCACTGGGTTACCCAGCTTTTCATTTGCTGCAGTCCAATGTCTTCATCTTGCAATCTGCCCCATTCTTCATTAGTTCTCCCCAATGCTTTGGGTAGCTTACGGGCCTCCCCACCTGTCTGGGCCGCGACTGTTGGGGGAGCGAACTTGCGGAAGTCAGGAGTTTCATCTTCTTCCTTTTGTTCATCCATATCCCCTACTGGAGTTTCAAAAGTAACCCTCGAGAGACCATCAGCATTAGTGTTCTCTGTAGCGGAGCGGTAGCGAATTGAGAAGTCATACTTTGCGAGGCGAGCCGCCCAGCGTTGCTCCAGGGCTCCCAACTTGGCAGTACCCAGATGGGCCAGGGGATTGTTATCCGTCCGTACGAAGATCTTAGCTCCTGTCAGATATCCTGCAAATTTCTCCGTCATAGCCCACACCAGGGCAAGGAGTTCCAGCCGGAAGGAACTGTAGTTATGGGGGTTTCGCTCCGTATCTCGCAAGGATCTACTGGCATAAGCGATCACTCTCTCATGTCCATCTTGTACCTGCGACAGGACTGCCCCAAGTCCATAGAGGCTGCCATCAGTAGCTAAGATGAATGGTTTATCAAAATCGGCATAAGCCAAGATGGGGGCCGATGTCAGGGCTTCTTTCAGGGCCTGGAAGGCCTCTTCCTGTTTCTGTCCCCAGGGGATACTTTGGCCCTTGGGTTGCCCAGCCGTTCCTCTCAACAACTCATTCAGAGGGCCCGCTATTTTTGCGTAGTCTTTGATGAACCGCCGGTAGTACCCAGTCAGTCCCAGGAAGGCCTTCAACTCACGCAGTGTTCTCGGCACTAGCCATTGTCGTATTGCAGCCACTTTGTCTTGGGACGGTAGCACTCCGTCTTGGGACACCCTATGGCCCAGGTACTCGATCTCCCTCTTGAAGAGATGACACTTCTTTGGCTTTACCTTCAGGCCATGGGATCGCAGTCGCTCGAGTACCTGCCCTAGCCGATTCAAGTGTTCTTGAAAAGTAGCAGAGTATACGATGATATCGTCTAGGTATATCAGAGTGGCTTCAAAATTCAGGTCTCCCAGGCATCTCTCCATCAGCCGCTGGAAGGTTCCAGGGGCATTAGTCAGTCCGAATGGCATCCTGTTGAATTCAAATAACCCCATGGGGAGTATGAATGCTGTCTTTGCCTTGTCCTGCTCAGCCACTGGTACTTGCCAGTACCCACTTGCTAGATCCAGGGTGGAGAAGTATTTGGCTCGTCCTAGAGCCGTCAGAGACTCCTCGATGCGTGGCAGAGGATATGAGTCTCGCACAGTGCAAGCATTCAACCGCCGGTAATCCACACAAAATCGAATAGTGCCGTCCTTCTTCTTGACAAGCACCACTGGGGCTGCCCAAGGGCTCTGGCTTCCCCGCACCACTCCGGAATCTATCATCTGTTTCAATAGCGTCTTCACTTCCTGGTACAACTTGGGCGGAATCTGTCGATATCTCTCCCGAATTGGTGGAGTGTCCCCCGTCGGTATATCATGTGTGATAGCATTCGTGCAGCCAAAGTCATCGGCGTGGCGGGCAAACGCAGCCTGATTCTCCCACAGCATGGTTTCAACTGCTCGCTGTTGGTCTAAACTGAGAGCCTTAACATCTATCTCCATTTGATCCAAGATGGTTCCCCCATTCCATTCTGGGGTCGGCGCCTCTTCTGCACTGGCAGTAACTGCCAGGGTCCAACCAGCATCCCCTACCGGAGCTAGAGTCACTTCTCTCTGACTCAGGATTTCTCCCTGATGTAGGTACACACGAGCCAGTTCCACCCCTGGCGTCAAGGGAACTTCTAGATATCCCACATTCACAGCTCTTATGGGTACTCGTCCATATTGGACCACTCCCAGTGTCCGGGCCACCAGGACGTCCTGACCCAGCTCTCCTAGGCCTGTTGGTTCAATGAACACCTCCATGCCTTCAAGATTACGGAAAGTTCCCACGGGTAACGTCAGCACGGTCTCCCGACCAGGGGGAAGGGTGAAGGTAGCCTTTCCTGGCGCTCGGATCGTTCCCACCGCCTGGTGTGCTGGTACACTTTTCTGTGTTCCACAAAAACGGATTAGCCGTTGAAATGCTTTCTGGGTAGGTTTGTGCGGGGTGGCTTGTTTCCAGTAACCCGGCCCCCGTTTGGTGAACATGATCTGATCCAATTCTCGCAGGATATTCATGCCCATTATCACCGGCACATCTTCTTTGAACGTTTCGGGGACCAACAAGATACCTTTCCGCCCCACTTCCTGTCCACATAGCCGTACATTCATCCACACGACCCCTGTGACAGGAATCTGTTGTTGGTTAGCCGCTGTAACCCGGACCAGTGTCTCTCGTTCTGGCTTGGCCAGCGCTTGAAAGTAACGGTAGAAGAATGACTCGGGCATAGTTGTCACCTGAGACCCAGTATCCACTAAACAGTCGACAGGAACACCTTCGAACTCAGCTCGTATAGTGGGGCACCCTGCGACCAGGTGTTCGGAGCTTTGCTGGGTAACTTGGCTCTCCACCTCCCCTGCAGTACGCCCCACTACTGCAGGGGTCGGTAGTTTAACGGCGGCTCTTGGCGTCCAGCTGGATTATTCCGACACTCTCTGGCGAAATGTCCTAGATCTCCACACCGCCAACACTGTGCCCCTTGACGGCCCACTTTTTGCCTGCGAGAGGATGGTGCCCTCAGAGCTTGGCTGGATGACCCCACTGAAGGGTAATGAGGGGCTTGATGGTATGGTAAACTAGCATAAGGGCATTCGGGTGTAGGAACCCACGGAGTCGCCTGATAGGTTTGTTGTCGGGCTGGATAGGCAGCCTCAGTAGTATGGCGCGACTCTATCCGTTTCTCCAGGTGTGTCAACTTTTCGTGCATGGCACTCAGGGAGCTCTGCAAGTCTTGTACCACTCTGACCAGGGCTTCCTCATTTCTCGTAACCCCGGGGGGTGTAACGGTCTGGGTCCGTATTACTCCAGAAGCATAGCCGTCTTCTTTGTTTCGCGTCACGGCCTCTGCCAAAATTTGTCGAAAGGTTAGGGTAGGGTCTACTCTGACTCGTTCCCGCAGAGCCTGTTTCAGGGGATTGCTGTAGAGCCCCAGAATAAATTGTTCCCGCAGTATCCGGTCTATGGGTCCCATGCCAGTAACCCCATCTACCTCTTTTTTTTGTACCTCGGCCAACACTTCCTGTAGGGCTGTAGCGTACTGAGAGACACCTTCGTCTTCCCGTTGAATCCGGTAAAAAAACTTCGCCCGGAGGTGCCCTGCACTGGCTGTTTCCCCATATATTTCTTCCAGGAATCTCACCATCTCTTGCAATGTATTGCGCGTGGCTTCTGGTTGTAGGAGAACATTTCTTCGGGCCTCACCCTCGAGAGCGGCCAAAGCAATTTCTACTTGTAGTTCTGGGCTGACATTGTAAATCCTAACAGCACTCTGTAACCTTGTCACCCAGTCTCACAGTGTCATGTTCTGGCCATCAAATTTGGGTAGCAAGTTGAACAACGTGCCAATAGGAAGGGCCCTTGCAAGGGTTCCACCATTGCCTGAGGTACTCACATTAACATCATGCACATTGCCTTCAGCCGCCTCCATCTCTGTGACTGTACCCTGCTCGCAGCGCCACTTGTAATGGTCAGCAGAGGAAGAGACCGTAGAGCAGGACTCAAGTACAGTGCAGCAGACAAGGAGGCTGAAGTAGAAACCGGCTTTATTAAAGGAGAACTCTAACTGCCGGAGAAGCAGATTTACAATATGAACAGCTTGAGAATTCACAACAAAGATAATGGAAATTTGCATAAAGAACACAAATGAATCACAAACACAAGTACCGACAATAGCAGGCTACTCTCTTCTAGGTAGTCCTATCTGTCCCCGCTACCCGGGGTGCACCTCTACGGTGCACTAAACTAAATCCTATTCCACTATGTCCTAGCTCAGGTTGGCATCAGTGCACTCACAGTTCGGTGTCCGCACATGCAGGCAGGTACAGTCTGGGTCCCGATCTGGTTGCTTGCTTGCTTGCTTCAGCGTGGCTCAGCTCTGGCCTCTCTTTGTAGTCTCTGTAACTCTGGTTAGAGATAATCAGCAGCTCTGGACGTGTAATCAGGCAGTGCCTGGAATTCACTCACAGTTCCTCTGGTAAGTGCCTCACACTACAGCAGTCTCTCTTCTGCACCAGGACACATCAGGTCAGTCAGAGAGCAAACACACTCTAATGTCTCAGATACTGTGTCACAGCAGGTTGGCAGGGAGAAATCACTCTAATCTTCCCTGTGGATCTCCCTCTCAGTGCACAGCGTCCTTCTTCCTGTGTACTCAGACACGTGCACCCGAGGCTCTCTGCTCAGCCCGGGAAAAACACTTAACTCCTTGTCCTCTGGAAACAACTCCTCACACTGTCCTACTCAGCCACAGTGGCCTCTGGTGGCTGGAGGGAAACATGACAGTCTGCTATATATATATATGTGTTGGAAATGTTGCTGGATGATCAGGGCTGCCTCTTACACGCGCGTTCACAGGAAATCCCGGCCCTCGCGAGATGACGCGTATATGCGTCGTAGTGCGCAGGGCTGCCGCCTCCGGACCGCACATCTGCGTTAGGCGGTCCGGAGGCGGTTAAGGGTGTGCACACTTCTGCAACCTATTTTATTTTTATATTTTTTTCTTCCCTCTACCTAAAAGATTTCAGTTTGTTTTTCAATTGACTTGTACAGTTTATAGGTCACATTAAAGGTGGAAAAAGTTCTGAAATTATTTATCTTTGTCTAATATTTTTGCATCACAGAAACCTGACATTTTAACAGGGGTGTGTAGACTTTTTATATCCACTGTACTTTTTGTTCAGAAATAGTCTTCTGTGGTGAGCATGCATACAGGCCATGGAGGTTGGGTGTGTTACCTATTAATTTCTTTGAAACAATTGTACTTGCTGATTCCAGGTCTTCTGTAGCTCTCCACAGGTGGTCCTTGGGTCTTGGACAACTCTTCTGATAATTCTTTTCATTCCTCTGTCTCAAATCTTACAGGGGGCAACTGGTCTTGGCCGGTTTATGGTGAAACTATGTTTTTTTCCACTTTCGGATTATGGCCCCCAACAGTGCTCACTGGAACCTTCAGTAGTTTAGAAATTCTTCTGTAACGAATGCCATCAGTATGTTTAGCAACAATAAGGTTGCAAAGGTCTTAAGTGCTCATTGGTTTTACCCATCATATGTTTCTTGTGTGACACCTTGGTAATGAGACACCTTTTTATAGACCATCAGTTGAACCTCACTAAGTGGCGGGATTGATTTTTAATTACTGATAGATTTCAGCTGGTGTCATGACTTTTTGCGCCTCTCTTTCTTCACGTGTTCAGTACTTTTTTTCCTGTGTTATTGTTACACATAACTTCATTTATGGACATTTATGGTTTGATTTCTTTGCCTATGTGGATTAGGCTACTTTCGCACTCGCGGATCATGGATCTGCACAAACGCTTCCGTTCGGATAATACAACCGCATGCATCCGTTCATAACTGATCCGTTTCTATTATCTTTAACATAGCCAAAACTAATCCGTCTTGAACACCATTGAAAGTCAATGGGAGACGGATCCATTTTCTATTGTGCCAGATTGTGTTAGTGGATCCGTCCCCATTGACTTATATTGTGTGTCAGGACGGATCCGTTTGCCTCCGCATCGTCAGGTGGACACCAAAACGCTGCAAGCAGTGTTTTGGTGTCCGCCTCCAGAGTGGAATGGAGACTGAACGGAGACCAAACTCAGGCATTCTGAGCGGATCCTTATCCATTCAGAATGCATTAGGGCAAAACTGATCCGTTTTGGACCGCTGATGAGAGCCCTGAACGGATCTCACAAACGGAAACCAAAATGCTAGTGTGAAAGTAGCCTAAGATGGGTTGTTACCAACACCTGGTGAGAATTTCATGTCAATAGCAGGAAAGGACTCCAGCATAACGTAAACCGGACAAATCCGTTATGCCGGCCATAGACTTCTATTATGACGGAATGAATAACGGAATGCCTCTAAAGGCATTCCGTCATGGAATTGCGTTATGGTCCGTGGTAACGGAATTCATAACGCAATTCAGTAAATACAACACAAACCAAAAACGAATTTCAAAATATGAAATTCACTCATCCCTAATAGGGAGTGTAGCTCTAGAGTACAATTTAAGATGTAACTCAGGCTCATTAATGTAATATGACTCTACCAGCAGAATAGTGAGTGCAGCTCTGGAGTATAGTACAGGCTGTAACTCAGAAAATAACATTAATGTATGTGTTCAGTGATTCTGCTATATGTTGACATTGTCGTGTACGTGACCTGGTGTCAGAGTTGTGATTGCTCCTGTTTTGCAGATGGTTTTCTTAGGATACATGATCTTCAGTATAATCCTTGGGCTCCTGGCAGACAGATACGGTCGTCTAAAGGTTGGTGATGGTAAAGCTTTATGCTGAGGACAATTTGTCTCAGTGGAGTAATAGTATTTGTGTGTGGGGTAGACAGCTTCTGGAGACCTCTGATGTGTCTCTTGGGGGGTGGGGGGTCAGTGAAAAGGGCATGGGGAACATCATATTTTGCAGTCAAAAGGTGAAATCCAGTACTGACTTTGTTCTGCTCACACAGCTTGTTACAAGAGATTGTTCTACATTGTAATGAGCCATACATTAGATATTAGAATGATATATATTATTTTTAGAATCTACATTTGTTAGGCTGGGTGCACATACATAGGTTGTGTCCGGCTAGTTTTATTTTATTTTTTGCAGCACCAGACACAACTGTTGTATGTGTAATGCATTATAATGCAAAGGTCTGGCATCTATAGACTGAAAAACGTAGGGCCAGATTTATCATTAGCTCAAGTCAGAATAATGGAGTCAAAAAGTAGGAAATTTTTGCGCTATCACTAAAACTGCGCAAAACTTTGCAACTTTTTCCTGCTCTGCACTATGCTCGCCAGTTTTCTGAAAGTGGGCGTGTTTCCCTATGCAAATGAATCTCTAGACAGATTTACTATTGGGACTATTTAAAAAGTCGCAAAAAAATGCGCAATTTCACTCCAGTGAGGACCATGCTTATCTTATGAGACTTTTTAATAGAACATGCGACTTTTTCGTAAAGATGTGCGACTTTTTCGTAAAGATGTTCGACTTTTGTAAAGCTGCTTACTGACGGATAAACTGCTACCGTCAAACCACATTTATTACAGTCTTAAAGGGCCGATCATAAATCTGACTTGGCTAAAACTGACTTTAGCCATATGTGAAAGTGGTGTGAGCCGTCAGAGTAATGATAAATCTGGCACATAGCGTGCAGCATTTTTCTATCCGGCGCAGTTTTACATCCGACATCACAAGTGATGCGTCAGATGAATATGAGCCATCCCATAGAAAACAATGGGAACAGTTACAGTTTCCCACCTGCATTTTCTGTACCATACTGGAGCGAAACAGAGCCAGACTGCTGGATATATGTGAAGAAGGCCTTCCCTGTTTTCTGTTCAATTCATGTTCTGTTTTGCTGTGTCACAATGGGGACTAAAACTCCAATAGTTTGATGTCACACACAGCATTTTAGAGGCTTCAGTTTTAGATGCCTTTTTTTCCCGCTCCCCGGTGGCACAGCACACTGATCGTTATATGTACTGGTTTAGTTATATTGCTGTCTTTTACCTGTCATTGTTCATCCTCCAGATCCTGATCATCTCCTTCCTGTGGGCAGCGTACTTCTCCTTGCTCACCTCTTTTGCTCCATCATATGGCTGGTTTGTCTTCCTGCGGTGTCTGGTTGGATGTGGCGTCTCAGGCCATTCACAAGGGTAACGCAGTTGTGATCTCTAGTGCTAGAGAGATTTAAGAGAGAGCTCTAGTTCTCCTTGACCCCCTCCCTATTCACACTGAGTGTATCAGCTCCTCATTTACACAAAGTCTTTGTGGTCCCCCTATCTCTGTGACAACTATTTTCCCACGTCAGCATATAGGTGTCAGGCTCCACCTTCTTATGTAAGCAAATGTTGGATGATGTCTTTTATTACATGGTAGCTGGAAGCAATGCATCATGACAGATGACGATATCTAATCCTGTATTATTATTATTTTTCAGTCTCATCATCAAAACTGAATTTTTGCCAAAAAATGTCAGGGGTTACATGCTCCCACTATCACAGGTAAGACCTCAGTGGCCTAGAAACCAAAAGGACACAAAGAGGAGGATAATAATATAATGTATGTGACAACCCTGGTGAGGTAACAGAGGAGGTCCCTATTGGCTCTTGCTCTAGAGAGCATTTGGCGGTTTCCGCTACACGGCGACGTGTTGCCTGACATGAAGATTGTGTTGTCGGATTGCAACATTGCATCCAATGATTGTCAATGGGGCTGCAAACACTCCGGACTCGGACTCCGATGTGACAGTTGCAAAGAGTCCAACATTGTTGGATATTTGGTTGCAGCTCTTACAAACCTAAATCTCCCAGCATCGGCTGACACCTGTGTTAAAGAATAAGATGTAAGAAATTCTTACAAGAAGTTTATGTTTTTATTCAAATATTATTCCTCATACCTGTCCCTGCAGCTCTTCTGGTTGGCAGGGTCCTTACTTATCATTGGTTTGGGATCAGTGGTCAGCCCCACCCTAGGCTGGCGCTGGCTTGTACGCTTTGCTTCCATCCCCGGCATCATCCTCGTCGTCGTCTTCAAAGTAAGAGTTTTTTTGTGTCGGGGGGCGGGGGGGGGGGATTTCCCAGTTCTGCTTCACAGGGAGCAAGTAGATCGATTGTCACATGGCTCGTCTCTCTTTCCCACAGTTCATTCCTGAGTCAGCAAGATTCAACGTTTCTGTGGGAAGACAACAGGCTGCGATGGATACGTTGGGAAAAATCGCCAAAATAAATCGCTCAAAAATGCCGGAAGGAACAATCCATGAGCCAGTGTCAGTAAGTCCTGCTTAGCTGATGACATGAACTCCAGTCACATCCTGAGCTGGAATCACAATCCTGCTGGTTGTGACATGGGATCAGGCACTGCTGCTTATTGAGTCCCTACAATACACTACAAAAGTGTTGCACTGCATTCAGGGAATCATCTTTATTTCTAGACGAACTGGGAGTGACTCAATAAGGACCGGGTTAGTGATGAGCGAAGCGAGCTTCAGATGTTACATCCGGAGTCTCTTCATTCATAACTTTGGATTCATTCTGTATGGAGATCAATCTTTGTACAGTATTAAAATGTATGGGCTCCAATGAGCTTAAAGGGAACCTGTCATTAACTTTATGCTGCCCATACTAACAGCCGAATAAAGTAGAGATAGGTGTCACGGAAGGTGTACAGGAAACAAGACAATGCAAAATGAATATATGACTCACTGAATCCAAAACTAAGGAACAAAAGGGAGACCCCTGCATAAGACCTGGCACTCACCCTGACTGCTCAGCCTATGCGAAAATCTCAATGGTAGATGATCGCATATCCTCGTACCTCGACTGTATAACACCTGAACACCCTATAATAGTGAGGGGACACAACCACCGGCTCCCTACACTAGACACGGAGGGAGTCAGGGTCACCTGGGATCCAGCAAACAGAAAATGAAATAAAACAGAAAACACAAATAAATGTACAGCACTTAACTTGTAGAAGACAGGAAAATAGGATCAGCATGCACACACACTCCAGGAAGTTGTATAAGCCGCACACTAATGCATTATGGGGAGGAATTTAAAGGGATGCAATCAGTCCAACTACATGACAGCTGAGAGAGGCTAACGAGATGAGGAACTGAAAACCAGAACAAAGAAAACTCAAGGAGGAGGTTCTGAAAGGCTTCTGTCAGAGCTTCTCAGTTGTCTGGTTGTGACAATAGGTGAGTTGATTTCAGCGGTCTGTCAGTTACAAGTAAAAAGTAAGTGGTTGTCGAGAACCAACATCACAATCATTGCAGACCGAGCCTGGAAAAGAGTCCTGGCTATTCATGACTTTCTGCCCACCTGCTGATGACTGACAGTCTTCTACTTAGTTTTCCCCCCTCTAGGAGACAACTGCCAATCATCAGCAGATGGGCGGTAGAGCAGGAGATTATGAATAACTATGACTCTTCTCAGGTAGATTTGACTCTTTTCAAGACCTGGGCTGCAATGATTATGATGTTTGTTCTCAGCAAACACTTACTTTTAGGTCATGAGTGACACCCCACTGAAATCAGCATTTCTGTCACTAATTTATGCTGCCCTCAGTGAGGTCAGCGAAAAGTTGATGACCGGTTCCCTTTAAGTTAGTTATTCGAGTTAGGTTTCAAGTTTTAAAGTGGATTTCCACTTAAAAAATCAATTACCAATGTTATTCAACAAAGTCACACTTGACTTCACTAATAACTAACTTCAGCTCATCAGAGCCCATACATTTTAATACTGTACAGAGACTGATCTCCGTACTGCATTAAAACAAAGTTATGAACGAAGCGACTTCGGATGTAACATCTGAAGCTCGCTTCGCCCATCTCTAGTCCTGGTACATTATGAGAGTTATCTGGAGCAATGCTAACTGTAAGCTGCATGGGGAAGGATCCATAGAGTGAACACAAAAATTGAGTTGGTCCCACTGATGCTTAAGTGAGTTAAAATCTGGGGAATTGGAGGGCCAGGGTAGTACTTGGAAGTCTCGGTCTTCCAACCAATGTTGGACATTTGTAGCTGGTGGACATATTCCATTGTCTTGGTGGAAGATCCCATCCCAGGGACAACAGTCAGAATGTATGGGTGTATGTGATCTGTAAGGAAGGATTCATACCCAAATTGGTTGAGAGTGCATTCCACATGGATGATTGGGCCCAGAAAATACCATAAAAACATTACCCTGACCATAATGCTAACACCACCAGCTTGTGTTCTTCCAGCAGTGGTTGCAGGGTGTCTGTTCTCTGATGTTTCTCACCTGACACTCCAACATCCATCTGTTCCATGAAGCAGAAAACATGACTTATTGGAGAAGACAACTCTTTGCCAATCAGCAGAGGTCTAATTCCGATACTGCAGTGAAAATTAAAACTGTGACCATCCATCTGCTTCAGAGCGCCATACGCAGTAGGGTTCACTGAACTGTTGTATTAGACATATCTGGAAGCTCCTGGTTCATTTTGGCATAAAACTACTCCACTGTGGTGTGTTGGTCTGCCATTGCACACATTCCTAACCGACGTTCACTTCTCACATCAATGGCACATGATGCTCTGCGGTTTCCACGTCACTTATTCAAAATGTCCACTCAGTGTATTTGTCCACTCACAATACACTTTCACCATAGTACCGCAGGAACAGTTCACAAACTGCACAGTTTCAGAAATACAGTCACCCTTGGGCTGAAAGCCAATAATCTTCCCTTTTACCCATGACAGGAAAGAGGCTTATGTGTGCAGACAGCCTATCTCGCCCCTTATATACCCACCAAGCCAGCTCACCACACGTGACTTCCGTCATGAGCTACACGCTGAGCACACGCTGACAAAAGTAGAAAGTGATCATAATAATGTGCATCAGGAGGGCATTCTCTTTAAAGACACTAAACCATAAGGGGGCAGCAGTGAGATCTCATGTTTTATAGCATAAGAGTCATAAAGGAAGCATCACTTTTGTAAATGCAACTTTAGGCCTCAAGTGTTGGCCATTAAGTGCATTGGGACCGCAGATGGATCCAGACCCATTCAACTTGAATTGGGTCTGTGATCTGTCCGCAGCGCAAAAAAATAGAACATGTTCTATTTTTTTGCTGTGTGGAGGCACTGAGAGAAATCCCATGGAGAAGCACTCCGTAGCACTACAGAGAAGCACTCCGTAGTGCTTCCGTGACTCCATGTGCATGAGCCCTTAGTTGTGACTGGAGCATAAGATGCAAGTAAAGATCATTAAAAGACAAGTTAAGTAGAATGAAGATGAGTTGCGACGAGTTAGCGCTGCATACTGGCTATATGTTCTGTATAATCCTGGTTTGTTTCCTCAGGAGAAAACAGGAAGCTTCCTTGATCTTCTACACCCAAAATATTTGCGGACATCTTTGCAAATCTGGGTCATCTGGTAATTTCTTTAATGCTGGTTTTGGGCTGAGGATGACTATTCCTTTGACCTTATATTGGGAGCTATTACTCTAGAAATAAGAGTACAGACTGCAGTGGGCATCCTAAGGTTTACATTAAAGGTCTGTGTTGAGGATGGGTCATCAATGTCAAATAGGTGACTTTCTTACCCATCTTCTCTCTTGACTTCCCCCACCATCAGCAGAACAAAAGTGGTGCACTTGCTAGGCGTCAAGGCTCCTTCACTATCTAGGTAATCACCTTTTTTTCACTACTCAGGTTGGGGATCGCCTTTGCATACTACGGTGTGATCTTGACCAGTTCAGAGCTTCTGGAGAACAATCTGCTGTGTGGGACGGGTCGGGAAGAAATCCTAATAGAGGAGGGAGCCGGCCCCTGTTACTGCAACATGTTAAGCACCTCTGATTATAACACCATGATGATCAGCACAATCGGAGAGATTGCTTGTAAGGATTTGCTACAGTCTATATGGAGAAAGGAAGGCAGAAAGGCAATAGTGCAGGGTCCAATGACTAGACACAGTAGTGATGTGTCAACAAGCTGCACATCACTGCTGGGTCACATGTCGCTTGAGGACACTTCACTGCTGCAGCATATTAAGCTGAGGCTAAGTAATTGGCTGCAGCAGTGCATGTGACCCCATCCATAGCAGAAGTTACCATGCAGGGTACAAAGCAAAGTGAAGACCGCGGTGGACACATGAAGCTGGAACAGGGCATCAGGGAGCAGGTACATAAAATAAACTATATGTAGTTGGACATCCCCTTTAAATCTGCATCTAAGGTAAATGTTAATCTAATTTGCTGCTATATATCTTTATAGCGGTCTGATCCATTTTTCTGAGAAAAGAGATAAAAATCCCCTGCAGAAAGAGTACCAAGATACAATTCTTTCTGCCTGCAGTCGTCATTAGAGGAGCCCTAGTTCTATGGGAGTCATGCTATTCTATGTGTATGCTGTTAGCTCCCCTTAGTGGTGACTAGAGGCAGTACAGTTATTAATTACAGTAAATGTTCAACCTATATATAGGAAATAACAGGAAATATGGCCATATTGGTTGCTTACAGAGTAGGTAATATACTGCGGGTTGGTGTAGATCCACCCATTCAGTGACTGGTTTTCTTGTTTTTTAGTAAATCCTTTCAATATCTTGGGCATTAACCTAATTGGTCGTTGCTTGACCCTGGGCATCACCATGACAATCACTGGAGTCTTCTTCCTGCTCCTAATCATCTGCATGTCACGGTAAGATGGTGGTGAATATTCTAATCCTGCAGCTCCGGCACCAGGGACCATCAGGGTAATCTGCTGGTTCCTCAGGCCTTGATGTAAGTTTTCATGTTCCTCAGGACTGGACTCATTGCAATTCTCTTCTGCCTTCGAGCTCTGGTATCCGCAAACTTCAACACCATCTACATCTACACAGCAGAGGTGACTAATGTCGAGGATGATATCTAACAATGATGACCCTTCATGTTGTTTCATACATTTTTTTTTCCAGCAGCCATTCTCTACTTCTGATTCTGGTCACATGACCAAGTCATTGATAAGGGGATGGCCTTCAACACTGATGTGCGAAAAGGGGTACCATGAGAATACAGGGAGTGCAGAATTATTAGGCAAATGAGTATTTTGACCACATCATCCTCTTTATGCATGTTGTCTTACTCCAAGCTGTATAGGCTCGAAAGCCTACTACCAATTAAGCATATTAGGTGATGTGCATCTCTGTAATGAGAAGGGGTGTGGTCTAATGACATCAACACCCTATATCAGGTGTGCATAATTATTAGGCAACTTCCTTTCCTTTGGCAAAATGGGTCAAAAGAAGGACTTGACAGGCTCAGAAAAGTCAAAAATAGTGAGATATCTTGCAGAGGGATGCAGCACTCTTAAAATTGCAAAGCTTCTGAAGCGTGATCATCAAACAATCAAGCGTTTCATTCAAAATAGTCAACAGGGTCACAAGAAGCGTGTGGAAAAACAAAGGCGCAAAATAACTGCCCATGAACTGAGAAAAGTCAAGCGTGCAGCTGCCAAGATGCCACTTGCCACCAGTTTGGCCATATTTCAGAGCTGCAACATCACTGGAGTGCCCAAAAGCACAAGGTGTGCAATACTCAGAGACATGGCCAAGGTAAGAAAGGCTGAAAGACGACCACCACTGAACAAGACACACAAGCTGAAACGTCAAGACTGGGCCAAGAAATATCTCAAGACTGATTTTTCTAAGGTTTTATGGACTGATAAAATGAGAGTGAGTCTTGATGGGCCAGATGGATGGGCCCGTGGCTGGATTGGTAAAGGGCAGAGAGCTCCAGTCCGACTCAGACGCCAGCAAGGTGGAGGTGGAGTACTGGTTTGGGCTGGTATCATCAAAGATGAGCTTGTGGGGCCTTTTCGGGTTGAGGATGGAGTCAAGCTCAACTCCCAGTCCTACTGCCAGTTTCTGGAAGAGACCTTTTTCAAGCAGTGGTACAGGAAGAAGTCTGCATCCTTCAAGAAAAACATGATTTTCATGCAGGACAATGCTCCATCACACGCGTCCAAGTACTCCACAGCGTGGCTGGCAAGAAAGGGTATAAAAGAAGAAAATCTAATGACATGGCCTCCTTGTTCACCTGATCTGAACCCCATTGAGAACCTGTGGTCCATCATCAAATGTGAGATTTACAAGGAGGGAAAACAGTACACCTCTCTGAACAGTGTCTGGGAGGCTGTGGTTGCTGCTGCACGCAATGTTGATGGTGAACAGATCAAAACACTGACAGAATCCATGGATGGCAGGCTTTTCAGTGTCCTTGCAAAGAAAGGTGGCTATATTGGTCACTGATTTGTTTTTGAATGTCAGAAATGTATATTTGTGAATGTTGAGATGTTTTATTGGTTTCACTGGTAAAAATAAATAATTGAAATGGGTATATATTTGTTTTTTGTTAAGTTGCCTAATAATTATGCACAGTAATAGTCACCTGCACACACAGATATCCCCCTAAAATAGCTAAAACTAAAAACAAACTAAAAACTACTTCCAAAAATATTCAGCTTTGATATTAATGAGTTTTTTGGGGTTCATTGAGAACATGGTTGTTGTTCAATAATAAAATTAATCCTCAAAAATACAACTTGACTAATAATTCTGCACTCCCTGTAAAAGTCATGAGCTGCAAAAATGTAGACGACAAAGAGTACATTTGTTATTTCATCTTGTTTCTATTCATAGGTTTATCCAACCGTGATGAGGGCAATCGGGATGGGGACAAGTGGCTCAATGTGCCGCATAGGAGCAATGGCTGCCCCGTTTATAGCACAAGTAAGAGACATTTGTGACCAGATACTTAAATGCAAGGTGGTCCAAGCCAAGACTATGGAGACACCTTAATCAATTAAAACTGGTGGAGGGAAACTCCATCTTGTGTGTGGCATTTTGTGAGTTGCAGTGTACAATACAGCAATTTTGAAAGCTGCCATCTTGTAACCAAGCGAATATTTTCAAATTGGAAGTGGTGTATGTAACATATATATCTAATTTGATTAGATATTTGATTAGAGAATTTGATGAGGAATCCAAATCTGTGCTTAAAGATATTCCCAAATATCTTACATTTGTTATAATGGCTTGTTTTTGCTGGCGAGCAATCATTGGGAGAAACAAAATGGCCGCCGTCCTATAAGTACTGACAAAACCTATCCTAATCACACAGGAGGACAGAGAGGAAGGGCAGGACAGACGGTGGTAATGTGAGGAAATGGAGACTGTATACAAGTGCTGCTGCTCATTATACAGATTCTGACCTTCCTCTCTGTACTTCATATCTCCTCGTGAACTCCATTCCTACAGAGATTCAGCTGAAGATTAAACTGTATTAAGGATCATAATCCCCGACAGGTAGAGCAGAGAGGAGGATGAGGCAGCTCTTTACCTCAGTGTTGTGAAGTAACTTGTTTTCCTGTGTTATTAGGACAGGTTTTGTGTGTACTAAAAGGACGGTGGCCATTTGGTTTCTCCTAATGATTGCTCCCTAGACAAAATGAGCCATTAGAACTAACGAAAGGTATTTGGGAATATACTTATAATTAAGTAATATTTAGGTATTTTCATTTTCTTAATTTCCGGAGAACCCCTTCAAATGTCACATACCTTTATTATTATTAACAATTTCTCTTTGTTACAGATAGGGATGAGCAAATTTCATATTGGTTGTGGTATAATGTGAATTGCGTTATGGATTCAGTTACCACGGACCATGACGGAATGCCTGTAATAGAAGTCTATGGCCTGCATAATGGATCTGTCTGGTTTCCGTTACGCTGTGGAGTCCTCTCCTGCATAACGGAAAGCGGACAAATCCGTTATGCAGGCTATAGACTTCTATTATGACGGAATGAATAACGAAATGCCTCTAAAGGCATTCCGTTATGGTCCCTGGTAACGGAATTCATAATGCAATTCACATTATACCACAAGCCGAACCGAACAAGAATTTCAAAATATTCAATTCGCTCAACCCTAGTTACAGACACAGATATGGCTGCGAGATTAACATTAATTAGCATTCCCTGTGCTGATCTCCAAGGAGTACTGAATCCAAGTCATTACAGTGGATTTTAATGACCAGCACCCTAACAGACCACCCATCTGCCAGGGCACAACTGGCAAAGTGCTTGCCAAATTTCACCAAACAAGTTCTGCATTGGACCTGCCAATGTCTGTCACAGGCGAGAGGGGTGACCGAACCACCATCAGGCAGATACAGGCTATACACAAATGCCGTACAAGATCCAGTTGTTGCATGATTTGGGTGTCACAGCAATTGCAACAGGACCCACATTTGAAAGGTCCAACACAGAACCTGTTTGGTGAAATTTGGTATGCAATATGCCAACTACGTCATGGCAGAAGGGTGACCCTTTAGTTTAGGCTAAATGCACACTATCAGGATTGTGTGCGGAAAATCCGCACCGTAGGTCATGTACATTGTATTCTATGAGAATTTGAAATTCTCAATGCACACAATGCAGATTTTATTTCCACGCAGATTTTGACCTGCAGTGCGGATTTTAAAATCTGCAGCATGTCAATTTATTTTATTTTTCCTGACTGGATTTTCTCCATTCACTTAGTAAAATCCGCACCAATAGATGCGGATTGAACGCACGGATTTGCCTGCGGATTCTCCGCACATAAATCCTGAACGTGTGACTGTACCCTTAAAGAGGACCTTTCACTAGAATAAAAAAATCTAAACTATGCATACAGACATGAAGAGCGGCGCCCCCAGGGATCTCCCTGCACTTACTATTATCCCTGGGCGCCGCTCCATTCTCCCGGTATAGGCTCCGGTATCTTCATATTTTCGGCTCAACTGGGTGGAGCCTGCTGGCATCTCTATCTCCCAGGCTGGAGCGCTGGCCAATCGCATCGCTCAGCTCATAGCCTGAGAGAGAAAAAAAAAAGAAGACGACGCCGGCAGGCTCTACCCAGTTGAGCCGAACATATGAAGATAACGGAGCCTATACCGGGAGAACGGCGCGGCGCCCAGGGATAATAGTAAGTGCAGGGAGATCCTTGGGTCCCACTCTCCATGTCTGTATGCTTAGTTTAGATTTTCTATTCTAGTGAATGGTCCTCTTTAAGGTGTCTTCTTGTAATCGCGCACCCATATCTGTAACAGAGAAAGTTAATAAGGAATAATGGTACATACTATTTAAGCATGGGTTTGGAGTCTTCATCAAATTCTCTATCCGATTCAATGTTTCCCATTTGAAAACACTGACTTGGTTCACAGATGACAGCTTTTGAATAGGCCGATGCGTTGGCCCACACCACTCACAGATTTGCCCTCTTCCCTTTAGCAACATGCTACACATAGGAATGTTTTTTTTTTTTAAGAGAAAATGGGAATGCCATCCTAATATTTTTTTTAATTCTTTTCCTCATAGGTCCTGCTCAGCGCCTCCATTATCGGGGCTCTCTGCCTCTTCGCCACTGTGTGCTTTATCTGCGCACTTTCTGCCTTCATGCTGCCTATAGAGACAAAAGGTCGAGCTCTGCAGGTGAGAAAAGTGTCAGTCAAATCCAACGTTTATCTCAGAGGTTTAGACTACCTCTGTCTCATCCTTAAGGGTCCATTCACACGTCCGCAAAATGGGTGCGGAACGGGTGCAGACCCATTCATTTTCAATGGGGCTGGAATGTGCTGTCCAGATCCGCACATCCGCATGTCCTATTCTTGTTCGCAACTGCGGACAAGATTAGGCATTTTCTATTATAGTGCGGTCCGCAAATTGCGGAATGCACATTGCCAGTGTCCGTGTTTTGCGGACGTGTGAATGGACCCTTACACTGCAACTCTGCTTGAACATATCGCCTGCTGTGAATAAGCACTAGCGCAATAGAAAGGTGGTACGTAGATTTTTTTTACGTTCTACAAATGATGAAATAGCTGTGTGGTATTATTAAAAGAAAGGCTCAGAAGAGTCTGTAAAACAAAATAGGCATAGACATGCTGTACTGCTTTCTGTCCAGTCGCAGCATTTGTAGCCAACACTAGGGGGAGCTTACAGATTTTACAGCTCTCCCCGACTGTAATCGCTGAGCTGACCTAGTGGTGACCACAGGCGGCCACAACTGTACCATGGAACTAGGGCTGTATGAAAGGAAGCAGAGGATTTAGCGTTCTTTACATGAAAAGACCACGCCAAACCCTTTGAAAGATATGTAAAGGAATAAGTGGGATACACTGCGTAGTGGTTCGGAAATATACTGCACGTTTAGTCCCATTCAGTCTGTTAGTAATGATGTGATTCCTATCAGATGATCAGTGACTATGCCAGGAGTCATAGCAACGTTAGATCATCAATATTTAAGTCCTGGAATACCACTTTGAAGGTGGATTCACCCATAGGTATTTTGTGACATCTTTCACCATGTTTGTGTTTTTAGTCCCTGTATTTTTGAATTTTTTTTTGCGTGTTGTATGCTGGCTGTTTGGGGAGGGAAACACCAGCTGAAAAAAGGCTAAAAGCTTGAACCAGAGATTTTAAAAAAAATGCCACCAATTGGGAAAAAAATGCTTGCACACTTCATGTTTCCCATACGCTTTCAGCTAACATCTGGAGCTGGTGTTTTTTTAACCACAAAAATTACATATAAAAAAAAAAAAACACAACTAAGGATACATGCACACGACCGTTGTGTGTTTTGCGGTCCGCAAAACACAGATGGCGTCAGTGTGTGTTCCGTAATTTGCGGAACGGCACGGTCAGCCTTCAATATAAATGCCTATTCTTGTCCGCAAAGCGCAGACAAGAATAGGACAGGTTATATTTTTTTTAGCGGGGCCACGGAACAGAGCAGCAGCCCCATTGAAGTGAATGGGTCCGCATCCAAGCCGTGAAAACTGCGGCTCGGATGCAGACCAAAACAACGGCCGTTTTTGCGGCTCAGATGCGGACCCATTCACTTCAATGGGGCCGCTGCTCTATTCCGTGGCCCTGCAAAAAAAAATATAACATGTCCTATTCTTGTCTGCGCTTTGCGGACAAGAATAGGCATTTATATTGAAGGCTGTCCGTGCCGTTCCACAAATTGCGGAATGTGCACAGACGCCATCCGCGATTTGCGGACCGCAAAACACACCACGTCGTGTACATGAGGCCTAAGGCTGAGTTAACACGTCAGTTATTTTTATCAGTTATTGCGAGCCAAAACCAGTAGTGAAGCCTGCACAGAGATCAGGTGTAATAGAAAGATCTGCACCTGTTCTGTGTTTTTGAACCGAACCTGGCTTTGGCT
Organism: Bufo gargarizans; assembly: GCF_014858855.1. NCBI lineage: Eukaryota > Metazoa > Chordata > Amphibia > Anura > Bufonidae > Bufo > Bufo gargarizans. The sequence goes on along the minus strand of NC_058081.1, from coordinate 515,943,569 downwards.
CACAATAACTGACCAAATAACTGAAGTGTGAACATGGACTAAGGCTACATTCACTTTTATGATGTTACTTTTTTACATGCCAGCTCTAGATGTTCGCTGATGGTCTAGGAAAAGTAGGATACATGAGCGTTGTTTTTCTTCAGGGTGGAAGTTTGATTTTTCTTGCTTATTTTTCAAAAATGCAGCATGCCATTTTGCCAACACCGTCTCTATAGAATGTCATAATAGAAAATGCTAGTGGGAAAACACACTGGCCGAGATTTACTAATGTATCTGTGATAAAAAAGTTGTCTAAAAAAGTGGCAAAATTGGCACAACTAGTGATTCTACACTTTTTTGCAAGCAAAAGGGGCATGGCTTAGCAGAATCTGAGTGGAGCATAGCTGGAAAGGAGTGGGTCTGAGGTGCGCAGTTTAGGCTACTTTCACATTTGCGTTCGGGGGCTCCGCTTGTGAGTTCTGTTTAAAGGCTCTCACAAGCGGCCGTGAACGCATCCGTCCAGCCCTAATGCATTCTGAGTGGACGCGGATCCGCTCAGACTGCATCAGTCTGGCAGCGTTTGGGCTCGGCTCAGCTCAGCAGGCGGACACCCGAACGTTGCTTGCGGAGGCAAACGGATCCGTCCAGACTTACAATGGAAGTCAATGGGGACGGATCCGTTTGAATTTGACACTATATGGCTCAATTTTCAAACGGATCCACCCCCCATTGACTTTCAATGTAAAGTCTGGACAGATCCGTCTGAAGCTACTTTCACACGCAAATGTGAAAGTAGCCTTAGTTGCAATTCTGTCTCAAGTAGGTGATCCAGGTTAGTATAGAGTCAGAATAAAGTGTCCATCCCTGCATCAGATTTATCATCTAGCCTGGTAAAGCTAGAGCAGATCTAGTCAGCCTGTCTAAACTTACACCAGCTGGGATTTGTGTGCTCACAAAAAAAAGAAAAGGTTACTAAAAACAAACCCAGGCAGCGTTTTGGTGTCCGTCTCCAAAGTGGAATGGAGGCAAACTGATGCATTCTGAGCAGATCCTTATCCTTTCAGAATGCATTAGGGCAAAACTGATCCGTTTTGGACCGCTTGTGAGAGCCCTGAACGGATCTCGCAAATGGAAAGCCACAACGCCAGTGTGAAAGTAGCCTTATTCTAGTTTTCTTTTAGGGGTAGATAAACGTTAGGACCAAATTCATGTTTGTAACGACCCTAAAACATCCACAAAATACCAAACATAGGTCTTTTGTGACATTAAATGCTGAAAGAAAAAATAAAATAAAACGGCTTCAGAAAGCCGATGGGAAATAAGAAATGAAATGGCGTTTTTCAGGCTTTTTTTTTATTTTAAATCCCCTCCTATATAGGGCCATTCATAATGGTGTCAAACGTGCGGTGTAGAAAAACTGAATTAGTCTTACCGGTAATTCCTTTTTCGCGAATCCTCCATGACGGCACCTTACTTGGAGATTATCCTCCTCCTCCAGCCAGGCAGGGACAGGAAGGTTCAAAAGGGCCCGCCTCCTCACTTATCTTCAGTGTCTTCTGGACTTGACAGGCCCTAAACTTACACACTCATTCGTGACCTCCACCAGTTAATTAACTATACGTATTAAACCTCATACATATATCTCTAGACTAAATATAAGCGGTGCCGTCATGGAGGATTCGCGAAAAAGGAATTACCGGTAAGACTAATTCAGTTTTTCCCCTCCCCTCCATGCCGGCACCTTACTTGGAGAACTAACAGATTAGTCAATTAGGGAGGGACAACAGCTTGTAAAACTTTCCTACCGTAGGATAGGTCTCTTTTAGAATCGGTATCTATCCTATAGTGTTTTACAAAGGTATGCGGATTCGACCAGGTTGCTGCCCTACAGATCTGCTCCAAGGAAGCGGATGCTTCTTCCGCCCATGAAGTCGATACTGCCCTTGTTGAATGAGCCTTGATATTTACCGGGGGTCGTTCTCCTATTGCTATGTAGGCCTCTGAGATGGCCGATTTTAACCACCGTGTAATAGAAGGTTTGGACGCTTTTAATCCCTTCCTACCCCCTAGGAATTGGACAAAAAGGTTATTAGATTTTCTCCAGTGTTTAGTTTCTGATATATACTTCAGAACACATCTTCTGACATCCAAAGTGTGAAAAACCTCTTCTTTTTTAGATCTGGGATTTTCACAGAATGAAGGGAGAACCACCTCCTCCATTCTGTGGAACTCCGAGACAACCTTAGGCAGAAAGGAATTGTCGAAACTTAGAATTTTTCTGTCGTCCCTGATCGTCATGAAGGGCTTTTTAACCGAGAAGGCCTGTATCTCGTTAACCCTACGTGCAGAAGTAATGGCCACTAGGAATACTGTTTTAAGGGTCAGATATCTGATATTTGCTGACTCTAAGGGCTCAAAGGGGGGTTTTGTGAGACCGGAGAGGACAGAATTTAAATCCCACGGAGCGACTAGAGGTCTATTCCGGGGTCTGAGTCTGACGGTTCCCTTCATGAAGCGAATGATCCACGGATTAAGAGCTATTTTTTCATCTAAGTAGGTACTTAATGCTGAAATTTGAACTCTAAGAGTACTAGGTTTTAGCCCTTTGTTAAAACCTTCTTGAAGGAAATCCAGAATAGACAGAATATACCCCCTGGAGCTAGAGGTATCTTCTGAACACCAGGAAACATATCTCTTCCAGATTTTACGGTAAATTTTATTAGTAACCTCTTTTTTGCTGGCTACCATGGTATTAATTACTCAGTCCGATAAACCCTTAGATTTTAAGACTGCCCTTTCAGGATCCAAGCAGAGAGGTGCAGACTTTGCGTCTTTGGGTGGAAAACCGGCCCTTGAGAGAGGAGGTCCTCTGACCAGGGCAAAATCCAAGGATCCTCCCTGGACATCTTTGCCAGGAGAGGAAACCAGGATCTCCTCGGCCAGTTGGGAACAATCAGGATTACCTCGGCTCTTTCTTATTTTATTTTCCTGAGAACCCTCGGAATCAGGGGTAGAGGTGGGAAACAGTATGCCAGTTGGAATTTCCAAGGGAGAGCTAGCGCGTCTGTTCCTGCACTTCTCGGATCCCATGGATCCAGGGAAAAATAGGTTGGTAATTTTGCATTTATTTTGTTTGCAAAAAGGTCTATTTGGGGAAGACCCCACCTTTGTGTTAAGGTCTGGAAAATTTCCTCCTTTAAACTCCACTCCCCTGGATCTAATCTCCTGCGACTGAGGAAATCCGCCTGTATGTTTTGCGTCCCTTTTAGAAAAACTGCTGACAGGGAGAGGAGATTCTCCTCCGCCCACAGGAAAATCTTGTTGGCTAGGGCTTGTAGTTGTTTGCTTTTTGTTCCTCCCTGGTGGTTTATATATGCTACTACCGACTTGTTGTCGGATCTTACTTGTACGTTGGACCTTTCCAACTCCTCTGAGAAGTAACTCAGAGCTTCCCACACCCCCAGAAGTTCCCGGTGATTTGATGAGTACCTCTTCTGGGACTGTGACCACTCCCCTTGGGCTGACTTTGTTTGGAGATGTGCTCCCCAGCCCCAAAGGCTGGCATCCGTGGTGAGGATCACCTGATCTCTCACTACCCATGGAACTCCCCTCTGTAAATTTAAGTTTACTTCCCACCATTTTAGCGAGGACCGTACGTGACCCGGAATTATTATAAGACTGTCCAGGGAATCTTGTTTCCGGTTCCATACTTTTAACATAAACGTCTGAAGAGGACGGGAATGTATTTGCGCCCACTTCACTGCCGGGATACAGGCTGTAAAGGTTCCTATCAGGGCCATCGTTTGTCTTATGGTGTGGGATCTTTGTTGCCTGAACCGTTTTACTTGGGATTGGATTTTCGGGATCTTTTCTGCTGGTAAGAAGCATTTTTGGCTCACCGAGTCTATGAGAATTCCCAGAAAAACTATGTTGCGTGGGAACTAAATGGGACTTCTCCCGATTTAAAATCCAACCCAGTTCCTCCAGTCTGTCTATCGTTTTGGATAGATTGGTCTCTAGGTCTTTTCGGGAGTCCCCCACTACCAACAGATCGTCCAGGTATGGAATTATCATTATTTTTTCCTTTCTCAGAGGGGTTATTGCCTCTAGCATAATTTTTGTGAAAAGCCTGGGGGCAGTCGTTATCCCAAAAGGTAGAGCTTGGAACTGGAGATGTTTTAGCTGCCCTTGGACCCATACCGCTATTCTCAGGAATGGTTGAGACCCTGGATGGATGGGTACGTGAAAATACGCATCTTTCAAATCTATGGATGCCAGAAACGCCCCTTCCTGTAGAACTTTGACCGTGGTTCTTATAGATTCCATCCTGAATTTTTCGTACTTTATGGACCTGTTCAGGGCTTTCATATTTATAATGAGACGCATTTTCCCGTTTGTTTTTTTTACCAAGAATACCCTGGAATAACAGCCCAGACCGACTTGGTCCGTAGGTACCGGAACTAAGACGTTCATCCGAACTAAAAGTCCGATTTCTTGCTCCATGCCGAGCTGGAGATGTTCCGAGCTCTGAACTGGGGTCTGAATAAATAGGGGGGGGGGGGCTCCTTACAAAGGGAATACTGTACCCCTTGCGGAGAGTATTCAGTAACCAGTGGCTGCAAGAGTATTTTTCCCAGCAATCCACAAATTTCCCCAGTCTTCCCCCCACTGGGGCTCTGGCGTCATTTTTTGGAAGGTTCCTCGGAACGGGGAGAGAACAAAAATCCCTTCCCTTTCTGTCTTCCTGATCTCCAGTTTTCCGATTTACTCCTTTTATTTTGAAAACTAACCTTTTTTTGGGGACGAAAAAAGGGAGCTTTCCTCTTCTTTTTATCCTCTGGAAAATTCTTTTTAGAATCAGACGCTTTCTCTAGGATTTTATCTAAATCCTGACCAAAGAGAAGGTTACCATGAAATGGAATGTTACATAGTTTCGCTTTGGAACCTGTGTCACCAGACCAAGCTTTTAGCCAAAGTGCCCTCCTAGAGTTATTGGCTAGAGCCGTAGCTCTTGCGGCCAGCCTGACAGAATCCGCTGTTGTGTCTGACAGAAAATCTACGGCTTTTAATAAAAGAGGGAAGGAGTCTGCAAAGTTTTCGTATGGGGTATTGGACTTCAATAGTATCTCTAGTTGTTCCAACCAATTTTTTAGAGATCTAGCCACCGACGTGGCCGCAATATTAGGTTTAAACAAAGCCGCGACCGCATCCCAGGTTCTTTTAAGGCTAGCATCCACTTTTTTGTCCATAGGATCACGCAGTGATCCTGTATCTTCAAATGGTAAAGAGGAACCCTTAGCTAATTTGGAGAGTGACACGTCAATTTTAGGACAAGTCAGGAACGGGGACAGTTCTTCTTAGTCAAAAGGAAGCCTTTTCCTAATTGTTCGGGGCAGGAAAACCTTCCTGTCAGGATTTTTCCATTCCCTCAAGATAAGAGACTGCAGATTTTTGTGTACCGGGAATACCCTTTTTTTCTTAGTTTCTAATACTGAAAACATTTTATCCTGGGCGGACTTATGTACTTTTTCTTCCTTAATTTCCATGGTATCCCTAACCGCTTTTAATAGATCCTTTATATCGTCCGATGAAAATAGATAATTTTAAAAATCTTCATCAGAGTCGGAATTAAAACTATCCTCCTCGCTATCTGAAGAAACATCAGAGGAAGATGACGAGGTTTTTAAGGGGGATCTTTTCCTAGGCCCCTGTTTGGAAGTAGATGGGACGTTAGCGGCTGCAGAAAAATCTGAGAAAGCGTTTTTTATTTCCTGCTTAATCAGGCACTGCAATTCCTGTTTCAGGGACGGGGCTTCTTCCCTAACAATGCTATCAATGCATTTCTCACAAAGTTTTTTAGCATAGTTATCGGGGAGTTTGGCCGAACATACGCGACATCTAGGAATTTTAGATTTCGGCGATATTTTAGGCCTTACAGAGCTATCCTTGTCACTCTTCCATACAGAAAAAGGGGAAAGATGAGAAAGACTTAGTATAGTGCAAGCAGCATTCCATACTCACAACCTGGATGTCACTCACAGCTACAGGTTGAAAGTACGTGTGGCCGGAAGTCCTCCCCCTGACCTCCGACGTCATCCGGCCGGGCAACTCTCCGGCTACCTCAATTAGGCCCCCAGATGACGTCACCCGCCGGAGCCGAGAATCTCGGGCAGCGGGCAGCCTGGAAACCGGAAGTACTCCCTGAGTGTCCGGTTGCCGCGGCCTGCCACTACGCGCTGGCGCGCGCGAGTTTTGAAAAAGGGACCGCGGCAGGCATCCATGGAACGGACTTACTTGCCCAAGGTAAGACCGTGGCTGGCGCAATGCACCCGCCCTCCGCGAAAAGCTCCCGACCGGAGCACGAACGTAGTCCTATCCTCCGCCTGGCAGGGACAGGAAGACACTGAAGATAAGTGAGGAGGCGGGCCCTTTTGAACCTTCCTGTCCCTGCCTGGCTGGAGGAGGAGGATAATCTCCAAGTAAGGTGCCGTCATGGAGGGGAGGGGAAAAATAAATGTACGTAATTTGGGGGGCGTGGCCTGACGTGCAGCACTGAGCTCCTGGCTGAACATCCTGTAATCCATTCTTGATCCATGATTGGGGTGCCAGAACGTACCGAAGGAACAGATGCTGTTACATTTGTGGAAAAGAGGCAGAAAAAAATAGGAAAGGAAAAGCTGTCTCTTCTGTTTGCTGTGGAACGGGCACACAGGGTGCCGTTTCGCGCCACCCCACCACCAGGGGCACCACCACGCCCTTTATTGCTTAGAGTCCTCCCTTTTTGTGACCAGGATGCCATTTTGAGAGGAGCAAGAGACTGCACTGATCTGACTATTGATGGGAACCGGATCCCTTTGTTTCCTGTCTTCTCACCTGAGGTCCAAAAGAAGCATGCACGTTTTATTGATGTTAAATGCAGACAGCAACTATTACAGCTTCCATATTTTATGCTATATCCTGCGAAACGTGGCAAAAGATGAAACGCACTTGTTTGAGGATGCAGTGTGTCAGTGGTTGGACTCCACTGAAAAGGATTTAAGGGAGGGCCCTTAATCTGCTGATTGGCACAAGTTATTAGGCTATCATCTTCTACCTTTTGTTTATATGGACAGTTGATAAATGCGGGGTCATGTTGTTGGTTAGATGCCTGCAAATAGAGAGAGTGTGTGTGTGTGTGTGTGTGTGTGTGTGTGTGTGTGTGTGTGTGTGTGTGTGTGTAGTACCAGAGACGGCATTTATTAATATATGTCCTTTTTATCAGTTAGAAGTGTTATACTATAAGGGGAGGGGGACAAAACCGAGGAGCACCGCCCTCATGCCGTTAACCATAAGGTCCCAATAGATAGAACCAACCCCTCCTGTAACAGACAAGAATGGGTGGGAGCTGTGTCCCCCAATGGAAAAGACGAGAAAAAGATTTTACAGGTGAGTTTCACAAAAAAAATCTCCTTTTCTCACCCATTCCATTGGGGGACAAAGACCATGGGACGTCCTAGAGCAGTCCATGGGGTGGGAGATCAACACCTCCAGAGGGAAACGCCCAATGGTTAAATAGGAACCACAGTCTGCAATACCTTGCGCCCTAGGGCAGCATCAGACAACGCCAGAGAGTGCAGCTGGTAGAACTTGGTAAAAGGTATGTAAGGACAACCAGGTGTCCGCCTTACAAAGTAGAGGCTCGATTGCGCTTAGCCCAGGAGGCCCCCACCGCCCTGGTGGAGTGCACGGTAACCCCCGCTGGGGGAACCCTACCCCGGGACCGATAGGCCATGGCAATAGTCGACCAAATCCACCGAGCCACAGTGACCTTGGAGGCCGCCAGACCCTTACGAGGCCCCTCGGGAGTCCGAGCAGCGAAATGGGGCAGTAACCGACAGGTACACTCACAAAGAACGGACAACATCCAGAGAATGGAGAGCGCGCTCCTTGGGGTTCGCCGGAGCGGGGCAAAAAGAGGGCAGAATTATGTCCTCATTAAGGTGGAACGCAGAGGCCACCCTGGGCAAAAAAGAAGGGACTGGGCGCAGTACCACCTTATCCTTGTGGAAGACCAATAAGGGTTCCTTGGAGGAAAGGGCGGCCAGCTCCGATACCCTCCTAATAGAGGTGATGGCCACCACAAAGACCACCTTCCAGGTGAGAAGAATCAGGGAAATGTCCCTCAGAGGCTCAAAAGGAGCCGTCTGAAGAGAAGACAGAACCAGGTTCAGATCCCAGGGGGGCAGGGGAGGGACCGAATGTGCCACCCCCTGTAGGAAGGTCCTCACCGGACCGAGCAGAGCTAGAGACCGCTGAAAGAAAATGGCCAGAGCAGAGACCTGACCCTTCAGAGAGCTCAGGGACATTCCCATCTCGAGACCCGACTGGAGAAAGGAGAGGACCACCAGAACAGAGAAGCGAAGGGGAAAAAAAAAAAAAACAACTAACCTCGCAAAAGGCAAGAAAGGCCTTCCAGGTACGATAGTAGATCCGGGAGATGAAGAGGAAGTCCCTCTTCTTCAAGATGGAGGTCTCAACAGCCATGCCGTTAAACAAAGCGACTGTAAATTCTGGTGGAAGAGCAGTCCTTGAGACAGTAGGTCCTCCCTGAGAGGAAGAGGCTACGGAACGTCTGCCAGCATCCGAGTGATCTCCGAGAACCAAGCGCGGCAAGGCCAATCGGGGGCGATGAGTATGATTAGGATCCCTTCCGCCGCGACCCTGCAAAGAACCTTTGAGAGTAGAGGCAGTGGTGGGAAGACAGAGGAGCGCAAAGTCTTGCCACGGAGACACCAGAGCGTCCACCCCGTACACCTCTGGATACCAAGCTCGGGACAGGAACGTTGGAACCTTGTTGTTGAGCCTGGACGCCATCAGGTCCACGTCCGGGCGGCCCCAACAGTGACAGACGTCCTCGAATATATCCGGATGCAGAGACCACTCTCCCGGATCCACTCTGTTACGGCTGAGAAAGTCTTCCGTCCAGTTTTCAACCCCTGGGATGTACACTGCAGACAATATTGGAACATGAGTTTCCGCCCACTGGAGGATCCTTTTCACCTCTTGTATCACCGTCTGGCTGCGGGTTCTGCCCTGATTGATGTAGGCCACAGCTGTGGAATTGTCCGACTGGACCCTTACCGGAAGACCAGCTAGGAGGGGAGGTCTTAGCTCCAGTATGCTGATCGGAAGACGGGATTCTACCTCTGACCACACCCCCTAAACTGTCCGAGCCCAGAGAACGCCACCCCAACCCAGGAGACTGGCATCGGTGGTGCCGACTGTCCAGGAGATTGAGAGGAAGTATCTCCCTGAAGCCAGATTCTGAGGGGACAGCCACCACAGGAGTTCCATGCGAACCCGAGGAGGTAGGCAGATTTGAGAGTCCAGACCCCTCGATGTCCTGTCCCAGAAGGACAGGATCACCTGTTGCAGAGGCAGAGTGTGAAACTGGGCAAAGGGGACAGCCTCGAAGGAGGCCACCATAAGCCCCAGAACCTGCATGCACTCGCTGATGGAGATACACGGGGAATGCATAAGGAGAGACACCGACTCCCGTATCCGTGAGAACTTGCAATCCGGAAGGAATACCCGGGCTGCAGTGGTGTCCAGAATCATACCCAGGAAGGTCACCCTCTGGGAAGGTTGGAGAGAGGACTTCGGGAAGTTGATCAGCCAGCCGAACTGTTGTAGAGTCTAACAGTGATCCTGACGCTGTCTTCGGCCTGGGGACGAGAGGGAGCCTTTATAACTGGTCTGGCAGTGAATTCTATCTTGTAACCGGAAGTTACAATTTCCAGGGCCCAGGCGTTTTGAACGTGAGCTCTCCAGACCTGCTGAAAGGAGAGCAGACGGCCCCCCACCGCAGGTGGTGGGGGCGCCCCTTCAGTCGGAGGAATGCTTGGGAGCCACGTGGCGGGCAGAACTCCCCTGAAATTGTGCCCGCAGGTGCCAGGAAGGTTGAGGCTGAAAAGGAAGGCTTCTTGCGGGAGTCCTGAGAGCCGCCGGAGGAGGGGGCTGTCGCAGAACTGGAGGAGGAGCGCCGAAAGGACTGGTTTCTAGAGCCAAAGGGGCGAGTTTGGATCTAGATTGGGGCAGGTGTGTGCTCTTGCCCCCCATAGCGTCAGAGATAATCTCGTCCAGCCTAGCACCGAAGAGCCTGGAGCCTGCAAAGGGGAGGTTAGTGAGGGAGCGCTTGGAGGAAGCGTCGGCGTCCCAGACCTTCAACCAGACCTCCCTGCGCCGAGTGACCGAGAGGGCCGAAACCCGTGCAAAAAGAGTGTGGACGTCCAATGAGGCCTCACAAAGGAATGTTGTCGACATCTGGAGGACGAAGTTCAGGGTGTCCGCAGAGGAATCCTGCTCCGCAAGATCCTGATGATTGCGCTGCAATCACACCGAAAGCGCCCTGGCTACCCAGGCCGAGGCGAACGCGGGCTGCAGACCTGTGCCCGCTAGAATAAAGATGGCTTTGGAAAGAGAGTCCAAACTCCTGCCAACAGAGTCCTGTAGAAAGGACCCGCCCAGGACTGGTATTGCCGTATTCTTAGCCAATCTGGCCACCGGTGGGTCAACCTTAGGAGAAGACCACTGCTGCACATTATCTGCCGGGAAAGGATACAGAGTATCCATGCGCCTTGTGGCAGAAAAACTGTGATTAGGGTGCTCCCAAGCCTTTGAAAGAACCTTGGCAAACTTGCCATGAATGGGGAATGTGACTGCCTCTGGCTACTAGCAGAAGGAGGTTCCCCCTGGCTGTCAAAGGTATCACGGACCGTTGTGACCAAGTCTGACACCATGGTGGAGAGCTTAGGCGAGGGTTCCGGTTCCGTGTCCTTGTCCGAGCCGGACCTTTCCCCTTCAGACCTGTAGTCCCTGCGAGGGGGAGAGGCTGAACACACCTCCAGACGAGGGAGAAGCAGAGTCATCTGAGGAGGGATGCTGCTGCGTACGCTGCCTCTTAACGGTCACGCGTCCTCTGTGGGGGGGCACCGGGAGGTGGAGCGGTGCTAACCACAGGCATCGCAGGCAGTGGATCCGAGGCTGCCATGCGTTCCATAAAGGCCATGGCCGCACGCGAGACTTGGGCCAAGTCCGCGGCCGCCCTAGCTATGGCAGAGGCCCAAGAGGGCTCCAAAGGGGCGGAGGAGGGACTGGGCTGGTTTGGTGGATGATCCTGTCCCGAGGCAAGGCAAGAGTCACAGGAGCCTGTAACCGATCGTGGCAAGCAGCAAACCATACAGGATCCCAGTGGAACCTGAGGAGTCGCTTTAGATTTTTGGGGTGCCCCAGGTCTTGGCATGACGGCAGCAATCCCGGAGTCAGGGTCTCCTACAGTTTTGCAGAACACTATCTGTCCTACCGTGACCTGTGAGGAGCTGGAGTAGCAGCCAAGCGTGGATGAAGCGCTGAGGCAAAGTAGAAGCGTCGGAGCTGACGCGATAAGCTCCGCCCCCCAGTCGCGTCACAGAGTGCACGAAAAAAGGCAGACCCCGACTCTGAAAATGGCACCCGCCGTGCAGGGGGCGCTGAAAATATCCACAGGTAAGCCCTAAAGAGCCGTGTCACAGTGTGAGCACAGGGGGAGGAGTTTGCAGGAGAGCCGCTGTTCTTATCCGAGTCCTGCAGTCTTCACCCTCTGTTCCGGACCAGCAGGGGTTAACCTCTTCAGTCATCTGGCACAAGGAGTGGCAGTGCACTGGAAAGAGGGCAGGACTAGGTGACCCCGGATCTGGTAGGCCACCGGAGCTGCAGGTCGAGCCAGGTTCCACTTATCTTATGGTGGGAAAGGGAGGTAGCCTGGGACGGTCATTCGACCCCGGCGCTCGCTCCCCTGAGAGACCAGGAACGCACCATGCGACCTCTGATTAGAAAAACAAACAGGAGAAGAAAAAACTACAGGAGCAGGAGTGTCACCTCCTTTTCCGACACCAAGCTAAAACTGAGGTCCTCCTGTTGGAGCATGGGGGTATAGCCAGTGGAGGAGGAGCCGATTTTTCTTTTTTGCATAGTGTCTCCTCCTAGTGGTAGCCTAAGCTATACCCATGGTGTGTCCTCCAATGGAATGGGCGAGAAATTATTTTCCCCAGGACATCACATGTATGTGAAATGTCTTTATTTGTTATGTATGGGCTGGGAAGGGGGAAACTGTGAGAGTGTATTGACTAGACACCAGTGGTTATAGGTGTATGACCGGGGCGAAGCTGCTTACAGTCCTGTACTGCTATGGTTTAAAAACATAAATGGGTACCCTTAGAATAATTGCCTGGAATGTGAGGGGGCTGAACCAACCTGCTAAACACAATGCAGTCTTTTATGCCTTGCAAACGTACTAACCGGCAATTCTGTGCCTCTCAGAAACTCATCTCACTTCTGAGAGAACACATCTTATTCATAAGGCTTGGGTGGCACAGAAGTTTCATTCCTCCTACTCCACGCAATCGAGAGGTGTGAGGGTGTTGGTGCATAGAAATGTTCCCTTTATATCAAGGGAGGTACATGTGGATTATGAGGGTCGCTTTATATGTATTAACTGTTCTGTGTTTCATTACCAAATGATACTAGTGGCCGTTCATATACCTCCCCCATATTCCTGTGAAGTTCTCAAAAAAGTATTATCCTTCACTTGCAAATTTCCAGATCTGCCAGTTCTCATAATTGGCGATTTTAACATGTTCTTAGACAAATCCCTAGATAAATTCCAATCTGATAATGGGGCCTCTGGCCCTTCTCTATCCTTATTAGCCAAGACGCTCGCTGAAATAGACTTGTATGATTTGTGGAGGTCCAGAAATCCCGGTGTGAAGCAATACTCCTGCTACTTGTCATCACATAGTTCTCTTTCTAGGCTAGATCTCACTGTGAGATCTAAGGGAGTGTTAGATAAGGTCCAGGATGTTAGGCAATTACCCGTAGTATTGGATTTAGAGTTATTGGGTCCGAGACAACCATGGCGACTAAACCCTTTTTGGATCCAGTTAGTTGATACTGGTACTGTGATATCTGCAGCTCTGACTGACTTTTTTTTTTTTGCCAATAATGAAGGTTCAGCTTGTCACTCCATTATCTGGGATACAACGAAAGCTTATATTAGAGGGACATTCATTAAACGGATTAATTCCCATAAAACTAAAAGGGCACTTATGACAGAACTACTGGATAGAGTTCGGAATACGGACGCTAAAATACATCTCTGACCCCTCCCTAGAAAATTCCTCGCACTGGACTGAGGCGCAAAATCTACTGAAAGAACATTTGATTAGTGGAGCTCAACATTTTATGGAAGGGGAATGTACAGGTCACCTACTAGCTACCATTATTAAAACCCAATCGGGGCCCTCTTGTATATTGGGAATCACAAAATAAAATAGGCGTACAGGTATCGGGAGATAACAATGAACATTTTACATGAGCACTATGCAGATGTCTATAAGTCCAGACTAGGGACTGACTGTAGTGACAGAGCAACACCTGCATAATATTCAGAAAAATAAATGTGCAGTTTTAAATCGCTTTTTTTTATAGTGGTAAAAAACAAAAAACAAACAAAAAAAACAAAACACACCACCAGAGCAAATTTGTGTGTGAAGAAAGCCTGAGGGCCCTTGCACACGACCGTATGCCCTCCGAGACATACAGTCCGTGAGCGGGCCATATGTCCCGAAGCAGCATACATCGTGCGCACGGGAGTACACCGCATCATAGATTACAATGATTATGTGTGCATCAGGCTGCCCGCGGGGCTATTTTAATAAGAGTGCAGGATAATAGCTCTGCGGGCGGCCCGATGTGCACAGCATCATTGCAATCTATGATGCTGTGTACTCCCATGCGCACAATCAATGCCGCTTCGGGACATAAGGCCCTGCTCACGGACCGTATGTCTCAGAGGGCATACGGACTTGTACAAGGGCCCTAACTGGGATAAAAACAGCCCATTTGTATCTCGCTGGGGCTTGAGTTTTGGTGCAAAGCCCTATGATTCTTGGACAATGCTACTTTTATAACCAGACCTTTGTGATTTTACTTCTGAGTCTAACTTTTTCCATTTTTAATTCCTCTCCAGCAAGTCAAGTAAAGCCAGTGTAGAAGAGAAGATTTTATTACAACGGAGGAAGCAGACATTAGTGGAAACCTTGTTAGTCATACAGACCACCATAATGAACAATGAAAATAAAATTCTAATTCATTTTAATTCAAAAACATTAGTTTTTTTCTTCTGCAACAAACAAAAATTTGCTCTTTACCTCTCAACAAATCAGTGCGAAAAGTAACGCAATGCAGAGGCGGACAGGAGGCAATGAGACAGAGGATAACTTAGGCAAAAGATTGGGGTAATGGTTTTGAATACAGAGTTCATACAAACCACATGGGGGTGGGGGGGGGGGGGGGGCATAAGATGGGGAGATGCCAGTATAAGATGCCATTAAGGAAGCAAGACCATCTGCCTGATACAGTGACGTCATAGATACTCCACGAACAGGTTGGCGCTTTAGTTCACCCCCAGAGATTGTTTTATTTCTTCTCTACTACCAAGAGCTCTGCTTGCTTTCATTGAATCAAACACATTTTTTACATCCAGAGGCCACTTAATAGTTCTCAGAAAACAGGTGAGGGTTTGTAACAGTTGCAGCCAGTGAAGACTATAATTTGCAAACTAAACAGCCTGGATTTCACCGTTGCAGCATACCGTCTACTTTTGTGCTTATGTGAAAGGGGTCATCCCATTACAACCGTCAGGGTCTGACCGCTGGGACCACCGCCGGTCAGTAGACGTACGGCTGAGGACAGCGATTGGCTCCATACCTAGGCACGACACCGCTGCTCTTTGTAAACAGACAGTGACAGGACCAGCGCTAGAGAAAGGTGGGGGGACAGATGGACGGACAACCTCTTGATGATTATATCGGGTTCTGAGAATCAATTAATACATTAAACGATATCTGAGGCCTTAGCGGACCAAACACTACAGATTTTTAAAAACGGTTACGATTCACTGGGAAGAAGCAGAGATCTTGAAAACCTTGCTGAACAAAAGCTAGAATAGAAATCTAAGGTACAGAACTTTCTTGCCTCAATGAAAAAGATATCGTTCTAGAAGACTGGAGTGATCTGTCAGTTATAAGGAAAGACTATCTGCCAAGACACTACATGCTGCTCCATCTCCACAGCAGCAAGTGCCGCTCAGAATGAAATGTATTAAGGATCTATAACAACTTCTATGGATGCAAACAGTACATGACCTCCCCCATGTTGCTTCGATGCCACACTCCACCCAGTAACGTCTTGCAAGGATAATACTGACATACAGGCTCCCATAGTCAGGGGCACACTCTCTCTGGTATATACTGACCAAACTGATCTACTGCAATCAAAAGGAGCATAAACTAAAAAAAAAAAAAGATCCATTCTATTTGGTCCGGAAGAGAAGGAGAAATCACTGGTAACACTGGATCATCTGCAGTTTGTGTGTCTCCATATAATTAACTGCGCTTTACCTAGCCTATCCCGAGTTACCATATATTATGTTTTATGCTCCAGTTACTTCTAGAGCTGCATTCATAATTCTGCTCTCAGGCTCCATAAATCAGATTTGTACTGCTGCTTTAGCGTCTGGCCTCCACATGCCCTGCCGAGTTGCATAGTGATAGTTGTACTGTTGGCACCAGGCACCGTACAGAAGTGTGATAAAGAGAAGCACCTACAATGCAATACACCATAGGGCACAGTGTCTGGGCAGCAGCCAGCAGAACGAGTGACTGGAATACAGGGAAAGACAGGTAAACGGGTTGAGCCACCATTGTATGTTATTTTAATTTTATAACCCATGAAAAATGTGTTACTTTTGTAAAAATGCTACAGTTATGAGATATTCTATTTACTTCATTATAATGGCACCGCCTGGTGTTTAAGGTCTGTAGTAATGTGCACATCCACCAACTGAGGTGGTCGGACATTCTCAGGTCCATCCCTCAACTGCTGCCAGCCATATCTACCGTTAGAAGCAGTGACAATTACAGGGAAAGGGCTGCAGCAGGCGGGACAGTCCCCTCAGCTGTGACGGGTAAAGAGCTGCAGGAGAAAGGACAATCCCCCAAGCTGTCAGGTTGAAATAAATCCAGCAATTAAATGGGTGATCTCTGCATCCATGAGAGGTAAGGGCTGGTTCTAGGTTTGTTAGAGACTGTCATGTACTATATGCTGTCTGGTTTAATTTAATTTAATTTTTTTACTATAATTATGACATAACCCCTTTAAAGCTATGTATTATATTTCAATTTAACCATTTACATTACACAACAGAAACCTTTATTATAAATAAGAACGTAGTCTTGATTTCTGAAAAATGCTATGGCCTCATCTCTCTAGCGGTTATTAGAGAAAACTGTCCTTTTGGCAGCCATCTACATCAAAAACATTCTGCGGTGATCAAGTGTATAATTTAGAACTGAAAATCGCCAGCGGAGAATCCTGTGCCTTCAGCTACCATAAACCTCATGTATAAATGCCAAAAATCCAGGACTCTGTAAAGGGTGAGAAATGTGGGGAAATATCAGACTCCCTAAAATTACCACATAATGAGCGCAGAGCATTAGCATGAGATTACAAGCATTTAAGGCCAGTTTCACAAGGCCAGTTTCACACTGGCGTTTATCTTTTCCGGCAGGGGAACAGCCTGCCAGATCCGTACTACAGTGTATACACATGTGCTGCCGGAAGTCCGCCCGGCCCCATTCACTATAATGGGGACCAGCTGGAGATCCGGCCACAGCATGGCAAATATGCTGAAAGGCGGCTGGACAATAAATGCTGCCTGCTGGTTCTCCAAGACCAGGAGAATTTTTATATTGGCAGACCACCTTACAGGGATTAAAAAAATAAATAAAAATTCCACTGCAACACTTGTCCTCTCCCTCTGGTCATGATTGGACCAGAAGCATGATGTACCATCTACATGCGTGTACCACTGCCAGCCAATACATTTTGCCACATTACTATTGTGTGCAGGCGTTGGCCCATGACCAGCAGCGGTGACATGCATGTGGACGGCTTGTCACACTTCCAGTCTATGCAAGAAACACAGCATCGGTTGGATGTTTTTTGTTTTAATCCCCACACCCTGCCAGGCCATATGAAAGGGGGTTCTGAGAAACCTCTAAGCCAGAAGAAAAAAATTAAAAGGTAAAAAATTCAGGAATGCGTCATGTGGACTGCTGATAAATTAACTTTGTTACAACAGAAAAGTCTTTATCTGTTCTTATCGAACATCAGAAATGAAATAAACCTACAAACTTTAAAGAGGAAGACATCCTATGGAGAATTGTAAGCACAAGCAAAAAAAAAAAAAAAAAAAAAAAAAATATCACAGGATGAGTGTGAAAATCTGGAAAACATCACAAAAAACAGTGCATGATCACCTCCAATTCGCATACAGAATTATCTACAAAAATACATTACTTAGCCTGTATTTTTTAACTCCAGAACTGCACTCACTAATCTGCTGGTGGAACCCTTTTGATATTGGCTGTGTATGTACATTACAATACTTATCCTGTATTGATCCTGAGTTATATCCTGTAATATATTCCAGAGCTACTACTCTGCTGGTGGAGCCACTGTGTACATACATTATTTATCTTGTACTGATCCTGCCATACCCCCTGTAGTATACTCCAGAGCTGTACTCCATATTCTGCTGGCTGTCACATGCTTGCTGACTAAGAGCCTAGCTCCTATACTGCAGGGGGCAGTTTATTCTACATCAGATGACTGCAGAGACTGGTGTAAATAACAATACACAAAATGCAAAATCACCAAAGTTCTGCACAGACAATGAACAAGCTGGATGATTTCACCTCTGTAGCTGCAAAATCGTGAACGCAGTTCAGGGTAATACAGCTGTACAAAATAAATCAACTTAATGTGGAGGTTCTTTCTATCCATGATCTGTATAATAGTTATCAGACCCTAGGCTTTGTTGGTGAATCAATGTCACAAGACCCATTGCAGTAGTGAAAGCAACTCTGGCTCCTGACTTCTTCACCCTGTAAATAGACAGGACTGTGCAGAGAAAGCAAAAAATGTAAAATGGAGAAGTCTCCGCGTTTCGTCTTCAGATGACTGTTCACATCAGACTCTCTGCTCAAAGTTTCATCCGATGCAAACCCATGACAACCTTAATAATCCGAGATGATGTAGCAATATCCTGGCAACAGTTCAGTAGACTGAACGAGGATGAACTAAACACTGTTCTAAAACAGGAGGAGGTGCAGAGACTTGTCCATGTTGCTTCCTTCATCTGGCAGCATGTTTGGGCTGTATCCTGACCGGGTTACGAGTCGCAGGCTCACAGCCTTTTCAAAAAATAGTTTTATTGAACAGCTAACATCTTATGTACATCGGCACTCGCTACAAACTAAGTTCATTTGAAAAATATGCGCTCATCCCCTTTGAAACGTTTTTTCCGCGGTGTCACAAAATCATCGATTTCTTCTTCACAGACACCAAACTCGTAAGTTAATTTGGGGAACTTCTTATCTCGGTAAATGTTAGCAAGCAGCTCCTCAAAGTACGACTCCAACTTGATGCCAGCTGTGGCTACTTCAGAATCAGGCTGTAGGAGGAGGCAAAGAACAGTGTTAAAACCCAAGGACGCAGCCAAGACCTGGTTCACAACCAACAGATATTCTGGTCTCACTCAGATTCCCCTCCTTTTGTTGAAAGCAGACCAAAGGAAAAACAAAAATGATACATTTGCTTCTCTTAAGCCAGAGCTGCATTCATAGTTCTTACTGTCCTGAAAGTCACTCTCCTGGAATGACTACACTGCTTCACTGCACTAGGGGAGAACCACTATAGAAATAGAGAAGCTCTGTACAGACACTCAAACATCGGGAGGCAGCAGTGAGATGTTAGTTTCTGCAGCTAGATAGCTAGTAGAAATGCAGCTCTAGATGTAAATGAAAGATAAGACCCTAAAGTATAACTGTCTTTTTATGTGTAAGGACAGCCATGGTAAGTGATTTGTAATAAACATTAACAACACTTACTACAAAAACTGCCAGCAACACGTTCACTTAGCAACAATGAGCTAAAAAGAATCAGTATTCAACCTTATATGTAGTGGCAGGATTCTCAGCCTGCTTCTGATCTCCCTACCAAACCTCCTGCCTCCCATGTATATTAGATACAGTCAGGTCCATAAATATTAGAACATCAACACAATTCTAACATTTGTGGCTCTATACACCACCACAATGGATTTCAACGGTGACCGGTGTAGGAATTACAACAGTTTGCATATGTGCCTCCCACTTGTCAAGGGAAACATAGAATGTGTCGGCAGATAAGAACCATTTGGCTCTAGTCTGCCCAATATACTGGGACCAAAATTAATGGGACAGATTAATAATCATAAATCAAACTTGCACTTAATACTTGGTTGCAAATCCTTTGCAGTCAATTACAGCCTGAAGTCTGGTTTAATCTCTGGTGATGCTCTGCCAGGCCTCTACTGCAACTTTCTTCAGTTCCTACTTGTTCTTGGGGCATTTTTCCTTCAGTTTTGTCTTCAGCAAGAGAAACGCATGCTCAATCGGACTCGGGTCAGGTGATCGTCTTGGCCATTGCATAACATTCCACTTCTTTCCCTTAAAAAACTCTTTGGTTGCTTTTGCAGTATGCTTTGGGTCATTGTCCATCTGCACTGTGAAGCACCGTCCAATGAGTTCTGAAGCATTTGGCTGAATATGAGCAGATAATATTGCCCGAAACACTTCAGAATTCATTCTGCTGCTTTTGTCAGCAGTCACATCATCAATAAATACAAGAGAACCAGTTCCATTGGCAGCCATACATGCCCACGCCATGACACTACCACCACCATGCTTCACTGATGAGGTAGTATGCTTAGGATCATGAGCAGTTCCTTTCCTTCTCCATACTCTTCTCTTCCCATCACTCTGGTACAAGTTGATCTTGGTCTCATCTGTCCATAGGATGTTGTTCCAGAACTGTGAAGGCTTTTTAGATGTCGTTTGGCAAACTCTAATCTGGCCTTCCTGTTTTTGAGGCTCACCAATGGTTTACATCTTGTGGTGAACCCTCTGTATTCACACTGGTGAAGTCTTCTCTTGATTGTTAACTTTGACACACATACACCTACCTCCTGGAGAGTGTTCTTGATCTGGCCAACTGTTGTGAAGGGTGTTTTCGTCACCAGGGAAAGAATTCTTCAGGTCATCCACCACAGTTGTTTTCCGTGGTCTTCCGGGTCTTTTTTTTTGTTATTATAAATTTTTTGTTCATGATAATGCAAACTGATCAGTTTTGACTTACACTGAGTCAATGGGAGGCGGATCCGTTTTCAATTGCACCATATTGTGTCAGTGAAAACTGATCCGTCCCCACTGACTTGCATTGTAAGTCAGGACGGATCCGTTTGGCTCCGCACCGTCAGACGGACATCAAAACGCTGCAAGCAGCGTTAGTGTCCGCCTCCAAATCGGAATGGAGGCTGAACAGAGGCAAACTGATGCATTCTAAACGGATCCTTATCCATTCAGAATGCATTGGGGCTAAACTGATCCGTTTTGAGCCGCTTGTGAGAGCCCTGAAACGGACCTCACAAGCAGACCCAGAAATGCCAGTGTGAAAGTAGCCCAAGAATATTCCAAACAGTTGTTTTGGCCAAGCCTAATGTTTTTGCCATCTCTCTGACGGGTTTGTTGTGTTTTTTCAGCCTAATGATGGCTTGCTTTAGTGACAGCTCTTTGGATCTCATCTTGAGAGTTGACAGCAACAGATTCCAAATGCAAATAGCACACTTGGAATGAACTCTGGACATTTTATCTGCTCATTGTAATTGGGATAATGAGGGAACAACACACCTGGCCATGAAACAACTTAAAAGCCAATTGTCCCATTACTTTTGGCCCCTTAACAAGTGGGCGGCACACATGCAAACTGTTGTAATTCCTGCACCGTTCACCTGATTTGGATGCAAATACTCTCAAATTAAAGCTGACAGTCTGCAGTTAAAGCACATCTTATTTGTTTTATTTCAAATCCATTGTGGTGGTGTATAGAGCCAAAAATTTTAGAATTGTGTCGATGTCCCAATATTTATGGACCTGACTATATTACTAAAAGAATCACTTTGAGGCTGTTTAAAAAGGCATCTTTTGCAGGTTGAATTTGGCACTTATTCTGCACCAAAAAGCTGCCGGCCAGCTTCACTGAAGTCACCTCCCACTGAATGGAAGACCATGGTTAATTGCTGCAACTGCCTGCGGAAACTACATTCCTTTCTTGGCAGGGTCAAAAACTGCGGACACTGACTGGGAGGCTGATCCCTGGAGCCACCTGGTGGATTTTGTGCAAATTCAGCCTGCAAAAGATGGCATGTGAACAGCCTTTTACCAAGTTCCCTGCCTTTTTTGCAGTCTTTGCTGCAGCACCGACTTCCTCTATTCACCCAGCATGTTCCTGCTCAGTCCACCAGTATCAGAGGTGATTTCTGCAGTGCAGGTTTCCTCTATCTGCCCAGCGCTTACTATAGAGGAGAAATCAGCAACCTTCGGCGCTCCAGCTGCTGTTAAACTACAACTCCCAGAATGCACACCTACCTGTTCTTGTAACTCCCATAGAAGTGAAGAGAGGCTTCTGAGAGTTGTGGTTTCAGAACAGTTGCAGTGCCAAACATTGCTGATCCCTGCTACAGAGGAATGCACTAAGCAGACAGAAGGGCAAGGGTGCAGCAATCAGTGCTGAGGCAGACACCGTACACTTACTGTCAAATACTGATTTCTGTACAGTTTTTCTCCTCTACCTGCCCAGCAGACACCTGCTTATTCAGATCTGGGCTGCGATCAGCAAGGCACATAGGTACGGAACTTGGTAAAAAAATAAATAAAATTTTGCAACATAGTTAATATACATAGGCTTCATCTGTTCTTAGCAATCAGGAAAATGCTGAAGACAGTCTCCTTAGCAATGTTCAGAAGTTTGCTAAGGGGACACTGCACTGGCAGTTTTCTAATACTAGTGTACATATTTTCCTAATAAACAGTATTACAAAAACCTTCACCTAATTGTCCCTACACATAAAGTGACAATTTTTCAGTTTATTTTTGTAATACTGTGTAGGGACAGGGATGTTAAAAAATTTTGTAATGTACTTTATTTGGGAAAAATGTTTCTTTGTACTAGAAAACAGGGTATAAAGAGTCTTCTTAGCAAAGCTGCCAAGCAAAGTATGTCTTCAGTATGCTACTGAGTGCTGAAGACGCCTATGTACGGCACTTACACTAAGCTCCTGAATTCTCTTACCTCATTGAACTCAGCGCAGTTCTTAAAGATCAACCGGATATCGCTTACAAATTCTTCTGGATGCGAGTAGTGCGGCGAGCCGTTCAGCTGAAGTTTCCTCTTTATGTGTGATAAATCCATTGGACTTTTTATTATTCTGTAATAATCAGGCACCTGGAAAAGCAAAACAAATCCCTGTATACAAGTACAAGTCTCTATTGTTCTCGGCCAACTTTAGTCCCCTATGAAAAACACTTGATATCACCAGCAGTGTGGAGAGTGCATCATAGTAAAGATCACTTACCGTCAGTGGAACAGGGTCTTGGAAGGGTAGACTCATCTCGTGACAGAAGATGTACAGGAGAATCCGCTCGCACTTCTACAGACACAATATGAGGAAGGATGTAAATGTCTGGGACATCATTTCAGCAGGTTTACCAAACTGACTAAGACACTTACCCTCTGGTCGACTGGCGCCATGATGGCCACACCCCCCAGCTTCCTCTTCTCTGCCAGGGCAGGGTCATCACAGTCATATTCCACTTCTGGTTTGGACAGATCCCGGCAGAAGGTGCAAAACCACTCACCGCTGAGAGAGAACAAGAGAGAGTCAGGATCTCATACTGAAACCAGAAATTAAATGGAATCTGTCACCAGTGGCCAAAATGTTTGCATAAACACATAGCTGTGGTTCACCCGAATAAAATGCTGTTTATCTTTGGTTGATCCAAGGCTAAGTTCCAGTGTTATGAGACTATCTCAATATGCAAATTAGGCCTTTGGTGCAATGAGGGCATCACTACTGCTCTTGTTGCACATAAGCTCTGCCTTTCAGTGACCAGTCCATTCCTAGCTGCTTTGATTAAGAGGGCCAGGAAATGCCAAAGCAGCCAGGAAGGGGCTGACCACAATGAGTTGAGCTTGGGTGCATCAAGAGTATGTGCCGTCCTCATTGCACCAAAGGCCTAATTTGCATACCCAGATAAAGTATCATAACTGGAACATAGTAACATAGTATAAGGCCGAAAAAAGACATTTGTCCATCCATTTTGGCCCGTTATCCTGCAAGTTGATCCAGAGGAAGGGAAAAAGAAAGAGAGGGGGGTAGAAGGAGGTAGAAGCCAATTTTCTCCAAAAAATAAAAATCCTTCCCGACTCCAATCAGATCAGAATAGCTCCCTCGATCAACGACCCCTCTCTAGTAGCTATAGCCTATAATATTATTACACTCCAGAAATACATCCAAGCCCCTGAACTATTTTAGTGAATTCACCATCCCCTCAGGCAGAGAGTTCCATAGTCTCACTGCTCTTACCGTAAAGAATCCTCTTCTATGTTTGTGTACAAACCTTCTTTCCTCCAGACGCAGAGGATGTCCTGGGGATGAATAGATGATTGTAGAGATCTCTGTATTGACCCCTGATATATTTACACATAGTTATTAGATCGCCCCTTAGTCGTGTTTTTTCTAAAGTTAATAAGCCCAGTTTTCATAAATCTTTCTGGGTACTGTAGACCACCCATTCCAGTTATTACTTTAGTTGCCCTCCTCTGAACCCTCTCCAGCTTTGCTACGTCTGCCTTGTTCACAGGAGCCCAGAACTGTACTCCATGTGTGGTCCGACTATTGATTTGTAAAGTGGTAGGACTATGTTCTCATCGCTGGCATCTATGCCCCTTTTGATGCAACCCTTTATCTTATTGGCCTTGGCAGCAGCTGCCTGACACTGGTTTTTACAGCTTAATTTGGGGCCCACTAAAATTCCTAGGTCCTTTTCCATGTCAGTG
Source organism: Bufo gargarizans (assembly GCF_014858855.1). Classification (NCBI taxonomy): domain Eukaryota; kingdom Metazoa; phylum Chordata; class Amphibia; order Anura; family Bufonidae; genus Bufo; species Bufo gargarizans. Next base: position 515,919,515 of record NC_058081.1, on the reverse strand, counting down.
TTACCCAGTGTTTTACCATTTAGTATGTACAGGTGACTTGCATTATTCTTTCCCATGTGCATAACCTTACATTTGTCAGTTAAACCTCATCTGCCACTTATCTGCCCAAGCCTCCAATCTATCCAGATCCATCTGTAGCAGTATACTGTCCTCTTCCATGTCAATTACTTTACACAGTTTAGTGTCATCTGCAAAAATTGAACGGAGCCTTGAAATCGACAACAGAAAACAGGGTTTTACTCAGGTGAACCACAGCTATGTGTCTATGCAAACTATTTGAGAGGCAGGTTGCTGGTGACAGACGCCCTTGAACTGGGCAAAGTCCATATGTAGGGAGCACATGATCCGTCTGCTGGGACCTGCACGCCATTTTGAATTTTTTTTTTTTTTTTTGCAGCAAGTCCCTGGATTACAGCAGCGAAATAACAGCACTTACAGGACTGATAGGTAAAAGGTCCAAAAATAGCTTTTCCTGTAGTCACAGAGAAAGTGGCTTCCAAGTCAGTGGAACGTGTCATTAATTTACTTGATCCCTAATCATTTAAGATCTCTGCTTGATGTCAGTGAATAAAAAACATTCACTGCTTATATTTAGAAATGAAAATACCAATTATAACTTTAGCTGCTACAATGTACCCTTGCAGGCAAGAGCCATCGGTCCGGAGTCCAGGACAGAGATTTGTGCGGCTGTGCTTCTCTCGCACTGATCCATTGTAAAAACCTTCAGCTGTGAGAAGCAGTAGGTCAGGACAGGTGTAAACAAGAACTTCCTAACTCAATAACTGCAATCAGAGACAGTAAAGGATTGCAACAGTCTAATACAGTGATGGCTAACCTCCGGCATTCCAGCTGTGGTGAAACTACGACTCCCGGCATGCTCCATACATTTCTATGGAGTTCTGAGAACAGCCAAGAAAGTGTACATCTTGGGAGTCATAGTTTTACCACAGCTGGAGTGCAGCAAGTTAGCCATCACAGGTCTACTAGAAAGTTAGAGAACTTTTCATTGTACAATGATAAAAGGTTATTGGACTGGCATGTTAACCTGTAAATGCGCTATGTATGATCTTGTGCCTTAAATTTCCCTACAGTGAGTTTAATATAAGGGTCTGCAATCTAGCCAGGGCATGTGGGGTGCCATAGGTCGGTTTATCACCACATTTATCTTAATTTTTTGCAGCCTACAAAGTGCTCAAAGCAACCTAAACAGAGAACCCATTAATACATATTCTTATTTTAGAGTAAATTTTAAGAATAAAATTTGCCATCGCTGCATCATACTAACTGGCAGAATAAAAGGTAACATCTTATCGCACAGTGAACGTCAAATACGAAACCCGTATTTTCCTCCAGTTCCACCCTATAAATTTTTCTTCAGCTCACCAATACTGGTGTAACAAACAGGATATTAACTGGTACAATTAGAAAGTATAAATCCCCCATACGGCTATGTGAATGAAAACAAAAAAGTTATGGCTAATGGAAGGCAGGAAATAAAAAAATAAATGAAAATGATTAAACAAACCTATGTCAGCTCAGCGCTGACCGGGGCATGTGCGGTATCCTGGAAGGTCCCGGGCGTCCATCGGGTCCCCGCGCTGCTGCGACGGGACCCGATGGCTTGGACAGCAGCGCGATGCCTTTCTTAGGCTTTGTGGCTGCAATCCCTGCGAGACTGAAATCCAGCCCCCTGGATCTCACAGGCAGGAAGGCTGTTAGTGTATTACACTGGTAATACACTTACAGCCTATGCATTACAATATAGATGTATTGTAATTAATTGTACAGGGGATCATACCCACAAAAGTTGAAGTCCCAGAGTGGGACAAAAAAAAAAATAATAAAAATAAAAATAAAGCTGTCGTTTTCCTAAAATAAAACTTAAAAAAAAAAAAAAAAATGTAGAAAAATTGGGAAAAGGAGAAAAGTAGACATATTAGGTATCGCCACGTCTGTATCGACTGGTTCGATAACAATAACACATAATCCACCCCATCAATATATAAAAAAAAAAAAAAAAAAAAAAAAAAAAAGTTCCCAAACAGACATTTTCTAATCACCCCTCAGGTGAATGCTGTAAAAAATTTTTTTTTAAAAATATGCTAAAACAGCCATTGTTTTTTTGACCTTGCAATCAAAAAGTCTTATGTACCCCGAAATTGTACCAACGAAAAAATCACCTCATCCTGCAAAAAATGAGCCCCCACATAAGACAATCACTTAAATAAAAACCAATAGCACCTGTAAACCAATCCAAATCTGCGCTCCTTCCTTTCCTGCCATGTGCCCCTATAGCAGTTTACCACCACATATGGGGTGTTGCTGTATTCAGTAGAAAGTGGGTAACAAATTATGGGGTGCTTTTTCTCCTGTTACCCCTTGTGAAAATGAAATATTTGGGGCTAAAGCAACATTTTATTGGAAAACTTTTCATTTTCACAGCCAAGTGTTTCTAAATTCCATAAAACGCTTAGGGAGTCAAAGTGCTCAGCACCCCCCTTCATATATTCTTTAAGGGGGAGGGGGGGGGGGGGGGGGGTAAGTTTCCAAAATCACTTTGAAGGTTTCCACTGTAGGGGTACTTCAGGATCTCTTCAAACACAAAATGGTGCCTAAACACCATTCTGGCAAAATCTGCCTCCAAAATCCATATGGCGCTCCTTTCCTTCTGGCCACATGCCTATAGGGCAGTTTACCGCCACATATGGGGTATTTCTGTAAAATGCAGAACCAGCGTAATATACAGGTCCTTCTCAAAAAATTAGCATATTGTGATAAAGTTCATTATTTTCTGTAATGTACTGATAAACATTAGACTTTCATATATTTTAGATTCATTACACACCAACTGAAGTAGTTCAAGCCTTTTATTGTTTTAATATTGATGATTTTGGCATACAGCTCATGAAAACCCAAAATTCCTATCTAAAAAAATTAGCATATCATGAAAAGGTTCTCTAAACGAGCTATTAACCTAATCATCTGAATCAACTAATTAACTCTAAACACCTTCAAAAGATTCCTGAGGCTTTTAAAAACTCCCAGCCTGGTTCATTACTCCAAACCGCTATCATGGGTAAGACTGCCGACCTGACTGTTGTCCAGAAGGCCATCATTGACACCCTCAAGCAAGAGGGTAAGACACAGAAAGAAATTTCTGAACGAATAGGCTGTTCCCAGAGTGCTGTATCAAGGCACCTCAGTGGGAAGTCTGTGGGAAGGAAAAAGTGTGGCAGAAAATGCTGCACAACGAGAAGAGGTGACCGGACCCTGAGGAAGATTGTGGAGAAGGACCGATTCCAGACCTTGGGGGACCTGCGGAAGCCGTGGACTGAGTCTGGAGTAGAAACATCCAGAGCCACCGTGTACAGGCGTGTGCAGGAAATGGGCTACAGGTGCCGCATTCCCCAGGTCAAGCCACTTTTGAACCAGAAATAGCGGCAGAAGCGCCTGACCTGGGCTACAGAGAAGCAGCACTGGACTGTTGCATGTCATTCGGAAATCAAGGTGCCAGAGTGTGGAGGAAGACTAAGGAGAGGGAAATGCCAAAATGCCTGAAGTCCAGTGTCAAGTACCCACAGTCAGTGATGGTCTGGGGTGCCATGTCAGCTGCTGGTGTTGGTCCACTGTGTTTTATCAAGGGCAGGGTCAATGCAGCTAGCTATCAGGAGATTTTGGAGCACTTCATGCTTCCATCTGCTGAAAAGCTTTATGGAGATGAAGATTTCATTTTTCAGCACAACCTGGCACCTGCTCACAGTGCCAAAACCACTGGTAAATGGTTTACTGACCATGGTATTACTGTGCTCAATTGGCCTGCCAACTCTCCTGACCTGAACCCCATAGAGAATCTGTGGGCTATTGGGAAGAGAAAGTTGAGAGACGCAAGACCCAACACTCTGGATGAGCTTAAGGCCGCTATCGAAGCATCCTGGGCCTCCATAACACCTCAGCAGTGCCACAGGCTGATTGCCTCCATGCCACGCCGCATTGAAGCAGCCATTTCTGCAAAAGGATTCCCGACCAAGTATTGAGTGCATAACTGAACATAATTATTTGAAGGTTGACTTTTTTTGTATTAAAAACACTTATTTTTTTGGTCGGATGAAATATGCTAATTTTTTGAGATAGGAAATGTGGGTTTTCATGAGCTGTATGCCAAAATCATCAATATTAAAACAATAAAAGGCTTGAACTACTTCAGTTGGTGTGTAATGAATCTAAAATATATGAAAGTCTAATGTTTATCAGTACATTACAGAAAATAATGAACTTTATGACAATATGCTAATTTTTCGAGAAGGACCTGTATATTATGGTTTATTTTGCTGTTAAGCCTTGCTGTGTTGCAAGAAAAAAATGATTAACATAAAAATAAAAAAATAAATCTACCAAGAAAGTGAAATTTTTAAATTTAATCTCCATTTTCCTTTAATTCTTGTGTAACACCTCAAAGATTACCAAAGTTTGTAACAGTTTTGAATAATTTGAGGGATGTAGTTACTAAAATGGGGTAATTTATGGGTGGTTTCCATTACGTAAGCCCCTAAAAATCACTTTAGAACTGAATTGGTGCTTAAAATAATGTTTTTGGAAATTGTTGAAAATTTTAAAAATGGCTTTTAAACTTCTAAGCCTTCTAACGTCCTAAAAAACGAAAATGACATTAACAAAATGATGCCAACATAAAGTAGACATATAGGGAATGTTAATAAATATTTTATGAGGTATCACTTTCTGTTTAAAAGCAGAGTAGTTGACATTTTTTAAATTGCCATTTCTTTCTACATTTTTGGTACATTTGGGATTTTTCATGAATAAAAGGTGAAATATATTGACTCAAATTTATGACTGTCACGAAGTACAATGTGTCACGAGAAAATCTAAGAATGGCTTGGATAAGTAAAAGCGTTCCAAAATTATTACCACAAAGTGACACGTCAGATTTGCAAAAATCGGCCTGGGATTTAAGGTGAAAATGGCTTGGTACTGAAAGGGTCAAGTGAGTAGTCTCATCTGAGACAAAGCCTTAATATCGGTAGGATATGCCCCCAGTGTCTGATGGGTGCAGGTCCCACCACTGGGACCCGCACATATAATCAAGAACGGAGCAGGCAAAGTGGTGGCCGGAGGAGTCTGGTCCGGCCACCCCCAAGTGCTCTCCCCATAGAAGTGAATGGGAACGCAATGCTCATGACTGGTCACCGCTCCTATTCTCACTTCTATTGGCGCAACGGAAATATTCGGCAGCCCCATAGGAATTAATGGAAGGCGGCTGCGTGTGTGCCCTTCACCACTTTTGGGGCTATATTTAGGCAGCCTCTTTAAATCAGGAATATGTAATTAACAATGACGACAGCCAGTTCCTGACCTGGGGAAATTGATCAGTGTAGGCACATGGCAGGAGAGATGGAAAACTTTGGGACACTTCTCGCAGCAGAGAAGCTCGCCACCGTTCTGACACACAGCGCACCAGTCTTCATTGGGATCGTCTTCTTTTCCACCACTCTCTGTCACATGATTCTGAGTCATCCAGTCACTTGATCCCGACAGTGACCCCTCCTGTACGACGTGGCGGTCACCAGTACTGTCTGGAGTGTCCCTCCGTGGCCCTGCATCAAATTTGGTGGTCCGATTGCCATTTCTATCGAGCAGCATAGAGGTTAGGAGGCTTCCTGAGTAATCTGACTAAATAAACAAAAGCAAAACAGAAAGGCAAAAGTAACACATTAATGAGTAACACAATATAGTACTTATAAATAAAAATGTACAGTAAAATAAAGCTGTTGTCAACCATATGTCAAGATCACACGTTATAAAGGGCATTTACACCCTCCCAAAAAAAAGAAAACAATTATATTTGCAAAAGGAGATCAATACAGCCTCCACTATTGCAAGTCAGACCCGGTAACAGATCTTGTAACAGTTACAAGAAGTAACCTTATACAATGGCGACCTCCAACCTGCAGCAGTCCAGGACATGCTGGGAGTAGTAGTTTTTCAACAGCTGGAGAGCCACAGGTTTGAGAGCACTGCCATACAAAGGCACTGCAGTCAATGGATGCCAGATTATATTAGAATATTTGTCTTACGTTGTGGGAACGTTGTTGTTGCTGCTGCTGGCGTCTGTTTGCTTGTTTTACCACTACCACCGGATAATCGAGCGTCTCGCTGTCCACACTGTTCTCAGACTTTATTTTGATGGGCTCCAGTCTGACTACAGGTACTTTGTGTGTTGAGTCAGCACCTCCGCTTGGTTTGCTGAAAGACCCCGTGCTGCAGAACAGAGCAGAAAACTGTTAGGCTTCAGCTACACAGCAATTTTGGCTGCGAAAAACACTGCGCCAACAAAGTGGCGGAAAGCACCAGCCCAGAGGCACAACCAATCCAACAGTGCTGGAATTTTTGCAATTCTGGGTTTGCAGCAACTTGGAAGTCACAATGTGACCACATTCAGTTAGACTGTCGTGGCCACAGTCAAAATGGGTAAGTATTCTCAAAAGAGCAAAATTCAGGGCGTCTCTCACCTCCCACAAGATCCACACACTACTCTACTAACATACTCTGTGCTGCGCGGAACTTTGCTGCTTTTATATGACTCTCAGAGTCTATATTCCTTCTACTTGTCAGTCTATATTCTCGCATAGGATCTGCACACTTCTTTCCTGACATACTTTGCGCTGCTGGACACTAGAATAGTCACACATAAATCCATGAGACATGCACTTACCTTTCACGACTGCCAACACTGGATGCGCTTGAGGTACGGATTGGAGGGTGAATATTGGCCATGGACCCTGAACACAAGAGTCGATTATTATACAATGGCCTGTCAGGTAGGGTCGTTATAAGCACAAGTCCAGGAATAATAAAACCCTTGTTTCTGTACCTAGCGGAGATGGTACTGAGGAATTGGGGGATTGGACGGTTCGGTGGGACACCATGCGCTGCTGGTGACTCTCTATAGCAATGTCTTTGCGCATCAACTTGTCCATCATGACGTGATCAGTGCTGTCAATCTGTAAGAGAAACCAGGCAATCAGCATGGTTCTGCCCTCTCAAGAACGGATAACTGCTCCCTGGAAGGACTGCACACTCGCTAATGGTCGCTCAGAGGTCGGCCTCACTTGCTCCTCAAGACATCAAATACATCTTGTTACAAACGTCTCTCAGCTCCACAAAGCTACAAGTAATGATGAGATGAGTGGACATCAGCTTCACCTAATACACAGTGTAATAGGGAGATTAAACTGTGAGCTCTGGAGGTTAGGGATTATGGTAGCGATATGCTGTGTGTGAGATGAAAGATTACATTACCAGCTCCCTGAGTGAGGGGTGATGGGAATTCTGGATCTCGGACTGTACTTACATCAGGCAGGGGAGGGAGGTTAAAGGAATTTGCTGCTGAAGACACCAACTCCATAACGGGTGAGGACAGACCTTTCCCATCACAGCCAGCCACACTGCTGATGGTTGGACTGGATGGGGTAGAGCTGCCGCTAATGGCCGGGTGGGAGAGGCTCTGGTTTCCAGTGGCCTGCCACTAAACAATAAAAGAGACACGGATTATTAAAACCCGATGCCACAGCGAACAAAAACATTTAAAGGGGTTCTAGTTTACATATCAATTCTTTACTTATTTCCTATAAATCTGCTTGCTGTAGGTGAAAGGCAGCACATTGTTTACAACCACAGGCTGAAGGCTTTTCCTCAGGTACAGCTGACATACAGATTTAACACAATATAACAAGCAATTCACCTGTATTTTAAAGGATAACTGTCATTTTTTTTAAATATAATTGGATTTGTCTCATTGCGTTTACATTAGTGCCCTAGTTTATACTTTTGGATAGGTACTAAGTTACCATGTAATTCCTGCATGTCTGGTCCTCCCTCTGGCATTTTAGCTTTGCTAGGTGTCCTCCGTCTCCCAGCTTCTTCATTCAGAAGACGGAGGACGTAGAAGGCGGCAGTCCCTCACCCTGTGTGCTCGCTCCAGTCTGAACCAGGAATTTACTTCCAGGAATAGAGAACTGTAAATCACGTTCTAAGCATTACACCAGGTACCCAGCCACATGTAAAAAATAAATAAAATAAAAAGGAAATATACATAAACCCCTGCACCGACGTTCAGCAGCACAGCTCCGATCCCCTCAGTGAGTGTTTTGGAGATCGGGCTGTGTGGCTGTGTTTCTGTGCCTTGATCTCCCGTTCAGGATGGCCGAGCCGGAGAAAATGTTTATTTCAGACAGGGAGGCAGTCCACCCCCCTCCCCTGCAATTTAACAGGATGGCCGAGCGGTTCAGTAGATTGTCAGCTGTAAATCTACTGTAACTGCGGACTTCAATTTAACATCAAGGAGTTAAATGTAACAGCCACCACAAACTCCAATTATATATTTCATCAGGCAATAAATATATATTTTATTGCCCGATTAATTATATAATTGGAGTTTGTGGGGGCTGTTACATTTAACCCCTTAATGACTGGGCTCATATTTTGCATGAAGAGTTGACATTTTTATTGGTACCATTTTTGGGTACATATGATTTTTTTTTAACCAATTATTACACTTTTTGAGGCAAGATGACGAAATTTTTTTCGATTTTTCCACATTTTTAATTTATTTTTATTGCGTTCACCTGAGGTGTCATGTGATATCTTTACAGAGCAGGTAGTTATGGACGCAGCAATACCTAATGTATACTTTTTAGGTTTTACACAATAATAGCATTATTGAAACAAAAATAATTGTGTTAGTGTCTCCATAGTCTGAGAGCCATTGTTTATTTATATTTTTTTGCCAATTGTCTATGTAGGGTCTCAATTTTTGCGGGATGAGGTGGCGGTTTGATTGGTACTATTTTGGGGGGCATATACCTTTTTCATCACTTGGTGTTGTATTTTTTGTGATGGTAGGTGACAAGAAATTGTTTTTTAGGAACAGTTTATATTCTTTTATTTTTTTTACAGTGTTCCCCTGTGGGGTTAGGTCATGTGATATTTTTATAGAGCAGGTCATTATGAACACATCAATACCCAATATGTATATTTTTCTAATTTATTACAATTTTACACACAAGCATTTTTGAAAAAAAAAATAAAAAATTATGTTTTAGTGTCTCCATAGTATGAGAGCCATAGCTTTTTTATGGCCGATTGTCTTATGTAGGGTTTCATAATTTTTTGCGGGATGAGGTGACTATTTTATTGGTACTATTTTGGGGGGGGGGGGGGGGGCACATGTCCTTTTGATCGCTTGGTATTTCACTTTTTTTGATAGTAGGTTACCCCAAAAAGTATTTTGTTGGCAATTTTTTATTTTTTTTATGTGTGTTCACCTGAGGTGATATTTTTACAGAGTAGGTTTTTACGGACGCGGCGATACCAAACATGTTTAGGTTATTTTTCTTTATTGTTTGTAAATTATAAATATGCGTATATGGGAAAGTGTTAGATTATTATTTTTTTTTAACTAATTTTTCTTTTACACTTTTTTTTTTTACTCAGACCCAGTTGGTTCTTGAAGATCCAGTGGGTCTGAGGGTTCTAAAATACATGGAGTACATTGTATAGGGTAGAGGAGGAGGGAGCTCCTTCCTTCTGTTATGTGGAATCCGGAGCCTGCCGCAGCAGAGGAACGAAGCGCAGTGCCAGGAGGGGAGGGGGAAGCTTCCTCACCATTAACCCCTCCCATACAGCGGTCCCGCAGCAAGGTAGGGGTTAAACGGCAGACATCCACTGAAGTCCGCAGTTACAGTAGATTTACAGCTGACAAGCTACTGAACCGCTCAGCCATCCTGTTCAATTGCAGGGGAGAGGAGGGGTGGGGGTGGGGGATAGACTGCCTCCCTGTGTAAAACAAACATTTTCTCCGGCTCTGCCATCCTAAACGGGAGATCAGGGCACAGAAACACAGCAGCACAACCCGATCTCCAAAAAAAAAAAAAAAAAACACTCACTGAGCGGAGTCCAAATGCAGGGACCGCCGTGATTGCTCCTCTGCCGTCGGTAGCACCCGTTTAGATGCTGGGGTTAATGCTTACCATTGTTTGTGTGTGTGTCCAGGCTGAACAGCCACTTGCTAAAATGTATGGGCTCTCAGGAGGAAGAGGGCATGAAGTGTGGACAACTCAAGCAGCACGTTCCCGAGATTAGCACAATGCATTCTGGGTAGTAAAGGGAAGGCGGGCTTAGCCTCAGGGTGAGGGCTCGGCGGCCATCTTGAGAGGAGAGGCAGAATGAAGTCTGGTGAATAACGGTTGCTATGGACGGAATCTTCTTAAATATGGGGTATGCGAGGGAAAAAAAATGAGTGATTATGGATCATCACCTCAGTAGTAACTACATATGTGAAAATGTAATTGAATTAAAATATGACAGTTATCCTTTAAAGCGGTTTTCTTATTTATTGTGTAGACAAACTTAATACAAGGCAGTTACTAATGTATTGCTATTATCCATATTGCCTCCTTGCTGACTGGATTAATTTTTCCATCACATTATAGACTGCTCATATGCAGGGGTTACGACCACCAATCCAACAGGGTGGCCGCAACCAGGGTGGTGGAGTCGTTTGCCTCTTATGCCGGCGCTTTTTCTTAAAGTTTTTTATTTTTAAACTAGTAAAACAAAATTTGCTATCTCCATAATTGTACTGATCTGCAGAATAAGGTCGCAAAAACAAAACCCAAAACACCTTGGCCGAGTTGCCATATTTTTTTTCCAATTTCACCAAAGAGTTTTTTTCCCCGTTCTCCAAGCAAGCTATGGTAAAATAAACAAACAGTGGCATTACAAAATACAACTTGTCCTGCAAAAAAATAGAAAATGAAAAACAAATTATGGCTTTTGTAGGGCGGAGAAAGAAAAACAAAAATTAAGCTGTCTCCTGAAAGGGTTAGCAAGAGAGTGTCTGAATTATGAAAAAAATCTGCCCGCCGCCATTAAATACTATAACATAAAAAATTATTCTTTGCTCGTTTCTCCCAGGCAGTCCCTCTGTAGCACAGCTCGGGTCCTAGTCCCTGTTTGCCTACAAGGCTGCAGTGGCGACATTTAGGTATACAGATGCAGCAGCTAATCAGTGTCCTTGCCGATCTACAGCAAACAAAAAAAACCGCTCAGGACAGCAAGTGGCTGCAGCAGTCATGTGCCAGATACCTGAACGTCAAGTTTTCTGCCTTGAAACAAACTTCGGGTGGCGAACAAGAGTTCATATCTAAACAGAAGAGATGGAGAGACTATATCAAGTCTAGAGGTGGAGTTCATACCTGCTTCATGGCATTCTGGGCCATGTAGGCCACTCTCACTGCGTTGGGTGCACCTCTCCGGGGAATGTTCTGCATATGAATCTCTGGTGCGGGGTACCGCAGAGGTTGCTGGGAAATCATACCATTAGCCCGTGGATTGATATTCTGGACAGTCATAAACCGCTGCCCCTAATGGAGGAAACACAGGTGGATTAGTTCAGGATCAGATTGTTAATCCTATATAAAACACACAGATCTGCATATGATTTGTACACAACAGGAGACTTCCAATGATAATTATCTCTAAAATTAATTATTTTTTATAAATGCACCATTCTCACAGCACTCGCAATCCTTTTAAGTTCCCCAGAGCTGTACCTGACCAACTGGCGGTTGATGGGGTCCGGGTGCTTGGACTCTTGGATTATTCACGACCATAGGTTGAGACGCCATGTTGGCACTTTGCCGTCGTTGCCCCTGCTGTCTCTGGGCGAGGAGTTGCTGGTGCATTTGTTGGAGGCGGAGCTGCGCCAGGTTAATCTGCGATGGGAATTTGTATTGCTGGTGGCCGGGTGGGTTCCCCTGAGAGTTTTGGCCGTCCACAGGAGCCGTCTGCTGAGAGGGGTCCACCACATCTTCAATTACTAGAGAGCCTGAGAAAGAGGGAGAAGTCACAAACCGCAACCCTACACACAGCAGGGGTCAGAAACACACCACAATGCACACAGGTAGAAATTACCTAGGTTAAAGATATGCTGAGCCCAGGAATTTGCATCGCACAAAAACTGAACGTTGTTGGTTATGGGGGCGACATCCCAGCGAGCGCGCAGTAGGTGACGGAGCCGATATGTGATCTGAGAGAGAGCGAGCGAAAATGCGATTGATGCAATACGTTACCAAAAAGAAAACTGGCTCAGAAACTGCACAAGACATTACCCTTATCAGCTGGAGCTTTTCAATACAAGATGTTGGCAGATTGACTGGGTCAATTAAAGAAAGTGACCCAGCATTTTGCTATGCGAATCAGTCACTTATTTATGTTGCCCTTAGTTAGGACACCATAAAACTGGTGACAGGTTCCCTTTAAACTAGCCATATGTTACGACACAAACTGATGCATGCCTTTATGTCACTGGAGTCGCAGGTCAAATGGTACGCATTACACCACTCCTGCCAAGATTAAATTTCTAAAAATGAGTAGGAGGCACTTTGTATAGGTTTTGACTAAAATGCTTAGGCCTCCTCACCACAGTGGCCTCTTTTGAGTAAGTCCTACAATAATTTGATGCAGTATTACATGTCGACCACCAATGCCACTATGCAGCACCTGGGAGGTAGCAAGACCCAGCAGCCTCCTGCTGAGCAGCTAAGCCCAACCTCAGCACTGGTCCACACCAACTAACAGGCGTAGCACCACAACTGCTGCCATGCAGCATGTGAATAAATCCTAATAGCTCAATAGACTGCATAATGTCTGGAGAGTCAGCCGGACACAAACTGCTGCATTCTGTGATTTGTGTCCAGACGATTCTCTGTTTGTCTGCCGGAACAGCTTACTGGAGTTTCATACCAGATATGTGAAACTAGCCTAATCCTCTAGATGCCAGTCAATAGAGATGCTGTGCCACACCCGCAGAAGGTCCGTCATGGAGTGGCTAATCCCTCTAATCCCCTAGATGCCAGTCAATAGTGACCATGGAATCGGAGCCGTAAGGGGCACGTGGTTCAGTAGCTCAACTCTTGTGCTCTCACTTTTTTTTTTTTTCTTGGCCAAGACTCCTTTCACACATATGGTGTGAATTCCGTCAGGCTATTACAGCACACAATGCAGAGGATCGGCAGGACAAAACGCAGCATGCCGAAATGTGGACGGATTTCCACCGGATCCCATTATACTTAATGGGGATGGCAGGCATGCCAGAATTTACACTGCAGGTGTGAATATAGCATAAAACTACAAAATGTTTGATATTGCCGCATTGAAACAATGCATACTATAAAATTATAAGGCAATTCATCTCGCACAGTGAACAATGCTAGAATTGCTGCTTTATGTTCAACAGCCCTACAAAAATAGTGGGGAAAAAATTGATTAAAAAAAAAAAAAAAAAAAAAAAAAAAAAAAAAGGGCCTGAAAGGCCTCCCTGCGGACTCTTTAATATACTAGGAATTCAGGATGCAGCTCCACCATATAAGGTAGCATAAGACTAGACATCTACTGGTTAATGGTCATATGAGACAAATTGTCCACCGAGATGCCGCACTCACCAATCGTTTGCTGTACAGGAGCGCAGTGCTGCTGCCGCTGGATACTGCCCACTTAGAGAAATAGACCACGTGCTCCAGCTGCTTGGAGAAGCCATCCACTTCGCTCTGCTGCTTCAGCAGCTTCATTCTCCTTTCCTTTGCCAGTGCCTGAGAAAGAACCAAACTTTAGTCTTTTTATTTACAAATGGGATTTTGTGGACTGTTTCACTGGTAGTGTGCAAAGAACTGTGAAAGTACAACAAACTAGCACTAAAGAGCACTAGTTTGGTACATGCGTGTCTCCAACTGTTGGAAACCATTCCTAGAAACGCACCAGAAGCTCCTCGTCCATAATATACTCCAGAGCTGCACCCAGTCTGCGGGAGGAGTCCCGGTGTACATACATCACTAATCACTTAACTGTATAAGTTATTTCGAGTTACATTATGTATTAGATTTCAAAGCTGGACTCGCTATTCTGCAGCGTCAGACTGTTCCAGTGATCTGCATTCAGAGAAGAAATTTCTTTTTTTTAACTGACCCTTGCAGCCAGGAGAACCGTTAACTCAGCACTGGAGTACAATACAGGCAGTAACACAAGACTGTACAGGATAAGTACCGCATCCACATAGTAACGCGATTAGCAGAATTTTGAACGCAGGAGTATAGCACAGGAAATGCGCCTAATGGCTGCCAATGATTTTATGTAATCAATGGGGAAAATATAGTGAGTGTAGCTCTGGAGTATAACACAGCATGTAACTCAGGATTAGAGATGAGCGAACTTCTGTTTTAAGTTCGGCGTCTAAAGTTCGGCTTCCGGTTAGCGGAGAATCCCGATCTGGAACCGGATATGGATTCCGACTTCCGTTGTGGTCCGTGGTAGCGGAATCAATAATGGCCGATTATTGATTCCGCTACCACGGACCACAACGGAAGTCGGAATCCATATCCGGTTCCAGATCGGGATTCTCCGCTAACCGGAAGCCGAACTTTAGACGCCGAACTTAAAACAGAAGTTCGCTCATCTCTACTCAGGATCATTACAGGATGAGTAAAGTATCGGATGTACACAGTGACTCCAGCAGCAGAATAGTGAGTGCAGCTCTGGAGGACAATAGTAGATGTAAGGCCTCATGCACAGGACCATGTCCATTTTGCGGTCTGCAAATTGCCCATCTGCCCAATTGCCCATAAAAGAGCAGTCCTATCCTTGTCCATGATAGGGACAAGAATAGGACATGTTCTATTTTCTTTTTGCGAGGCCACGTAATGGACAGCACACGGAGTGTCCGCATCCTTCCCAGTCCCAGAATTGGTCCGCATCTGACCCGAAAAAAATGTCGCTTGGAGGTGCCCCAAACCACAGTCATGCGCATGATGCCTAACTCAGGATAAGTAATGTATGTACATAGTGACTCCACCAGCAGAATAGTGAGTGCAGCTCTGGAGTATAATACAGGATGTAACTCAGAATCAGTACAGAATAAGTAATGTACACAGTGACTCCACCAGCAGAATAGTGAGTGCAGCTCTGGAGAATAATACAGGATGTAACTCAGGATCAGTACAGGGTAAATAATGTATGTACACTGTGCATCTCTATGCGTGACCTATAACACAATGGTCTTTACCTCCAGCTGGTGTAACAGGGCTTTGCCTTTCTTATTAATCTCCACCATTAGTGTAAAAATAGCAACTTTTATATCTTGCTCCACATGTTTTTGGTTCTGGTTAACTTCATGGATTCTAAGGAAAAAGAACGAATATTTATGAAGCGTGAGGTGCTGCAGGAAAATGAATTGTCAGAGCTAAAAGATCATCCAATTAAAAAGAGTGGTGGTGGTGGCTGCAGCATGTGGAAACATTTACCATAGAGACTGCAATGCAGCAATGGGAAATGTGACACAAGCTGCAGAGCAACGTTCTGACCCCCCAAATCTCTACGCAGCTCCCAGATTTTCTATTTCTCCTGCACAGTTCCTCACAGTATAATGACTAACCGTGCATCTTGTGATCTCATCCTATGTAACAAACCTGTTCTGGATTTGGTCTCCGGTGAATTTTATATATTTGTTCTTCTCCATTAGTTTTGCTATGAGTGTGTCAATGATCACCTTCTGACTCTGAAAAGCCTCTTCTATAAACTGGTACCTAAGGCAGAGAGATATATATTCAGGAGAAAAAGATGAAAACCGCTTCTTAAGCCCTTCAGTACCGAGCCACTTTTCACCTTAAATCTCAGGCCAATTTTTTCAAATCTGACATGTTACTTTGTGTGTTAATTCCTTTCGGCTCTTACTTATCCAAGCCATTTTGAGATTTTCTCGTGACACATTGTACTTTAGGTTAGTGATAAATCTGAGTCAATGTGTTTTACAAAAAAGCATTAAAAACGTTAAAATAAATAAATAAAATTTACCGAAAATTTGGAAAAATTCACACAATTTTCTAAATTTTAATTTCTTGGCTTTTAAGGCACATTGTGATACCTCAGAAAATAGTTATTACATTCCCCATATGTCTACTTTATGTTTGGATCATTTTGTAAATGACACTGCTTTTTTTTAGGACTTTTAGAAGAAATTCTTAAATGTTAAGACCATTTCTAAAACCCACTTTAAAGACCCATTTTAGAAACTATACCCCTTAAGTTATTCTAAACTGATTTTACAAACTTTTTTTTAACCCTTTTGGTGTTAAGGAAAATGGAGGTGCAAATACAAAATGTCACTTTTTTTTGGTTTCCAGATTTTCTACGTTAATACATTTTTCCTGTAACACAGCAATGGTTAACAGCCAAACAAAACTCAATATTTATTATCCCTAGCCTGCAGTTTACAGAAAAATCCCATACGTGGTCGTAAACTGCTGCTCGGGTGCTCAGCAGGGCTCAGAGGGGAAGGAGCACCATATCAGTGCTCCAGACCAAAAAAATAAAATAAAATAAAATGACCAGGAGCCATTGGCTCCTAAACTAAAAAATTTAGGGGCCAAATTACATTTTTTTAGTCGCCAAATTTAAAATGCATATAATAAAAAATAAAATTAAAAAAAAAGGACTTTAAGAAGATGAGACGCAGGTCACAGTAGTGAGCCAGCATTACATATAGGAGAAAACAGCACCACATACCTCTCACATCCAGGGACATCTTCTGGGGGACAAGGTGACTAAAAATGGTGAATTGCATGGTTTAGAGGTTTTTTTTCCCTGTTACGGCCTTTACCGAGCTGATTTTTTTTAATATATATTTTAATAGCTCACACTTTTTGGGACGTGGCGATATGTAATATGTTTATTCTTTATTGTTTGAATTTTTTTTTATGTAAAACTGGGAAGGGGGCCATTTAAACTTTTAGTATTTTTATTTTTTTACTTTTTATTTAATAACCATTTCTTCCCATAGGGACTAGAACCTGGATCTTTTCATCCCTTGTGCTATTCACCCTGAATTGGATCTCACACATATCCCTGCTGCCCTGTGCATAGTGCACACAGCAGCAGGGAGCTGAACATGGCAGCCAGGGCTTTAGTAGCGTCCTGGCTGCCATGGTAATGATCTGCCCCCAATGGAGGGGATGGGACCATGTGACCACCATATAACAATGGGGGGGGGGGGGGGGGGGGGGGGGGGGGAGAGAGAGAGACTTGTGGCCAGTGATAATGGGAGGAAAGGGGGGGGGGGGGGGGGGGGAATGAAGCTTTGGAGGGGCGCACTGCATCACCAATGAATGCAATTAAAGAGGACCTTTCGTGGGTCCAAAGAATATGAACTTAGTAGCAGGCTGCATAGAGCGGCGTCCAGGGATCTGAGTGCACTTACTATTATTCCTGGGCGCCGCTCCATTGACCCGCTGTGGCCCCCGGTATTTTCAACATTCAGTGCAAGGAGGAGGAGACGCCACTGCACTCAGATCCCTGGGCGCCGCTCTATGCGGCCTGCTACTAAGTTCATATTCTTTGGACCCATGAAAGGTACTCTAACTCCCTTATACAAGTGTCAGCCTCAATAACAGGGCATGCGATCTGCGGCACCTGAGGGGTTAATTGCTGCGTATCACATGCCCTGTTATTGAGGCCGGGTGCCGGGTCTGTGATACTGCTGCCTATACTTATGTTTTACATTCATTGGTGGCGCAGTGGCGACAGCTCCTCCCTGCCATCTCCCCATTGGTGGTAGTGGCGGCCACGTCACAGTGGAGAGGGAGGGACTCCCTTCTCCACTGTGCTACTGAAGAGAACTTAGGCTGCGCAGGAGCGCGGCGGTACAGTCGCAAATGGCAACAAGAATAAAAAGTCTTGTCGCCATCTGCAAATCTTAAGGCGCATTGGCGACCGTTTTGGTCGCCAACTGGAGCCCTGCATATGGTTTTTAGATGGCAGATTTCACTGGGATGTGCCATGTCACATTTGAAGACCCCCTGATGCACCCCTACTGTAGAAACTCAGAAAAAGTGACCTCATTTTGGAAACTATAGAATAAGGTGACCGTTTTATTGGTATTACTTTGGGGTACATATGATTTTTGATCCATTAATATCAAGGTTTTATTATTTTTTTCTTCCATTTTTTAAAATTTTATAGGTCATTACAGTAGCAATAACTAATATGTCTTTCATTTATTTCAGTTTTACAAAATAAAAGCATCTTTGAAAAAAAAAAAAAAAAATAATGTTTTTTGCCAGTTTCTGAAAGTTATTTTTATTTGGTACTTTCTAGGTACATATGATCTTTTGCTCGTTTAATATTAGACTTTTTGGGGGCAAGGTAACCCAAAAAATTGCTGTTTTGCCACAGTTTGCATTTCATTTTTTTACGGCGTTCATCTGATGGAATGGATCATGTGATATTTTTTATAGAGCCAGTCGTTATGGATGCGGCAATACCCAATATGTCTTTTTTTTTTTTTTACAATTTTATATGTCTTTATTATAGGAAAGGGGTGTTTTTTTTTTTTTTTTACTTGAAACTTTATTATGAAATGTAACACTTTATTTTTGTCCCACTGTGTGACTTCATCTTCTGGGGGTCTGATCCCTTCTACAACGCATTAATACACATGCTTCCTGTATTGTAATGCATTGACTGTCAGTAATATTCTGACAGTTTGCCTGTAAGGGCTCATGCACACGACCGTATGACTTTTTCCGTTTCCTTTCTGTTTTTCCGTATGCCACACACATTATACAGTAATTACATAGAAAAAAATTGGTCTGGGCATAACATTTCCGGAGAAAACGCATTTCCGTATGTGTTACTTTTTTTGCGGACCCATTGACTTGATTGGAGTCAAGCACTGTGATTTGCGGACAAGAATAGGACATGTTCTATCTTTTCACGGTACGGAAATACTGAAACGGAATGCACACAGACACTTCAGTTTTTTTTTTGCTGAACCATTGAAATGAATGGTTCAGTATATGTACCGCATACTGAACTAAAAAGACGGCCAGTATACTGAACGCAAAATACTGTCGTGTGCATGAGCCCTAAGACCCAGCCTGGTGGCTGGATCTCATAGGCTTCCGTAGGAGGCAAGCTCTGATCCCTGTGTAGGCCACCGGGTCACCACAGAGACCGGATGGGGTGGGAGAGGGTGCCGTACCCTCTGCAAACCCCATGCATAATGTGGTCTCTAAAAGCGGAATAGAGACTGAACTGATGCAAACTGATGCATTCTGAGCAGATCCTTTTCTATTCAGAATCAATTAGAATGCCCTGAATGGATCTCACAAATGGAAAGCCAAAACACGAGCGTGAAAGTAGACTTACTCCAATGGAGGCTGTGGTGTAAAGAACAGAGGTCTGTCATAACTACATTCATGCAACTTTCAATTCTAGGGCGGAAGCTGCTCCCCCTACCTGTGCTCCTTGTGCTCCTGAAGCTGACAGTCTCTGCAGGTCAGTTTATCGCAGGTTTCACAGTAAAGTTTCAGCTGCTCTTTCTTGTGGAACGGACAGAACACGGGACGCTGACTATTTGCTCCCACTGCTTGGGGGAAAAAATAAATAAAAATCATAAAGTACCACTAAAAAATAATAACAATAATAATAAAAAGTGCAGATACAAGAGCCTCCAAATTCAGATCCCCAAGCCTCTTACCGGGAGGAACCTCCTCTTTTTGCCGGACTGTGTGGTCCTTTGTGAACTTCACCCTCTGGTGGGCCTGCACACAGTTCTTACATAGCCATTCCACGCACTCCACACAGAAGCCGCGCGCCTCCGCATTGTCCTCACAGCTCGTGCAAACTTGCTGGAATTAAAGTTAACAATGGAGAATGAAGGTGTCACTCCACCCGTGATCAGCATTATACATCCAGGTATAAAATTGGCAGTTTCTGGAACCAAATATTGTCAGAGGGTCGAGCTTCTATCATCTCCTTAAGGCCTCTTTCACACTTGCGTTTTCCGGATCCGGAAAAATCCATTTGCCGGAATTACACGCCGGATCCGGAAAAACACAAAGGTACTGAAAGCATTTGAAGACGGATCCGTCTTCAAAATGCTTTCAGTGTTACTATGGCAGCCAGGACGCCATTAAAGTCCTGGTTGCCATAGTAGGAGCGGGGAGCGGAATACTTACAGTCCGTGCGGCTCCTGGGGCGCTCCAGAATGACGTCAGAGCGCCCCATGCGCATGGATGATGTGCCATGCGATCACGTCATCCATGCGCGTGGGGCACCCTGACGTCACTCTGGAGCCGCACGGACGGTAAGTATGCTGCTCCCCTGCTCCCCTTTACCATGGCTGCCAGGACTTTAGCGTCCCGGTAGCCATGGTAACCACTCTAAAAAAAAAAAAAGCAATGCGCCGAAACGACATTTAGCTTAAGGCCGGATCCGGATCAATGCCTTTCAATGGGCATTAATTCCGTATCCGGCCTTGCGGCAAGTCTTCAGGATTTTTGGCCGGAGCAAAAAGCGCAGCATGCTGCGGTATTTTCTCCGGCCAAAAAACTTTCCGTCCCGGAACTGAAGACATCCTGATGCATCCTGAACGGATTTCTCTCCATTCAGAATGCATTAGGATAATCCTGATCAGGATTCTTCCGGCATAGAGCCCCGACGACGGAACTCTATGCCGGAAGACAAGAACACAGGTGTGAAAGAGCCCTAAGCAGCAGACTGCAGGACTTGAATGCCGGACCCCTGAAACTTTTCGAAACAAAACGTCTGGAAGACAGAATGAAAATGCTCAAAAATATACTGATGTTTGTTTTTTTTGTTTTAAAGAAAAAGCTGTTTTGATGCCACTTTTTGAGCCAATGGCAGAAGTAGGCTGAAAGTAAAGGAGAAATGTGAAGGAAGGACTTCTTTGTCTCCTTCCTGCCTGATCTGTTTCTAGCTTTGGCTCAAAACTTTGCAAAAATAATAATACTGCGTGTGGCTGATGGCGGCTGTTACTCAGATACTTGAAAATTCTCCACGCAAGAATTTTCTGCTTCCTGGGACTGCAGGCTCATATGTACTAGCCACCGGGGCCGTAGAGGAGCGGTTTTATCATTCTTTAGCCAGGTAGCATTCCTCAAGTACAGTTTCGGCTCACTGTATTATCCCTCACCTGACTGGGCTTCTCCACGGTGCTGCTGGGGACTTCTGTGGTGTCACGTACAAAGAAATTTTCTATAATGTCTCTCTCCGCACACTCCTGGTTGCACATGGGACACCGGATGATTCCCACTGTAAGAGACAAGAAACCGGTATAAGGTGACAATTTATATTTAAGAGGTTCTTAACCGTTTTCCCATCAGTAATTCACTATGGGGAGATATACGACTATCGGTGTTACAAAACACCAGCCTTATTATAAATTTCATAGGCGCAGAATGCGCCACATTTATTAAGAGGCCTCCCGCTAAGCCCTGCCACATTGTGCAGTAGTTTGCGACTTGGAATAGTGGCGTAAATACTTTAAATAAGTATCCCCCATTGAATCAAATTGAATGGGTTGGAGGAACGGACATCTCTGGACACCAGGTAGGTCCATGTTTTGTGGACAGAAATAGGAACAGCCATTTGAATCAGGCTGGGTGACTTTCCTAGGTCTAGTGGTGTTGGCACAGTTGTGAACTTTAATGGCTCATTAATTCTAACGACCTGACAGGAGGAGGAGACTCAATTTTTAATGTTAATTCAAGAAACAAATTAAATATATTTAAAGACATGGGTCAGATTTATGAAAATGTCTAAAACAAAAAACAAATAAACAACAACACTGTTGCGCAGAGCAAGCAACCACAGCGCAAGTTTTATTTTTAAAGAGCAGATTACATTAAACCTGTTGCTGTGATTGGTTGCACAATAAGAAAAAAAGGTCACGGTTGGTTTGCAATGAAGGAGACAAAACCTAGAAATACAAGAAGGGTCTGGAGCCACTATCTTCTACAACCTGGACTCTGGCCTTAAAAGGGTTGATCAGAGTTAAATTAAAACTCAGGCCTAGGCCTAGAATGGGGGGGGGGGGGGGGGGCATTATAGGCCTTGGATAACCCAATTTAATGATAATCTACCCGTGTAATAGGGCCTTGAGTTATTCAATAAAATATCTGTATAGCACCACCTGCTGTTTCTTATTTATTTGTCCTGCTCACTGAGAAGGCTGCACATGCTCAGTTTCATCCTTCAATTGCCTCCTTTACTAATGGATTTTAATAGACTTTACCCCCCCAAAGTGCACCTTTCCCTGTGCACTTTAAATTCACTTTTCTACACACCACTGACTTCTCAGCTGTGTACGGAGTACGGACTCTACACTGTATGAATGGGGCTGCAGAGAATGGCGTACAGGCAGGAGCAATATATTGTCTCGGATTATATCAGAGTGAGGGCTTGGTCCATATATAATGTTTGCATCTATTGTGTAAGCGCATTATTTTCTGTGATTTTTCCTTTATAAATCTAGCCATTTATTACATCGTGCAGGATGTTTTATTTTTATCTCCTCGTTTTACAGTGATTTTTGTGATGAGAAACAACTCCAGTCACAGCCTTTTAACCCCTGAAGGACTCCGGCAGAGCTTGATTAAGATTGCAATGATTTACCCATACATAGCAATGGTAAACCACTGCAGTCTATGGTAAAAGTCATTAGAGAAACGCATGTTAAAGCCCCCTAAGAGTTATAAAAATAAATGTGAATAAAGTAAAAATAATTAAAAATCGAAAACCCAAAAAATGTAAACAATCTGATTTTTTTTTTTAAATAAAAACACTGGCATTATAGTGTTTAAAAATGACTAAACTATTAAAGGGAATGTGTCACAGAACATTATTTTTTTTTTTGCCAGTTAAAACCAAATAACACATCCTTTCCTTTTCACATCTTTATTTTCTGATTGCAGATTTTCACAATCTATGTTTAGAACCTGATTATAGTCATCTTGCCCGAGTTGTTTTAACAGCATGTATAGATATGCTTTACAGCAGCCACGTGAGCCATAGACACAATGGTTTGGAGCTGACCCCATTGTCTAATATGGGGCATGCTCTGTGACCTGTGCAGAGGTCATTGTACAAGGAAAGAATACATACAAGTTTTGACAATCATTTATTGTGAACGGTGGGTCCTGTCTCATCTATATATAGGTGATATTTGTCATGCTAATCCTGCCTGTAAATAAGAACCAAGAAGTGGCGCCTATTATCAGGCTTAGAGGTCAGTGCGAAAACTCTGGATTATTTTTTAATGTGGATAATGACATGCAAAATTAAAGATTTGTAAAAATTCTTTAAAAAATGTTTAACATACAAACAATTTGAATGGGTAATTTTCTGATTAAATATTCTCTTTAAAATATAAATATAAGTATTTATCCTGTACTGTGAATGGTGTAACGGGAAAAAAATAAAATTAAAATGGCCTTTTATCGCTTTATCTCACAAAAAAATAAAATAAAAAAATCTAAAAATAGAAAAGGGGATCAAAGTCATACTCCAAAATGGTATCAATGAAAAATACAGATCATCCCACAAAAATAGAGAGCTCACACAGCTAAACTTAAATATAAATAAAATGTATGAGGATCAGACTATGGCAAAGAAAACAGGACTTTAAGATTATATATATATATATATATATATATATATATATATATATATATATATATATATATATATATATATATATATATATATATATATATACACACACACACACACACACACACACACACAAACTATAAATTTGGTATTGCTGTATTCATACTGACCCACAGAATGAAGTTATGCTGTAAAAACAAACTATTTCGGAATTGCTCTTTCACATTTATATTGCCTCTCAGTGCGCCTGCGCCGATTGAAGACAGGCACAGCTGTGGCGCAGGCGCCAGATTTTGAATGCAAACAGGCAGGGCCAGCAGAGAACGATTCCGTTCCCTGGCCCTTTCAATCACAATGCGGAGGGGGCGTCTTCAGGATCGGAGGATGCGGCTGCTACCATCAAGTAGCCGCCCTACTTGCTGGTAGCAAGGTAATTTGCATATTTTAAAAGCATGCTTTTAACAAAATCTACAGCACCAAAATGATTAATTAGATCATGTAGCCATAAATCGCAGTGAAGGGATTATAAGCAAGCAAAAAAAAAAAAAAAAAAGTTTAGTGGGGTGACAGAAGCCCTTTAAGGGTCCATTCACAGGTCTGTAGTGTATTGCGGATCCGCAAAGCACCCGGCCGGCAAACCCATAGAACTAACTGCCTATTCTTGTCCGCAATTGCGGACAAGTTCGATATTTATCTTTTAATTTTTTTTACAGAGCTGTCTGCATCCATTCCTGCCCCATAGAGAATGAATGGGTCCGCACCCATTCAGCAGAATTGATGAACGGGTGGGGACACATTCACAGACGTGTGAATGTAACACCCTAAAATGGTTGCACCAGGAGGGGGTTAGTTTATTTTTTTAACAATGTGTGCTAGGTCAGGTACGTGACTGAAATAGATTTTTTGGAAGGCAATTTTCATAAATATTTTAGAGAAGAAGTTAAGTCAGGCACAAAAATCGGATTAATTAAAATCGCCTTCAAAAAAAAAAAAAATAATTGGATTAGATAGTAAAGAAAAAAATATATATAAAAATAGCTGACATTATGGACAAAAACGACGACATGGGAGACACCAACACAGAGCGCCTCATCAGCAATGATCACATCATTTCAGCCACCTGCCAAGCTTTTGCCCCAGGTCTAACCCAGCTTTTGAGCCTACACCAGCAGAGTCCACTATTAGGATATACACTCACCTAAAGAATTATTAGGAACACCATACTAATACGGTGTTGGACCCCCTTTTGCCTTCAGAACTGCCTTAATTCTACGTGGCATTGATTCAACAAGGTGCTGATAGCATTCTTTAGAAATGTTGGCCCATATTGATAGGATAGCATCTTGCAGATGGACATTTGAGGGATGCACATCCAGGGCACGAAGCTCCCGTTCCACCACATCCCAAAGATGCTCTATTGGGTTGAGATCTGGTGACTGTGGGGGCCATTTTAGTACACAGTGAACTCATTGTCATGTTCAAGAAACCAATTTGAAATGATTCGAGCTTTGTGACATGGCGCATTATCCTGCTGGAAGTAGCCATCAGAGGATGGGTACATGGTGGTCACGAAGGGATGGATATGGTCAGAAACAATGCTCAGGTAGCCCGTGGCATTTAAACGATGGCCAATTGGCACTAAGGGGCCTAAAGTGTGCCCAGAAAACATCCCCCACACCATTACACCACCACCACCAGCCTGCACAGTGGTAACAAGGCATGATGGATACATGCTCTCATTCTGTTTACGCCAAATTCGGACTCTACCATTTGAATGTCTCAACAGAAATATAGACTCAGACCAGGCAACAGTCTTCAACAGTCCAATTTTGGTGAGCTTGTGCAAATTGTAGCCTCTTTTTCCCATTTGTAGTGGAGATGAGTGGTACCCGGTGGGGTCTTCTGCTGTTGTAGCCCACCTTTCTTTCCCATTCTGACATTGTTTGGAGTTCAGGAGATTGTCTTGACCAGGACCACAACCCTACAAGCATTGAAGCAACTGCCATGTGATTGGTTGACTAGATAATCGCATTAATGAGAAATAGAACAGGTGTTCCTAATAATTCTTTAGGTGAGTGTATGTCAACTGACGCAGATTAAGGGTTCGTTTACACGAACGCATTTTGCGTTCCGTATACTGGCCGTTTCCTGCGTTCCGCATATGGTTCATATATGGAAACATTCATTTCAATGGGTCCGCAAAAGATGCGGACAGCACTCTACAAGGAGAACGGAGCGGAGAAAGTTGAGGAGGGCACACTGTGCATGCGCAGCCGCCCTCCATTCATTTCTATGGAGCCAACTGAAAATTTCGGCCATTTCCGTCAGCACCATAAAAAATGAAGGGGAGCGGTGGCTGTGCATGCGCGGTGCGCTACTATTCACTTCAATGGGAGAGGCGGGGAGCTGCGGCCGGTGATGGACAGACCCAGGGAAACCCGGGTTCCTCCAGCCACAACTCTCCCCAACTCCCTTGTCCTTGTAGGTGCGGGTCCCAGAGGTGGGACCCGCACCTATTCAACAATGGGGGCATATCCTAGCGATATGCCCCTATTGTCTAAGATGGGATAACCCCTTTAACTGTAGAAGGTTGGCAATGGGTTTTGGAAAACTATGATGCTTTAAATATCAGGAGCCAGATTGGGCTTCTAGCTGCCTCCTACACAAAACAAGTACTGTTTAAAGAACTGATGTTCAGTGCAGCAGAATCTGTGTGTGTATGTACAGTGGCGATCAAAATTAGAGAACAATACACAATTTCCGAAATGTCATGGTCATAGGATATATTCACATAGAACTACACTAACATGAGTACAATAGCAGTATTTTAAGATTTCATAAATTGTATTTATTCTAAAGCACACAAAAATGTAAATGAGATAATTGAAAAAACACTGATCAAAATTAGAGAACACTTTCAGATACCAAAGTTATTGGTGTTAATCTGGCAACTGGTGCTAATTTCCTTAATGATCTGACAAACCCCATTTAACTGGCAGCCTAACTTTCCAGTTTTCACTGACTTTGCCAAAATGGTGTGCTGTTCCAAAGGGACCGAAACCCTCTGGCAGCAGGTTGTCCAGATGAAGGCCAAAGGGGTGACCCTATCAGCCGTAGCAAGAGTAGTTGGTCGTTCCAAGTCTGTGATTTCTAGAATATTACATCTTTACAACATCACAAACTCATTCAAGTCCCCCAAGAAGGCTGGTCGCCCTCGAAAGACAAGTGCAAGAGAGGACAGGATAATGCGGAGAATCTCAATGGGTAATCGTTTCGACACTGCTGCGGGAATTGCTCGCCAGTTCAGCATTGAACAGGGTAAGGATCTGTCTCGTCATACAGTGTCTCGATGTTTAAGGCATTTGGACTGAAAGCCCACTCTGCAGTGACTAAACCTTTCATTAGCAGGAAGAATCAAAAGGCTAGACTCACCTTTGCTGAGGAGCAGGTTGTGTGGACAGAGGAGAAGTAGTCCAGAGTTCATTTAAGTGATGAAAGAAAGTTTAATTTATTTGGGTCTGATGGGAAACATTATGTTCGTTGACAAACTGGGGAAAGACTGAACCCAAAGTGTGTAAAGAAGTCAGTGAAAGGTGGAGGAGGAAGTGTCATGGTTTGGGGATTGTTTTCTGCAGCAGGAGTTGGACCTCATACAGCTACATGGCAGAGCGAATGCAAGTGTGGATCAGAACCTTCAACTACACATGGTTCGTTCCTTGCGTTCATCATGGACCAGCCAGCAATTTTCATGCAAGACTATGCCCCACGTCACACAGCAAAACGGGTAAGGCCTCTTTCACACTTGCGTTGTCCGGATCCGGCGTGTACTCCACTTGCTGGAATTACACGCCGGATCCGGAAAAACGCAAGTGTACTGAAAGCATTTGAAGACGGATCCGTCTTCAAAATGCTTTCGGTGTTACTATGGCACCCAGGACGCTATTAAAGTCCTGGTTGCCGTAGTAGTGGGGAGCGGGGGAGCAGTATACTTACCATCCGTGCGGCTCCCGGGGCGCTCCAGAATGACGTCAGAGCGCCCCATGCGCATGGATGACGTGTACATGCGATCACGTGATCCATGTGCTTGGGGCGCCCTGACGTCACTCTGGAGCGCCCCGGGAGCCGCACGGATGGTAAGTATGCTGCTCCCCGCTCCCCACTGCACTTTACCATGGCTGCCGGGACTTTAGCGTCCCGGCAGCCATGGTAACCATTGAGAAAAAGCTAAACGTCGCATCCGGCAATGCGCCGAAACGACGTTTAGCTTAAGGCCAGATCCGGATCAATGTCTTTCAATGGGCATTCATTCCGGATCCGGCCTTGTGGCAAGTGTTCCGGATTTTTGGCCGGAGCAAAAAGCGCAGCATGCTGCGCTATTTGCTGCGGCTAAAAAACGTTCCGTTCCAGAACGTAAGACATCCTGATGCATCCTGAAGGACGGACTGTCCATTCAGAATGCATTAGGAAAATCCTGATCAGTATTCTTCCGGCATAGAGCCCCGACGACGGAACTCTATGCCGGAAGACTATAACGCAGATGTGAAAGAGCCCTAAAGCAGTTCCTTGAAACGGGAAACATTGAAACAATGAAATGGCCAGCCCAGAGCCCTGACCTAAACCCATTAGATAACCTCTGGAAAATCCTTGGTGACAAAGTTATGATCAAGAAATCCACAACAGTCACAGAACTGTTGAAAAGACTGGAAGAAGAGTGGACCAAAATCCCACCAGAGAAGTGTGAAACACTAGTGATGTCCCGTGGCCGCAGATGTGCGGAAGTCATTCAAAGCAAGGGCATGTACACTTCTAACTACATTTTCTGACAACAGTCACCAATCGGTAGAATCTTTCTCTGTGCTAGTCATTGCTGTTCTCCAATTATGATCATTAGGTTTTCTGTTGATATACTTTGGTTATTTTGGAAACCTCTGTTCTAATGGCATGCTGTACCCCTTACCAAAAATCCTTCGAATGACGATCAATGTAGATTAAATTTTTTCTGAAAAAAAAAAAAATCAAGTGTTCATAAACTGTTCTCTAATTTTGATTGCGTGTGTGTGTGTGTGCGCGTGTGTGTGTATATATATCATATTATATACACACACATTCACATTACACCCACAAACTTGTATTTTATTGGAATTTCATGCGATAGACTAACACAAACTAGCAAATATGTGTGAAGTGAAAAAGAAAATTAATGTTGGAGGCAATACATTTTACATCAAGGTATGGAGTGGCAATTTATGAATGATTGTTAGGAACAAACCAGGTTTGGACAGAGCAGTCAGAGCCTGGTTCACTCATCGCCATACAAGACTAATAGAAGTCCTGTGGACAGGTTTTCCCACCTAAGCTATGGATCTCTGTAGCTCCGCAGTGACCATGGGCCTCTTGGCTGCTTCTCTAATTTGTCCTCTCCTTTTCTGGGCTGTCAGTTTATGTGGACAGCCATGTCTTGGAAATTTTGCAGTTGTGCAATACTACTTCCGTTTTTTGGATGATGGATTTATAGGATAACTGTCACATTTAGACCCCAATTTCAATTTTCATATATGTAGTTACTAATAACATGATATTCCAGAATCAGTTACTATTAGACTGACTTACCCCATTTTTAATAAGATTCAGCCCTTAGCAACCAGTCTACATAAAACTGCAATTTCACTATTTAGTTAAGATGGCCGCCACTGCCCTCACCCTGAGGCTAATCCCGCCTGCCCTCACTAGCCAGTAACAATAGCCCCCCCAAAGTGCCAGTAACCAGAGCTCTACCCACTAAAGGGTTAATCCCCTGCAGCACAAAGGGGTCCTCTTACCACATGTTGCTTTCATTTATACACTGAGCAGACGGCAGATCTCCCTTCCCTGGTCTGCGCTGCTTCAACTCTGCATTCTCCAAGTCTGCTGAGTGAGGGAGCGTCTGACAAGCGCAGGGACAGGGAGAAGTGCACACAGCCCAGGCACTGTTAGCTGCTGGAATGGACATGGCTTTAACCATTTACTTACAGTCCCTGGCTGTCAGCAATGTGACCTTGCACGCAACCCGCTTCTAGCAACCCTATTTTAAGCACAGATAAAAGTAGGCAGTACAGGGAACAAAAATGTGGAATTAAAGGGAACCTGTCACCAGTGTTATGGTGTCCTAACTAAGGGCAACGTATTTTTCGCCCTATAAGACGCACCTAGGTTTTTGGGAAGGAAAATAAGAAAAAAAATATTTTCAACCAAAAGGTGTGCTTTTGGTGGGTTTGGAACTAATGGTGGTCTGTGGGTGGCACTATTTCTGGGGATCTGTGAAGGACACTTATGGGGGGGGGGGGGGATCTGTGGATGACGGACACTGTTATGGGGGGGGGATCTGTGGATGACGGACACTATTATGGGGGGGGATCTGTGGATGACGGACACTGTTATGGGGGGGGGGGGGGATCTGTGGATGACGGACACTGTTATGGGGGGGGGGGGGGGATCTGTGGATGACGGACACTGTTATGGGGGGGATCTGTGGATGACGGACACTGTTACAAGGGGGGGGGATCTGTGGATGACGGACACTGTTACAAGGGGGGGGGATCTGTGGATGACGGACACTGTTACAAGGGGGGGGGGGATCTGTGGATGACGGACACTGTTACAAGGGGGGGGGGATCTGTGGATGACGGACACTGTTACAAGGGGGGGGGGATCTGTGGATGACGGACACTGTTACAAGGGGGGGGGGATCTGTGGATGACGGACACTGTTACAAGGGGGGGGATCTGTGGATGACGGACACTGTTACAAGGGGGGGGGGATCTGTGGATGACGGACACTTTTACAGGGGGGGGATCTGTGGATGACGGACACTGTTACAAGGGGGGGGGATCTGTGGATGACGGACACTGTTACAAGGGGGGGGGATCTGTGGATGACGGACACTGTTACAAGGGGGGGGGATCTGTGGATGACGGACACTGTTACAGGGGGGATCTGTGGATGACGGACACTGTTACAGGGGGGGGATCTGTGGATGACGGACACTGTTACGGGGGGGGGGGGATCTGTGGATGGCACTGTTACGGGGGGGGGGAATCTGTGGATGGCACTGTTACAGGGGGGGGGAAATCTGTGGATGGCACTGTTACAGGGGGGGGAATCTGTGGGTGGCACTGTTACGGGGGGGGATCTGTGGGTGGCACTGTTACGGGGGGGGGGGGGGGAGATCTGTGGGTGGCACTGTTATATATGTGCCATCCACAGAACCCCCAGCCCATAACAGTGGCATCCACAGCCCCCCAGCCCATAACAGTGGCATCCACAGACCCCCCCCTAACTGTGCCATCCACGGATCAGCTCGCCCGTTGACAGTTATTTTCCATATGAATCAGCAGCAGGTGGGCAGGGGAGTGGCTATAGCTCTGAATTAAATAAACGCTGGACTCAGTGACATCACGCTGGACTCAAATCAGCTCATTAGCATGCAGCATCTTTGTGTGTATATTATGAGGTAACCATCTGTCACATCAGTAAGTGAATACATCTAAGGTACTTTTTAGTAGTTAATGATTGTATATAAAATAGTTAGATTATAAATCAAATATCCACATGACAGGTTCCCTTTAAGGGGTAATTGAATATACAGTGAAAAGTTGAAATAGGGCCACCAAGCTAATATACACAATCCAATACTCTAAAAAAAAAAATATATATATATGACAGTTATCCTTTAACAGTGCTCCATGAGATGTTCAGAGCTTGGGAGTTTTTTTTTTTAAATACTCTAACCCCCACTTCTCCACAACTTTGTCGCTGACCTGTTTGGTGTGTTCCTTGGTTTTCATGATGCTGTTTTATCACCAACCTTATGCAACAAAACTCGCAGAGGCCTTCACAAAACAGCTGTAGTTATACTGAGAATAAATGAGACAGGTGGACTCTATTTACTACTTAGGTGACCTTCTGAAGGCAATTGGTCACACTGGATTTTATTTAGAGGTATAAGAGTACAGGCAGGGGGCCTGAATACAAATGCACGCCACACTTTTCAGCTTTTTAATTTATAATTTTGTTTTTAAACCATCTATCATTTTCTTTTCACTTCACGCACACTTGCTACTTTGTGTTGTTCTATCACATAAACTCCCAATAAATTCAAATTTGTAGGTGTAACGTGAAAAAAACGTCAAAGTTCAAGGGAGTGTGAATAACTTTTCAATATATTACAACACTAACTCACCCAATCCTATACCTTGAGCTAAAAACCAACTTTGTTACAAGTAGTAATTCATTCTACCTATCTAAATATAGCCGCCTGATGTCCAATAGTGTTGAGTGAAGAGAGCTTCGGATGTTTCATCCAAAGTTGCTTTGTTTAAAACTTCGTAATACTTCTGTACGGAGATTAGTCTCTGTACAGAATTGGAATGTATGGGCTCCGATGAGCCAAAGTCAGTTATTCACGAAATTCTGAAGTTTTGATAGAAGCGACTTCGGATGAAGCAGCCGAAGGTCGCTTTGCTCAACACTGTTCCCGTAAGACCCTAAAATGGCTGTCCGGTGAGTATGTGACAGACACGTCCTGTCACATCAATGGCTGAGCTCAGAATGGCTTCTCAGCTTGGGACCTTACAGTAAATATCCTCCCTTCTGACTGTAAGGCATTATGGACAAACCAGGGCCCAGACCAGGGTCATGCAATCCACATCTTTATCTTCTCACTAGTAAAGGGGTAGGCACCATCTTGCACGACTCACCAGGATCAAATGGCCAAAACTCTGGCTTCAGATTGAAGAAAAAAAAACTCTTCAATTTGGTTTGTTTAGAATCCATTCGCTCAACCCTTGATAAGTATTATGGGTCGTACGGTTATGCCAGAAGCCATATGACGAGTGGTTTTATGGGGTTTTTCCGGTGAGACTATTAAAAGGCTCAATTATAAAACCAATTTAAAGTAGTGTTGAGCAAACTTGTTGTTTCAAGTTCGGCGTTCAAGGTTCGGGTCATCTAAGAATTTGGTTATGGATTCTGCTACCACAGATCATAACTTCTAGTCTGTGGAATCCATAACAGAATTCTTAGATAACCCTTGTACGCCGAACTTGAAATCACAAGTTCGCTCAAAACTAATTAAAAGTATATATAAAAAAAAAAAAAAAAAAAAAGCAGTGATTGCTATGACCTTTCCAGCAACTGAAAGAAACTTTGCAATATAAGCTCCACCTATCTAGCGTCTCACGTGTTTGTCATAGTTAACAAAAACATCACAACGTGATTCACCCTGAACAAACAATGCACGAGGCAGGCTTCTCCAGCTCATAAAACCTGTGTATTTCATTAGTCATCCCACCTGATAAACCAGTCCAATGGTGAAAAAAAGCTTTGGATATGACTGGAGCCTAAAGGCCCAATAAAAATATATACAGTGGCGTTCAAAATAAGAGAACAATTTATGAACACTTGATTTTTTCATAAATAATGTAATCTACATCATTTGAAGGATTTTTTTGTAAGGGGTACACCATGCCATTAGAACAATGTTTTCCAAAATAACCAAAGTATATCAACATAAAACCTTTATTAAAAAAAAAAACTGATCATATCATTAGAGAACAGAAATGACTGTAGCACAGAGAAAGATTCAAACTAAATTTTCTAAAGATTACAACAGTCGCCAATCAGTAGAAGTGTATAGGCGCTTGCTTTAAATTACTTCAGCACATCTGCGGCCACAGGACATCACTAGTCTCTCACACTGCTCTGGTGGGATTTTGGTCCACTCTTCTGTCGCCACAGATTTTTCTGATGTTTTCTATCGGGTTTAGATCAGGACTCTGGACTGGCCATTTCAATGTTTTTAGTTTCAAGGAACTGCTTTACCCGTTTTGCTGTTTGACGGGGGGCATTGTCCTGCATGAAAATTGCTGGCTGATTGATGATTAATGTGTGTAGTTGAAGAAGGTTCTGATCCACACTTGCATTCACTCTGCCATGTAGCTGTATGAGGTCCAACTCCTGCTGCAGAAAACTCCCCAAACCATGACACTTCCTCCTCCCCCGGTCACTGACTTCTTTACACACTTTGGGTTCAGTCTTTCCCCAGTTTGTCGACAAACATAATGTTTCCCATCAGACCCAAATAAATTAAACTTCATTTTAGTGATGAAAGCAACTCTGTACTACTTCTCCTCTGTCCACACAACATGCTCCTCACTCAGCAAAGGCGAGGTTTGGTCACTGCAGAGTGGGCTTTCAGTGCAAATGCTCTTAAACATCGAGACCCTGTATGACGAGACAGATCCTTACCCTGTTCAATGCTGTACGTGAACCCGCACGTGGGGCTCCAAACCTCTACTGTTACCATGTCCCAGGGTATTTCCAAATACCCTATAAGGTATACCCTTGTTTTATGTATGGTCAGTATACTTTGTTTCTTGCATCAAGCTTACTTTTGTTTTTTGCAAGAATCATCAACTGACTCTCTATTTGACAGTCTAGTTTTTTTTTTTTTTTCCCAGTAGGGATTTATTATACTCTGTTCAAAGGTTTAGTATATTTCTGTACCATCCATCATCTATCATCTATACAGGGATTTGAATATAGCTATATCTGCATTGTTATATCATACTTTGGGGCATATGGTGGATATGGTTTATTCAGTGAGGTTTTGCCCCTCGCTTTTCTTTGCATCTGTTCCTTGCCTTTTTCTTCTCCTGATCAAAAGTTTAAGACCACTTGAAAAATGGCAAAAAAAATCTCATTTTACATTGTTGGATCTTAAGAAATGAGACAAAACATTTTTTGAGCATTCAATTAATTGTAAATAGCGATTAAACTGAAACAGGCTGTTTTTCAGCTGATCCAAATTTTAGGACCACATGCTTTAAAAGGCCAAATCTGTGCAAAGATGTGGATTCATTGTCATTTTCTGTCAGGTAGTCACACGTTGTGATGGCAAAGGCAAAAAAACTCCCTTTTTGAACGTGGTCGGGTTGTTGAACTGCGTAAGCAGGGTCTCTCACAGCGCGCCATCGCTGCTGAGGTGGGACGCAGTAAGACGGTCATTACAAATTTCTTAAATGATCCTGAGGGTTATGGAAAAAAAATAAAGTAAAGTGGAAGACCCAAAAAGAATTCATCAGCACTGAGCCGGAGGATCCAATTGGCAGTCCGTCAAGACACTGGACGATCCTCGACCCAAATTAAGGCCCTTACTGGTGCTGACTGCAGCCCCATAACCATCAGACTGCATCTGAGACTAAAGGGCTTCAAAAACAAAAAATGTCTTCAAAGACCTTGTCTCCTTGAACGCCACAGAACTGCTAGTTTGGACTTTGCAAGAGAGCTCCAAACATGGGACATTTAAAAAGGTGGAAGAAAGTTTTCTCCTCTCATGAGAATTTTTTTTTTTAACCTTGATGGTCCTGATGGTTTCCAACGATACTGGTATGACAAGCAGATCCCACCTGAGATGTTTTCTACGCGCCGCCATAATGGTCTCGGGTGCTTTTTCCTTCAGTGGAATAATGGAGCTTCAGGAAGTGCAGGGGCGTCAAACGGCCGATGGCTATGTCCAAATGTTGCCTAGAGCATTCCTCATGACTGAGGGCCCTCGTCTGTGTGGTAACGACTGGGTTTTTCAACAGGACAACGCTACAGTACACAATGCCCACAGGACAAGGGACTTCTTCCAGGAGAATAACATGACTCTTTTGGCCCATCCTGCGTGTTCCACTGACCTAAATCCAATTGAGAACCTTTGGGGATGGATGGCAAGGAAAGTTTACAAAAATGGACAACAGTTCCAGACAGTAGATGGCCTTCGTGTGGCAGTCTTCACCACTTGTAGAAATGTTCCCACTCACCTCATGGAAACGCTTGCATCAAGCATGCTGAAACAGATCTTTGAAGTGATAAACAATAACGGCGGAGCTACTCATTACAAAGTTCATGTTTGGAAGTTGGATTTCTGTTTTGGAAGGGTTTTTTTTTTTTTTTTTTTTTTTTTTTTTTTTTTTTTTTTTTTTGGAGGTGTTGTCCTAAACTTTTGATCAGCTGAAAAACAGCCTGTTTCAGTTTATTCGTTGTTTTCATTAAATTGAAAGCTCAAAAAATGTTTTGTCTCACTCATTTCTTCTTGTTGCATGTTGAAGCTCTACTTGGAACCTTGTTAAGATCCAGCCATGCTAAATATGATTTTTTGCCATTTTTCAAGTGGTCTTAAACTTTTGATCAGGACTGTATGTATTATTTAATAAAGCCATTGTATTTTTGATATATTGTCCCACCGTTTGCTTTTGTTATGACATTTGGATTTTCTTTTTTTGTGGGCTTGAATGCTGTCTTTTGATCGCCACTAATATAAATATATACACACAAAAAATTTGAAAAATGTTGCAAAATTCTTGGTAGATGCAAATAGTGAGGCTGGAAATTGTGAAAAAGTAGTCCCCAGTACAGTGCCAAACCCCCATTTACTCCAGTGACATCTCCAATACTGAATAGAAATTTTGTGATGCCAACCCCAATGAAAACAATGGAGGTGAAGGAAGATGGGAGTGCAGAAAAGGGGGTAACCACCATCAATATAGCAAAGAGTACAGGGGGTGGGTCCCGGTCTTGATCACCCAGTCATTGCACCGACTAAATTTTACTTTTCATCCCTTTTCATGCTTATTTTATCTCAAATGGAGTCCAATCTGTCTCCATCAAATCAGGGGTTTCACATATCCCAGCAGTTTGTATCTGTCATGATATCGTGGGCATGAGCCAAGCTTTCCATCGTGTGAGCTCTGCCCTTCCCCCGTCAGGTTTCCATTAATACTCAAGACAGTCGGCTCTGGAAACCGCCTCAAACTGGTTTCAGCTGGCTGTGGCAGAAAAGTCCAGACTTGACGTCTCTCCCGGCTTAAAACAGGTCAAACCATTCACAGGGAGAGGGGGAGGAGAGGACTGCTAAAATAACAGGCAGTCTTTTCAGCCCAGGCAGCAGGAGAAGTCATCCCTATCTTTTACAAATAATGTCTTCGTTCCAAAAACTACAGGATGACATGCCATAATACTGCATCACTACATTCCTCTCCATGCAAATTAGCTCTTATCCAGGAGGAAGAAAACTGTCTCTGGTGCTACCTATAGGCACTATACATGTGGGACTAAAGAGGCGGTTTTCTTCCTTCTGGACGAGAGCTCTTTTCATATTTAATTAGCATCTGTCAGCAGGTTTGCGTCTATGAAGCTGGCTGAACTGTTACATGTGCACTTGGCAGCTGAAGGCATCTGTGTTGGTCCCATGTTCCTATGTAGTGCCCTAGAGCAGGGAGTACTTTGACATTTGGACTGTTGACCACATTTGCCTATATCCCCTATGCAAAGTTAAAACTTCTTACTTTATCTTGAAAGGGTTAACGTATACAGTTTTTATTACTGGGTTACTGATTATATATATCCTGTTCATTATCACTGTATTTACATAGCTCTGTGGAAAGGGTTAATGAATACTGAGAGACTGTTAGGGCTTTGATTGAGAAGCTGGTAATTTTCTAGAGCTGCCATAGGGTTTACCTCCTTCCTGAACATGAAGTACTATTACGTAATGGAAGCCAGTGTGTTCCCTCATGACGTAATAGTACGTCATGGTTAACTCCGGTCACCGTGTTGCATCGCGCAGTGACTGGAATAAGATGGCTGCACTAATGGGCAGGCAGCTATCTTAGCGGAAGGCGATGAGTTTTTCTGCCCACCCTGCAGCAGTGATTGGCCGGTTAGTGAAGATCGGCCCATCGCAGCACCGGCAATGTATGGTGCTGCAGGAAGGCTTGGCTAGAGGTGGGAGGGGCTGATGACATCAGCCCATGTCACCTCCTAGGTCAGGGAGGGGACACCAGACACTGGTATGCCTTCCCAGCACTGCGATGATATAGAGATATAGAAAAAGAATCCAAGGCAGCACACAAATATCCGTAAAAAGCAGAAGGGTATTTTTTTCACCCATATGTGAACAGCAACGTTTCAGCTCTCTCTATGGAGCCTTTGTCAAGCCATGGCTTGACAAAGGCTCCATAGATAGCTGAAACGTTGCTGTTCACATATGGGTGAATAAAATACCCTTCTGCTTTTTACGGATATTTGTGTGCTGCCTTGGATTCTTTTTCTACACGTATCTAATTAGGATCAAGTCCGCGGTCCTTTTCAAGGAATTGCACCTACTGGAATTGTGTGCTGCTCATCCATTTTTTATTTCATATCTCTCTCTCAATTTTTCTCAAGTACTCGGTTAGATTTTTGTACCCACGCACGTGCCGTCTGTGCGCGTGGGTCCTGCACCTGCTGAGCGCCGGTCAGTACTGTCAATTAATGACAGCGTCTGATCAGTGCTTTTGTTTTTTTCTCAAAATGTTTTATCTTATTCTTTCACTTATCGTTTTCGCCTTTATAAAAATTTTAATTCATTACAAGCCCCCTCACGTGTTAAATCGCAACAAACACCCCCTTGACACTTCATTTTCCACACAATAAAAAGGTCCCGTCCATCCCAGAGAATGTACTCCGTTGAAGAGGCATACATCACCCTTTCCTCTGAAACAGAGTCTGCAAGTGAGGGAAAAGAGGATCCCACATTCCTCTACTCCATTATCATCGTGTGATGAGACCCTCAAAAAGATACCCCAGGAGTGATGAAGTAGCTCCCCCCTTAGTGATCCCCTATGGACCACACCGCCTAAGGATTATGAGCCCCAAATTCCATAGTTTGTGGGAAACACTGGAATTCAGATTGACTGCACGAGCATCACAGAAATAGATTTTTTCAAAATCTTTTTCTCTGACGAATTCATAAATTTGATGGTGACCTAAACAAGTTTATACACCCAGCAGTTTATAGCTAAAAACCAGACATCCTCATATGCTAGACCGCTAGGTTGGACTCCAGTAAATGCAGCCGACATTATGACATTTTGGGGGCTGTTGCTGCATATGGCCCTGGTAAAAAAAAATAAACCGAGATGAGACAATACTGGCGTTCAGATGTCTTGTACAACACTCCAATTTACAATATGGCCATGTCCCGCTCAAGATTTGAATCCATTTTTACATTATAATTATAACGCACAGGCCCCCCCCCCCCCCCCAAATGACCCACAATTTGACAGTCTATTCAAAATAAGACCCCTCCTGGAGCACCTCAACTCTAAATTGACAAAGGTGTACACCCCAGAAAAAGAAACTAGCATAGACGAGTCCCTTGTACATTTTAAAGGAAGGGTTAAATTCCGCTAGTACTTGCCCAGCAAGCGGGCAGGGTATGGAATTAAAATGTACAAGCTGCGCGAGAGTACCTCCGTGTACACCTACAGGTTCCGGGTTTATGAGGGAAAAGATTCCCGGATACAACCCTCTGAATGTCCCCCCTCCCCCTGTCCTAGGAGTTACTGGGAAGATTGTGTGGGACTTACTGCACCCACTACTGGATAAGGGTTACCATTATACCAGCATACCCCTATTCATGTCCCTAAAAGCCAGAAATAGTGTGGCTTGTGGCACAGTACGCAAAAATCAGAGAGGCCTCCCTAGATCCCTGGCAGGGCGACTACTCCGAAAAAAGGCAACAGTAAGGCTCTCTGCCATGAGAACATCCTGGCGGTTAAGTACAAGGACAAGAGGGATGTCCTTGTACTGACCACCACTCACACTCACACCAGTTCTCCTGCCCGAGTGCGAGGTACCACAACCACTGTCAAGAAGCCAGATTGCATCCTTGATTACAACAGGCACATGGGAAGAGTTGATCTGTCTGATCAAGTTCTGAAGCCCTACAGTGCCATGCGTAAAACTAAGGTGTGGTACAGAAAGCAGGCCGTATACATTGTACAGATGGCACTGTACAATGTGTACATTTGTTACAAAAGGGGAATATGAAAGGATACCATTTATCAGTGCGACACCTGCCCAGATAAAGGTTTCTGAACCTACCACTCATTCATGGATTTTTTTATGTCATCCTTTATGCTCCCTGTAATATTTCCACTTTTCATCTCCGATTTAGCCCACCTCACTTGCATATCCACTTTCCAACAACAACTACAGATTCTTTTCTTTGATACAACCGTTAGGTCAAAAGTGCCCTTTCCACCGATGAAAATGTTTGCACAGGGGTGTTCTTTCCGGAATGCGGTCACTTCTTGGGGTTTTTCATATATCTGGGGACCTCAGGAATTTATTTAATGCGACATTGCAAAAAGAAATTGGGGGTCTGCCAGCAAATTATTTTTTCCCCACAAAATGTGTGATTTGAAATGCTTTCTTAGTTTCTTAAGTATTTCTGTCTTCTGTGAGACACCCGTTTGCTGAAAAGTACCCTTTTACCACTTAAAATGTTTGTACAGGGGTCACTTGTTAGTTTTTTTTTTTTTTTGGTTGTTTTTTTTTTTTTACTTCTGGGGACCTCAGGAATTTATTTAATGCAACATGGCACCTAAAATCCATGTCTGCCAATTCAGGTCAGCAAAATCCATATTTTGCCATTTGACTTTAGAGCCCTGCCATGTGCCCATACATCATTTTCTGAGCACATATGGGGTGTTGGCGTATTCGGGGGAAATGGGGAACAAAATGTGGGGTGCATTTTGTCCTATTACCCCTTGTGAAAGTGAAAAATGTGGGTGTAAAGCAACTTTTTCCAGAAAAAAAATTGGAATTTTTCATTTTCATAGCCAAGCGTTTCCAAATTCTGTGAATCGCTCGATGGTTCAAAGCGCTCACGACACACCTTGAAATATTCCTTGAGGGGTGTAGTTCCCAGAATGGGGTGACTTCTTATGCGTCATAGCTCCCAATTACCATTCCAGCCAAATCCGCTCTCCAAAAGCCATATGGT
This sequence comes from Bufo gargarizans, assembly GCF_014858855.1. Classification (NCBI taxonomy): domain Eukaryota; kingdom Metazoa; phylum Chordata; class Amphibia; order Anura; family Bufonidae; genus Bufo; species Bufo gargarizans. Next base: position 515,879,125 of record NC_058081.1, on the reverse strand, counting down.
GCTCCATTCACTCTGAAGCCTGCTGTGCTGCCAGCATCCACATTTCCGAAGCGCTGCCCCGAACTTCCGGCCCGTGGCTCCGGAAAAAAATAGAACATGTCCTATTCTTGTTCGCAATAGCGGACAAGAATAGGCAGTTCTATGGGGGTGCCGGCAGGGTGTATTGAGGATCCGCAATACACTACGGACGTATGAATGGACCCTACAGAGGGGGCGGCACAAGGTTAGCGCTGGGGCCACCCCAAACCCGACTACTGCACGTATGTGCCCGTACTGCTAAAAAAAGTTTCACTATATGCAAATTGTCCTCTAGAAGCAACAGGGGCGTTGCCATTACACCTAGAGGCTCAGCTCTCTGCAACTGCCGCACCCTCTCTATAAGAGTAAACATCCCCACACCTTATAGAGAGGTGGCGGCAGTTGCAGAGAGCAGAGCCTCTAGGTGTAATGGCAACGCCTCTGCTGCTCCTAGAGGCTCATTTGCATATATTAAAACATCATTTTTCTCAGCAAGGGGGCCACATATGAACATGGGACCAACACAGATGTCTTCAGCTGCCAAGCGCACATAACAGGTCAGCCAGTTTCATAGGTACAAATCTGTGACAGATGCCCTTTAACCCTTTCAAGAACAGCTCTCCATGGAATGCTCCGCAGGACTAGACTCTGAATCATAACTTAAACTGTCAATCATGGATGACATGTCACCAGAGGAATCAATCACAGACCTCAACTGAAATAAGAGCCACTGGCAACATGAGCAGCAACTCCTAAGATCTCAAGGTTTAACTCTGGGGCAAAAAGTTCATAGGGGAACACACATGTTTGGGAAATCCATCTGGGAGCACTTTCACTGTCATTTAGACATAACAATCCTGTCAGATCAATTGTGTAAGTCTAAGAAGAGGTTAGCATCATCTCAACAGGAACTCTACTTTGAAATAAGAAATTTTGCATTGGGTGGCAATTCCATGGGATCTCCAGATCTCCTAGCTCCGGATTTTGGCAGCTCCTCTAAGTTTAGACTCTTACTCTCTGTCTTGAGGTGTAACCATAATTTCTGCTGTTTAAAAAAAATTAAAATTCAATTGAGGAGTTTTCAGAGCAACGAGATGTTCCCAAAAGACCAGTAAATGGTATGAGAGGTTTTGTCAGGGTGGACATCTTCTGAGAGATGGCAATATTAAACTAATTAATTGGCCCTTCAAGACAAGAAGAAAACAATTTGTTTCTAAAGTAAGGCTATTTTCACACCAGCATTTTTGTTGGGTCCGTCATCCGTCATGATAATACAACAATCTGCAGCCATTATGACCGGATCAGGTTGCATTATCTTTAAGATTGCCAAGACGGATCAGTCATGAACGCCATTGAAATTCTATTCTAGCCTTTTCTATCGTGGCCGAGAAAACTGATCCATCCCCATTGACTTGCATTGGGGGTCATGCTGGATCAGTCTTGCTCTGCATCCCAGGACCGAAAGCCAACTAGAACATGTTGCGGTTTGCTCTCCGGTATGCGAATGCAACTAAATGGAACGCATTTTGGAGCACTCTTTTCAGTTTTGTCCCCATTGACAATGAATGGGGACCAAACGCAAGCGTTTTTTTTTTTCCTGGTATTTAGCCCCTATGATGGATTTCAATACCGGAAAACTAAAGCGCTACTGTGAAAGTAGCACAAGACAAGCAAGGCTTGTAGACAGACTATAGGAAATCCATTTTACAGGGCATGTACAATTTTGCAAATCTTACAGTTTTTTGTATGCAGCTCCTACACTAACCCATTTTGTCTCTATTGTTACAGACTATAAAAGGGTGTAGTCTGATCCTGAAGTTATCTGTGAGTCCTCCTACCCACATCCTCTACCATTGGTAAGTGGTATGTACAAATGAGAAATGGGGGGGGGGGGGGGGGGGGGGTAGGCACTGTCCAGGTGCACAAGGTCAATGCATTAACACAGGTGATGCTAAAAAGAATATCTTCCATTTGCACTGTGATCCTGGTTGTTAATATTTGAATTTTACTCCAGGCAGACTATACGCAAATAGTTATTTTATGGTGAGATGGCGTTCATGTGCCAGCCCTGTGTAAACACCATCCGCACCTGATTTACATACCAGGATAGGATCAATTACGATAGAGGATACCATTTTGGTTTACTGGGTGCAAAGCAAAATTTTAGTCCCCCCATGTGTGGTTACCAGTATTGATCCAGACAATCGCTGGGAACAAGAGCAAAGGAATTCTGAGAGGGGTCATGACACATACAGTCTTGTCAAAGTTATTAGAGAGAAAACTGGATAGAAAAAGCCTTAAAAGGGGTTATCCCATGATTAACAGAAAAAATTCAAACCAGACATCATATAGTACATGACAACGCCTTTCCCGCTGCAGCTCCAGGGGAGTGCCTTTCCCGCTGCAGCTCCAGGGGAGTGCCTTTCCCGCTGCAGCTCCAGGGGAGTGCCTTTCCCGCTGCAGCTCCAGGGGAGTGCCTTTCCCGCTGCAGCTCCAGGGGAGTGCCTTTCCCGCTGCAGCTCCAGGGGAGTGCCTTTCCCGCTGCAGCTCCAGGGGAGTGCCTTTCCCGCTGCAGCTCCAGGGGAGTGCCTTTCCCGCTGCAGCTCCAGGGGAGTGCCTTTCCCGCTGCAGCTCCAGGGGAGTGCCTTTCCCGCTGCAGCTCCAGGGGAGTGCCTTTCCCGCTGCAGCTCCAGGGGAGTGCCTTTCCCGCTGCAGCTCCAGGGGAGTGCCTTTCCCGCTGCAGCTCCAGGGGAGTGCCTTTCCCGCTGCAGCTCCAGGGGAGTGCCTTTCCCGCTGCAGCTCCAGGGGAGTGCCTTTCCCGCTGCAGCTCCAGGGGAGTGCCTTTCCCGCTGCAGCTCCAGGGGAGTGCCTTTCCCGCTGCAGCTCCAGGGGAGTGCCTTTCCCGCTGCAGCTCCAGGGGAGTGCCTTTCCCGCTGCAGCTCCAGGGGAGTGCCTTTCCCGCTGCAGCTCCAGGGGAGTGCCTTTCCCGCTGCAGCTCCAGGGGAGTGCCTTTCCCGCTGCAGCTCCAGGGGAGTGCCTTTCCCGCTGCAGCTCCAGGGGAGTGCCTTTCCCGCTGCAGCTCCAGGGGAGTGCCTTTCCCGCTGCAGCTCCAGGGGAGTGCCTTTCCCGCTGCAGCTCCAGGGGAGTGCCTTTCCCGCTGCAGCTCCAGGGGAGTGCCTTTCCCGCTGCAGCTCCAGGGGAGTGCCTTTCCCGCTGCAGCTCCAGGGGAGTGCCTTTCCCGCTGCAGCTCCAGGGGAGTGCCTTTCCCGCTGCAGCTCCAGGGGAGTGCCTTTCCCGCTGCAGCTCCAGGGGAGTGCCTTTCCCGCTGCAGCTCCAGGGGAGTGCCTTTCCCGCTGCAGCTCCAGGGGAGTGCCTTTCCCGCTGCAGCTCCAGGGGAGTGCCTTTCCCGCTGCAGCTCCAGGGGAGTGCCTTTCCCGCTGCAGCTCCAGGGGAGTGCCTTTCCCGCTGCAGCTCCAGGGGAGTGCCTTTCCCGCTGCAGCTCCAGGGGAGTGCCTTTCCCGCTGCAGCTCCAGGGGAGTGCCTTTCCCGCTGCAGCTCCAGGGGAGTGCCTTTCCCGCTGCAGCTCCAGGGGAGTGCCTTTCCCGCTGCAGCTCCAGGGGAGTGCCTTTCCCGCTGCAGCTCCAGGGGAGTGCCTTTCCCGCTGCAGCTCCAGGGGAGTGCCTTTCCCGCTGCAGCTCCAGGGGAGTGCCTTTCCCGCTGCAGCTCCAGGGGAGTGCCTTTCCCGCTGCAGCTCCAGGGGAGTGCCTTTCCCGCTGCAGCTCCAGGGGAGTGCCTTTCCCGCTGCAGCTCCAGGGGAGTGCCTTTCCCGCTGCAGCTCCAGGGGAGTGCCTTTCCCGCTGCAGCTCCAGGGGAGTGCCTTTCCCGCTGCAGCTCCAGGGGAGTGCCTTTCCCGCTGCAGCTCCAGGGGAGTGCCTTTCCCGCTGCAGCTCCAGGGGAGTGCCTTTCCCGCTGCAGCTCCAGGGGAGTGCCTTTCCCGCTGCAGCTCCAGGGGAGTGCCTTTCCCGCTGCAGCTCCAGGGGAGTGCCTTTCCCGCTGCAGCTCCAGGGGAGTGCCTTTCCCGCTGCAGCTCCAGGGGAGTGCCTTTCCCGCTGCAGCTCCAGGGGAGTGCCTTTCCCGCTGCAGCTCCAGGGGAGTGCCTTTCCCGCTGCAGCTCCAGGGGAGTGCCTTTCCCGCTGCAGCTCCAGGGGAGTGCCTTTCCCGCTGCAGCTCCAAAAAAAAAAAAAAAAAAAAAAAAAAAAGGCAGGTGCTGCTATTAAGATACATCTTATTAAATAACTCAGTGGCTATACATTTTTAGTTATATGCAATTACAAAAGTATTCAGATCCAGGTTCTGGTTTGAAAACTGCTTAATATTTTTTTGTGGACGACACCTTTAAAGGCTCCGCACCTAAATATATACAGGCAGTAAACACCACAGGATAAACTACTGCTATCTGGTCTACAAGGTGGAAGAGGATGAGAGACCACTTTGACTGCATGGAATGAAGTGGTAGGAGCTGAAGAACATACTCCACATACTTTATATAATGGCTTACATTTACTATTGTGACTGCATGAATTCTGGTGTAATCTGCATCAAAAAGGTGCTGCATTTTTTGGTGCAATTTGGAACAAATTTACTGATCTGTGCACCAAAGGGTGAGGCTTAATATGAGCCATTTTGCTGTTCAAGCCAACCAATAGGTTGTTATACAAATGTGTCTAGGCTTGCGTAAAATAAGTCTGCCCAATGTGTTTTAGCATTCAAAAGTGGCCACTCACCCACTTCTCAAAACTGGAGTGAGTGATGTAAAACTGCAAAAAGTTGTTACATTTTTGTGCAAGTAAGGCTACTTTCACACTGGCGTTTCAGGGCTCTCACAAGCGGCCCAAAATGGATCAGTTTAGCCCCAATGCTTTCTGGATGGATAAGGATCCGTTTAGAATGCATCAGTTTGCCTCCGTTCAGCCTCCAATCCACTCTGGGGGCGGACACCAAAACGCTGCTCGACGAAACTGGGCCAAACGGATCAGTCCTGACTTACAATGTAAGTCAATGGGGACAGATCCGTTTTCACTGACACAATATGATGCAATTAAAAATGGATCCGCCTCCCATTGTCTTTCAGTGTAAGTCAAAATGGATCCATTTGCATTATCATGAACAAAAAAAATTATAATTCAGTTCTTAACGGATACAAGTGTTTGCATTATAGGTGTGGATACCAGATGGATCCGCACCTAACATAGGTGTGAAAGTAGCCTAACCCCAACAAGTCTGAAAGCCCTGTTCAACTTTTTAAAGGCAGAATTCTGGAGTGCTGGCCATGATAATGTGTAAAAGGAGTTATCCAAGAGTTAGACCTCCCAGAAAAACTCATGTGACCGTTTCCTCCATGTACTACCATACACAGGAATGCAGGAACAGTAACAAACCTCTTGGGTCTTCTCCTCAAGGTTGCTGGCTGTCACCAACATCTGGGACCTGACCTGCTTCTGCTAGGGTTCAGGAGCTTTAAATGGATTGTCCAATAATAATAATATAATAATTAAAAATAAAATCTTTAAAAATCCTAAAATGGCTTAGAATAAACTTAGAGGGAGGCTTTCGATGCTGGTCTTGATATCCTGGGCGATGTCGGATGAGGCACCTAAACAAATCTACAACTCAGACCATGGTGTAAATGAAGACAAAGTTGCATTAAAATAAGGCAAGACCCACCATGATCTAAAACCCAAGATTTTTTTTTTTCACTTTACCACTTGAAAAGCAATAAAATTATGACCAAATAGAATTTAGACTGATTATTTTTCCTTCACCATTTAAACCCTGGTGCCTTATCAATCACTGCAACCGACCTTAACAGGGTTGTCTCACCCTCACCCTGTGATTTATGTTTTAAACACTAATAAGTCACTTCCTAATTGAATTTCTTTTTCAATAATGGCTCCTGTCTTGGATCGCAAATTTGGCTTTACTTTATACTAGGGTTCAGCAACCTTCGGCACTCCAGCTGTGGTGAAACTACATCTCCCAGCATGCACACTTGCTTGGCCTTTCTCTAAACCCCCACACAAGTGGAAGGAGCATGCTGGGAGTTGTAGTATCACAACAGCTGGAGTGCCGATGGTTGCAGATCCCTGCTTTATACCATATTCGCCTCTAGGGGTTACACACACACATACCACTGCAATGGAGCAATGATGGCCACGCAAGCGCAATAAACAAAGAACACAAGCCTTTCTTGTGGCCAGGAAATGGGAGCAAGCAAGCATAGACTTGTACACATGCACAGTAGCTGCTGTCCATGGCCACATCGTATCTCTTCTAGCAGATTCTCCGCTCCCCAGCCACATCATATGTCCCCTGAGGAGGCTAATGATCTGCTGAGCAGATAATGGCTGCTACTGAATCATTAGCAGCCTCGGGAGCATGCAACACACATGCAAGGGGTGGGATTACGAAGTCCTAGCACCCCTTGCCTGTTCTGCCAGTCATACTTGCAGGTATCAACCCGTACAGAGCCGAAAGTTCTGGCCTGTAGCACAGAAGTGAGACACCCTCTTTAAGAACTAACATCTCTGCTGGGTAAAACATGCATCCAGATTGCGATGGAACTGATTGCAGGAATCCTCTACCACAAGTGTGAAAGTACCCAAATCCTAATGGTGGATATTCTTGGTAAGGAGCACATTCTGGCAAGTGATTTCAGAGCTCAACGAGATATTTACCTTTTCTTTAGCAAACGATTAGATTCTCTGCTATCCAATTTTCTTGTATATAGTAATAAGGGGTACAATAAGAAAATTCTCAGGGTTTGTAAAAGCTAATTGATGAGACAATATCACCATTTCTCAACTTGGCAGATGAGATTCAATGTGGATAAATGTAAAGCCATGCATCTGGGTAGTAATCATCTCTGTGCATCTTATATCCTAGGGGGAAGTAACACTGGGGGAGTCACTTGTAGAGAAGGATTTGGTTGTCCTTGTAGATCATAGATTGAATTACAACATACAATGTCAATCAGCTGCTTCTAAGGCCCCCAGGATATTCTCATGTATTAAACGAGGCATGGAATCGCGGGGCAGGGATGTAATATTACCACTTTACAAAGCTCTGGTGCGGCCTCATCTGGAATATACAGTTCAGTTCTGGGCACCAGTCCATAGAAAGGATGCTCTGGAGCTGGAAAAGTACAGAGGAGAGCAACTAAACTGATAAGGGGCATGGAGGTTCTTAGTTAAAAATTTAAAGAATTGAATGCATTTAGTCTTGAGAAGAGACATCTAAGGGCGGACATGATTAACCTGTACAAATATATAAATGGTCCATACAAAATATACAGTGAAAAACTAAAATCCCCTTAAAAGACAAGGGAGCACTGCCTCCGACCGGAGAAGCTTTGTCAAAGCTTCTTTACTGTAGGAACTGTGAATCTGTGGAATAGACTTCCTCAGGACGTCGTGGTCAAAGCAAGAACAGTGGACAGTTTTAAAAAGGGTTTAGATAAATTCTTGAAAGTAAATGACATTAATGTGTATGAAAACATGTAAAAATCAGAGTCTCACTTCCTTCTGGGATTCACGTCCCCCCAACTATCCCTTGGTTGAACTTGATTGACTTATGTCTTTTTTTTAACCGTATCAACTATCTACTAGGGTCGTTTCAAGTATCGAACATTCAATACCCAATAGATACTTTTAGCCCGGTATAGATAAGATACCGGGATTTGTCTTTTATCGATACTAGGCTGTGCGCCATGTTCCCTCAGCAGCACAGGGAAGTAGGAAGCAGTCTCTCCCTCCCCACTATGCTGCTGCCGCTGCCTCCAATAAGAGGAGAGACAGTGGAGGAGGGGAGGGGCTGTGGCCACTGCGCTACAATGATACCTAACGTTTAATACATTACAAATGCAGGCAGTGGCAGAAACACATTGCTGGCACCTTGCCTCTGACAGGGCGCTGCGATCGTCGGCATGTAACCCCCGCACCTGAGGGGTTAACTGCCTCTGATCGCAGCGCCCTTTCAGAGGCACGGTGGCGGCAACGTGTTTCTGCCACCGCCTGCATTCGTGTATTAAACGTTAATTATCATTGGTGGCGCAGTGGGCCGGGCCCCCCTCCACGGTTTTAAAGACATTGGTGGCAGTGGCCACAGAGTCCCCTCACCTCCTCATTGGTGGTACAGTGGCAGCTTCTGATCTGAGCCCCAACAGTGTAATCCTGGGGCTTACCAGTTACCATGGCAGCAAGGACACTACTGAAGCCCTGGCTGCCATGGTAATCTCCCTGCTGCCATGAGCACAAAGCAGCAATTGCAGACAAGATTAGGCATATTCTATTATAGTGCCGGCGATGTGCGGTCTGCAAAATGCGTAATGCACATTGCCGGTGTCAGTGTTTTGCAGATCTGCAAAACACATACGGATGTATGAATGGCTCTCCTTAGGCCTCTTTCACATGACCTTTTTTGCCACCGTTTACGGGCCGTTTTTTGCGTTCCATATACGGAACCATTCATTTCAATGGTTCTGCAAAAAAAAAAAAAAAAAACTGAATGTATCGTTTCCATATTTCCGTTCCATTGAAAGATAGAACATGTCCTAAAAAAACACATACAAAAATGCATCCGTTTGTCTTCCGTGTCCGTTCCATTTTTGAAGAACCATCTATTGAAAATGTTATGCCCAGATCAATTTTTTACAATTACTGTATACGCCATACGGAAAAACAGAAACAGAACAGAAAACAAAAATGAAACAGATCAGTGAAAAACAGACAGCAAAACACTGAAAAAGTCATACGGTCATGTGAAAGAGGCCTAAGTCGGGAAGAGAGAATATTATCAAACGGTGAGTCAAGGAACAACACTCAATGGTAGGGAGATGTTGCACAACCCGAACATACGAAATGGACAAAACCGTAAAAATGCACAGAAAGCCAGGTACATTTAACTTCATAAACTGTTGGCACTTATAAATTAAATCCTTCCATTGGACGTCAGTTATTTCAGGTCTCTACCGATTTGAGAAACGATAAAATATAGTTATTGGCCTTCAGGTAATAATTAAGTGAAAAAAAAATCTATTACTCCTTGTAAAGTGTACATAGCTTTTATACAAACTTTGCGTTAATCAATACAGTATTTGTACATGAGACATAATAATAATGTCTTATATATGACTTGTATCTGGCACTTTTTTTTTTAAGCAGTTTTCCCCGTGCATGCTGAATGTCTAGTTTGCAATTCTCCCCTTGATGGTGGGTGAAGAAAAGGGGTTATCCACTGCACACAGAAAGAAGAATCTGTTTTCTAACATTCTCCTATGCACTAATAAACCGCTCGAGGATCATGGGGGACATTACACAAAAGTACTGTCCTGTACGGTTGTGAATAAAGCACTTCGGAAGTTTATATCAGCTAATATTGCTGAAGCAGTCCACTTGTCTGTTTGCCTCACTGTGCCCATGCTCACTCCACCCTTCTCCCCTCCCCATATGCTTGCACTGACATGTGTAATATGATCCCTCTCCGAGCTTCTCCTGTCCTGGATAGATTTAAACAGTACCTTTCACCAGTTTTTACTTTATAAGAGCATACTGATGTCAATGTTCAGAAGATGCCATGATGATCCGCTCCTCCATTGCGTCACTGTGCCAGTTCGGTTTTGGCGTCTGATATGCTATTAGCGTCGGCACAGGGAAAAGGAATCATCAGCTTTTCTCAGTAGGAGTCTCCTTCTCCCTGGCTATGACACAATCCAATCGCAGTGGACCCCTTCACAGCCAGGGAGGAGAGTTGTTGTGAGATTTGGTAAATCTCATGGGAACAGGCTATGTAAGCAAGCATAGTACTTCCTGTACTCACGCGATTTACCAAATATCACGAAAAGCAATTAGTGAGGGGCGAGTTGGGGGGCTAAGAGGTAAACAGCCGATATTAAAATGTCTGGTACTTTTGATTTATGCCAGAATCCACCCTTTTCTTACTCAGGAATCTACTTAAACTGACTGGTTCATTCTCATCTAGATTACTTATACAATTTGCATATAACTCATTACTAATTGGGTACGTCTACAAAATGGCTGTCACGATCATTTTCAGAACCATTGCAAGTCTAAGGCTACTTTCACAATAGCGTGTTTGCTGGATCCGGCAGGGTTACTAATACAACCATCTGCTTCCGTTTTATTATCTTTTACATAGCCAAGACGGATCAGTCATGAACTCCATTGAAAGTCAATGGGAGACGGATCCCTCCCCGTTTACTTGCATTGTGGGTCCGTCTTACTCCGCATCCCATGATGGAAAGAAAACCACAGCATGCTTCAGTTTGCTCTCTGGTATGAGAACGCAACCAAACAGGACGGAATGCATTTTGGAGTATTCTGTTCTGTTCGTATGTTTTGTCCCATTTGACAATGAATGGGGACAAAACTGGTCACGGACAATACGGATCTCAATACCGGACAATAGAAACGCTAGTGTGAAAGTAGCCCAAGGGGCTTGTGAGGTATATGTGGCGTTATGATTTAATGCCTGCCTATTTGCTGTCCGAGTGAGGGGTAGTTGGCAGAGGAAACAGGCTCCACTGGTGTCCCGGCCTCAAAGTGATAAAGTGTTTAAATTTTCCACCTCCAGCAGCCAAGCTGGAAGAGAGCTCCTCTAACATGACGACTACCTGCTGGGAGGCTGAGCTGCTTACCAACCACAAAAGAAACTCTAGACATCATGGAACCCAGAGTTCATAAGGATTAAGGAACTTACCGCCGATCTTAGCAATACATCGTTTTTAAGTCTTTCAGACCCTGGGACTGAGACGGAAGTTCCCCCAGTCTTCGTTTGCTTATAGGACGCAGGGAGGGGGCAATACAGAGAACTCCCAGTAAGGGCCAAATAACAGTGTTTGGTCTCCAAATGCACCAGCAATCCGGGCGGATGCACTTGTGTCAGAACCAACTCCCTATGACCTTCCGGCAAGGAGCTACGATTCATAATGGGTTTGTGGATTTTTGGCTACCAGGGAGGGGCGTGACCGACTAAGGGTTAACTGCCCTTGCAAGGCAGTGGCCATTGTTCTTCTCTGAAAGGAGGTCACGCCGGGTATCATGCTTGGAAGAACCTGGATCACTGCTTGCCGTGTGACTACAGCATCCAAGATTACAGCTGTAAAGGAACACCTACATATCCGGTAACCAACCTCATCTGTTAACTCAGATTGGTCCAACACCTGTATTTGCATTCCTGACTATTATATATATTCTGCGTGTATATGGTGTTGCATCTCGTGCGCCCTTAAGGCGATTAAATATATAATTTAATCTGGCGCTGTTCTTTTGTCTCAATCCACAAGTCCGTGTCTCAGCATAAGGTTATACGCTACCTGGGCAGGTTTCTGGCCCGATATAATCCTGTTAACGGACCAGGCTTGTATCCAACGAGGAACTGGTGGCAGTCTACCAGGCTGGCAGAGCTCTGTTTCACTGGGGCAGTTCAAAGCCTTTCCGAGCGAGTCATGAGCGAGTGTTTTTTCCCCGTCGGAGGTCACGGTGGCCTCCCTCTCTCACTTTCCCATGCGGACAGGTGGTGTATGCGTACAACTGTGCCAAGCTGACCTTACGTACTCTCTCAAGGAGTGTGTAATGTCACATCTTAGTAATCGGTGACGAAAATGTACCGCGTGATGCCAACGTACAGTAATGTCAGGCGGGGCTGCGAGGTGCGGTTAGTCACAGGGCCATTGATTAATGGCCAATGAATAGCAGCTGTCAAAAAATAGGAAACATCCTATTTTTTTGCATCAAACAGGAAACTCCATTCTGGTCAGTTTGGACACCATTTTAATTCCTCTACATACCACATGGCCGTGCAGGTGTATGGTTAGACCGAAACACTAGCGTCGCCTCTGTTATGGAGCGCCTTTAATAAACAGACATATTTAAGCATCATTTATGAGCGTTGTGGTATTCTCATACAGCTCGTGAGCACAGCCTCATTCTTTGCTTGAATACATTTGTTACTTTAGGTCTTTGTGTACCCTGTGAAAGGTACAGCACTATGGAATATGTTGCCGCTGTATAAAGATCAAACATTTTATGACTTCTCCTCACTGATGACCTGCAGCAGCCGCACACTGATAATGAGGCACAACATTGCTTTATACACCAGTCACATCCACAGCCTCATTTACAATTTTGTTGATGTTTCTTTAAATCAGGGATCTCAAACTGCAGCCCTCCAGCTGTTGCAAAACTACAACTCCCACAATGCCCGGACAGCCTACAGCAGGGCATTGTGGGAGTTGTAGTTTTGCAACAGCTGGAGGGCCGCAGTTTGAGATGCCCGCTTTAAATACTTTGACATCACAACTTCCTGCTGGCTCAGCATCTGCACGGAGCAAGGGCTCAAAACCTACTGCATCTCCCCATGTATGCTCAGCATAAGACAGGATATCATACTAGTTAGCTGCCTCTGAGAAAAGCATATCCCATGATGCACTGGGACAGAAAACATGTGAAGCAACAAGTCTCCCATTTGTTGCAGGAAGCAACTGATGCCTATGTGCAACACTTCCATCCTAACCCAACGCTAGTTTCCCCATCTTTTGTTTAGAGGCAAGGTATAGGCTCCATCATCTTGGTAAGCATGCATAGGGTGACACACGCAATAGGTAAAGAGTCCTACACCACTCTACACCAGGCTTGCTGCTGGATGCTGCACCTGATGTACGCCTCGTCAAAATGTAGGCGCAGCTACCAGCTGTCCGTGCGCCTGAAATGAACTCTATGTCAGCCCCCAGCACAAACTGGCATAGAAGATAATAAACGTTTTTGGACCAGCTTCCCTGCCACGCCACCTTTTAAAGAAGGTGGCGAGGCCGGTAGAAAAACTGACCTGTTGAGAAAGACGCACACGTGCATATTCCAACTATAAATGTGGCCCCAAGAAGTTCAGTTTTTGAAAGATTCAGTTTCTGATACTGCTCATAGTTTGCACCTCTGAGGGCTGTTTCTATAGAAAGGGTGTAAACCAGATGGTAAGGGGTCGGTTCTCAGACAGACGACTAGGCGAGGCAAACAGTGGGGCACATTTATTAAGTTTGCCTGTTTTTGGCCAAAAGATCAGACAGGAGTATTTCATTTGTTTGTCTATCTTTTGTCAAGTAAGTTTCACAGCAGTTGATGATTTAGACTTTGAGTATTGCTATTAGGGCTCATGCACACAAACATTTTCTTTCTGTGCCCGTTTCGTTCTTTATGCAGAACCACTTATTTCAATGGTGCCGAGAGGGGAAAAAAAAAAAAAAAAAAAAAAAAAAAAAAAGGCCGCCAAAACAGCACTATGTAAATGTGCCCCAGTGTTCCAGGAGTTGAGATGAAAGTGAGATTACAGACAGGCTGGTAGTTTGCATCACAGGATGAGAAAGATGGCACCAAGAAATTCTTCGTCAGCAGCACATCGCCCTGTATAAACAGGGATGTGCTGCCAACAAACAAGAAAACTGTATGGGGACAAACAACTGTAGCAACAACCCTTCATTAGCAAAGGAGACCTCTTTAATGCCAAGACAGCAATAGTAATGTCAAAGTGACAGCAACACATACGACCAGGAGTAAACTCATGGTAGTTGGCGGTTAAAAAAAACAAACAAACAAAAAAAAAAACACTAAACTGTCAGATGATATTCTTTTTTTTTATACAAATGGCAGGCAGATACCAGAGCTCAAGTCTCTATACACACACATGGTGGTAGTAAAAGAAGAAACTGCTTGTTTTTAACAAGCAGCCTAAAAATTATCCCTTTTGGGCAGTAGCGTTATTTTAACTAGTTCAAGACTGGGACTTGTTCAAGCAGTTCAAGAAATGAAGTACAGTGCAGTTTTGACACAGGTCAACAAACGGGCATTTACAGTGCAGGTTTTGATTGTAGCTAGCTGAAGTTAATCATTTAGATGATTTCTACCTTGCACTGCGATGTTTGACTACACAAACTACATTTAGTCAACTGCATCACAACTGAGCTGTGTGCCTGCGCCTTTACTGCTTCCCTAGGAAGTGGGTTAGTAGCAGATAGGTGCTTCTAATCAAATGTCCTTGATTAATTGAACATCTGCACTAGGGATGAGCGAATCGACTTCGGATGAAACATCCGAAGTAGATTTACATAAAACTTTGTTTGAATACTATACAGAGCGAGCACTCTGTACAGTATTAGGGCTCCTTCACACTTGCGGCAGGACAGATCCAGCAGGCTGGTCTCCCTGTCGGATCCGTCCTTCCGCTGTTTCGTCCCCATTGACTATAATGGGGACGGGGGCTGAGCTCCGGCGCAGCACGGCGAAAGCCGTCGGACTAAAAAGTCCTGCATGTCCGACTTTTTAGTCCGGCGGCTTTCGCCGTGCACCGCCGGAGCTCAGCCCCAGTCCCCATTATAGTCAATGGGGACTGAGCGGCGGTCTGGCGATACAGCGGAAGGACGGATCCGACAGGGAGACCAGCCTGCCGGATCCGTCCTGCCGCAAGTGTGAAGGAGCCCTTAGAATGTATTGGCTCAGATCCCGCATCTGCGCACTGCCTCTCTGGGCCGGACCTAGGGTTGACATACGGGAATAGGAGGGTGGGCAAAGGCAGAAGCTGGGGAGGAGTAACACTGAAAGAAGGCAGAGCAGCCTGGGCTCCTACACAGCGAACGCCGCCCCTGGGCACTTGCGAGTGCTCATTTGCATATGAATTAAACATAGTTTTTCCAGCTTCTACAAGTGTAAAGAAAATAAAAGCTACCATTACATCCAGGTGTGCTACAGGACAATGTAAGCACTGCATATGGTCATATAGTGGTGACAGGTTCTCTAAATGAATGAATTACAAGCTTTACTACATCTTTTCCTATAAAACTATATATCAATCAATCTGCTCAGCTCCTCCTGCTCTGTAACAAGCTGCATTTTCTTATGGTGACAGGTTCCTTTACGCTGGGTTCAGACCTGAGCGTTCTGAAACGAGCGCTCTGTATGCGCGATTGTACGGGCGTTTACAATCGCGCATACAGAGACTGGCGTTCACACATTGTCGCACGTTCCCGAATTTCTCTGTGCGGGAACGCGCGACAAACGCCCAAAAAAAAGTTCAAGCACTCGATCGTACGCGCTGTAAAACGCCCAGGTGAGAACCATTCCCATAGGGAATCATTGGTTCTTGCCTGTTGTGCGTTTTACAGCGCGTAGGAACGCGCTGTAAAACGCTCAGGTGTGAACCCAGCCTTAGGGTCGTGACATCACAATCAGAAAAAGACAGGTGTGGTTCATACGGAAGGATTGCCAGGAGAATAGGGCAGCACCATTTGCAAAGTTGTATCTGAATAAACCACAAGACTTTTGGAACAATGTTCTTTGGACAGATGAGACTAAGGCCTCGTCCAGATTTCCGTTTAAAGCTACTTTCACACTGGCGTTTTTGGCTTTCCATTTACGAGATCCGTTCAGGGCTCTCACCAGCGGTCCAAAACGGATCAGTTTTGCCCTAATGCATTCTAAAAGTAAAAGGATCCGCTCAGAACGCATCAGTTTGCCTCCGTCCCGTCTCCATTCCACGCTGCCAAAACTGAGCCAAACTGATCCATTCTGACACAATGTAAGTCAATTGGGACAGATCCGTTTTCTACGACAATCTGCCACAATAGAAAACGGATCCGTCCTCCATTGACTTTCAACAGTGTTCAAGACTGATCCGTCTTGGCTATGTTAAAGATAATACAAATGGATCAATTCTGAACGGATGAATGCAGTTGTATTATCTGAACGGATCAGTCTGTGCAGATCCACGACGGATCCGCACCAAACGTGAGTGTGAAAGTAGCCTTATACTGACATATGCTGTCCGCGATTTCTATGGACAGCACACGTATCCATTGATTTAAATGTGTCTGCTAACATTTCAGTATTTTTTTAATGACCGTGGGTCAGTAAAAAAATAAATCAGAGACATGCACTACTTTGATCCGTGATGCGGATGAGGCATGCCCATAGAAGTCTATGGATCAGTGTAAATAACGGAAACACCACGGATGTCAGTTTTTCACTGTACACTGACAGGATATCCTTGGGAAATTAATTTTCAGCTGAGCAACGTCACTTAGCAATTACAGAGGACACATGGATGGTAAAAACAGACACACGGATTCTTCACAGACAAAACAGGTGTGCTTTTTTTTCCCACAGACGTGTCACGTCACGTTTGGCAAAAACCAAGCATACCATATCAGCACAGACCATTTGGACTTGTTTTGCACTGTTTGACTACCATGTACTCCAAAGTATTCTAGTCGAATGTGAGGTTATCCATCTGACAAACTAAGCTTGGCCAAAAACGGGTCATGGAACAGGACAATAATCCCAAGCACAAAAGCAAATCTACCACAGAATGGGTGAAAAATATAAAAATCAAGGTGTTGCAAAGGCCCAACCCAATCAAATTTCACACGAGCGAATTGGCCCCGGGTGCATTTAGGGTGCGTTCAGGGAAACTCGCACCATTTTGCAAACAAGTTCAGTCAGTTTTGTCTGCGATTGCGTGCAGTTTTTTTCAGCGTGGGTGCAATGCCTTTGATGCGTTTTTCACACGCGTGATGAAAAATTAAAAGTTTTACAAACAACATCTCCTAGCAACCATCAGCTAAAAGCGCATTGCATCTGCACTTTCTTCCGGATGCAATGCGTATTTCACTGAAGCCCCATTCACCAGCCAGGTTTACATGAAAAACGCTGAATATAGAACGCAGAACTGATGTGTGGGGAAAAAAAAAAAATTACACCGACCCATTAAAATGGGTCACGATTCAGTACGGATGCGTTCACGTCACACATTGTACTCGTGCGGAAAACTCACTTGTGTGAAAGGGGCCTAAGCAGAGGTCGAGATAATGCTTGTACAAGCGTCAGACGCCTATTCAGGCCATTTTACTCCCTGGATAAAGTCTAAGGCGTACAGATACGCCTTAGACTTTTCCCTGCTATTCATCAGCGCAGTGAACGGCACAGGCAGCGCAGCGATGCTGCCTGAAACAACCAATAACCAGGCTCCTTATAGTAAGGAGCTTTGTTATTGGTCAGTTTGAGCGGGCTGCTGGAGCTCATGGCACACCACTCTGAAGTGAGGAAGGAGGCGCGCAATCCTCACTGGCGGGGTAAGTGGCCTTGCTGTGAAATTTAGTGGGGATCTGAGCGCCTTGTTTTAGTCTACAACGAGGAGTCTGAAGCGCCTAGCCGAGCGCAGTCTCTCCTCACTGCTGGGTGCGGTAGTGAAGGCTGCCTCAATAGAAGGTCTAGGGGACCGTCTTCACTACCGCGCTCAGCAGTGAGGAAAAGTGGCTGAGCGCTTCAGACTCATGCTTATAGAAGTCAGCGAGGGTCAACAGGAGACCTCTATACAACCTCCTTAACAGACAGACCTGCCACCCGTAGACCTCTACCTATGTCACCGGTCAGCTTTCCTATGAATCCATCAAGGATAATTCATTGCAGCATGTTCCATTAGATGCTAAACTAGAGATATTGTTTGCTATAAGGATTTCTTCCGTAACGCAGCGCCACACGGTGCGACAAGGACTGCATGTGGCCATTTCCAGCCTCCAGGACATACACAGTCCCTCTGCCAAACGCATGAAGTCTTCGCTGTAAGACTGTATAATCCAATAACCACAGCGGTGGTGGCAATTGTGTGGCATTATCTGGTGGCATGAGATAGGGCAACTGGGTAACGGAAGACGAACTCCTCTTTATAGCAAGATCAAGCATAACACAAAATGACAGCTTCTAGATCAGGGATCAGCAACCTCCGGCACTCCAACTGTTCTGAAACTACAACTCCCAGTATACTCCTTTCACTTCTTTAGGAGTTACAAGAACAGCTGAGCAAGTGTGCATGCTGGGTGCTGTAGTTTCACAGCAGCTGGAGTGCCGAAGGTTGCTGCACCCTAGATCTACAGGTGAGCCTGGTGGTTATCACTAAATATGATATCATCCAGATCCACAACATGTGACTGTGGCAGTGCGAGCACCTGGCACCAGAGGTATGTGCCTAGGTCTTTCACTTGCGCCCTTGGCACCAGCATGCACCACCGTCCATTGTGCCTGTGTCCTGCTCTGCCAGTGTCTCCGGTCTCTTCAGAGTCTACAAACAGCCTTGGTGGCACGACATACCCACCTGAGAGCTCATTTACAAGGACGTAACTTTGGTGGGCAGCAATGGCCACGTGATGGATGGCAAACCACAGTGACCAGCGGCACAGAAACGGCAGCAAAACTTTAAGGGATTGTCCCAAGATCAACACTATTTACCTATCCATACTTGACCCAGAGAACACTAGAACCTGGTAACCAAGGTGGGACCCCCAGCGATCATGTACATGAAGGGGACATGTCTGTTTTAGTAACGACTTGCATTTCCCATACAACAATAATTCTGGGGAATCAATTCTTGTGACTCTATATTGTACCATTCCTCTATTATTCCTACTAGAACTTATGAACAAATTGCTAGTAGCCTGCAATAAAGGTCCAGCGGGGGGTTACCAGTTGACAGCACTGATTGAATAATATCAGGCTGTGCAGTGACACCCCCATCTGGACCTTCACTGCAAACTGTGAGCAAGTCATTCATAACTAATAGCAGAAATAAGAGGAATGGTGCAACATAAAGTCATAAGAATAGATGTTCCAGGACTGTTATTACATGGGGGGTGCAAGTAGTTTCCAAAACAGACAAATCCGGAGAGGTGAGGGGTCCTCTTTAACAACATGTGATAAATATCCTTCTGAGGACAAACCCTTTAAATCACTGCAACAGTGACCTCAGCTAAATTTAAAATTGTCTAAACTTGCTAGACAGTTCTAGAGCACTAGTAATTGTTTCCCTGCATAAATAGCAATCCCTTAATGTTATGTAGGCCTTCGTATTAACTATTTGAATTACTGTAACTTTCGTATTCCTCATTGGCTGAAAATACTTCTCAAAAATGGTAAGGAGTATTTTCTCTTCTAGAAAAAATGTAGCGCGACCTCTGGGCCTAAGAGAACTCTCCACAAATCTCAATGAACTGCAACACCACTGTAAAGAAAAAGGGGCCAGAAGTCCTCCAGAACAAGGCGAGAGACTGGTAATCATGCAGAAAGACTTCAAGCTATTACTGCTTATAGGTGGTTCTACAATAGTGATGGACGAACATCAGCCGGGACGGTTCGAGAATGCAATCAAATGTTTGCGAACCGCAAGTTCTCGGTGGGCCCCATTCACTTTAATGGCATGCTAAACTAAAAAACCTTCAGCTCATGGCAGCCACCAAATACTTTGTACACTTCTACTAATAGTCCCACAACATGGACAGTGACATACTAGAGGGTAGGGATCGACCGATCTTGATTTTTTAGGGCCGATACCGATAATTTGTGAACTTTCAGGCCGATAGCCGATAATTTATACCGATATTCTGGGAATTTTCATTTTTCATTCAGTACTGCCTGTATCCACGAATCTCCTCCTTGCTCACAAAGTCAGATCGCTGTAATCTCGCGATGCGCAGTTCCTTCCCTGAGACTGATGCTAGCACAGGGAAGGAACACTATGCAGGCACTGCGCATGCACGAGTTTGCGCATTGCGAGATTACGGCGATCTGACTTCGTGAGCTAAGAGGAGATTCGTAGATACAGGCGGTGCTGGGTTCCTTCACGTGGGGGCGTGGCAGAACAGTTAGTACAGCCCCTTGGGCTCCTTACCAGGCTGATTTACACACACACACACACACACACACACACACACACACACATCTATATAAAAATCTTTTTTTACACTGAATAAAAGCACTCACAGATATGGGACAGGTATATTGCAGACATGCTAGCGGCGATCTAGCTGTGCATGTCCGCATATCTAGGGGTAAAAAGAGGTGACAGAATCCCTTTAACCCCTTAAGGACCGGGCTCATTTTCACCTTAAGGACCGGGCCATTTTTTGCAAATCTGACCAGTGTCACTTTAAGTGCTCATAACTTTCAAACGCTTTGACTTACCCAGGCCGTTCTGAGATTGTTTTTTCGTCACATATTGTACTTCATGACACTGCTAAAATTGGGTCAAAAAAGTTATTTTTTTTGCATAAAAAAATACATTTTTTACCAAAAATTTTGAAAAATTAGCAAATTTCAAAGTTTCAGTTTCTCTACTTCTGTAATACATAGTAATACCCCCAAAAATTGTGATGACTTTACATTCCCCATATGTCTACTTCATGTTTGTAGCATTTTGGGAATGATATTTTATTTTTTGGGGATGTTACAAGGCTTAGAAGTTTAGAAGCAAATTTTGAAATTTTTGAGAAATCTTCAAAATCCCACTTTTTATGGACCAGTTCAGGTTTGAAGTCATATTGTGAGGCTTAGATAATAGAAACCTCCCAAAAATGACCCCATTCTAGAAACTACACCCCTCAAGGTATTCAAAACTGTTTTTTCAAACTTTATTAACCCTTTAGGTCTTCCACAAGAGTTAATGGCAGATGGAGAAACAATTTTGAAATTTCTATTTTTTGGAAAATTTTCCAATATAATAAATTTTTTCCAGGAGTAAAATAAGGGTTAACTGCCAAACAACACTCAAAATGGGTTGCCCTGATTCTGTAGTTTGCAAAAACACCCCATATGTGGTCGTAAACTACTGTTTGGCCGAACGGTAGCACATAGAAGGAGGGGAACACCATATGGGTTTTGGAAGGCAGATTTTGCAGGACTGGTTTTGTTTATACCATGTCCCATTTGAAGCCCCCTGTTGCACCCCTAGAATAGAAATTTCAAAAAAGTGACTCCATCTAAGAAAGTACACCCCTCAAGGTATTCAAAACTGGGTTTACAAACTTTGTTAACCCTTTAGGTGTTCCACAAGAGTTAATGGCAGATGGAGAAACAATTATGAAATTTCAATTTTTTGGAAAATTTTCCAATATAATCAATTTTTTCTAGGAGTAAAACAAGGGTTAACTGCCAAACAACACTCAAAATGGGTTGCCCTGATTCTGTAGTTTGCAAAAACACCCCATATGTGGTCGTAAACTACTGTTTGGCCGAACGGTAGCACATAGAAGGAGGGGAACACCATATGGGTTTTGGAAGGCAGATTTTGCAGGACTGGTTTTGTTTATACCATGTCCCATTTGAAGCCCCCTGTTGCACCCCTAGAATAGAAATTTCAAAAAAGTGACTCCATCTAAGAAAGTACACCCCTCAAGGTATTCAAAACTGGGTTTACAAACTTTGTTAACCCTTTAGGTGTTCCACAAGAGTTAATGGCAGATGGAGAAACAATTATGAAATTTCAATTTTTTGGAAAATTTTCCAATATAATCAATTTTTTCTAGGAGTAAAACAAGGGTTAACTGCCAAACAACACTCAAAATGGGTTGCCCTGATTCTGTAGTTTGCAGAAACACCCCATATGTGGTGGTAAACTACTATTTGGCTAAACGGCAGGACATAGAAGAAGGGGAACGCCATACGGTTTTTGGAAGGCAGATTTTGCTGGACTGGTTTATTTACACCATGTACCCTTTCAAGCCCCCTGATGCACCCCTAGAGTAGAAACTCCATAAAAGTGACCCCATCTAGGAAACTACGGGATAAGGTGGTTGTTGTTTTGGGACTATTTTTGGGGTAAATTTGATATTTGGTTGCTCTATATTACTCTTTTTTGAGGCAATGTAACAAAAAAATTAAAATCTAAAATTGTTTCTACATTCGCTATTTAGTTTTGTGGAACACCTAAAGGGTTAACATAGTTTGTAAAGTAACTTTTGAATACCTTGAGGGGTGTAGTTTCTTAGATGGGGTCACTTTTTTGGAGTTTCTAGTCTGGGCTACATCAGGGGGGGCTTCTAATGGGACATGGTGTCAAAAAAAAAACTGTCCATCAAAATCTGCCTTCCAGAAACCGTATGGCGTTCCCTTCGTTCTATGCCCTGCCGTGCGGCTATATAGCCATTTACGACCACATATGGGGTGTTTCTGCAAACGACAGAATCGGGGCAATAAATATTTAGTTTTGTTTGGCTGTTAACCCTTGCTTTATTACCGGCAAAATGGATTTAAATTGAAATTTTGCCCAAAAATAGGTGTTTTGGCACAGTTTTTATTTTATATTTTTAACACCGTTCATCCGAGGCGTTTGGTCAAAAGTTATTTTTATAGCGACGACTTTTACGCACGCGACGATGCCCAATATGTATGGCTCTCAGACTTTGGGGACACTAAGCAGGCATCCTAAAACTGCGGCCCTCCAGATGTTGTAAAACTACAATTCCAACCATGCCCTGCTGATGGCTGTAGGTTGTCTGGGCATGCTGGGAGTTATAGTTTTACAACATCTGGAGGGCCGCAGTTTGAGGATGCCTGCACTAAAACTAATATTTTTGGGGGAAAGAAAAATAGTTTTCGTGTCTCCAAAGTCTGAGAGCCATAGTGTTTTATGTTCTCTAGTGAACTGTTGGGGATTATAAAAATTTAGTACTCCATGGAAGTGTGATACTCCCTGAAGCAATCGATAACGCAGAGGCCCGGATGATCGGGGCACGTGTCGCACTGAGTGGTGGTGTCCTTCCGTATCCCCCTCCTGCGACACACTCTGCACTTTTTTGGGGTTCGTCCCTTCTTTCCAGTATGGGGGACCACACCTGGAAAGTGTTGGCCAGGGACGATCCGGGCGCCTCCAGTTCCCGAGGTACTCCGGCCTGCTCTTTCCCGGTCCGAAAAGATCAGGTCCTTGAGGACTGCCTCATAGAATTGGAGGAATGTCCCTGTGCTGCCAGCGCTTCGGGATAGTACAAAAGAGTTGTACATGGCAACCTGCACCAAGTAGACCGCAACTTTTTTGTACCATGCCCGGGTTTTGCGCATGGCGTTATATGGCGTGAGGACTTGATCCGAGAGATCAACTCCTCCCATATACCGATTGTAGTCGACGATACAATCGGGCTTGAGGACCGTTGCCGCGGTACCTCGCACAGGGACTGGGGTGGTGCCGTTACCGTGGATTGTGGACAGCATAAGGACATCCCTCTTGTCCTTATACCTGACCAGCAACAGGTTTCCACTGGTAAGTGCACGGGTCTCACCCCTGGGGATAGGTACCTGGAGGGGGTAGGCAGGGAGGCCGCGCTGATTTTTCCGCACGGTCCCACAAGCGAACGTAGATCTGGCGGCAAGGGACCTGAACAAGGGAATGCTGGTATAAAAGTTATCCACGTACAAGTGGTAACCATTATCCAGCAGTGGGTACATAAGGTCCCACACGAGTTTCCCGCTAACACCCAGAGTGGGGGGACATTCTGGGGGTTGAATACGGGAATCTCGCCCCTCGTACACACAAAATTTGTAAGTGTACCCTGAGGTACTCTCACAAATTTTGTATAGCTTCACGCCATACCTCGCTCGCTTTGTGGGAATATATTGGCGGAAACTGAGTCTCCCCTTGAACGCAATGAGCGACTCATCAACCGCGACCTCCCTTCCAGGTACGTAGGCCTGCTGAAATGTGGCCCCAAAGTGATCGATGACAGGCCGTATCTTATACAGCCGGTCATAGGCAGGATCACCTCGGGGTGGACATGCTGCATTATCGGAATAATGCAGACATTTCCGGATGGCCTCAAACCGGGAGCGTGTCATGACCATACTGTACAGTGGGGTCTGGTACAGGACGTCCCCACTCCAGTATTGCCCGACACTGGGTTTTTGGACTAGACCCATATGCAGCACGAGGCCCCAAAATGTCCTCATTTCGGCTGCACTGACCGGCGTCCAGCCACCGGGTCTAGCCAAAACTGAGCCTGGGTTTTGAGCGACGAACTGTTGGGCGTACAGATTCGTCTGCTCCACCATCAAATTCACCAGTGGGTTACTGAAAAAAAAACTAAAATAGTCAATTTCAGTAAACCCCACTGTGGGAATCTGGATTCCAGGATTGCCAGCGAAATCCGGAATCTCAGGCTCAAAGTCCACTGGGGGACACCAGCTAAGTTCATCGGCAGGGGTCTCCGGTGAACTTATTTGGTGGGCCGGGAAACCAGTACGAACCCCAGGGCGGCTCGTACTAGGGTGGGCCACAGGATCCCTAGCATGTGCGGCCCCTGGCTCCGCCTGGCGGCGTCTCCGCCGCCTTGGTGGCTCATCGTCATCCGATGATGATGAGGAGGATGCTGATGATAAGAGGAATGTGGGGTCATCCTCATCCTCACTGGGGCTCTCGGAGTCGGAGGCAATCTGGGCATATGCCTCCTCGGCCGAGAACACCCGGCGGGCCATGGGTGTGTGTGCGTGTAGGTGTGCGTGTGTGTAAAACTTTATTATATGTGCGTGTGTGTGGGGGCAACGGGTGTTCGCGTACTAAAAAAAGGAAAAAAGGGCAAGTGTTAGGAAAAAAAAAAAGTTGCTGATTAGCGGTACAACGCTGATCAGTGGTGGGGCAGGCGATGCGCTAACAGTGGACGGACGCTAAAAAGTGCCGACCAGTCAGCGAACGCAGAAAAAAAAGTGGTGGTGAGGGGGCTAGTGGTGGTGGTGGGGGGGGGGGGGGGGGTTGGGGGGAGTGGTGGGGGGATGGGTGGAGGGGCTGGTGGTGGTGGGGGGCAAGTGGCAGGGGGGGGGTCTGGGGTCTGATAGATGGATCAAAAAAAGTTGTGTGTAAAAGTTAAAAGTTTTTTTTTTTTTTTTTTTTTTCCTAACTAACTTTTCCCTTCTTTCCCTGCCTAACGATGCCTCTCCCTCACTGACCCTAACCTACCTGGGTGGCGATGGGTGCAGGAGGGTGATGGATGGCGATTAGGGGGACACAGGAGCTGGTGCTGGACGATGCTGCCGGGTGCTCGTGCAGAACAGGAAGAGGAGGGGAGAGAGGAGCGCAGGAAGTTTGAATCTCGCGCCTCTCTCCCCTGCACCAATCAGCACCCTGGACAGCAGTGTTCAGCACCAGGGCCAGCACCGCCTCCTCAAATCCTCGGACTGCGATTGGTGGTGTATAATTACGCCACCGATCGCAGTCTTTTTCCGGTTCATCGGGTCACCGGACACCCGAATGGACCGGAAACGCAGAAAACCGCAGGTCTGAATTGACCTGCGGTTTTCTGCGATCGCCGATACGGGGGGGTCAAATGACCCCCCCTGCGTTGTTACGGGATGCCGGCTGAATGATTTCAGCCGAAATCCCGTTCCGATTAACCCCCGCGGCGCCGGAATGCCGATTTTAAGTCAGGACGTACCGGTACGCCCTTGGTCCTTAAGGACTCGGGAAATAGGGCGTACCGGTACGCCCTGTGTCCTTAAGGGGTTAATCAGGGGACGTTTGTATGCGTCTTAAAAAGGGAAATTCTCTGAAATGTGCCCTGATGGAGCCTAGAAATTTTTTATTTTAGGTCACGGGAGTACGGGCCTTAAAAATTAGGTATTCGCCCAACATAAATTCTGATTATGTGGCTCGAGGTACATTATGTAGTCAATGGATATCAATTTTACTGCAGGCCAGTACAAATACAGGCCAAATACATATGTTTAAAATAACTAAAAATATAAAATTGGATTAAAAACCATGGCTAACGAAATCCCCCCTCTTGAAAAAAAAAAAAAAACAATGATAATAGTTGAAACACATGGTTGTCACAGGTGTTGAATTCCTCCGAGGCCCAAAACATTAAGCATTCAACGGACAGAAAAGGCCTTATATGCCTCATTTACATAAGAAAGGGACCATTCTTTGTTCTTTGTGTTGTAGGATGTGTGTGGGCTGGCATGAGGAAATTCAATTAAACATGGTCATCACAGGTGTTGAATTCCAACGAGATCCATGCCTCATTCATTTTTAGAAATGTGAGGTAGTCTACACTGTCGTAAGCTAAGCGAGCGCGCTTATCTGTCACGATCCCCCCTGCTGCGCTGAACATCCTTTCGGACAGGACACTGGACTAGGGGCAAGCCAAGCGTGCCATGGCAAATTGCCAAGCTCTGGTCACAGGTCAAGCCTGCACACCCAGCAGTTCCGGGGTTCCTCGCTTATCAGAGCGTCCACATCGGCCGTTAACCCAATGTAGTCGGACACCTGTTGGTCTAGGCGCTCCCTGAGGCTGGATCCGGAGGGCGGCTGTCGATGGGTTGGCTAAAATAATGATCTCATATCCCAAGTGACCAACGCATCTTCAAACAGCCCTCTTCTTGCATGTGCTGTTGGATTGGTACCCGCAACTGTTTCTCTGCCAGTGCCCGCAAACGCAGAATGCAGCATTTCCCGAAGCAAGGCCTGGAAGTGCAGCATTCTGACAGCCCTCTGTGATGCTGGTAACATGTCCGCCATTTTGTGTTTGTACCGGGGGTCTAAGTACGTTGCCACCCAGTACTGGTCCTTGCCCTTTATGCTTTTTATATGGGGGTCCCTCTTCAAACACTGGAGCATGAAGGCCCCCATTTGCACTAAACTCAAAGCGTTGGAGTGGCCTGGCTCCTGCTCATCGTCCAGTATAATGTCATCCTCGGTTTCCTCCCCCCAGCCACGGACAACACCAGGGATGCCAGAAAGGTTTAAAGCATGCTCTTCTTGCTCCTCCTCCTCTGCCCCACCCTCCTCTTCAGACTCCTGTTGACTTGTCTCGGATGGAGACCCCCCGGCAATTCATCCAGCATTGAGACTTCTTGCTGCTCCTCGACAGCTTGATCAATGACACGACGCAATGCACGCTCCAGTTTGGTGATCTCATCAAATGGCTGCAGAAGTCTGCATGCATCGTGCATGATCAGCCACTGGCGTGGTGAAAAAAAGCCAAGCTCCCCAGAACCTGTCCTGCCGCAGAGTTTGTACAGGTAGTCGTTAATGGCACGTTGCTGCTGGAGCAGCCTATCAAGCATATACAAGGTGGAGGTCCAGCACGTCGGGCAGTCACAAATCAGACGTCTGGCGGGCAGGTGGTGTCGCCGCTGAACGTCAGCAAGGCGAGCCATGGCCGTGTAAGATTGCCTAAAATGGCCAGAGATTTTCCTGGCCTGCCGCAAGACGCCCTAGAGTATATGGCAACGAATCGCTGCACGACTAAGTTTAGGACGTGTGCAATTTTGCCCTGTTTCAGCACGCTCAGCAGATTGTTGGGCACAGTTGTTGCACACCACTTTACCACTTTACCAACTGTCAAATTGAGCGGGGTTAGCCACTGATCGGCCTGTGACCGCAAAACTGAAAGGAGTGCAGGACCGATGTGGCTCTTGGCTTCCAGGCACAACAGCCGCTGCACAGCAACAGCTCACCTGGCACATCGAATAGGTTCTGGGGAGCTTAGGGGGCGCAGCAGAAGAGGCGGTAGCAGTGGAAAAGGAGGAGTCCGCCGAGGAGGAGACGGAGAATGGAGTAGAAGAGGCAGGCCTGCATGCAATCCGTAGCGGTAACACCAAATCCACACGGGGGGCCACATGTTGCATGCTTGACAGCCATCAGAAGGTTCACCCAGTGGGCAGTAAAAGTTATGTACCTTTCCTGCCTGTGTTTGCTAGACCACGTGTCCGTGGTCAGATTATCTTAGCACCGACACTGTGTGCCAGAAAAACAAACATTCACTTGCCGCTGATCCAACTAAAATTGGTCATAATATGGCATGCAAAAATACAGTTATATCATTGAAGACCATGAGAAAGATCTTTTTATATACAAATATAGGAATCAGCATCAATCTGTCCCAATTTTAAATGTTATTTTTATAATTTTATACATTTTATTTTAATTTATGAAGATGTTAATGTAGTACATACCATAATGGTTGAAACAGATAATGTCAAGATATAGCCATATAGGTACAATAGAGAGTGTATTTATGTGATGAGAAACTATAAAATGATATCTCTGCAAGGCAATCACGAACAGTAAATCTGTTTACACCACAAGTCCACAAGAGTAAAAGGAACACTCAGTATAAAAAACACACATGCACCCAAAAAACCGCATGGAAAACGCATGCATAAAAACCGCATGTACAATCCTTATTTCTAAAAGGAAATCCAGTCTTCCATAGTTTGGGTGCTCTCTCGGAAATAAAAGGCGGAGGTAAACAGCTAATTCCTGAAAAAACTCATCTGGGCCAGATTGGACACCTGTAAAGAGCACCTCCGCAATCATAAGCATGGCCACGCGATGAAAATTGAAATTACAGGACAGAGAAAAGACTACCGGAACAAGAATCCACAGACCGAAAAGGTACCTTTCTCTGTATTGCGCCGGAAGACAGGTACGGACGAAGCAGAGACGCAAGTCCCGTCCCAACTCTCGCAATAATTCGGGTAAGCCGCTAGGAGTACGGAGCATGACGCCGGCATTGTCCAGCGCCGCCCAACCCTCACTTGAACTATATATCAACACCGAGGAAGGTAAGAGGAATTTTACCTAGAAATATATTGACCATTAATGTGGGCCTAAGTATTACCAACGGCTATTAGGAATACGATAGTACAAGAGACTTTACACTTTGAAGTAATCTATGGGATCTAAGGATCTGATTATCGATATAGCCACATTTCAGATATTTATCTGTATTTATATGCAGACTTATATCTATGGGACTCTAATCTACACTATCAAGAATTTTGGTACCATATAGCCAGTAGATTATTGTGTGAAACAGCAACTACTCAGGCAGTGTCTACTAAACTGTGTGGACTTTGACATATATAAGAAGTGCTGCAAGGAGTATATTGCATTCTCTATTTGAGGTTAGAGCATTTTATAATGATATGCTATACATGTGTGAATCATACAACTGTTTGATTTGATACAATTTTAGATTGTATAAGACCAAATGAAGTGTGCTCACCCATTATTTTAATATTTTATATATATCTCTATCTATCTATATCTATCTGGGATGCCCTTCTGGGGGAGAAATATTTCCTTTCGGGGACCTTCCATTGCAGTGTGCCAATGGCCACAAATTTTCTAAAGGCCTCTGAGTCTACCAGTTTATATGGCAGGAGTTGGAGGCCTAGCAGTTCTGACAAGCCAGCAGTCAGCCTATGAGCAAGAGGGTTATCCGGCGTCATCTTTTTACGCTCGAACATTTGGGCCACGAAAGCCCGCCTTTTGCCAGATGAACACAACGACGGAGCAGAGAGGAGAAGAGGCAGGGCGTGGAGCGCCGGGAGTGTGGCTTTGTGGGTTCTGACGGTGTTGCTTCCACTGGTCCTGGGAGCGCAAGATGTGACTATGCATGGCTCGCTTCAGATACATTTGCAGTCTGCTTTTTGCCTCCTGTGCACTTTAAGTTATGCCTGCTTCTGCTCTCTATCTGCTGCTCCATCTCTCCCTCTGAACTCCCGTCTTTCTCTCTTGTGGGCATCCATCGACACATCATCGTCCCATTTACCACCACTGACATTAGAGATCTCGGAGTAGGCAGCAACAGCGGGGACCACCCTCCTTGGGCTGATCTGGGTACTGGGCACGCACCTTCTGCAACTTCCCACTTAGGCTCCGGCCTGATGCACCTGCCTGACCCCTACCACCCCTGTAGAATGGCCTGCCTCTCAGTGCTCCAGACTAAAAAAAAATCCTGGTAGCCATTGGCTCCTGAACTGAAAAATTTAGGAGCCAAATCGAAACCGAATCAAAATTTTGGCATCATGACAACGCTACTCCGATCAGATCGGCATAGGGTTGTTTTGATACCAAAATTTTGATTCACTTTCATCACCATAAAAAAGCATTGCGATACTCAATACTGCGCCAAAAAAAAAAAAAAAAGCGTGCATTTCGCATTTTATGAAATGTTCGGCCCATAATAGAACAGTCCTATCCTATTTTTTGGGGTGACAAGATGACTAAAAAATGGTGAATGCTCACCGCATAGGAGATATTTTTTAATAATTTAATAGTTTGGACAGCGCTATGTAATATGTTTATTTATTCTTTATATATTTTATATGTAAAATTGGGAAAGGGGGGGATTTAAACTTAATATTTTAGGGTACTTTCACACTAGTGTTTTTCTTTTCCGGCATAGAGTTCCGTCCTAGGGGCTCAATATCAGAAAAGAACTGATCAGGCATATCCCCCATGCATTCTGAATAGAGAGCAATCCATTCAGGATGTCTTCAGTTCAGTCATTTTGACTGATCAGGCAAAAGATAAAACCGCAGCATGCTATGGTTTTATCTCAGACGAAAAAAAACTGAAGATTTCCCTGAATGCCGGATCCAGCATTTTTTCCCATAGGAATGTATTAGTGACGGATCTGGCATTCAAAATACCGGAATGCACCCGCACTAAATCCGGACCCATTCACTTCTATGGGGCTGTGCACATGAGGGGTGATTTTCACACATCACTTGTGCGTTGCGTGAAAATCGCAGCATGCTCTATGTTGTGCGTTTTTCACGCAACGCAGGCCCCATAGAAGCTAATGGGGCTGCGTGAAAATCGCAAGCATCCGCAAGCAAGTGCGGATGCGGTGCGATTTTCACTCATGGTTGCTAGGATGAAAGTCTATTCACTGTATTATTTTCCCTTATAACATGGTTCTAAGGGAAAATAATAGCATTCTTTAACCACTTCAGCCCCGCTAGGTGAAACCCCCTTCATGACCAGAGCACTTTTTACACTTCGGCACTACACTACTTTCACCGTTTATCGCTCGGTCATGCAACTTACCACCCAAATGAATTTTACCTCCTTTTCTTCTCACTAATGGAGCTTTCATTTGGTGGTATTTCATTGCTGCTGGCATTTTTACTTTTTTTGTTATTAATCAAAATGTAACGATTTTTTTGCAAAAAAATGACATTTTTCACTTTCAGCTGTAAAATTTTGCAAAAAAACGACATCCATATATACATTTTTCACCAAATTTATTGTTCTACATGTCTTTGATAAAAAAAAAATGGTTTGGGTAAAAGTTATAGCATTTACAAACTATGGTACAAAAATGTGAATTTCCGCTTTTTGAAACAGCTCTGACTTTCTGAGCACCTGCCATGTTTCCTGAGGTTCTACAATGCCCAAACAGTAGAAACCCCCCACAAATGACCCCATTTCAGAAAGTAGACACCCTAAGGTATTCGCTGATGGGCATAGTGAGTTCATAGAACTTTTTATTTTTTGTCACAAGTTAGCGGAAAATGATGATTATTTTTATTTATTTATTTTTTCTTACAAAGTCTCATATTCCACTAACTTGCGACAAAAAATAAAAAATTTTAGGAACTCACCATGCCCCTCACAGAATACCTTGGGGTGTCTTCTTTCCAAAATGGGGTCACTTGTGGGGTAGTTATACTGCCCTGGCAATTTAGGGGCCCAAATGTGTGAGAAGAACTTTGCAATCAAAATGTGTAAAAAATGCCCTGCAAAATCCGAAAGGTGCACTTTGGATTATGTGCCCCTTTGCCCACCTTGGCAGCAAAAAAGTGTGACACATCTGGTATCGCCGTACTCAGGAGAAGTTGGGCAATGTGTTTTGGGGTGTCATTTTACATATACCCATGCTGGGTGAGAAAAATATCTTGGTCAAATGCCAACTTTGTATAAAAAAATGGGAAAAGTTGTCTTTTGCCAAGATATTTCTCTCACCCAGCATGGGTATATGTAAAATGACAGCCCAAAACACATTCCCCAACTTCTCCTGAGTACGGCAATACCACATGTGTGACACTTTTTTGATGCCAAGGTGGGCAAAGGGGCACATATTCCAAAGTGCACCTTTCAGATTTTGCAGGCCATTTTTTACACATTTTGATTGCAAGGTACTTCTCACACATTTGGGCCCCTAAATTGCCAGGGCAGTATAACTACGCCACAAGTGACCCCATTTTGGAAAGAAGACACCCCAAGGTATTCCGTGAGGGGCATGGCGAGTTCCTAGAATTTTTTATTTTTTGTCACAAGTTAGCGGAAAATGATGATTTTTTTTTTTTCTCTTTTTTCCTTACAAAGTCTCATATTCCACTAACTTGCGACAAAAAATAAAAAATTCTAGGAACTCGCCATGCCCCTCACGGAATACCTTGGGGTGTCTTCTTTCCAAAATGGGGTCACTTGTGGCGTAGTTATACTGCCCTGGCAATTTAGGGGCCCAAATGTGTGAGAAGTACCTTGCAATCAAAATGTGTAAAAAATGGCCTGCAAAATCTGAAAGGTGCACTTTGGAATATGTGCCCCTTTGCCCACCTTGGCATCAAAAAAGTGTCACACATGTGGTATTGCCGTACTCAGGAGAAGTTGGGGAATGTGTTTTGGGCTGTCATTTTACATATACCCATGCTGGGTGAGAGAAATATCTTGGCAAAAGACAACTTTTCCCATTTTTTTATACAAAGTTGGCATTTGACCAAGATATTTTTCTCACCCAGCATGGGTATATGTAAAATGACACCCCAAAACACATTGCCCAACTTCTCCTGAGTACGGCGATACCAGATGTGTCACACTTTTTTGCTGCCAAGGTGGGCAAAGGGGCACATAATCCAAAGTGCACCTTTCGGATTTTGCAGGGCATTTTTTACACATTTTGATTGCAAAGTTCTTCTCACACATTTGGGCCCCTAAATTGCCAGGGCAGTATAACTACCCCACAAGTGACCACATTTTGGAAAGAAGACACCCCAAGGTATTCCGTGAGGGGCATGGCGAGTTCCTAGAATTTTTAATTTTTTGTCGCAAGTTAGTGGAATATGAGACTTTATAAGGAAAAAAGAAAAAAAAAGAAAAATCATAATTTTCCGCTAAATTGTGACAAAAAATAAAAAATTCTAGGAACTCGCCATGCCCCCCACGGAATACCTTGGGGTGTCTTCTTTCCAAAATGGGGTCACTTGTGGCGTAGTTATACTGCCCTGGCAATTTAGGGGCCCAAATGTGTAAGAAGTACCTTGAAATCAAAATGTGTAAAAAATGGCCTGCGAAATCCGAAAGGTGCCCCTTTGCCCACCTTGGCTGCAAAAAAGTGTCACACATCTGGTATCGCCGTACTCAGGAGAAGTTGGGGAATGTGTTTTGGGGTGTCATTTTACATATACCCATGCTGGGTGAGAGAAATATCTTGGCAAAAGACAACTTTTCCCATTTTTTTATACAAAGTTGGCATTTGACCAAGATATTTTTCTCACCCAGCATGGGTATATGTAAAATGACACCCCAAAACACATTCCCCAACTTCTCCTGAGTACGGCGATACCACATGTGTGACACTTTTTTGCAGCCTAGATGCGCAAAGGGGCCCAAATTCCTTTTAGGAGGGCATTTTTAGACATTTGGATCCCAGACTTCTTCTCACACTTTCGGGCCCCTAAAAAGCCAGGGCAGTATAAATACCCCACATGTGACCCCACTTTGGAAAGAAGACACCCCAAGGTATTCAATGAGGGGCCTGGCGAGTTCCTAGAATTTTTTTTTTTTTTGCATAAGTTAGCGGATATTGATTTTTTTTTGTTTTTTTTCTCACAAAGTCTCACTTTCCGCTAACTTAGGTCAAAAATTTCAATCTTTCATGGACTCAATATGCCCCTCACGGAATACCTTGGGGTGTCTTCTTTCCGAAATGGGGTCACATGTGGGGTATTTATACTGCCCTGGCTTTTTAGGGGCCCTAAAGCGTGAGAAGAAGTCTGGAATATAAATGTCTAAAAATGTTTACGCATTTGGATTCCGTGAGGGGTATGGTGCGTCCATGTGAGATTTTATTTTTTGACACAAGTTAGTGGAATATGAGACTTTGTAAGAAAAAACAAAAACAAAAAATTTCCGCTAACTTGTGCCCAAAAAAATGGCTGAATGGAGCCTTACCAGGGGGGGAGTGATCAATGACAGGGGGGTGATCAATGACAGGGGGGTGATCAATGACAGGGGGGTGATCACCCATATAGACTCCCTGATCACCCCCCTGTCATTGACCACCCCCCCTGTAAGGCTCCATTCAGACATCCGCATGATTTTTTACGGATCCATGGATACATGGATCGGATCCACAGAACGCATGCGGACGTCTGAATGGAGCCTTACAGGGGGGTTATCAATGACAGGGGGTGATCAGGGTAATCAGGGTGATCACCCCCCCTGTCACTGATCACCCCCCCTGTAAGGCTCCATTCAGACATCCGCATGATTTTTTACAGATCCATGGATACATGGATCGGATCCACAGAACGCATGCGGACGTCTGAATGGAGCCTTACAGGGGGGTTATCAATGACAGGGGGTGATCAGGGTAATCAGGGTGATCACCCCCCTGTCACTGATCACCCCCCCTGTAAGGCTCCATTCAGACATCCGCATGATTTTTTACGGATCCATGGATACATGGATCGGATCCACAGAACGCATGCGGACGTCTGAATGGAGCCTTACAGGGGGGTTATCAATGACAGGGGGTGATCAGGGTAATCAGGGTGATCACCCCCCTGTCACTGATCACCCCCCCCTGTAAGGCTCCATTCAGACATCCGCATGATTTTTTACGGATCCATGGATACATGGATCGGATCCACAGAACGCATGCGGACGTCTGAATGGAGCCTTACAGGGGGGTTATCAATGACAGGGGGTGATCAGGGTAATCAGGGTGATCACCCCCCCTGTCACTGATCACCCCCCCTGTAAGGCTCCATTCAGACATCCGCATGATTTTTTACGGATCCATGGATACATGGATCGGATCCACAAAACGCATGCGGACGTCTGAATGGAGCCTTACAGGGGGGTTATCAATGACAGGGGGTGATCAGGGTAATCACCCCCCTGTCACTGATCACCCCCCCTGTAAGGCTCCATTCAGACATCCGCATGATTTTTTACGGATCCATAAAACGCATGCGGACGTCTGAATGGAGCCTTACAGGGGGGTTATCAATGACAGGGGGGTGATCAGGGAGTGTATATGGGTGATCACCCGCCTGTCATTGATCACCCCCTGTAAGGCTCCATTCAGATGTCCGCATGTGTTTTGCGGATCCGATCCATGTATCCATGGATCCGTAAAAATCATGCGGACATCTGAATGGTGCCTTACAGGGTGGTGATCAATGACGGGGGTGATCAATGACAGGGGGTGATCAGGGAGTGTATATGGGTGATCACCCGCCTGTCATTGATCACCCCCCTGTAAGGCTCCATTCAGACGTCCGTATGCTTTTTGCGGATCCGATCCATGTATCCGTGGATCCGTAAAAATCATACGGACGTCTGAACGGAGCCTGACAGGGCGGTGATCAATGACAGGGGGGTGATCAGGGAGTTTATATGGGGTGATCAGGGGTTTATAAGGGGTTAATAAGTGACCGGGGGGGGGGGGGGGGGGGTGTAGTGTAGTGTAGTGTGGTGTTTGGTGGGACTGTACTGACCTACCTGAGTCCTCTGGTGGTCGATCCTAACAAAAGGGACCACCAGAGGACCAGGTAGGAGGTATATTAGACGCTGTTATGAAAACAGCGTCTAATATACCTGTTAGGGGTTAAAAAATTCGGATCTCCAGCCTGCCAGCGAGCGATCGCCGCTGGCAGGCTGGAGATCCACTCGCTTACCTTCCGTTCCTGTGTGCGCGCGTTCACAGGAAATCCCGGCCCTCGCGAGATGACGCGTATATGCGTCGTTGAGCGCAGGGCTGCCACCTCCGGAACGCACATGTGCGTTAGGCGGTCCGGAGGTGGTTAATACAGAATGCATAGTAGAAGGTCAATATAATTAACATTGGTGGCGCAGTGCGCCCCCCCATCACCCCAGTATGATAAACATTGGTGGCGCAGTGCGCACCCCCCCCAACACCCCAGTATAATAAACATAGGGGGGCGCAGTGTGCCCCCCTCAATATAATAAACATTGGTGGCGCAGTGTACACCCCCCCCAGTATAATAAACATTGGTGGTGCAGTGTGCCCCCCCTCAATATAATGAACATTGGTGGCGCAGTGGGCAGTGCCAATGAGGGTTAAAAAATTATATATATATATATATATATATATTAACTCACCTCCTCCAATTGATCCTCTCCTGTTCTTTCTTCAGGACCTGTGGTGACATCACTGTGCTCATCACATGATTCATCACCATGGTAATGGGCCATGTGATGAGCTCAGTGACGTCACCACAGGTCCTGAAGAAAGAACAGGAGACCGGCAGCTACGCGATCAACTGGAGGAGGCGAGTTAATTTTTTAACCTTCATTGGCACTTCCCACTGTGCCACCAATGTTTCTTATACTGGGGTGTTGGGGGGGGGGCACACTGTGCCACCAATGTTTCTTATACTGGGGTGTTGGGGGGGGGCACACTGTGCCACCAATGTTTCTTATACTGGGGGGGGGGGCACACTGTGCCACCAATGTTTCTTATACTGGGGGGGGAGGCACACTGTGCCACCAATGTTTCTTATACTGGGGTGTTGGGGGGCCACACTATGCCACCAATGTTTCTTATACTGGGGTGTTGGGGGGCCACACTGTACAGGGAGTCTAAGAAAGAATCGAATGAGTCACTAAGTCGGATCTTTAGTTCTTTTCACCTGCGACTCATTCGATTCTTTCTCCCTGTACTTGTCAGTGACTCAGAGATGCTAGTGCTTGCCTTGCCTCAGCTCTGATTGGTTGGTGGGCGGGGAGGGGCTGGCAGAAGCAGCTTCCACTCTAGGATCAGATTACACTCCTCCCGAGCCCCTCCCCTCCCTGCTGCCAGCGTCTCTGCTGTTGTGTGCTGTGACCGAGCCGACTGAGAAGAACGGGGCAGAGAATTTATCATCTCCTGTGCCCGCCGCTGTTCTACTGCAGAGCTGCCGCGGAGGGGCTAGTCGCAAATGGCGACAAGACTAAAAAGTCTTGTCGCCAATTGTAAATTCTAAGTCGCATTGGCGACCATTTTGGTCGCCATCTGGAGCCCTGCCTCTTCCTCTGTCACAGGGTCATTTTAAAAATCACAGGCAAAGTCCCTATAGAAGAGCAGTATTTGTGGAAGAAGGTATATCACACCCCTGCCCCATTAGTTTTTGGGGGGGCAACTGGTATATCGCACCAGTAGAAATTATTTGTTCCAATGGCGTTTGGCACTCTGTGTAGCTGCAGTATCGCAGCAGAACCGCACACAACTGCTGCACAATACGCTTTCCAGGTTAGAAAGAATATTATAAGTATATTACACCCCTCAGTAAGTCACACCTATACCAGTCCTGAAAAGAACTTTTGTGGTCCTAATAGCTAGCATTTGGTGTTCCTAACAGTCGGTCCCTGCGCCACACAGCAACCATCTTCCTACACTGACAAAAGACTGAATGTAAAATGGAGCCCAGATCAGGTTTATTTATAAAAGGTAGGGGGTATGTCCATGTCTCAATTGGCTGTCCTGTACCACGTGATGGATGTGTCATGGGTCAAAGTTCTTCACAATGTAAAAGAATATGGCTATATGTTCACCCGTTCAGTGAAGGTGTAAAGTTTGCCACGAAACAACCGCCGGGCGAACCGCAAGGCAGTCTCTATTCTACAAGCTTTCGATTTGTGGGGTATACTTATTATTATACATTATGGCTTTATTTTATTGTTGAATAAATGACCGCTTGGACTCTGTTGTATGTAGTTAATCTTTTTAAGAACCAAGGGGGAGTATATTGGTCGATTTACCGGTATATACGATATATAGCAGTATTTAAAAAAAAACACTATATGGCAATATCATAATTTCTCAATTACTGTGGTATTTTCATGCCCGCTTCCACCCTTGGCTCCCTTCCCCACCAATCAGCCTCATAGCCCTCAGGCTACTATCATCGCGGCCACCTGCACCAGGTCACGGACTGTGCAATGACGTGAACACATTTCCACATCTGCATTAATTTCTAAATCAGTGTGCCTGGGCCTCATTACATGGTGTGGGACATAATGCCTCCTTGCGGGCCCCCCCCCACAGCATAATGCCTCCTTGCGGGCCCCCCCCCCCCCACAGCATAATGCCTCCTTGCGGGCCCCCCCCCCCCACACAGCATAATGCCTCCTTGTGGGCCCCCCCCCCCCCCCACACAGCATAATGCCTCCTTGTGGGCCCCCCCCCCCCCCACACAGCATAATGCCTCCTTGTGGGGCCCCCCCCCCCACACAGCATAATGCCTCCTTGTGGGCCCCCCCCCCCCCACACAGCATAATGCCTCCTTGTGGGGCCCCCCCCCCCCCCACACAGCATAATGCCTCCTTGTGGGGCCCCCCCCCCCCCCCCACACAGCATAATGCCTCCTTGTGGGCCCCCCCCCCCCCCCCCCCACACAGCATAATGCCTCCTTGTGGGCCCCCCCCCCCCCCCCACACACAAGCTCCCATCGCGGACAAAATAACGCTGAAAGCAGTGTTTTTCTGTCCGCGATGTGGTTCGGAGCAAGACGGATCTGTCCTGGTACACAACGTAAGTCAATGGGGATGGATCAGTTTTCTCTGACAACAGAAAACGGATCTGTCCTCCATTCACTTTCAATGGCGTTCATGACGGATCCGTCATGGCTTTAGAAGACATAATACAACCAGATCCGTTCATGATGGATGCATGTGGTTGTATTATTGTAACGGAAGCATTTTTGTAGATCCATGACGGATCCGCAAAAAACGCTAGTGTGAAAGTAGCCTAAGATGTGAAGGTCAGTCAGTCAGTCTGGAAAATTTCCAGAGCTTTGCAGGTATCCTAGAATTACATCATGAAAACCCATCAAACTCTGATGAAATTGGTTCTCATGAAAGTAAAGGAAGACCTAGCATTACCTCTGCTGCAGAGGATACGTTCATTACCAGTTACCAGCCTCAGGAACCGCAAATTAAGATCAAGTACCAGACATTTCAACATCAACTGTTCAGGAGACTGCAAAAATCAGGTCTTTTGTGTCGAATAGCTGCAAAGCAGCCACTACTGAGGACATTAGATCAGTGGAAATCCGTGCTTTGGTCTTATGAGTGAAAATATGAGATTTTTTTTTTCCCACACACCACGTCCACCAAAATTCAAGGCACACTTAAAAGAGGACCTGTCACCACAGAACGCAGTGCAATCTGCAGGCCATGTGTCAGGCCAAATCCAGGCTAACAAACGCATTGAAATACCGTATCCGTCTATGTGGTGACATCTGGAAAAATGGATCCAGTATTTCTTTTTTTCACATTTTTAAAGGTGTGCACATGCACAGACCGGAATACTGGATCCGTCAATGCGGCAATTTCCTGAACACTTAGTACTGGATCCGGAATTAATACATTGCAATGGAAATTAATGGCGGATCCAGCAATCGTTCCGGAATTTTGGCCGGAGAAGATGCCGCAGTATGCTGGAAAAGATTCTGTAAAACGTGTAATTTATGCAGTTATATCTCTGCTCTTTCTGATATCAGTTGTACACGGGGGTGGGGGGGTGCTATCAGTGACCGATATAGGTGTGTATACAGAGCTGGACCGCAGAATGAAGAAATAATTGCCTACAAGAAAACCATTCCAAGTGACTACCTCATGAAGCAGATAGAGAGAATGGCAAAAATGTGGAAAGCTTTCAAAAGCAAAAGGGGGTCACTTTGAAGAACCTACAATATAAGAAATTTTGGTTTGGTTAACACTTAGTGTTGAGTACTTAATTCTAAATTTTCAAATCTTCATTAGGAATCTACAAAATGTAAGAAAAAAGAAGAAGAAGAAATGGAAAACAACGGAGTGAAAAGGTCCAAACGTCTGACTGGTACTGTATATACAGATTCTTCCACAGCCACGACTACATACGCTAGATCATGAAGAGAGCAGTTATAGGTTTGTACAGTATGTAATATGATGGACAGTAAACATTTTTTGAAAGAGAATTGTCACTTAGAGTGGAGGATAGCGGCCGAGTAGCTGTGACCACACACTGAGCAACAGTCACATACCTGACGCCACACAGTACATCAGTCACACCGTCGGCACCAGGTTTAATACGATATTACTGTAGAAGATTGGGAACGATGTGATGAAGACTGGGGTGATTCACATCAATGAGGAATAGCATTTAAATACGACACCCTGACAACTCTCTAAGCTTTCTCTATCGGTTAACTGTAAATCTAACTATTGCCTTCCCTAAACTGCAATGATTTCATGAAGATAGGGGGTAATATATGTTAAAGGGGTCTTCAATATCAGACCAGCGGGGGCCAACTCCTGGCTCCCCTGCCGATCAGCGTTTTGAAGGGACCGTAGAACGGGTATGAGCAAAGCCTTCCCTTCAGCGTTTACCGGCTCGCCGTCACAACAGCAGAAGCAAGGAGGTAAACAGTGAAGAGAAGGCAGCGCTCGTACCAGTGCTGTGGCCCCCTATCTCGAGGATAGATCATCAAATAAAATAAAAAAAAATAAAAAAG
This sequence comes from Bufo gargarizans, assembly GCF_014858855.1. NCBI lineage: Eukaryota > Metazoa > Chordata > Amphibia > Anura > Bufonidae > Bufo > Bufo gargarizans. The sequence goes on along the minus strand of NC_058081.1, from coordinate 515,838,716 downwards.
GCGGACAACCCCTTTTTAAGAAACGTAATTGTACAGGTTTAGCAGCACTAACCAATGGCTGACAGCCTGCCTAACACTCCGACTCCTATGCCTCGAGCGCGTTACCACACAGCGTGGTTTTAATGTGGGTTTGCCGCCACAACATGCGGCCATTAACACAGACAGACTTTCACACCACAGGTTTTCCTTTGTTTTTACTCCGTTCCAGGAATAACTAAAGTGTCGGACAGGGCACAAAACTGATCTGAATGGAGCTGAACAGACCACAGAGTCCATTCAGATCCCGTTCAGAATAGGTTTTTTACTGGACTCCCATACAGTCTTTTTGGAGCCTCCAATGCAGATGTGGACTCATCCTAAATATTTGTCTGTGAGACAACAATGATGTGTGCTAATAACCTAATGCAATCTTAAAAGCTTGGCCACCCCCATAAGCAATGGTGTGCCACTGGCACGAAATGGTGCCAACGCAAAGACTATAGGAGCTCAGCTAGCCTGTTATGACATGTCGAAGTTAGGGCTCACACAGCAGTCTGCAAATTGCGGCTCCGCAAAACACAGCTATGGACCGTGAGCATTCTGCATTTTGTGGAACGGCCCCTAATAGAACTGTCCTATCCTTGTCCATAATGCAGACAATAATAGGACAGGTGCTATTTTTTGCGGAACAGACATGCGGACACAGAATGCACATGGGAGTCATTTCCATTTTTTTGCGGCCCGATTGAGGTGAACGGTTTCGCATACAGATCACAAGAAAACGAACTAACAAAAAATATATGTTGTGTCCAATAGAACCAGCAGAATAGTGAGTGCAGCTCTGGAGTATAATACAGGATGTACCTCAGGATCAATACAGAATAAGTAATGCAATGAATGTAACACAGAATAGTGAGACTCCACCGGCAGAATAGTGAGTGCAGCTCTGAGGTATAATAGGATATATAACTCAGGATCAGTACAGGATAAGAAATGTTACATACACAGTGGCTCCACCGGCAGCTGGGGCGTATACCACATGCTGCATATTTACCACTAGCAGTTAAGGTGAAGGTGTCCTGCTGCGGCACAACCTGGCCATAGATAACGTGCCCAAAGTTCAAGGAATGAGCTGAGAGATAAGTGGCATAAAACTCATCAAAAATAAATATTGGTTGTAAGGCTACTTTCACACTAGCGTTCGATCGGATCCGTTCTGAACGGATCCGATCATAATAATGCAGACGGAGGCTCCGTTCAGAACGGATCCGTCTGCATTATATTAGCAAAAAAAAGCTAAGTGTGAAATTAGCCTGAGCGGATCCGTCCAGACTTTTACATTGAAAGTCAATGGGGGACGGATCCGCTTGAAGATTGAGCCATATTGTGGCATCTTCAAACGGATCCGTCCCCATTGACTTACATTGTAAGTCTGGACGGATCCGCTTGCTTCCGCACGGCCAGGCGGACACCCGAACGCTGCAAGCAGCGTTCAGGTGTCCGCCTGCTGAGCGGAGGCTGAACGCCGCCAGACTGATGCAGTCTTAGCGGATCCGCATCCATTCAGACTGCATCAGGGCTGGACGGAAGCGTTCGGGTCCGCTCGTGAGCCCCTTCAAACGGAGCTCACGAGTGGACAGCCGAACGCTAGTGTGAAACTAGCCTAAAAAGGCGCCAGCGCACACAATCCGTCACATGGCGGTGGGGAAGACGCTACCTGGACAAAGAATCCAAGTTACAAAAAGCCCTTCTGAAGTAGAAATACAGAAAATGACAAAAGTTGAAAGTCAACTGACCCAAATTAGGAGAAGTCAGGGCCGGGCGTGATCACGTTTAAACTGCCTGGTCCGGTCAATAAAGTTGTAGATGGCGTGGGAATAGCAGAGAGACCAAGTCTCTAGGTGTAACAGTAACTCCCCCGTTGCATCCAGAAGCTCATTTGCATATATTACAACTTGATTTTTCCCAGCAATGCGGGCACATATGAACAGGGGACCAACACAGAGGCCTTCAGCTGCCAAGTGCACATGTAACCAGTCTGCCAGTGTCATAGGTACAAATCTGCTGATGCCCTTTAACCTCTAGGGCAGTGATGGTGAACCTTTTAGAGACCGAGTGCCCAAACTGCAACCAAATACCCACTTATTTATTGCAAAGTGCCAATACGGCAATTTAACCTGAATACCAATATAGTATATCTTCCATGTACTTTATCATTTAGCTATAATAGCCTACATTCAGTGCGCTGCCTGTGCTGTTCATAGTGCGTCCTGTGCTGATGAATGGTAGGAAAAGTCTAAAGCATATTGGTACACCATAGACTTTTTCCAAGGCGCGGGTGCCCACAGAGAGGGCTCTGAGTGCCGCCTCTGGCACCCGTGCCATAGGTTCGCCATCACTGCTCTAGGGTCACCTGACAGCTGAAACACAGACTCCCTGACAGGAACTTCCCGGAGAGGGGCTTGGTCCATAATGAAAAGACAGCACCAAGAGCTGGTGATCGAAACTTAACTTATATCTATGTGTGGTCCCCAATCACAATGCTCAACCTGCGGCTCACCAGCTGTTGCAAAACTACAACTCCCAGCATGCCCAGGCAACCTACAGCAAGACATGGTGGGAAGCTGTAGTTTTACAACAGCTGCAGGGCCGCAGGTTGAGCATCCCTAATCCATAGGGGTGACATAGTAAGATACGCATCCTCTCCTTATGCCAAAAGGGTAAGTGGCAACCTATCAAAGATCATATCTTCAGAGCTCTGGTGGTCCCTGGTGTTCTGGCCATCATTACCACATGAACAAATGCAAGTTCTCATCATCGTAGAAGGTATCTACATCCAGACCAGGCCCTGCCCACCCGGTTGAGGGACCGTTTCACTTCAAGCAAGAGTAAGGGTCCATTCACACGTCCATGTGTGTTTTGCGGATCCACAAAACACGGACAACAGCGACGGGCGTTCCGTATTTTGTGGACCACACATCGCCGGCACTTAATAGAAAATGCCTAATCTTGTCAGCAATTCCCGACAAGCATAGGACATGGTCTATTTTTTCAGAAACTGAATTGCGGACCACCCGGAAGTGCAGATCCAGACAACACATTGAAAAGCCCCATAGAAATGAATGGGTCCGCAATTCCGTTCTGCAAAATGCAGAACAGAATTGCGGACGTGTGAATGGACCCTAAACTGGATTAAAGGGGTGCTCCAGTAAGGCCTCGTTCACATCCACTGCAATCTATTCAGATGGCTAGTTTTGGTTTATTTTTTTAACAGCCAGTGAATAAGGCCTCGTGCACACAGCCGTGTTCCGCGGCCGAGAGCGGACCGTGGAAATTACTGTACAGCAGCGGCTGCATGAAGCGCACGGCGTCATAGCAACCAATGACGCCGTGCACCCATGCTGTCAGGAGGAATCCCGGCCGGGTATCCACGGTACGCTCTCAGCCGCGGAACACGGCCGTGTGCATGAGGCCTAACAGACATGTCCTATTTTCGGTTGTTTTGATGTCCAGATCGACGCCACTGAAATCCAGTGACTGAAGTCCGCTTGCCTAACAGCCATTAACCCCTTAGGGACAACGCACATTTTTTTCAAAATTGCATTCCAAGAGCTTTAACTTTTTTCATCAATATACCTTTAGGAGGACTTCTTTTTTTGCAGGACAAGTTATAGTTTTTAATGCCCCATACTCTTTGATTAACACCAGCTACCTGTCTTAAACCCCATTTGTTTACATCAGTAAAAAGGCGCATTAGTGGTCACTAAGGGGTTAAAAACCAGTACACTATGAAAAATAAATTCTCCAGGAACACTTACTCCGCACTGGAGGCAGCAGGACCGGATGCTCCTACCATGGACATATGACGTCACTACTCTGGAAGAGTAACGTCCTGCTGCCACCAGTGCGGGGCAAGCGTGTGTGTGCGAGAAAAAATAAAATAAAAATATATATATATTAATTATAATATCTCTCTCTCAGCACTACCATCGGTTGGGACATGCATTATATCTACAGGTGGCATTGTGGGGGGAGCCTCTTAAAAGGGGTTCCGATGCCTTGCGCAGAATTGTGCCAGGGCTCTTATTTTCTAAAACACACTGCCAGGCGGAGGCTTCCACCCAGCAGTGTGTTCGGTGACATCACCGGATCTGATGGGCGGGCTTTAGCGCTGCCCTAGCCACTTTACAGGCTAGAGCAGCTCTAAAGCCCGGCCATCAGTGCCGGTGATGTCACCGGGCTCCTTGCTGCGCAGAAGCCTCCGCCTGGCAGCCCTAAGGAGAGCCCGGTACATAACCAGAACTCCACAAAATGCCTTTGACCTGCGCGATTCAGCGCAGGGCAAAGGAGAGCATCGGAGCACAAAATGCTCCGATGCTCTTGTCAGGGTGGCTGCCTGGGTATGTCCGGGTTCAGCTCTGAACCCGGACACCCCCCTTTAATATACCAGGGGCACCCTCTTTTATATTCCATGGGCCCTCTTCTATATACTAAGGGGCACTGATGTAAAACAAATGACCAACGGATGCTAAAAAATGGATGGATGGGCAGAAAATGGACACACACTAGTGCAAAATGGCCGTGAAAACCTGATTGTCCCTAACAAATGAGCTCCTATCCACTGAATAGGTGGCAAGCGTGTGGTCGAAGGAGGCCGACTAGATCAGGACAGGCCATGTAAACAAGGATATTTCCATTCGCTGACTGCAAGCAGAAATCATGAAAACAACAGACTGAAACCATAGCAGAAAGTTACAGAACTTTACAATAAGTGCAGAAATCTAATATCTTCATGACTTGATTTACATTCAGTAAAATCACACGACGGACTCGTCAGATCCCGCGCTGAATACACAGGGGTGCGGGGGATCTGGAAGTTATTGTGTAATACTATTGGGGAGACAGGAATAGGGGGGTCAGTAGCAGCGTACATCAATCCTGGCTCTCCAGTCATTCAGGACTCTGTGTTCAACAGTTTAGACAGCAGTGGAAATGATGTAAGATATATTGGGGTTCACAGGAGCTATTTTTACTATTAAGGTCACCCACATTCTTGGTACAAGGTCCGTTTTGAGACGGACTACTCACCCTGCCCAGTTGTGGGGTCACACGGCCTAGTAACCGCACACCCTAGCACGGTTCAGGCGTGACCCACATTTGATGCATTACGGAATGATGCAGGACGTACAGGGCAACAATTTTGTGATTTTGGAAAAACAGACATCTGGAGAACCCCAATAGCCATGTAGCAGGGGCAGATATTGGGGTTCAGGGTGACTAGTAACAAATAAATTCGGGGTTTGGCCTCAGTCACAGATTACAGGGTGCCAGCAACCAGAAGCATGGGGGGGGGGGGGTCACCGGGGTGATAGATATTGGGGTGAGAGCATGCTTATGGAGCACAGGGAAGGCAGTGGGTGCAGTAATGGGGGAGCACAGGATATGGCGCCCCATGCTCTGTACTCACCCTGGACAGTGGTGCTGGAGCCAGTGTTGCTAGGTGCAGGGGGCCCCGGGTGGGGGGCGCTGGGGCCGCCTGGTTGAGGGCCCGCCGCCGCAGGCAGGCTGATGTAGCGGCTGGGAGCCGGCAGGCAGCGCAGACACATGGAGTGCAGACATGGCAGCAGACGAGGGCTCCGGCTCTGGATATTTGACCGACACACGCCGCACGTCTCCAGCAGGCTGAGCGCGGCCCTCTCCCCGCTCCTCTCCTCCGGTCCCGGCCTGCTTTCCGCCTCATTCTCCGGAGTCGGCGGAGGTACCGGTTGAGACGAGGCCGCGGCCCCCTCCATTCTCAGAGTCTTCGGAGTTTCCTGGGCCTCACCGCCCGCTCTGCTGTAACTGCTCTAACCACCTCACGGTCCGCTGACATCCGACAGGCACGGCCGCCCGACGCAGACTGAGCGCCCTATCCAGTCACGCCTCCCTGCGGCCGTTACCAATGCAACTGCAGCTGGGTCCGAGCGAAATGACTGGAACAACAAGATGGTCGCGCCGACCTCAACTCTCCAGATCCCCCGGCCGCTGCTTGGTATCGTCCAAACTGTATTTTCCCCCCCTCTGACAAGCGAGCGGGCTCTAAGGACACGCCCCATTCCTTTATCCAATAGGAAATGTGTGATGAATAATCCATGAGGTGGGCGGGGCTTGCTTATAAATATTAAGCGCCGGTCCTGCCTGGAATGTAGATGAGGATGCTAAGGCTTTGTGTCGCTTCTGGGCACAGAACAAAGGCAAAAGGCAGAGAGGAGACAAGTGATCTCCTAAACCAGGTCACAAAGTGCTGTCCCCAGGCTGAGGAAGTGGCTAATCTACATCTCATTATTATGTAATTGACCTACTAATAATAAACCTACCACCGACATGTAAATAAGCTTATGTTTAGAATCCATAGGAACAGTAGATATATGTATTCAGGTCTCGGCTCTAACAACACTACGTGATATGTCCGCTTTATAAATTAAGAGTGATAATGATTATTAGAGGGCCGGCAGCGGGTCCAGAAGCCGTTCGGCTGGAAGAACATAACGATGGATTGGAACAGGAACTGATTGCACCATCATCAGTATTCCTAGTATATAAGTTTCCACCTGCCGGCATAAAAAGGAGAGCGGAAAAAAAAAGCCGAAGCGGCCTGAACCCCAATTTTACTGGCCGGTTGCTATGAAGGATATATAGCTATTTTGCCCCGAGGTCTATTTGCCCACGGTTGGGACGGTCTGGAGTTTGTATCAGTACAGCATGCAAGTACTCCTAGGGTGATTCATTTACACAAGGAACAATGCGGACTGGTGACTGTGAGTAAACGGCAACTAATTCAAATAACATAAATAACCAAGAGACTGTTTCTAATATTTATGAACTAACAACTTGCAAGTGCTGCTGCTAACTAACTGCGAGCTCCTGTTCCTCTAACTGTGCTGTATTTCTAACAACCAGGGCTTTTTTTCTCAGAGAAAAGGTGGTGGAACCCCCCTCCCCTGGCCACGCCCCTACCCACCCCTAGGACCGCCCCCCTACCCACCCCCTAGGACCACCACCCCTACCCACCCCCTAGGACCACCACCCCTACCCATCCCCTAGGACCACCCCCTAAAACCGCCCCTTTAGAGAACAGGGATGCAAGTAAAATTTTGGGGGGGGGGCTATAAAAGTCCAGCCCAGCAAAGAAACCCCCCAGATGGGGATGGCACTGTTAATGGGGGGTCTGGGGATGGCACTGTTATGGGGTGGGGAATCTGTGGATGGCATCCACAGATCCCCAATCCTATAACAGTGCCATCCACAGACCCCCCATCCTATAACAGTGCCATCCACAGACCCCCCCCCACCCCATAACAGTGCCATCCACAGACCCCCCGCCCACCCCGTAACAGTGCCATCCACAGACCCCCCACCCCATAACAGTGCCATCCACAGACCCCCCTTAACAGTGCCATCCACATACCCCCCCATAACAGTGCCATCCACAGACCCCCCAACCCATAACAGTGCCATCCACAGACCCCCCCACCCCTTAACAGTGCCATCCACAGACCCCCCCACCCCATAACAGTGCCATCCACAGACACCCCCCTTAACAGTGGCATCCACAGACCCCCCACCCCATAACAGTGCCATCCACAGACCCCCCCATTAACAGTGCCATCCACAGACCCCCCCATAACAGTGTCACCCACAGACCCCCCCCCCCATAACAGTGCCATCCACAGACCCCCCCATTGCCGCTCCAGTACAGTTATAAAATGTGTAATTCAATTAATAATGATTCATTATGACGCTGCCGCTCGTCTGCCCGGCCTGCATTACGATAACAGTAGCCCTGTGAGTACAATATATTGAATGTTATACTACAGAGGGGGCAGCACGAATCATTATTAATTTAATTACACATTTTATAACTGTACCGGAGCGGCGGGGCCGGAGCACAGTGAACGCATCGGCCCCCAGCTCCTCCTCCCAGTCCCTCCCCGCTGATACATCGCAGCCTGCCATGCTGGAGCATGGCAGGCTGCGATGTCAAAAGGTGGCGGAACGCGTTCTGGTGCGTTCCGCCAGAAAAAAAGCCCTGCTAACAACCATAGTCAGTTAGACAGTTAATGCATATTTGTCTGTGGATATAAGAAAAATTGCTGATTTTAGTATAGTAGATAGTGTTATTGCCTTACTAGCCGTCAATGTTATTAACCGTAAACCTTCTAGTTAAGTAACCGCTACTACATTACTAACAGTAAAGATGGACTGCTAATTGATAACTGACTGTGAATATATGAAAATTGCTGTTTTATGTGCATGTGATAGATATATTGCCTTATGTGAACTGCCCCCCTCTGTGGTTCTATATTGATAGAGTACTTGGGCTAGTCTGGGGAGGAGGAAAAGGTGGTTAGAGGCGAAGTGGGGCAATGGCGAGACAGGGTACAGGGAAAAAGGCAAAGGGCCAACTTGTCAACTTGGGACCCGCATGCATTTGCCCGCGGTCTGGTATTGTTGTCAACCACAGGTTAGGGCTAGTATCCTGCCTCACGTGTGGTTGCCGCTGGCAACTTGTGGTTGTTGGGCAATGGAGCAGCCTGAGCTGGTTGCTGGGCGGCTCGCTGTCCATGCATGCGGTTGTCTTTGGCAACGTGTGTTTATGTGTGCACTTTCCTTGTCTGGTGTGCATGGGGTTTATTGTGTGTATTCCCCTTTTAGTTGCTGTCTTCCCTTCCCTGGTGTGTGAAGGGTTAATTCCCTTCCTAGTGTGTGAGCACTGGGTGTGTCTGTGTGGGTGTGGCTACATGGGCTATTTAACCTCAGTTGAGACCTGAGTTCTGAGGGGTACTCCAGCCTTGTAGTAAGCTGGAGGCACTCTCCTGGTCCCATATACCATCTGCCAGTGAGGGCCACCCTTGTGGTCATGAATTGTTATACAAAATGTTATGTTATGTTAAGTTTATGTCTATGTGGTGTCTTTATTATTGCAGCTATGGTTCTGGGTTCCTGTGTGTTTATGTGTTCTGTGTCCTTTTATGTCTGTGTGTGGACTTCAGCACTTGTGTCCAGTGATCCAGTCAGTGTGTCTGTGGCAGGTAGAGGTGGAAGTCTTTCACTCTCCTGCCATATTCATAGTCTGTTTATGTTTATATCCCATTGCAGCTCGGCCAGTTTAGACTCCTGTTTCTCCGTATCCAGGAGGAACAGGTGGTCTACCCAGCTCCTAGTTCAGGGATCAGCGGAAGGTGAGTAGGGATCCGAGGTTCCTGAGCATGGGCCCTCCTACCTTCAAGGTCGGCTCATGCAGCTAGGAGTCAGGGTTGGATTAGGGATGCGTTAGGAGGTGACCTGCTCCCTTATTCTGTTGTCCTGGCCGAGCAGCGACTAACATCTCATGGCATCACACGGCTGAGGGTTTTCCCCATCCTCAGCCGTGACACAACTGGAGTTGAACACCACGGTTTCTCCAGTGCCTAAAAGGAATGAGAAATCTAAACAATTACTCCTGACTAGCATGCGTGGACTTAGCCCTATAAAGAAAAAAAAAAGGGGATGGGTTGATGGACCAGGAGGGGGAGAGGTTCATGGAGGGAAACTCGGAAGAGGTGTTGGTGGGGGAAGGTTTTCAGTCTGGGGAGAGAAGTGGTGGCCAGACTGACGAGGCCGAAAGAAAAAGAGCCGGTTTGGAACAGGCTCCTAGCTTGCAAGATATATTTCAGGAAATAAAAAAATGCAATACGGCGATACAGGACCTCTCTCTCCAGACTGGAAATATTAGAGAAACGGTTGGACTCCTTAGGTCGGATTTACAAAACTACAAAGATAGATTGATAGAAGTAGAGAAAAGAACATCAGAAGTGGAGGATACAGTGCAGACAGTGCTTAAAGAGGACCTTTCATCAATATAATTTTATTTAAATGACCCCCCTACCTAATAGTCCGGCATCCACTGATGTTCCCCCTTTTTTTTTTTTTTTAAATCGACCCCCGAATCTTGAAATAACAGCCTTTTTCTTCTGCTGCAGCGTCTGTCAATCAGACGCTTTTTTGTAGGGGGCGTTGCTCAAGTCTTTTCTTTGCTATTCTCCTTGGCTGAGAGCGCAGCCAATCGCAGCGCTCTCTCTCAGCCAGGGAGAAGGAGCTCAAGTTCTCGCGAGAATCGCGAGAACTTGAGCTTCCTAACATCCGGTTCCAGCGCCATCTTGGATTCCCCTGACGAGGATCGCGGCGGGTGAGGAAGCAGCGCAACGAGCGGCAGGGTAAGTATTAGAATATACCCCTAGACATCGAGCAAAAGGGGTATATTCTAATACTTACCCTGCCGCTCGTTGCGCTGCTTCCTCACCCGCCGCGATCCTCGTCAGGGGAATCCAAGATGGCGCTGGAACCGGATGTTAGGAAGCTCAAGTTCTCGCGATTCTCGCGAGAACTTGAGCTCCTTCTCCCTGGCTGAGAGAGAGCGCTGCGATTGGCTGCGCTCTCAGCCAAGGAGAATAGCAAAGAAAAGACTTGAGCAACGCCCCCTACAAAAAAGCGTCTGATTGACAGACGCTGCAGCAGAAGAAAAAGGCTGTTATTTCAAGATTCGGGGGTCGATTTAAAAAAAAAAAAAAAGGGGGAACATCAGTGGATGCCGGACTATTAGGTAGGGGGGTCATTTAAATAAAATTATATTGATGAAAGGTCCTCTTTAAAGAGAAAAATATGCTAATGTCAGAAAATAAGGAAATAAAATATAAATTAACACAGTTGGAAAATAGGGCCAGGAGGTTAACTTTGAGATGTCTGGGGATCCCAGAGGAAGCAGAGGGGCAAGACCCTCGTGCTTTTATACCAGATTGGCTGAGGGAACAATTGGGTCAGAACATCTCGGAATATAAAAGTTTTGTGGAGAGCGCTTAAAGAGTGCCGGCAAAGATACCTCCTCCAGGTACAAGACCGAGATTAATGATTTTGAATCTGCTCTCGGTCAGGGACAGGGAAGAGATATTGCGCAGCGCAAGAAGGAAAGGGAGGTTGGACTATGCGGGTACAACAGTTATGATATTTTCTGATTACGCAAAAGAAACGGTAATTGAAAGAAGCCGGTTTATGGATGTGAAAATAATACTGCAGTCAAAGAACGTTAAATACTCAATGATGTTTCCGGCTAAGCTGAGAATTGCATGGGAAAGTAAATCGTGGTTCTTTGAGACAGCAGAGGTGGCGGGAGAATGGGTTAAGGAAAAGATAAAGGGCTGAGCGGGCGGCGGGGTTGTACGGGGGGCTGTAAGGGGGAATGCTAGTTTAGAGACCCAGGACTCAGGTTTCCTGGATCAATAGTGAGGGATGGGTGTCCTCTGTCGGTTGCCCTTTTTTTTTTTGCCGTTCCCCATTGTCTCTCTCCTGTACCCCCGCTGTGCCATCCCCCTGTTTTCCCAGCTCCAACACTTTCCATTCTCTTATAATAAAGAGGGCCCTCTATACTCAGGCCATGGACAGGATTATGAACAAAAAACATGAGAATTATCTCATGGAATATTAGGGGGCTGAGTAGGGGTTCCAAGAGAGTAGCACTCTTTGATGCAATACATAGAACTCTCCCCGCAATAGTTTGTTTGCAGGAAACACACCTGACGGAGGAGACTAGGGAGGGGATAGGTAGACCATGGATGCAATATGCTTTCCACTCAGTGTATTCAGCATACGCAAGAGGAGTAAGCATATTAATACATCGGGATATAGATATAAAAATAGTGAAAGCTACTGTTGATAAGGAGGGTTGTTATGTCCTGTTGGATTGTATATTGGAAGGTAGAGCGTGGCTAATAGCAAGTGTGTATATACCGCCACCTTTTAAAATCGACGTCCTATTAAAAATTTATGATATTGCACTTAAGGTAGGGGATAAACTACTATTGGTGGTAAGGGACTTCAATAATGTTATGGATGCAAGAGTAGATAGATGCAAATTGGGGAATAAACAGGGCCCCTGTATAGGATCCAAATAAATAAAAATTCACTAAAGAGATGGGCTGGATTGACATTTGGAGGGTTATGCACCCTAATTCACGGAAATACTCGTGTTCTTCAAAGACTCACAGGAGTCTATCACGGATAGATTTAGTTTTCACAAATGAGCAAGGTTCACTGGAAATTGAAGGGGGTGAAATATGGACTACGGATCATAATACAATTAAAATAAATATTAAAACACAAAAAATAAAAAGCGGAATGACTATAAGTATAGGATGGATAAATATGATGAATACACATGACAAGATCCTGCGAAAGATAAGAGAGTTATTTGAGATGAACGACGGATCAACGACAGTTAATATAATATAGGAGGCTGCCTAGGCCTTTATTAGAGGGATTATTATAAAGTATAGGGGGTTATATAAGAAAGGGATAAGGGAGAAAATAACAAAATTAGAAGGTGAGGCAGAAAAAAATGATATTGCAAATCCTACAGATCAAAACTGCACTTCTTGGATAGAGAAGGCCTTGGTACTAAAGGACGAATTGTTCCTATTGGCAGAACAACAAAAAGAAAACTATGTTAGGGATAACTATATCCATGCACATATTCCTGGGAAAAAAACTAGCGGCCTTGGTAGCAACCCAAACAAAAAAGAATAAGTATATCCATTGTATAATGGATGAAACGGGACATAAAAATACTGAGCAAACAGCTAAAATAGAGCTTCTCCAAAAATACTTTGCCGATATATATAGAAGTAAGTTAAATAAAAATTCAGAGCAAATACAACAGTTTTTGGATCAAATTACTATCTCGAGGTTAACGTAACGTTAATGTAAGTCTCTGGAAGCTCCCCTAACCCTTTTAGAGGTGTACGAGATGCTAAAGGGGATAGTAAAGAACTAGGCTCCCGGCTTAGACGGCATTCCGTTTGAGGTGTATGCTCAATACAAAGAAATATTAATTCCGAAACTGCTTATAGTCTGGGAGTCAGCGAAGCAGGTGGGAAAACTGCCAGATTCTATGCGGGAAGCCTTGATCACACTTATCCTAAAGCCAGGGAAGGACCCGTCCCTGATGGATTCGTATCGTCCCATTTCATTGATCACTATAGATAACAAAATATTAGCTAAGATCTTGGCAAATAGACTTAGGAGTGGGATCTCAGTGCTTGTGCATGAGGATCAGGCGGGATTCATGTTGGGCAGGACTACCACAGAGAATATTATGAGATACTTTGTGAATACCCAGTTTGAACCCACAAATTGCGGAGATTAGCTGATTGTAACTATAGATGCCTCAAAGGCTTTTGACACTATAGAATGGCCCTTCCTATTTAATACAATGAAAACAATGGGATTTGGGGATCGCTTTGCCACATGGGTAAAACTATTGTATACGGAAATCTCTGCAAGGGTGATTATAAATGGAGAATATTCAGACAGCGTAACAATCGGCAGGGGGGTTAGACAGGGATGTCCCCTGTCCCCTCTGCTCTTTGCCATAGCTATTGTACCGCTTGCAGATATGATTAGACAGGATCCGGGAATTGTGGGGTTCAGATATGGTACCCATAAGGAAAAAATTGCCTTGTATGTGGATGACATCATGCTATTTGTGGGTTAACATGGATCACTAAACAGGATATTTCAGGTATTCGAACAATTTGGTAGACATGCAGGACTCAGTATAAACTGGTCTAAATCGGCATGCATTCCGATTGACGCTCTGAACGATTTTAGACCGGGCCAGTTGGAAATTAAGATGATGCATGAACCCGTTAAATATTTGGGAATCCAGATGACTTCGGACCCCAATGATTATGTTAGACTAAATGTGATCCCGAAAATCCAGGAAATAAAGAAGAAAATAGGGGTATGGAAAAGATTGTACATGTCGATGGCAGGACGCATATCACTGGTTAAGATGTGTGTACTACCCTCCCTAAACTACATTCTGTGGAATACACCCGTGATAATTCCTAAAAGATATTTTAAAACAATAGCTAGCTTATTGACTGATTTAATATGGCGAGGGAAAAAAACGAGGATAAAGGCACAGATACTGAGTATTCCGGAGAGGGAGGGTGGACTGTCCGTACCAGATTTGGAGCTCTTCTTTAGGGCAGGGATTATAAAAAATATGACAACATGGAGCAACTCGCAAAATTATAAAAATTTAATAGCAGGGATAAATAAAAGACTGGAGAAGTATATTTTTCAGGTTATGGAAACGGGTATTCTTGCCCAACAGGGAGGTAAATATAGATCTTTGATTCTCTTGATGGCCAAGAGCTTTGAGACTGTAAAGGAACTATGGTCCCAAACTGGGTTACATATAGACACCATCCTATGGGACAATACTAGCCTCATAGAGTTAGAATTAATCGAGCAGAAGATCTGGTGGAAATATGGGATATACAAATTGGGACAGGTATGGGAGGCGGGGGATATAATATCGTATGAAGAGCTACAACTAAAACATGCATTGTAAAAGACGATAGGGAAAGGCACACAAATAGCCACTTTGCCACAGACTTTGGAAAATATTATTGAGTTAAGACCCGGCAAGAAATTGATCTCAAGAATATATCAATGGCTGTCGCATCAAAAAATATCAGAAGAGCAATTGACAATCTAACTCATAAATGGCAGGGTACTCTGGGAATTATGCGGGAAGACTTTTGGGACTCAGCCTTACAGGCAAAGACTAGGGTTTCAAGGAATTTGTCTTATAGAATAATCCAATTTAATATATTGTATCGTCTCTACTACTCCCCTAAAAATCTAATGAAGTACTATAGTACTAAAGTTTTTACTTGTCAAAAGTGCGGAGAGATAGGGGTGGACGATATACATATATTATGGACATGTATAAAAATTCAAAACTACTGGGTAAAAATAATTGAAAAAATAGAGGAATACCATCAGTTTGCAGTGCCTAGACATTTTGAGGAATGCATCCTAGGGGTGCTGGATGGTGTGGAAGGGTCTCAACATAGGGAGATTGCAACCAAACTACTGTTCCGAGCCAGGAAGTGTATAGTTGGGCATTGGGGGGGAGTGAGGCCCCTACAGTTAAAGAATGGGAAAACCGTACAAGGATGTCTATAGCCAATGAGGAGCTCTGCTTGACCGGATTGAAGAAAAAACATAGATTTGCCAGGTTGTGGCGGAGATGGCTGAATAAAAATTGAGGGCCGGTGGAGAAGAGGAGCAATGGAGGGAGGACGGTAACATTAGGATATTTTTTTTTTTTTTTTTTCCTGTGACCATCGACTAACTATGGGTGGGAAGTTTGTATATGTAATTAATCTATGTAATTATGTACAGGTCCTTCTAAAAAAATTAGCATATTGTGATAAAGTTCATTATTTTCTGTAATGTACTGATAACAGGGGCGTACCTAGAGCATTTGGCACCCGGGGCGAACCCTTTGTTTGGCACCCCCCCCCCCAAGAAAGTTAAGAAAACATGCACAAACTTTTTTCAATGTTTTCAATAATATTTATTACAAAACATTCAGACATCCGCATGTGTTTTGCGGATCCGATCCATGTATCAGTGGATCCGTAAAAATCATACGGACGTCTGAATGGAGCCTTACAGGGGGGTGATCAATGAAGGAGGTGATCAGGGAGTCTATATGGGTGATCACCCCCCTGTAAGGCTCCATTCAGACATCCGCATGTGTTTTGCGGATCCGATCCATGTATCAGTGGATCCGTAAAAATCATATGGACCTCTGAATGGAGCCTTACAGGGGGGTGATCAATGACAGGGGGGTATACGGAAAAAGACTGCGCTGCAAGAGGAAAATCTTCTCTGTGTATAAAGTTCACTTTCAAATCTTCAACTAGTAGAATCACAAACCACCTCACAATCCAACATTAGTGTGCAAACCTGTGGATGATGAAAAAAAACGCACTATGGTGTAGCAGGTTCCAAACAACTAACGCTCCATGTGAACAAATTTATACTCACAAGATCCCTTGTAAGTGAAGGCGTGTATAGATATCGATGGTGTCAAAATAGAGCTCTGTGGAAAAGAGGACTATAGCGTAGTATATCACAACACTTAGAATGCCTGCAAACAGATTATACTCACAGGGCTTCACTTGTCAGGTGCGCATATGAGATTTTCTTTAGGTCGCTCAGATCTTGGATTACAACCATACTAGATGTCCAAAAACTCTCAGTGGAAAAGGCCACAAAAGAAGTATGTGCGTACCAGAGGTCAGGTAGAAAACAATTTAATATTGGTAAAAATTACAACTAAAACATATAAAAATCAGGAATATAGCCCGACCCGGGTTTCGCGTTGATGCTTCGTCTGGGGCGTTAGACCCAGACGAAGTTTGTAACGCCCCAGACGAAGCATCAACGCGAAACCCGGGTCGGGCTATATTCCTGATTTTTATATGTTTTAGTTGTAATTTTTACCAATATTAAATTGTTTTCTACCTGACCTCTGGTACGCACATACTTCTTTTGTGGCCTTTTCCACTGAGAGTTTTTGGACATCTAGTATGGTTGTAATCCAAGATCTGAGCGACCTAAAGAAAATCTCATATGCGCACCTGACAAGTGAAGCCCTGTGAGTATAATCTGTTTGCAGGCATTCTAAGTGTTGTGATATACTACGCTATAGTCCTCTTTTCCACAGAGCTCTATTTTGACACCATCGATATCTATACACGCCTTCACTTACAAGGGATCTTGTGAGTATAAATTTGTTCACATGGAGCGTTAGTTGTTTGGAACCTGCTACACCATAGTGCGTTTTTTTTCATTATCCACAGATTTGCACACTAATGTTGGATTGTGAGGTGGTTTGTGATTCTACTAGTTGAAGATTTCAAAAGTGAACTTTATACACAGAGAAGATTTTCCTCTTGCAGCGCAGTCTTTTTCCGTATATTTTCGTCAAGTAATAGACTTTTCCCACATTGTCTTCAGACTTGCAGCGCTCGAGGATATTGGTGTATTTAACAGAGACTCTATCTTTTTATTGCTTGAATGACAGGGGGGTGATCAGGGAGTCTATATGGGGTGATCAGTGGTTCATAAGGGGCATCTCCTCTCCTACATAGCGCCACATACCTCTTACATCCAGTGATGTCACCTTTGATGTAGACGTTCTCTTTCCTCATCTTCTCCATTCAGACCAGACCGCCATGATGATTTTTCTGCCATCTCCCGTCTCTGCAGAGATTGAGAAACAGACATTAGTTTCCTGCCACCCCCAATACTATACTGCAGAAACAGTCCCCCTGGAAATACTACTATAGTGCCCTAGTAATCATGTTCCTCATAGCCCCCAGTAGTAGTAAAGCTCCCCATGATACCCCCTAGTAGTACTAATTTCCCCTATAATATGACAGTACATGAAATACCCCCGCTTAGTGCCCGCAGTTGAGCTAATGTCCCCATAATGTATGCCAGTATAAAATACCTCTATATAGTGCCCCAGTAAATGCCCTCATACTGCTCCTCTCCCCCTTCCCCATAGTGTCCCCCATAATATGCCAGTAAAAAAATGCCCCTTAGTGTCCCCAGCAGATGCCCCTATAGTGCTCCTCCCCCACAATGTGTCAGTAAAAAAATGCCCCTTCTTAGTGCCACCATATGCCCCAATAGTGCTCCACTCCCCCATAGTGCCGCTCTCCCCTATAGTGCCTCCCATAATGTGCCAGTAAAAAAATGCCCCCTTAGTGCCACCAAATGCCAGTGCCCCCCATAATGTTCCAATACAAAAGACCACTTTAGAGCCCCCACTTCCCCATAGTGCCCCCAAATAATGCCCCTATAGTAACACCAGATGCCCCATAGTGCTGCTCTCCCCTATAGTGCCCCCCAGAATGTGCCAATAATTAAAAAAAAGCCCACAGATACCCCCATGGTGCCCCCCCATAATGTGCCAGTAAGAAATGTCCCCATAGTGCCAGCTCCCCCCCCCATAGTGCCAGCCCCCCCCATAGTGCCAGCTCCCCCCCCATAGTGCCAGCTCCCCCCCATAGTGCCAGCTCCCCCCCCTATAGTGCCAGCTCCCCCCCTATAGTGCCAGCTCCCTCTATAGTGTCAGCTCCCCCTATAGTGCCAGCTGTCCCTATAGTGCCCCCCCCATAGTGCCAGATCTCCCCCTATAGTGCCAGATCTCCCCCTATAGTGCCAGATCTCCCCCCTATAGTGCCAGATCTCCCCCCTATAGTGCCAGATCTCCCCCCTATAGTGCCAGATCTCCCCCCTATCGTGCCAGGATCTCCCCCCTATCGTGCCAGGATCTCCCCCCTATCGTGCCAGGATCTCCCCCCTATCGTGCCAGGATCTCCCCCCTATAGTGCCAGGATCTCCCCCCTATAGTGCCAGGATCTCCCCCCTATCGTGCCAGGATCTCCCCCCTATCGTGCCAGGATCTCCCCCCTATCGTGCCAGGATCTCCCCCCTATAGTGCCAGGATCTCCCCCCTATAGTGCCAGGATCTCCCCCCTATCGTGCCAGGATCTCCCCCCTATAGTGCCAGGATCTTCCCCCTATAGTGCCAGATCTCCCCCCTATAGTGCCAGATCTCCCCCCTATAGTGCCAGATCTCCCCCCTATAGTGCCAGATCTCCCCCCTATAGTGCCAGATCTCCCCCCTATCGTGCCAGGATCTCCCCCCTATCGTGCCAGGATCTCCCCCCTATCGTGCCAGGATCTCCCCCCTATCGTGCCAGGATCTCCCCCCTATAGTGCCAGGATCTCCCCCCTATCGTGCCAGGATCTCCCCCCTATCGTGCCAGGATCTCCCCCCTATCGTGCCAGGATCTCCCCCCTATCGTGCCAGGATCTCCCCCCTATCGTGCCAGGATCTCCCCCCTATAGTGCCAGGATCTCCCCCCTATAGTGCCAGGATCTCCCCCCTATCGTGCCAGGATCTCCCCCCTATCGTGCCAGGATCTCCCCCCTATAGTGCCAGGATCTCCCCCCTATCGTGCCAGGATCTCCCCCCTATCGTACCAGGATCTCCCCCCTATCGTGCCAGGATCTCCCCCCTATAGTGCCAGGATCTCCCCCCTATAGTGCCAGGATCTCCCCCCTATAGTGCCAGGATCTCCCCCCTATCGTGCCAGGATCTCCCCCCTATAGTGCCAGGATCTCCCCCCTATAGTGCCAGGATCTCCCCCCTATCGTGCCAGGATCTCCCCCCTATCGTGCCAGGATCTCCCCCCTATCGTGCCAGGATCTCCCCCCTATAGTGCCAGGATCTCCCCCCTATAGTGCCAGGATCTCCCCCCTATCGTGCCAGGATCTCCCCCCTATAGTGCCAGGATCTTCCCCCTATAGTGCCAGATCTCCCCCCTATAGTGCCAGATCTCCCCCCTATAGTGCCAGATCTCCCCCCTATAGTGCCAGATCTCCCCCCTATCGTGCCAGGATCTCCCCCCTATCGTGCCAGGATCTCCCCCCTATAGTGCCAGGATCTTCCCCCTATAGTGCCAGATCTCCCCCCTATAGTGCCAGATCTCCCCCCTATAGTGCCAGATCTCCCCCCTATCGTGCCAGGATCTCCCCCCTATCGTGCCAGGATCTCCCCCCTATCGTGCCAGGATCTCCCCCCTATCGTGCCAGGATCTCCCCCCTATAGTGCCAGGATCTCCCCCCTATCGTGCCAGGATCTCCCCCCTATCGTGCCAGGATCTCCCCCCTATCGTGCCAGGATCTCCCCCCTATCGTGCCAGGATCTCCCCCCTATAGTGCCAGGATCTCCCCCCTATAGTGCCAGGATCTCCCCCCTATAGTGCCAGGATCTCCCCCCTATCGTGCCAGGATCTCCCCCCTATCGTGCCAGGATCTCCCCCCTATAGTGCCAGGATCTCCCCCCTATAGTGCCAGGATCTCCCCCCTATAGTGCCAGGATCTTCCCCCTATAGTGCCAGGATCTCCCCCCTATCGTGCCAGGATCTCCCCCCTATCGTGCCAGGATCTCCCCCCTATCGTGCCAGGATCTCCCCCCTATAGTGCCAGGATCTCCCCCCTATAGTGCCAGGATCTCCCCCCTATAGTGCCAGGATCTTCCCCCTATAGTGCCAGGATCTCCCCCCTATCGTGCCAGGATCTCCCCCCTATAGTGCCAGGATCTCCCCCCTATAGTGCCAGGATCTTCCCCCTATAGTGCCAGGATCTCCCCCCTATCGTGCCAGGATCTCCCCCCTATCGTGCCAGGATCTCCCCCCTATCGTGCCAGGATCTCCCCCCTATAGTGCCAGGATCTCCCCCCTATAGTGCCAGGATCTCCCCCCTATAGTGCCAGGATCTTCCCCCTATAGTGCCAGGATCTCCCCCCTATCGTGCCAGGATCTCCCCCCTATAGTGCCAGGATCTCCCCCCTATAGTGCCAGGATCTCCCCCCTATAGTGACCCCCCATAGTGCCCCTCCATAGTGCTAGTTCCCCCATACTGCCAGGCCCCCCCCCCCCCCCCCCCCCCGCCCGCAAAGAGGAAAAAAAAAAAAAACCCGAATACTTACCTCCATCAGCTCAGCAGCGATGCAAGCCTTTTCCGGCCTGTGTCCCTGCTGTGTGCTGCCGGTCTCAGGTGTCGCGATGATAATGACATCATCGCGCTGCCTGAGCCGGCCTCTGATAGGCTGCAGGCATTAGTGCCTGCGGCCTATCAGAAGAACAGGGGAGGGACACGCCTCTCCCTCCCCTGCCCCACAGCACACAGCGGCCGCAATTACATCCAGGGCCGCGCCGCCTGTGGCGATCGGCGGTGCGGCCCTGAAGAATAAAAAATATAATTTTTTTTTTTTAAAGACAGGCGGCCTGGCTGGCACCCCCCTTGTGAGTGGCACCCGGGGCGGCCCGCCCCCCCCACCCCCCCCTTAGTACGCCACTGACTGATAAACATTAGACTTTCATATATTTTAGACTCATTACACACAACTGAAGTAGTTCAAGCCTTTTATTGTTTTAATATTGATGATTTTGGCATACAGCTCATGAAAACCCAAATTTCCTATCTCTAAAAATTAGCATATTTCATCCGAACAATAAAAGAAAAGTGTTTTTAATACAAAAAAAAGTCAACCTTCAAATAATTATGTTCAGTTATCCACTCAATACTTGGTCGGGAATCCTTTTGCAGAAATGACTGCTTCAATGCAGCGTGGCATGGAGGCAATCAGCCTGTGGCACTGCTGAGGTGTTATGGAGGCCCAGGATGCTTCGATAGCGGCCTTAAGCTCATCCAGAGTGTTGGGTCTTGCGTCTCTCAACTTTCTCTTCCCAATATCCCACAGATTCTCTATGGGGTTCAGGTCAGGAGAGTTGGCAGGCCAATTGAGCACAGTAATACCATGGTCAGTAAACCATTTACCAGTGGTTTTGGCACTGTGAGCAGGTGCCAGGTCGTGCTGAAAAATGAAATCTTCATCTCTATAAAGCTTTTCAGCAGATGGAAGCATGAAGTGCTCCAAAATCTACTGATAGCTAGCTGCATTGACCCTGCCCTTGATAAAACACAGTGGACCAACACCAGCAGCTGACATGGCACCCCAGACCATCACTGACTGTGGGTACTTGACACTGGACTTCAGGCATTTTTGCATTTCCCTCTTCTCAGTCTTCCTCCAGACTCTGGCACCTTGATTTCTGAATGACATGCAAAATTTGCTTTCATCCGAAAAAAGTACTTTGGACCACTGAGCAACAGTCCAGTGCTGCTTCTCTGTAGCCCAGGTCAGGCGCTTCTGCCGCTGTTTCTGGTTCAAAAGTGGCTTGACCTGGGGAATGCGGCACCTGTAGCCCATTTCCTGCACACGCCTGGTCCCCCAAGGTCTGGAATCGGTCCTTCTCCACAATCTTCCTCAGGGTCCGGTCACCTCTTCTCGTTGTGCAGCGTTTTCTGCCACACTTTTTCCTTCCCACAGACTTCCCACTGACTTCCCACTGAGGTGCCTTGATACAGCACTCTGGGAACAGCCTATTCGTTCAGAAATTTCTTTCTGTGTCTTACCCTCTTGCTTGAGGGTGTCAATGATGGCCTTCTGGACAGCAGTCAGGTCGGCAGTCTTACCCATGATTGCGGTTTTGAATAATGAACCAGGCTGGGAGTTTTTAAAAGCCTCAGGAATCTTTTGCAGGTGTTTAGAGTTAATTAGTTGATTCAGATGATTAGGTTAATAGCTCGTTTAGAGAACCTTTTCATGATATGCTATTTTTTTTTTATAGGAATTTGGGGTTTTCATGAGCTGTATGCCAAAATCATCAATATTAAAACAATAAAAGGCTTGAACTACTTCAGTTGGTGTGTAATGAATCTAAAATATATGAAAGTCTAATGTTTATCAGTACATTACAGAAAATAATGAACTTTATCACAATATGCTAATTTTTTAGAAGGACCTGTATAAGATGCTGTGTAAAAATTAACTTATGTAACGAACTTATGTAATTATGTCTGATTTGTGAAAAAATTTGTAATAAAGATTTATAAAGTAAAGAAATTAAGAGTGATAATAACATTCACAAATAATTACCAGATCCTCAATGTTAATCAATCCTAAGCTCAGACCCCCAATGTTAATCAGACCCCCAAATAGATTTCAATTCAGACTCCCAATGTTAATTAGGCCTCAGCTTAGACCCCCAAACAGACCTCAGCTCAATCCTCCAATGTTAATTAGACCTCAGCTCAGTTCTCCGATGTTAATTAGGCCTCAGCTTTAGACACCCCAAACAGACCTTAGCTCAGTCCTTTAATGTTAATTAGATCTCAGCTCAGACCCCCAATGTTAATTAGGCCTTAGCTTTAGACCCCCCAAACAGACCTCACCTCAGTCCTTCAATGTTAATTAGATCTCAGCCCAGTTCTCCAATGTTAATTAGGCCTCAGCTTTAGACCCCCAAACAGACCTCAGCTCAGTCCTCCAATGTTAATTAGATCTCAGCTCAGACCCCCAATGTTAATTAGGCCTTAGCTTTAGACCTCCAAACAGACCTCAGCTCAGTCCTCCAATGTTAATTAGACCTCAGCTCAGTCCTCCAATGTTAATTAGGCCTCAGCTTAGACCCCCAATGTTAATTAGGTCTCAGCTTAGACCCCCAAACAGACCTCAGCTCAGCCCCTCAATGTTAATTAGATCTTAGCTCAGACCTCCAATTTTAATCAGACCCCCAAGCAGACCTCAAATCAGACCCACAATGTTAATTAGACTGCAGCTCTGACTCCAAAAAGACCTCAGATAGGACCCCAATGTTAATCAGACCTCAGATCAGACCCTCAATGTTAAAGGGGTTGTCCGGGTTCAGAGATGAACTACTGGATTAGAGGCACTAAGAGGGCAGCTCTACTGGATGGGGCACTATGAGGGTAGAAATACTGGATTGGGGGCACAGAGGTACACCAAGTGTGAGCACCAAGTGGGCATCAATACTCGAGGGCACCAAGAGGCCTTTTACTGTGTAGGGATAGTAATAAGGCATTTTACTGTTTGGGGACACCTAAAGGGCTTAACGACTGTATGGGGGCACTAATGGGGCATAACTACTATAAGGTAATACTATGGGGATATAACTAGTGCATGGAGGCCCTATGTGGGCATAATTACTGTGTGTGTGCACTAAGGAGGAGTAAATACTGTGTAGGAGCACTATGGGGAATAATTGCTTTGTGGGGCACTAAGGTGGAATAACTACTGTTCTGGGACACAAAGGGGGCATTCTACTCTGAGGGGTCGCTTAAGGGGCATTTTACTGTGTGAGTGCACTAACATTACATTCTTACTATGAGGGGGCACAAAGAGGGCATAACTATTGTAAAAGGGCAGGAATGTGCCACAGCTGCAACATTATGCAGTTTTCTGTATGGCCTCTTTTGGAAGGGCCTGAATCCGCAGAACTTTGAAGGTGGAGCAATGTTTTTGAACTGTCTACATCACAAAAAAGTGCCAAATTGCAAGGCAGGTAACTAGTAGTTCCTTGTTGCGCTATTTGGAGTTTTTTTTTTCTGATGCTGGTAGTAACGTTCCACAGATGCAGGCCTGTGCAGAAATGGTTATAGCATAGGGCACACTATAGGGGGCACAGAACATGAGGCACACTATAGGAAGGCGCTTAACATGAGGCTCCAAAGAGGAAGAGTCATTATATAAAGGGGGCATATGTGATAAATCCCCCTCTTTTGAGTTTGCCACGAGTACTTGGAGAGTACTACTTGCCAGCCTCTTACCATGTGATTACGGTCCCATGTTGAATGTACCTGTTTTATGTAATAGCTGCATAGCTATATGAAATCATGTATTTTGCTGTCTTTTGCTACCATGTGGCTAATGGAGTCTTGCCTCTGTCCTTGGAAGATAACCAATTCTAACCAATCATTAGTAACAGGAGTCGTCCCGGAAGATTGGAAATTGGCAAATGTCGTGCCCATTCACAAGAAAGGTAGTAGGGAGGAATCGAGCAACTATAGACCAGTGAGTCTGACATCAATAGTAGGCAAATTAATGGAAACCCTACTAAAGGATAGGATTGTGGAACATCTAAAATCCCATGGATTGCAAGATGAAAAACAACATGGGTTTACTTCAGGGAGATCATGTCAAACAAATCTTATAGATTTTTTTGACTGGGTGACTAAAATAATAGACGGTGGAGGTGCAGTAGACATCGCATATCTAGATTTTAGTAAGGCTTTTGACACTGTCCCACATAGAAGACTTATCAATAAACTGCAGTCATTGAGCATGGACTCCCATATTGTTGAGTGGATTAGGCAGTGGCTGAGTGACAGACAACAGAGGGTTGTAGTCAATGGAGAACATTCAAAACAAGGTCATGTTACCAGTGGGATTCCACAGGGATCTGTACTGGGACCAATTTTGTTTAATATCTTCATAAGTGATATTGCAAAAGGCCTCGATGGTAAGGTTTGTCTTTTTGCTGATGACACAAAGATATGTAACAGGGTTGATGTTCCTGGAGGGAAACGCCAAATGGAAAAGGATTTAGGAAAACTAGAAGAATGGTCAGAACTCTGGCAACTGAAATTTAATGTGGATAAGTGCAAGATAATGCACCTGGGGCGTAAAAATCCAAGGGCAGAATATAGACTATTTGACACAGTCCTGACCTCAGTATCTGAGGAAAGGGATTTAGGAGTAATTATTTCAGAAGACTTAAAGGTGGGAAGACAATGTAATAAAGCAGCACGAAATGCCAGCAGAATGCTTGGATGTATAGGGAGAGGTATAAGCAGTAGAAAGAGTGAAGTGCTTATGCCGCTCTACAGAGCACTGGTGAGACCTCACTTGGAGTATTGTGCGCAGTACTGGAGGCCATATCTCCAGAAGGATATAGATACTCTAGAGAGAGTTCAGAGAAGAGCTACTAAACTGGTCCATGGATTGCAGGATAAAACTTACCAGGAAAGGTTAAAAGACCTTAATATGTATAGCTTGGAAGAAAGAAGAGACAGAGGGGATATGATAGAAACTTTTAAATACATAAAGGGAATCAACAAGGTACAAGAGGAGAGAATATTTAAAAGAAGAAAAACTACCACAAGAGGACACAGTTTTAAATTAGAGGGGCAAAGGTTTAAAAGTAATATAAGGAAGTATTACTTTACTGAGAGAGTAGTGGATGCATGGAATAGCCTTCCTGCAGAAGTGGTAGCTGCAAATACAGTGAAGGAGTTTAAGCATGCATGGGATAGGCCTAAGGCCATCCTTCATATAAGATAGAGCCAGGGACTATTCATAGGATTCAGATATATTAGGCAGACTAGATGGGCCAAATGGTTCTTATCTGCCGACACATTCTATGTTTCTATGTTTCTCAATTGTCTCCAGGACAAAAGACTCTGTAGAACCGGTTTTGGGCAGAGGAGCCATGAGTAAAGCCAGGCCAAAGAGACTTTTACTAACTTTTGAACCCCTGATCTAATTCGTGCCATTTTAGGATATGTTAAATGTCTTTGTGTACTGTAACGTGTGGGACATTGTGTATTTAAGTAGTGATGTCTGTCCTATTGTCTCCCTGTGTGTATTGGCGATTTCCCTTTGTCCTGAGAGATAATTGAATTACACCTCGGTTGTCACCAGGACAGAAGACATTGTGTATGTTCCTGCCTGTGATAATTATGTTATGTGTGCCATAATGAAATCACAGGCAGAGGGGAGGATTCTATGTGGGTTGCACCTTTGTTGTGGCAAACCTAGCCACTTCTGGACTATAATGTAAGAAAGGTTGTCCGTACGTTTGAATGCAATATTTGGGCATGTGATATTTTATATTGCTACTACTGCCCCTTTAAGACTGGGTAGCAGATTGCATTCAGGCTGTCTTACAGATTATGTATGTTATTATGTGTTCGGTTAAATTGTATATGTGTATGCCAGGGTTCAAGTTAGCCCATTACATTTGGTAATTGTATTTTGTGGATTACGTCTCAGACAATGCTTACTGTGTTGGTTAATTTACGTCTCAGACAATGCTTATTTGGTTTTGTTTATTGTGTACAGACAGAGGGAAGGGGTTTTTTTGTACAATGACATGGAGAACTGTATAAATATACAAGCTTGTGAATAAAGCGTGTTGTTGACTCCCAGACTGTGTTTCGTCCGGTTATTGGGAGGATTGGGAATATTGCCGTACTGTTCAGCGCTGACTGTGGATTTACCTGTTATACCAGCGGAGATCGTGGATTCTAATATTGCACTCCGCTACAATTGGTGTCAAGCGACGGGATCCAACCTTACAGCCGAAAAGCGGTGTTCGTGTAAATTGAAACTACCGAACAAGGAAAGTGAAGGACAATTCGTATGGAACAAAGGAACGAACAACAAGGTGAATGGAGATTGATTATGCTGCTTTGAAACGGCAGACATTGAAAGAGCTATTGGAAGCCAGGGGTAAAGTAGCCAGCAACAAACCCAAGGATGTACTAATTGCCGAGCTGATGGAGGGAGACAGAGCCCGCAGCGCTACACCCCCAGCAGCCATGGAGGAGACACTCTACCAGAGGTAAATGAGAACCAGGCTGGAATTTCTGCCACAGCCTATATCAGAGGCCATGATGCAAATGGTAATGGCAAATGTGCAGGAGTACGTGATGGCACACAGCCCACAGCATGCACAGTCCCGAGCGGAATCCACGACTGGGTCACTCTACAGCCAGGTAAAACCTAAAATTCCCTATCATGCCTTATTTTGCGAGGAGAAGGATGAGATTGATTGGTTTTTACAGGATTTTGAAAGGCTGTGTGATTTACATGACTTGGAACCGGCAGTATGGGTCCCCTTGCTGGCAGGCAAGCTAGCAGGGCGGGCAGCAGAAGCATATCGCGCTGTACCCAGCGAGGACAGCAGAGATTATGAAAAAGTAAAGCGAGCGATATTAGAGAGGTATGCCATTAGCCCAGAAGCATACCGGCGAAAATTTAGAAACCTGCGAAAACCAGAGAAAGATTCTCATGCTGAGTGGGCACACAAGCTGGACCAAGCATCACAAGGGTGGATACAAGCCAGCCAAGCCACTACTATGGAAGAATTGCGACAGTTAATGCTGTTGGAGCAATTCTTTAACGGTTTGTCTCCAGAGAAACAAGAATGGGTGCGGGACAGGAAGCCTCTCACCCTAACAGAAGCGGCACGCTTAGCCGATCAGCATTTTGATGCGAGAAGGCATCAGGTAACCCTCCCCAAGAGTTACCCGCGGGGTCACCCAGCATTCCACCCCCCCACGCTCCCACTGCATCTCCTCTTCGCCCGTCCCCAGGGAACCTACCACCACCCTCCAGGTATAATGGACGCGCCAATATCCAGTGCCACACCTCCAAACAGTGGGGGCATATGGCCCGTGAGTGCACCCAAAATCGAGGCAGACTCGCCTGGAACCAAGCTCGACCGAATCCGGTACCATTATCAGCGGGAGCCAGCTGCTCAAGAGATGTGGAGTGTGCAAGCCGAGGAACCTCTAGGGGTATTACACGAGGTGATGTCCGTTTGAGCCACCGACAACAGGCAGCACCATCGCCAGCTGGTGACCCTGGAAGGGAAGGAAGTACAAGGGCTCCGAGATTCCGGAGCCACGCTCAACTTGATCGCACCCCATCTGGTTCCAGATTCCGCTCACACTGGCGGATCAGTGGCCATAAGGGTGGCAGGGGGAGCAGTGTACCGACTACCCACTGCTAAAGTGCATTTGGATTGGGGTGCGGGAGAGGGGGTTGTGGAAGTGGGCCTCATGCAAAATCTACCAGCAGATGTTGTACTGGGGAATGACTTGGGCCAGATGAACTCTGCTTTTGTACCACAGGCTCCACACCAGGAAGCTCATCCAGTGACCACACGGCAGCAGGCTCGCATCACGGCTCCTCTAGCACACTCTGAGGCTCAGGTAAAAGACCATGACCCCCACATGACACGTATGTCCTGGGATACCCCAACTACATTTGAGGCAGAGGTAAAGTCAGACCCCACGCTACAGATATATAGGGACAGAGTACACACCGACCAGGCTGGGTTAGAGGGGGAGCGGTACACGTGGGAGAAGGGGCTACTGTACTGTATTGCTGAAAGAGGAGTGGGGGGGTCAGTCACAGTGACCACCAAACAGTTAGTGGTTCCCCAGAAATATCGGCAAGAGCTACTTAGGATTGTGCACAATATTCCCTTGTCTGGGCATCTAGGGATGACCCGTATCCGATATAGGTTAACCCATGCATTTTTCTGGCCAGGGATTTCTAAAGATGTGAGGCAGTACTGCACATCCTGTGATATATGCCAGCGAGTAGGCAAGCGAGGTGACCGCCCCAAAGCTAAATTATGTCCCCTCCCTATTATTGCAGAACCTTTCAGTAGGGTGGCTGTGGACATAGTAGGGCCCCTACCCAAACCCAGCCCCTCTGGGAAAAGGTTTATCTTAACAGTAGTGGACTATGCCACACGATACCCTGAGGCCGTAGCCCTCACTAATATTCATGCTGAAACGGTGGCCGAGGCTTTAATGAAGATATTTTCCCGGGTAGGGTTTCCCCAAGAAATAATATCCGATAGGGGCACCCAATTCACTGCCGAGGTCACCCAACAACTGTGGAAGATATGTGGCATTAAGCCAATAATATATTCTGCCTACCACCCCTAGTCCAATGGGCTATGCGAAATATTTAATGGTACGCTGAAACAAATGCTCCGTATGTTTGGAGAAGCGCACAAAGACTGGGAACAGTTTTTACCCCACCTGCTCTTCGCATACAGGGAGGTACCCCAAGAATCGACAGGGTTTTCTCCTTTTGAATTACTGTTTGGAAGGAGGGTACGAGGGCCATTAGACCTAATTAGGGAGCATTGGGAGGGTGAGAGTAGCCCAGATGGAACCCCTATCGTATCTTACGTACTGGAGTTCCGGGACCATCTGGAGGCGCTGACTCAGACTGTGCGCACCAACCTCCGGGCGGCCCAGCAGCGCCAGCGCCGATGGTACGATGGGGAGCCAGAGACCGCAGCTTTCAAGTGGGGCAGAAGGTTTTGATTTTAAAACCCGTCCGCACAGACAAGCTGCAGGCCATCTCGCAAGGCCCATACCAGGTGGTGGAACAGAGATGTGACACCACCTATGTGATTGGCCCCTGCTCAGGGGTAGGGAAGAGACGCATGCTCCATATAAACATGCTCAAACCCTACCATGAGAGGATAGAGGACGTGGCGGCGATATGCGCCTCAGCCTCTGAGGATCAGGAGAATCTGCCCCTACCTGACCTATTAGAACAGGAAGAACAGACAGAGCCCTCCAAGGGGGTTCGGCTGGGGGAGCGGCTAAGCCCTCAGGAGCGTGCCCAGGTACAAGAGCTGATTGTAGCTAAAGGGGCTACCTTCTCCAATTTGCCTGGGTACACTCCGCTAGCCACCCACCGAGTCGAAACCCCGGGACAGCTACCTATGCGGCAGAGCACCTACAACACATAGGGGCCATCCTAGATCGTATTGGAGAGGCAGGATTAACGCTGAAACCCAGCAAGTGTCATATAGGGATGGCCGAAGTTCAGTACTTGGGCCACCGGGTGGGGAGCGGGCAACAGAAATCGGAACCAGCTAAAGTGGAAGCTGTAGCTAAATGGCCCACTCCTAGGACAAAAACCCAAGTGCTAGCGTTTCTGGGTACCGCAGGGTACTATAGAAAATTTGTGCCCAATTATAGCGCCCTGGCCAAACCCCTGACTGAACTGACACGTAAGAATCTTCCTCGACAGGTTGTCTGGGCCCCAGAGTGTGATCAGGCATTCCAACAACTGAAGACTGCTCTAACTAATGCTCCCATACTTGCTGCTCCTGATCCAACTAAAAGATTTCTTGTTCACACAGACGCTTCAATGTTTGGATTGGGAGCAGTGCTGAGCCAAGTTGGAGCCGATGGCGGAGAACACCCCGTAGCTTACTTGAGCCGAAAGTTATTGCCACGAGAAGTAAGCTACGACGCCATTGAGAAAGAGTGCCTGGCCGTGGTGTGGGCCCTCAAAAAGTTACAGCCGTACTTATATGGACAACCTTTTTCCTTACTCACAGATCACAACCCGTTGGTGTGGCTAAACCGTGTGGCTGGAGACAATGCCAGGCTGCTGCGCTGGAGTCTGGCGCTGCATCCGTATGACTTTACCATCCACTACCGCCCAGGGAAACAAAACGGTAACGCCGACGGGTTATCCAGACAAACTGAACTTGAAAAGTGATCTGTGAGTACTCTCCCGGACATCCCCAAGCCGATCCGTTGGGATCAGACTGTGTATGCCGGCTTGGTTCTGGGGGAGCATTGTGGCAAACCTAGCCACTTCTGGACTATAATGTAAGAAAGGTTGTCCGTACGTTTGAATGCAATATTTGGGCATGTGATATTTTATATTGCTACTACTGCCCCTTTAAGACTGGGTAGCAGATTGCATTCAGGCTGTCTTACAGATTATGTATGTTATTATGTGTTCGGTTAAATTGTATATGTGTATGCCAGGGTTCAAGTTAGTCCATTACGTTTGGTAATTGTATTTTGTAGATTACGTCTTAGAAAATTCTTACTGTGTTGGTTAATTACGTCTCAGACAATGCTTATTTGGTTTTGTTTATTGTGTACAGACAGAGGGAAGGGGATTTTGTGTACAATGACATGGGGAACTGTATAAATATACAAGCTTGTGAATAAAGCGTGTTGTTGACTCCCAGACTGTGTTTCGTCCGGTTATTGGGAGGATTGGGAATATTGCCGTACTGTTCAGCGCTGACTGCGGATTTACCTGTTATACCAGCGGAGATCGTGGATTCTAATATTGCACTCCGCTACATTTGTGTTATTGGTTAATGTATATTTGTTGTGGGTGTCTCCCTTGCATGGGAGCAGGGTATAAAATAAAGTGTAGTTCTGAATGCCTGGGTTGCTTCCAGTAAAGTCTTGTTCCAGCATTCAGCTTTGGCTCATATATGGACTTATTTGGTGATACTAGCGATACCAGCGATACTGGTGATACCAGCGATACCAGCGATACTATCGATAATAGCGTTTTATTGCTCTGTGGATTATTTGGCAATGCTATTTCAAGGGAAGAAGGGAATACTAGACAGTGACACGGATTATACCGTCACAGCATAGATCCTGGCATTATGTAAAGGGGACACTATATACAGTGGGCACAACACATGTGAGACTATATACAGCGTCCGGCTGTACGCATGCACTAGCGGCAGCACGGATCCGGCAGCCTGCTCCGGGGGGTGAACAGCCTGGGGGCAGACCGGAGTTTTGGCGGCAGCACGGCAAACATGGAGGCTGCCGCTAGTGTGAAAGTAGCCTTATATACTGTATGTGCAGGAGGGCTAGGATTGGTTGGCGAGGTCACATGATCCAACCCATAAAACACAGTAAGTGACGTGCGCCGGCCCTTATGTAAATGCTGCAGGAAACAAGCAGCAAGCATGCTGTGGCTAGGACTGAAAGGAAACACAGGCAGCAGATCACCGCTGAACATGACGCTCAGGACCACGGCGGTAAGCAGGGGAACAGCAGCGCGCAGACATCCACAAAACTGGCATACTGCTGCGGACATCCAGGCAGGTCTACAGGTACAGTAGGCGAGGAAGCAGGTCGGACCTCTGATAAGTGGCAGTCCATTTACGGAAGCAACTGACAGAGGCCTTTCTAGATGAATGGTAGGAAGCCGGTACTGATGGACCAGAGCTTGCTTAATGAAGTTACCGGCTGACCCAGAGTCCAAGAATGCAGCCACAGACAGTGTGACTTCCTTGTGAAAGAGAGTCACTGGAACTGTTTCGGAGAGAACTTCTCCTTGTCTAGGACCACCTCTCCAACTGACCCTAGACATTGGCATTTCCTGGCTTCTGTGGACAATTACGCACAAAGTGGGCCTTGCCTCCACAATACAGACACAGGTTCTCTGCTTTGCGGCATAAATGTTCCTGGTCAGACAATTGAAGGCGCTCTATTTGCATGGGCTCTTCAGATCGGATGGACACTATAGGAAGAACCAACCTCTGGAAGGATGGAGCCAAATGGGGTGGTCTTCTGGCTCCTGTGACCTCCCTAGAACATTCCCTGAAACACATATCTATCCTTGTGAAAAAGGTGACCAGGTCATTCACAGTAGACAGACGGTCGCGACCAGCTAATTCATCCTTAATCAGGTCAGAAAGGCCCTCCCAGAACACCGCCAGTTGAGCCTAATTGTTCCTTCCAAGATGGAGTACCGACCCACAGACAAGGAACCCTGTCGTAGACGCAGCAGAGCTGATGCAGCGGAGGACGTGCGGCCAGGGTCTTCAAAAACCAGCCGGAAGGTAGCCAGGAAAGATTAGTGGTCTCTGGATCTCCATGTTCCAAAATAGGATTTGCCCAAGCAAAGGCCTTGTCAGACAGCAGGGACACAATGAAGGGAACCGTGGACCGCTTAGTGGGAAACATCTGCCCATGCAACTCAAAGTGGATCAGGCACTGGTTCAAGAATCCACAACAGGTTTTTGGATCTCCACCATAGCGTGATGGCAGAGGGAGTTGCACACTAGCGGCACACAAATCCGTATTCACCGGTGTGGAAATTGCAGGAGTAGCAGCGACTGGCGACCCTGCAGTAGCTGGAGAAGAGATGGCATCTAGACGAGCAGCAACATTTTGCATGAACTGCATCATGACATCCTGATGTTCGCTCTGACGCCTCACTTCATGTAACAAATCCTGAACGA
This sequence comes from Bufo gargarizans, assembly GCF_014858855.1. Lineage (NCBI taxonomy): Eukaryota > Metazoa > Chordata > Amphibia > Anura > Bufonidae > Bufo > Bufo gargarizans. Next base: position 515,805,576 of record NC_058081.1, on the reverse strand, counting down.
CAGGCTTGGGGTGACCAGCAGGGTCCATCGCCTCAGTGTACTGTCACGAAACAGCGGGTGTGAACCCACTGTGCCACGTGTCCTACCTCCTCTAAGGTCGTTGTCTAAGTTAACCCCTCGATCTTCATAGTACCCCTGTCCATTTGAAGACACCCTGAGGCACCACAACAGTTAAAAAACACTAAAAGTGACCCCATTATGGAAAATACACCCCCTAAGGAATTTTTCAAGGGGTGCACTGAGCACTTTGGCCCAATAGCCGTTTCATAGAATTTAGAAAGACTTGGCAGTGAAAATGAAAAATTTCATATTTTACAAGAATATCTTGCTTTAGGCCCAAATTTGTCATTTTAACAAGGGGTATCAGGAGAAAATGCACCCCATTATCTGTTACCCATTTTCTCCTGAATACGTCAACACCACATATGTGGTTGTAAAGTGCTGTATGAGCACACAGCAGGGCTCAGAATGTGAGGAACACCGTGTGGCTTTTGGAAGGCAGATTTCACTGGAATAATTTTCAGGCACCATGTCGCATTTGAAGACACTCACCCCAACAGTGAAAACCGCAAAATCGAGGCTCTAGGGGTGCCAGAACATAAAAGGAAATTTAAGAATTGCCTCATTTAATAAAATGACACCTTTCAATGTATTCATCTAGGGGTATAATGGGAATTTTTAAGGTTTTTGTTTTATTTTTTATTTTTTGGGGGGAGCTATTATTGGATTGCCAAATGGAAAAATGCTCAACTGAAAATGTCTTGCTATGGATTAATTAAGAAATTAGTGAAATGGACTTAATGTATATCAGTTGAGGTGTGATAAACTTGAAAGCACTCTGCAATGCAGAGGCCCGGTTTAGAGGGGCAGGTCTGACAGTAGTGAGTGGTGTCTTTTCTAATCCCTTTAACCGAGCAAACTCGACACCTTTTTTGGGGTCGCCTTTTATTTTCTGTGGGGGGAAGTACTCCAGGGAAATGCTGCCCACGTATTATTCTTGATACCCCAGAAGCACTGCTGGATGAAAAACTGGCCTCTCCTTCCTGAACACCAAAAATCCATTTTTTTATAATTTTTTCCTGAAATTCCAAGAAGGTTCCCCCATGACCAGCTGTTCTGTGGATGACAAAGGCATTATATAGTGACACTTGGGTTAGGTACATGGCTAATTTTTTGTACCACACCTTAGATTTTCTTAAGGCACTGTAGGGCTGTAGTACCTGGTCTGAAAGATCCACTCCACCCATGAACTTGTTGTAATCCTGGATACACACAGGCTTGATGTTCTGCTCTGTGGTTCCTCGGACTGGGACTGGGGTGGACTGATCTGCATGGAGGGTAGTCAACACAAGAACGCCATCTGCCTTTTTTGATTTCTTCTAATTGTCCCACATGTGCCTATGCCTCTGGCAGCAAGGCACTTCAGGAGAGGGACACTATTGTAAAAGTTGTCCAAATACAGATGGTATCCGTGGTCCAGCAGGGGGTGGACTAAATCCCATACTATCTTCCCACTTATACCCAGAACCGAGGGACAATCTGGTGGCTCAATTTTGGAATCTTTTCCCTCGTAAATACGAAAGCGCAGTGTATACCCAGATACACTTTCACAGGCCTTATACAACTTCACACCATACCTAGCCCTTTTATTGGGCAGGTACTGGCGGAAATGTAATCAGCCTTTGAAGTGGACCAATGATTCATCCACTGAGAGACATTTTTGGGGGGTATATACTTGACCAAATTTGGAATTGTAGTGGTCAACCACTGGCCTAATTTTAAGGAGTCTGTCATAACTGGGGTTGCTTGGGGGTTGGCATTCATTATTATTGCTGAAGTGTAGGATTCTTAGAAGAGCTTCAAAACGGGCCCGGGGCATGGCAAGACTGTGAAGAGGGGTGTGATATAAAATATCTTTGTTCCAATACAAACGTATTGTTGTTTTTTTTATAATTCCCATGCTTAGGAGAAGTCCCCAAAACCTTTGCATTTCAGTTGTGTTAGTAGGGGTCCATTTGTGGGGCCTTGAGAGATAACTGTCTGGATGAGAGGCACTAAATTGGTCTGCATATATATTTGTTTGTTCCACCATCAAGTTAATTAGGTCATCAGTGAAGAATAATTGGAAAAAATTAATTTCACTGAAACCTGTTGTATCTACATTGATGCCTAGAATGGCTGTAAATTCAGGCACCTGGGGCACATAGTTATCTGCAGGGATCCATGAAGAGTCAATTGTACGGGGCTGCGACTGCGCACTACCCCTAGGACGCCTACGAAGGGGTTCATCATTAGATGAATCATCTGAGGAAGATGAAACTAAAAATGTCACTTCATCTCCACTGTTGGAGTCAGTGTCCTCAAAAAGTACGGCATATGCCTCTTCGGCAGTGAAAAGCCGTTTAGTCATTTTAAACTGCAAACTAACGTAGATTTTTTTTGTCTTTTTTTAATATATTTTTTTCAAAACAGTAGACTAAAATACTGTATATCCTTTAGGATACCAATAACTGAGTGGGACTAATAATTACAGAAGTCTCACCGATATTTCAAGATTCAGAATTGCCAGGGGCCCACTGGAGAAGATGTGGGGAAATATCCTTATTAAAATATAACTTTTATACGATATGCAATAAAATAAAATACACCAGAGGATGCATCAACATTACAGACATACAAACAAACGATGGGTTCTGTGATAGATACCCCAATGCTGGTAAAGCAAAGGTGAGTGAAGAAACTGCTGCGCCTGTGTGGACGCAAGCAGTTTTACCTGACCAACCAGGTGACTAGGATCAGATTGGCACACGTGATGCCTGGGTAGGACGGAGTCATGTGTAGGCGTGCAGTCAAGGGAAGATGATGCTGTGCCCTATCTCACCCTATACTTGGGGGAAGGGGGCTGCTCCTATACTGCCTGTCTACACAGAGCACTCACCCTAGAAAGGGCGACCCCGTCAGGATACCTGTCCCTAGTTATGGACCTGATCACTAGTGCTAAAAAAATATGCAAATTCTACAGACCTCCCGACGTGGCACGTTTCTGTCGTGTCGACTCCTCAGGGGAAATAAGTGCATGTAGGAAAAAACACAATATGTGCCATATGTACCCGCAGGTAGAAAGAAGAAAACGCTGCAGTCATATGGTTACAAAAAAGGTCAGGCTCTAATGGTTAAAATGAGAGCCTAGAAGATGACATCCGTGGTGCAGGAGTGCCATGCTGCAGAAGGATAGATGTTCCTCCGCTCGTTGGTGTGTGAGGATATGGTGGTCCTCGCTAAAGGTAATGTCCCTATAGTTCAGGGGGTTCCTCAACCAATACCAGCCACACTGATACATACTTTCATGGAGTTTAAATAGAGCCCATACGCGCCTCTTCCTGGAAGCCCGCCCTGTCAGCATCCGTGCCGGCGTCTGATGTCACGCGCATGCGCCGCGCAGCGACGCACCAGGCGCTGACGCCGATACCACGTGATAACGGCGGCCAATCGTATGGGGAGGCGGAGGGTGTAATCGGTTACCTTGGAGACATGTCAACAGATAGGAAACCGCACAGTACGTCTCTTGATAAAGGCGTCTATGGTAAGGCTATGACACAAAATCATAGCAAGATTAGACTGACATTTCTTGCATGAATTTAGGAACAAGGACTTTGAAGCCTTCGTCCAGCACCTTAACCAGAACCAAATAGGTATGCATTTTACCTGCGAGTCGCATCCTACTACTCTTCCATTCCTGGATATAAAAATTTCCAGGAATGACAAGGGTGAACTGGACACTTCCATCTATAGGAAGGCTAGCTCCACGAATTCCCTCCTGAGGTGGGAGAGCAACCATCCTCTCCCACTCAGGAGAGGAATTCCTAGGGGCCAATACCTGCGACTCAATTGCTCAGACAAGCATGATTTCATCAATCAGGCAGCCGACCTGAGGATGAGATTTTTGTCTAGGGGCTACCCTGATCATGTTTTGAGATCGGCTTATCAGACAGCTTTGTCCCGACCTAGATCTTCCTTGTTTACTCCGAACCAACCTCCTATCCCGCAAACCAAAACCTTGAGAATTATCACTAATTTTGACAGGGGGTCCAAACAGGTCAAGCACATCATTGAACGTCATTGGGAGGCCCTAAAAATGACCTGAAAGATGTGCTGGGTGACCAACCACAAATCACCTATCGTAGGGGACCCAATCTACGTGATAAACTCATGCATAGTCATTATGCACCCGATCGCACAAAGTCCACCTGGTTGCGGTCCAAGATTGTGGGCTGTCACAAATGTGGAAACTGCATAGCATGCAAACACATACAGACCACAAAGTCATTTGTAAGCCACGTGACAGGTAAAACATATTCAATCCCATATTTCATTAACTGCAAATCCAGAGGGGTCATATACCGGATCCAGTGTGAATGTGGGATTAAATATGTGGGTAAGACGATCCGAGAATTTAGGAGGCGGATAGGGGAACATCTGGGGAACATCTCACATAAACGGGACACCCCACTATCAAAACATGTACATACTGCCCACAATGGCATAGCCTCTTTGAAATTCTTGGATATAGATCTTGTTAAGCCTCCCATTAGAGGGGGTGATTGGGACAAATGTCTCCTCCAACGTGAAACTCGGTGGATCTTTTGTCTTAAAACATCTGCACCCCTGGGCCTGAATGAAAGGCTAGATTTTGGGTGCTTTATATAAATTGTGGTGAGCCTTGTCTCTTATATAAATGGCGTTATCCTATTCATAGTGATGGGAGGAGCCTATATGAGATACCCTACTGTGTTATATATACTCGGCATCATGTTCAGTACTCTCTGTTACTTGTTCTTGTTCCTAAATTCATGCAAGAAATGTAAGTCTAATCTTGCTATGATTTTGTGTCATAGCCTTACCATAGATGCCTTTATCAAGAGACGTACTCTGCGGTTTCCTATCTGTTGACATGTCTCCAAGGTAACCGATTACACCCTCCGTCTCCCCATACGATTGGCCGCCGTTATCACGTGGTATCGGCGTCGGCGCATGCGCGTGACGTCAGACGCCAGGGCGGATGCTGACAGGACGGGCTTCCAGGAAGAGGCGCGTATGGGCTCTATTTAAACTCCATGAAGGTATGTATCAGTGTGGCTGGTATTGGTTGAGGAACCCCCTGAACTATAGGGACATTACCTTTAGCGAAGACCACCATATCCTCACACACCAACGAGCGGAGGAACATCTATCCTTCTGCAGCATGGCACTCCTGCACCACGGATGTCATCTTCTAGGCTCTCATTTTAACCATTAGAGCCTGACCTTTTTTGTAACCATAAGACTGCAGTGTTTTCTTCTTTCTACCTGCGGGTACATATGGCACATATTGTGTTTTTTCCTACATGCACTTATTTCCCCTGAGGAGTCAACACAACAGAAACGTGCCACGTCGGGAGGTCTGTAGAATTTGCATATTTTTTTAGCACTAGTGATCAGGTCCATAACTAGGGACAGGTATCCTGACGGGGTCGCCCTTTCTAGGGCGAGTGCTCTGTGTAGACAGGCAGTATGGGAGCAGCCCCCTTCCCCCAAGTATAGGGTGAGATAGGGCACAGCATCATCTTCCCTTGACTGCACGCCTACACAAGACTCCGTCCTACCCAGGCATCACGTGTGCCAATCTGATCCTAGTCACCTGGTTGGTCAGGTAAGACTGCTTGCGTCCACACAGGCGCAGCAGTTTCTTCACTTACCTTTGCTTTACCAGCATTGGGGTATCTATCACAGAACCCCTCATTTGTTTGTATATCTGTAATGTTGATGCATCCTCTGGTGTATTTTATTTTATTGCATATCGTATAAAAGTTATATTTTAATAAGGATATTTCCCCACATCTTCTCCAGTGGGCCCCTGGCTATCTTTTAGGATAGGATAAAAACTCCCCGAGTCACTTGGAAATTATTGACAGGTGTCACAGGTAGCACAGATGGCTGGCGATGAGCCAGGGGTCTAGAATGGGACACAGAGTAGTGCCAATATCCTTACTGGGGCAGAAAAGGCGTTAATTAATGTATTATTTTACAGTATTAGGTGGCACAAAGCCACATGGGGCATAAGAGACTTATATTTTACAGAATGGAGCCACTCAAGCACAGGACACGAGTGTATACACACAGGAGGATGGCACACCTATTGACGGTTATTATTATTTTTATGTAACTTGGGAGTGTACGACAGGTGACTTGACGGACAGACAGGCTAGTGTGACAGGTATCTTTATTGAATGGACAAACTGGAGTCACAGGTGTCTTGATGGACGGACAGACTGGACTGACAGGTGTCTTGATGGGCGGACAGGCTGGAGTGACAAGTGTCTTTATTGAACGGACAGACTGGACTGACAGGTTTCTTGATGGGCGGACAGGCTGGAGTGACAGGTGTCCTTATTGAACAGACAGACTGGACTGACAGGTGTCTTAAAGACGGACAGGCTGGAGTGACACGTGTCTTTATTGAACGGGCAAACTTTAGTGACAGGTGTCTTGATTGACGGACAGGCTAGTGTGACAGGTGTCTTGATGGACGGACAGGCTGGAGTGACAGGTGTCTTGACGGGCAGACAGTTTTCTTAACGGACGGACAGGCTGGAGTGACAGGTGTCTTGACGGGCAGACAGTTGTCTTAACGGACGGACAGTAGTGACAGGTGTCTGGATGAGGTGATGAGGAGATGACTGGACAGGACTAATCTCACTGACTGGGGCAAATCGGTACCGAAGGGGTTAATTAGGGGTTAATTATGTACGAAGCAGGGGATGAGGCACAGAACTGACTACAGATGACAGGCTGTTGATGTGGCACAGAACTGATCTGTGTCACTGACTGGGGCACAGAAGCAGCTTTTCGGCACTAAAGGGGTTAATGTGATCTGGTAGTTATTAATCTACAGCAGCTTTTCACACTATCTCCTTCTCTGATCGCTTCCCTGACAGGAATTGGGACGATCAGAGAAGGAGAAGCACATAGTCCCTCCCTAACCCCCCCTTACCTGCCCCGATGCGCTGCGATTGGTCCCTCTGCAGTATTGGACCAATCACAGCGATCGTGGGCGCGTCAGAGCTCCGATGCTGTTCCCGCCGGCTTCTCTGGTTGCCTAGCAACCCCAGCACGCCGGCTTCACTGAACCTTCAGCGCTTCGCTCCCTGCGCTGACAGTGAAAACCGATCACGTACATGCACGTGGGGATGCGGTGAGGCACCACATTCCCTCACGTACATGTATGTGATGTTGCGTGAAGGGGTTAAAAGGCCAAATCTGTGCAAAAATGTGGATTCATTGTCATTTTCTGTCAGGTAGTCACACGTTGTGATGGCAAAGGCAAAAAAACTCTCCTTTTTTTTAACGTGGTCGGGTTGTTGAACTGCATAAGCAGGGTCTCTCACAGCGCGCCATTGCTGCTGAGGTGAGACGCAGTAAGACAGTCATTTGGAATTTCTTAAATAATCCTGAGGGTTATGGAACAAAAAAGTCAAGTGGAAGACCCCAAAAATTTCATCAGCACTGAGCCGGAGGATCCAATTGGCTGTCCGGCAAGACACTGGACGATCCTCGACCCAAATTAAGGCCCTTACTGGTGCCGACTGCAGCCCCATAACCATCAGACGGCATCTGAGACTGAAGGGCTTCAAAAACAAAAAACTTCTTCAAAGAACTTGTCTCCTTGAACGCCACAGAACTGCTCGTTTGGACTTTGCAAGAGAGCACCAAACATGGGACATTCAAACGTGGAAGAAAGTTTTATTCTCTGATGAGAAAAAATGTAACCTTGATGGTCCTGATGGTTTCTAACGTTACTGGCATGACAAGCAGATCCCACCTGAGATGTTTTCTACACTCTACAGTGGAGGGGGCGCCATAATGGTCTGGGGTGCTTTTTTCTTTAGTGGAACAATGGAGCTTCAGGAAGTGCAGGGGCATCAAACGGCCGCTGGCTATGTCCAGAAGTTGCAGAGAGCATTCCTCATGACTTAGGGCCCTCGTCTCTGTGGTAACGACTGGATTTTTCAACAGGACAACACTACGGTACACAATGCCCGCAGGACAAGGGACTTCTTCCAGGAGAATAACATCACTCTTTTGGCCCATCCTGCGTGTTCTCCTGATCTAAATCCATTTGAGAACCTTTGGGGATGGATGGCAAGGGAAGTTTACAAAAATGGACAATAGTTCCAGACAGTAGATGGCCTTCGTGCGTCCGTCTTCACCACTTGGAGAAATGTTCCCACTCACCTCATGGAAACGCTTGTATCAAGCATGCCGAAACGAAATTTGGAAGTGCTAAACAATAACGGTGAAGCTACTCATTACTGAGTTCATGTTTGGAAGTTGGATTTCTGTTTTGGGGGGGTTTAGTTTTTTTTTTGGAGGTGTGGTCCTAAACTTTTGATCAGCTGAAAAACAGCCTGTTTCAGTTTATTTGTTGTTTTCATTAAATTGAATGCTCAAAAAATGTTTTGTCTCACTTCCATTTCTTCTTGTTGCATGTTGAAGCTCTACTTGGAACCTTGTTAAGATCCAACAATGTAAAATATGATTTGTTGCCATTTTTCAAGTGGTCTTAAACTTTTGATCAGGACTGTAGGAGAGACTATAACAGACTGCATGAGTGACCAGAAGAAAACACTGAGATGGGGAAGCTGAGTGACAGGCCCTGCTAAATATAATTTTTTGCCATTTTTCAAGTGGTCTTAAACTTTTGATCAGGACTGTACTAAGCACTGGTCACTATCTGCAGACAACTAGGGGCTGTTACTGCTGTCCTTATATAGGGTTTGTAGCTGAACTATAATCTTTTAGTTGGAGGGGTGGAATGCAGAAGAACAGCCTAAACAGAAACATTTTAGCAATTTCTGTCTGTCATAGACTTGTATAGAGCGTCAATGCAAGTGAGAATGAAGCAGTTTTTCCAGACAAGTCTTCACACATAAACAACCAAGCTAAACCAGACAGTCAAAAGGTCAATGTGTCTGGGTTTTTCCTCCCTTTAAAATCTTTGAATAGGTAGAAAGTCATAAAGTTTCTTTCACACTAGCGTTATTCTTTTCCGGTATTGAAATCCGGTAAAGGGTCTTAATACCGGAAAAAAAGTGAGAGTTTTGTCCTAATGCATTCGAATGGAAAGCAATCCGTTCAGTATGCATCAGGATGTCTTCCATTCCGTCCCTTGTACGGTATTTGACCGGACAAAATCCCGGAACAGTATTAATGCTATTAATGCCGGATACAGTACCAAGTGTTCTGGAAATTGCCGCGTCACCGGATCCGGTTTTCTGGTCTGCACCGGCGGCAAGATATAGGAGGAGCTAGTTTCGCTTTTGATCTTTGAAAACATTTAAATACTGGGTCCGTTATTCCGTGTGAAACCGGATGAGACGGATCCGGTATATCACCGGATCCGTCTAATGGATCCGAAAAAAAGATATCCATTTGCAGTTTGCTGGATCCGGCAGGAAGTTTCGGCAACGGAACTGCCTGCTGGATTCTAACAACACTAGTGTGAAAGTAGCCTTAGCTGGCTGTACATTAACCCTTTTCACAGTGCAGCTGTAGTGTAATAACAGTGCGAATGAATAGGATATATTACAATAAACACATAAATGTAGTTCAAGAATATGAAACAGTATACATGCACACAACAGCATACATCACAGTGCAAGTTAACCCTCCAGAGTGCAATAAAGTAGTGAGTTAATGGCTTTGCATAGTGGCAATAAGGGCAAATGTCCATAGTCCAAAGAGCCCTTGCTCCAGAGCTCTACACTCTACTCTTCCCCGACACAGGATGGTTATCACCAGACATCAGGATAGTTATCGGAATGGTCATCCCAGGTCACTGCTGGGGGCAGAATAGGATAGCAAGCACTGTTGTCAGGTCCCCAATCTCAGACAAGTAGACCTGGCGCTCCTCTACTTTTTCACTGGCGCTCCGAGCAGCATAACAGTAACATTACCACCAACATAGTCATCAAGTACAATGCACAGTGTACATGAGAATAAGCCCCTTCTTAAGGCGGTTGTCATATCAAGCGTCATTTTGACTATTTTTCACGTAACCCTTCATAGGGCCAGCCATAACATTTTTGCCTTTTATTATGGCCAGCTACAGGGGCTAAGCTATACGAAAAGCGGCTGCTTTGGGGACCGAATTTAGAAGGGGGCCATCCAGGAGGAGGACTAAAAGATTTTATTATCAGGGCTCCTCAATAGTATTAGAAAATGACATTATATACAGAGACACTGTAGGAAATGGACTGGGGGGCTGCCGGGCCTCGTCTGACAGAGCAATCTCAACTAGCCACAGGAGTTGTGGTTTGCACGGGAGGAAGGGGGTGGGAAGAAGTTTCTGGGGGCCCCGTTCAAACATTTGCTGTGGGGCCCAGTGATTTCTAGCTACGCCACTGGCTGGCAATATGCCTTTTACATAGCTTTTAGCTAGACAACAGTATTTTCAGCTTCATCACAACACATTTTATTTTCTGAGGATGCATATATTGTCAATATGATCAACAAAATGAACTGCATCACAGAGGGATCCTCTACATCTCCTATGAAGACATTACTTTACAACAGCAGTTCCTCACCAGCAATTCGCTAGCTAGAAATGCAGGATACAGTCTCAGTGGCACAGTCACCTGATTGTGGCATAATGAAGAAATGTTGTGGAATCGCACTCACCAGAACTTGTGGTCATCCGGAATGCAACAGCCTGCCTGGAGTCCAAGATCCATCAGGGCTCCTGTATATGTAGTCCAATAAATAGAGATGGAGGCAGCATGTCCGGTATAAAATGTCCCTTTATTGGGAGCAGACCCCACAAGCAGAACACTTACCGTTGCAGATGCTCTTATGTGGCCAGTAGTGTTGAGCGAATCAAGCTTTGGATCATACAAGCTTGTGTATGCTCCAACTTGTATAGTAAAGAAAGTCCGGACTATGTTTCAACAGATATCCGCATATTTTGTATATAAAAGGGGTGTAACACTTGATGTAGGTAGATCATTCTTAACTTCTTTTATCATCAGGTTTATGGCTTAATTACATACCCAGCGCTGAATCCCTGTTTCGCTACTATGTCCGCTGTCCTAGTACGCTCGCTGGTACGCACGCCGGCGTGTCACGTGATTTGCAGCAGGATCTCAACGTATGTCTCGTAGCAGGGTCTTGCGGGAGTTGATGCCGTAAGTATGGTGCAAAAGGTGCAATTACATAAGAAGTTTGCAACTGTGTTATAATATTCTTATTTATGGGAGATGTGACTTTTTTTCCTAATACATCGCAATATACAAAGTCCCATATAGACATTTGAACCATCAGTTTCCTTTCAAAGAACATTGAATGTACTTACCTTGGAGAGGATTTGAATACCCCTAGTCTGCTTCATTACCACAAAGCATATATCCATCAGCTGTCTAATATTCAGCCAACTACATATTTCAGATGTCCATTCCATTTGAGGCATAGGTTATTATATGTATGGTTTTATCTGATTGTAATTTTAACTATTTTATTTATTAATAAATGTTTATGATTATTTAATACAACACATAGTTGTGGTCCGCCTACCAATATTATCAATAATATATCCAAAACACACATTTAGAGTGCCAGTCCATATTTCAAACATTTTCGTTTTAATGCTGTACGGAGACCCATCTCTATACAGCATTAAAATGTATGGTTTCCGACGAGGTGTCTCCTAAGTCTAGCGGGACTTCATTGAATAACTTTGGCCATTAATTCTGTTACTTGAAAACCATTCTAAAACTTGAATTCGAAGTCGGCTTCGGTACCGCTTGGTACCTTGCAGGAAGCCATACATTTGAATGCTGTGAGCTGTATGTATGGAGACACTATTCAAATGAACACTAGTAGCTAGTTCACCTCAGATGAAGGCTAGGGTGTTCTGCTAGTTGCCACTGGCTGTCTAGATCCAATGAAGCTGGATGCATGATGACTTGCTTTGCTGGCATCAGATTATATCTTGTTTCTGACGCTAAATTGCAGTGGCACTGGACCGTATCCTGTTTGTGATGCCAAATTGCAGCAGTCAGATTTGGGCTGACCCCAACGCTATGCTGGGTTTCCTGGACAGTGTCGAGAAGTCACCACATGTTGCTGCCCTCTGGGGGGGAAGGTAAGCCATGGCAGGGTCGGACTGGGACAAAAAATAGGCCCGGGCATTTTTGACTGAGCAGCCCAATCACATGACCCCCAACAGGCCCCACCCCCTTGCAGTCTAGGGGCGGAGCCAAACCCGGAAGCACAATTGAGGGGCAGGGCCAGCCACCAGTAAGATAGGAAGGCTTCAGCCAACACACAAGCTTTGCAACAATATAGGAAGCTACAGAAAAGTCTTATAATATCCTCAGTGGATCTCAACCTCCCCATCCTCCACACCCTGTACAGGTCAGTGCCCCCGAAATTGCACTCACAGTTCTCCAGCAACTCTGGCAAATACCACCTATTCCGTACAGGGTGGGTTTACATCTGCGTTATGCCATTCCGTTATAGGTTCCGTTTCAAACGGAATATAACGGAATGGCCAGATGGAATGCAAAACGGAAACCTTTAAGGGTCCATTCACACGTCCGTTGTTTCTTTCCTGATCTGTTCCGTTTTTTGCGGAACAGATCTGGACCAGTTCTGTACCCATTCATTTTCAATGGGTCCTGAAAAAAAATCAGACATTGAGCTGTCCGATTTTTTTCAGGACCCATTGAAAATGAATGGGTCCAGATCTGTTCCTCAAAAAACGTAACAGATCAGGAAAGAAACAACGGACGTGTGAATGGACCCTAAGAGACATTCCGTTTTGCTCTGTCCTAATAGAAGTTTATGAGAAAGCATAACAGATCACTGTTATGGACTTTGTTTTCCGTCTTGCATAACAGGAACCAGATGGATCAGTTTTGATTCCCATAGACTTTTAAGAGGACGGAGAGCAAACGGAATGCCTCCTGCAGAGTCTGCACTGTACGAGAGAGAGATAGCAGTGGCTGTGAAGGGAAAAGTACCAGAGCACAATGACAGCCCCAGAGCCTCTCTGCTGCCTGACCAACCGTATGCTGCCACAGCGCCAGCCCAGCCTGCAGGACATCAGAGAGGCCTGGGGTCCACATTATAGCACCACTACATTTACTTATTATCAAAAAGCATCATACATAACCAAGCAAAAGCCAGAATATAATAAAAGACAAAAACATTAAACTACATTTATAATAAAACAATTTACTTACAAAAGAAGCTATTCAGTCGTCTGCTGTGCCGTCCTCTGCTTGCTTCCACTGATTATGTGCCCTCCTTTCTGTCACTCCTCAGTGCGCAGGCGCACTGTTATGGGGGATCTGTGGATGACAGTATGACACACTGTTATGGGGGACCTGTGGATGACGCACTGTTATGGAGGATCTGTGGATGACACACTGTTATGGGGGATCTGTGGATGACACTGTTATGGGGGGATCTGTGGATGACACACTGTTATGGGGGACCTGTGGATGACACACTGTTATAGGGGACCTGTGGATGACACACTGTTATGGGGGACCTGTGGATGACACACTGTTATGGGGTACCTGTGGATGACACACTGTTATGGGGGACCTGTGGATGACACACTGTTATGGGGGACCTGTGGATGACACACTGTTATGGGGGACCTGTGGATGACACACGGTTATGGGGGCATCTGTGGATGACGTACTGTTATGGGAATCAGTGGATGACACACAGTTATGGGGGCATCTGTGGATGATGCACTGTTATTAACAGTGCGTCATCCACAGACCCCACCCCATAACAGTGTCATCCACAGATATCCCCTTAATAGACTGTTAAGGGGATATCTGTGGATTGCATGGCACTGTTATGGCGGCATCTGTGGATGACACTGTTATGGGTGGCCGGGGGATCTGTGGATGACACACATATATGGCAGCGCAAGCATCTTGTGCTATATAAATGTGTCATCATCCACATGATCCACAGATATCTCCCCCCCCCCCCCAATAACAGTGTCCCTCCCTATTGTAAGACAGACCCCGCCGTTCCTTATGTAAGTGAGCTATTGAGCTTGTAAATAAACTTGTGCAAAGTATATGAGTAGTTAGTAACTACTCATATACTTTGCACAAGTTTATTTACAAGCTCAATAGCTCACTTACATAAGTTACTATCTAATAATCTATCAGTCACTATCATCACTAACTTACTACCTTGGTCCAAGGCCCTTGGACAGTCACTGGGCAGGTGGCAGCTGGTGGGTGGCTCCAGTCCCGCTCTTCAAGTTCAAACTAGGCGGCCGGCGGCAGCGTAACGTGATGTGACGTCACTCACTACGTAACGCCGCACGCGCATGCTCCTCCCACTTTATTAATGAAGGCAGAGCAGGCGCGTGACGTCAGAGTGAGCGACGTTACGCTGCCGGCCGCCGGAAGATGGGAGGCAGAGCACAGGAGGCGGAGCACAGGAGGCGGAGCAGTCACAGTCAGTATCTCTATGTGTCTGTGGGCTGGCAGGAGGCGGAGCAGTCAGTGACAGGGGTGTGATTAGGCCATACCCGTCCGGCAGTCACGCGGCACACCCACTCGAGCCCTGAGGCGGCCCCCCTGAGGCGGCCCGGCCCACCGGGCAAATGCCCGGTCTGCCCTATGGCCAGTCCGGCCCTGAGCCATGGTGCACCCCCATTGGAAAATAAGTCCAAAGAGTCAGGGTCTGACTGCTCTCTTACATATATATAGAATTTCTAGCTGAAACAGAACCTGGTAGTGGGAGCGATGGAGTGGAGAAGCACAGCCTAAACAGAAACATTGTTATAATTTCTATCATAGACTTGTGTAAATGCCATTTCACTACTAAAAATTAAATTCCTAACATGTGTAATGCTGAAGGGCAGATATTTATGAAGCTGTATTTATCAGTTAATTTTACCTTTCTGATGTCTGTATTTAGCCCTTAGCAACCCTATTTCTCTGTGCCTCTATTTCAGCATCTTCCTAAGATGGCCTCTGCTGAACTTCCTGTGGTGATTTTTGCCCTGTCCTTGAGGCCATCCTGTATTTCCCTCACTTCCCATAAGCCCTTGCTCTCCTCACATGAACTAGCAGACAAGCAGGACCAATCAGAATGCAGATAATCTCTCCCACTACCCCGAGCAGTGTGTATCCTCTCACATACAGCTAACTAGAGACAAGCCCCAACCGGGGGCAACCGAACACTTGAGCCTAAATAGAGATACACGAATGGTCTTGAGAAAAGTGTTATTTCAAGCTAGACTCTTAATACTTAAGAAATGGGTAGGGGCTGACCCTCCAACAGCTTTGCAGTGGAGAAAAGCAGTTGATAATCTGATTAAAGAAGAACGGGTGATGGAGGGCCATAGCAGAAAAGGAAAAACCGTTGATGAAATATGGAAGAAGTGGTTACTTTAGGGCTGGATAGACTGAGGAATTTTTATTTTTATTTTTTTTACTACACGTCCCCCTCTCCCTCCCCCATAAGGGTGGTAGGTGGGTGGGTAAATGGGGAGGGAAAATGTTTGTATATGTATAGAAAAAAAATTAGAATGTTTCCTTTTTGATGGTTTAAAAAATGTAACTTTTTTCTATTGATGATGAAATTTGAGACGATGGAAATAAAGAGATATTTAAATTTAAAAAAAGAGACAAGCCCTGCATGCAATTACATGCAATCAGTAAGCAGTTGTTTTAATAGTCTATCTGCTATTGTAACCAGTGCTGCTTTTCCTCTGATGCTTTTACTTTACTGTCTATAGCATGATCCCTGTAATGTAAAGTCCAGGTGAGCAGGGCAATGGGAGGCAAGTAACATGGACTCCAGGAGCTTTGACATTATTGCCATCATATATATATTTATATATATATGTATCAAGGCCGATTTATTGGCATGTATTTGTGGGAGGGGCACCCTGCCCTATATCAGCTGCTCACCTCTCACTACAGGGGACGGACGGCAGAAGCGTTCCTGTATGCAGCCGGCAGTGTCAGCGTCTACGGAGGAGCACTTCGTCACTTCCGGTCAGCTGTTCCTCCTCACCTCTGCAGTTCGGCGTCCTGTCCTCCTCGTGCGGCGGGTAAGTTACGGCTGCCTCTCAGCGCAGCATCGACACGTTAGTCCGGTCGGTGGGGTCGGTCCCTTTAAGGTATGAAAGGGACATCCCCACACCGGAACGGCAGTCTGGGAGAACACCCCGCTCCCACGTGACTTGCACGCAGGTAGCAGGAGTCAGCGGGACTCCGTTCGCATATTTTCTTTGGGAGTTCGCATAAGGTTCTATTTTCTGCTGTTGGGGGAGGCTTATACGGGGTAAGAACGGGGGGGGGGGGGCTGGGGGGAAACTGGCTTACTGTCATATGGGGGGCAAAGTCTAGCATGGGCCGCCGTGCTGTTAGTTAGGTCGGGGTATAATGTCGTACAGTGGTTTGTGTTAGGAGATTGGGGGATAGCACTCTCAGTACCATGCGCACCATGACATGTGAATTAAGCTGCACTCCAGACACATCACTTTGCGTAGCATTTTATTCCATAGTCATGGTTTTAGTTGGGCAGTGTTCTCATTGGCTTTTGTTTTACGCACTTGTTACAAATTAGCAATGTTGGTGCACACAGGTATCCGCCATTTTTGCGTCGGCCCTTCAGCCATTCAGCTGACATCGGTTGCACCCCATGTTGATGCCCGGTATGTCCAATAGCTACATATATATATATATATCGAGCTTATGTATGGCTGGGGCGTCCGCGCCTAAGGTTGGCGACACGCCAGGCAGGTTTTGGTAAAATCTGACATTTGGTTCTAATTACTCAGCTTAGGGTCACACGAACTCAGGCAGCAGCAGTTGTCACTATTTAAAAAAAAAAAAAAAACTCAATCTGATTACTTCATGTGGACAGGTCCATTCCGCGGTTGTTACCGGTTTCTTCTTATACTGGTGTCGTGTCCCGTTCTCCTGGTAAGGTCCTCTCTCCAAGACTTTACACGTTTTCTGCTTTCCACAACACCTCATCTCCGTTGTTATGCCTCAGCTGTCAGGTTGTCAACCAGGGTCGGTTACTCTTTCTTGCATGACGGTTTCTGCAGTGACGGTGGTGGTGTCGATTCACGGGTGTTAGTCAGCAGGTCGCTAGACTGTGATGGTGACGTCCTGTCAATTTTGCTTGTTTCAACAGTCTGGTCATGTCTCACATATTGGATGTCGTGGATGCTTCTGGTGAAGATTTTGGTTCCAGGGTATCTGAATCCGGGAGTATTCCTTCTCTACGCAATTGGACTGTGCCCAAACTTATGTCCGAATTAACAAAGAGAGGCATTCCCTTCTCGGCCGCTGCCAGGAAGGCGGAGTTGTATCGGCTACTGGTATCCACCCCTGTAGAACCTAGTCAGCAAGAAGTGTCCATGGCTACGGTTCAGACCTCCTTGACTCAACTCCACGTCATGCTCAATAGTCTGACGTCCTCTGTGTCTAGTGTACAGTCTAGGTTGGAGTCAGTGGAGTCAAGGGTTTCTGTCTTATCTTCACCAGCTACACTGTTACCGGTCGCAACTGCACCTGTGGCTAGTACCTCAGGTAACTTTGTTACAGTGCCCAATGTCACTCCAGCCCATTTTATCCCGGACAATATCAAAAAGGACATCCTCGATGGGAGAGACGTGAACCTAGTCTCCCTGTTAATTGCCACTCGTGACCTATCGGACAATAGGGTCATCGCTTGTGGCGATGTCTCTGTCGTCCTGAAGGGTCGCGATCTTAGGCTAAGTAGGAAATTGACAATACCAGAATTTGTACTTGCTTTTAGTCTGTACCGAGATATCATTTGTTCAGTACGGCCTGATAGGAGGGAAGAATTGGACCTATACTTGTTTAGGGTCACGGAGCTAGGCTACAAGTACGGTGGGTTTGGCTTTTATGATTATCATTGCTCGTTTTCCGCAAAGGCTGCAGCGGCGCTCAGCCAGTTTCAGTTTACCACCAACTGGGCGAATATTGATACAGAGATTTTCTGTAGACACTTCGCAGGGCTGAAAGCTCCGGCATGTTCATCATGCCAGTCTATCTAAGACACAGGCGAATGGTGTCATAATGCTGCGAATGCCCCGAGGTCCAATCCTTCTGCTCCTATCCCAGGTCCCTCGTTTGTTGCCCAGCAGAATTCAGCTGTAGACAAACTCGGCCGTCCTATCAAGTACCTGGGCAGGTCACAAATCTGCAACAACTATAATTTTTCAGCTTGCAATTATAGTCAATGCCGTCTATTGAACATTTGCGTCAACTGTTTCCGGGCTCACCCGAAGGTTGCCTGCTCATTAAAGATGGATAAACATTGCATGAGCGTTGTGAATGTGGATCTCCTGGAATTATACTTGCAGGGACACGAGGATGCTTGTTTTTGCGACTTTCTTGTATCTGGTTTTATTAGTGGTTTCCACACAGGCCTTGTGGCTTTACCAGATGACACCTATGAGTGTAGAAACTTGCAGTCCGCATTACATAACCCTGGGTCCATATATAGACGCTTACAGTTAGATTACATTATCGGGCCCTTTTCAACATCCCCGTTCGAACGGTGGAGGGTCAGTCCTATAGGGGTGGTCACAGGTAAATTCAGTAACAAAGAGAGACTGATATTCGATCTGTCTGCACCACACGGTACACATACACCTAGTCTGAATTCACTCATACCGGCTGAGGAGGTCAGCATGGTATATGCCTCTATCAGGCAATCGCGCTTATTCTAGCAACAGGTCCCGGGGCGATTCTGTCCAAAGCGGACATATCGGACGCCTTCAAATTAATCCCGATCAGGCCAGAGCTTTGGTGATGGTATGGGATCCAGTGGAATACCTATTATTATTTTGCAACAAAATTGACTTTTGGATCCCGTAGCAGCCCTTGGATTTTCGATCAGCTGGCAAAAGCCTTGCATTGGATCCTCGAGAACAAGTTTGCTTGCGAACATGTCATACATTACTTGGACGACTTCTTGCTGATCGAGTCTCCACAGGGCTCGCAAGGTGATCTCCAAAGTCTATTAGCGTGTTTCGCGCAGTTAGGGATCCCCGTTTCCCCCAAAAAGGTGGATGGTCCTGCTACCACCATTACCTTCCTGGGCATTGTGTTGGAGACAGGGAGTATGTCCGCTAGGTTACCGGTAGACAAGTTGATCAGGGTCCAGGAAGTCATTCACAGTTTCACAGTTGGTAGGGTCACCACGAAGGTGGAGCTGCAATCGTTATTAGGCATGCTTAATTTTGCAATGCGCGTTATTCCTCAAAGTAGGTCTTTTGTAGCTAGGTTGTTACCACTCCTTTCAGAAGCCCACTGTCAGGATAGTCCAGTGTTCCTGAATAGTCAGGCGCAAGCAGATTTAGGTATGTGGGACCACTTTTTGAGTCATTGGAATGGCGTGTCTATGTTTGTTCCAGCAGTCTCGGATAACTCCCCTATTATATTCTCCAGCAGAACGGTAAGCACTGGTTTCGCTGCAATTTTTGGCCCCCATTGGCTGAACGGGACATGGCCAGGGGAGATGTTCGAGGCCACAGGAGTGTTTCAATCCACGGAAGCGAGGGACTTGTATCCCATGGTGGCAGCAGCTTGTGTTTGGGGTAGCCGTTGGACAGGCCGTACCGTGATCGTTACCTCTGATAGTTCCTCCACCATCACTATCCTTGACAGTGGCAAATCCAGGTCTCAACTGGCCATGTCCTTTCTGAGGCGTCTGGTGCAGTTGTCGCTCGTGCACAATTTCCTGTTTTGTGGCTCCCTTATACATGATGCGCAGATGGTAGCAGTTGACGCCCTAGCTAAGCGTAATTACTCTCTGTTTTCCCAGGTTTGCCCCGAAGCTGAAACGTCGAGAACCCCGTCTCCTCATCTTACCTCGCTAATTCTCAACTAAACAAATACTTAGCCGCTGCCCATGGGCTGTTTTCCAGGTCTCTCTCGGCCAATACCACCAGAGCGTACAACACCAGCTGGCGGTTGTACTGTAAATTCCAACAGGAACACGCACAAGGCGGTCTTGGTCATATTGACCACATACTGTCTTTCATCGGGTACTGTCATATGCACATGCACCTTTCACAGTCAGAACTTACCTGTCAGGGGTCCAACATCATTTGTCACTCTCCCATCCAGAGAGAATATCGTTGTTTTCCAGTCATGTGGTCAAGGCCACGTTGAAAGGCTTACAGAACAGTACTCCAGGTGTAAGCTCCCGTAGACAGCCCATTTCCGGCCCGGTGTTTAGAAGCATGTCCGACTTGTTAGATTTGAGTCCTTTCGGGGTACTACAAAGCTTGGTAGTTAAAACTGCCATCTATTTGGCATTTTACGGCTTCATGAGGCCAGGAGAGTTCACCTCTTTGTCACCTAGTAGCCCATTCCTAGCCCGTCGGCAGTTGATCCCCAGCTCAGAGGGCTTTGTCCTGTCGTTACCCATGACTAAGACCTCCCAGTCAGGTCCCCCTACCCAGATTAAATTCCTCCGCACGACGCACAAATGGTGTCCAGTCCACGTCTTACAGGAATTGTCAGGGGCATTCGCCGACCTCGGCACCAACACTCCTCTGTTACCCTTCGGGGCAGCAGCATTGTCCACCTCCCAGTTCATCTCGCATGTGCGTATCCTGGCGGTCAATTTAGGTTTAGACCCACTTACTGTATCAGGACCTTCTTTCAGAATAGGGGCGGCATCAGCTGCTTCCAAGAATCAAGTTCCGGCACACATTATTCGTAAGTTGGGCCGGTGGTGCTCGTCTTGTTTTAATCGGTATGTTCCCAACCCTGTAGGAGAAATTTCATGTGCCTTTCAGACTTTGGCGTTGTAATGTGTCAATAAACATGTTTTTAACTTCATGCTGGGTTTTTGGCCTCTCTCAGGTGTACTTTCGATGAAAGCGGTTATGGCACAATTCAGACCGTTAACATCTGTTATGAGTAAATGAGGTGGTAGGTTCTTTTACACATAGCCCCGATCACAAATATATATATATACAGTACAGACCAAAACTTTGGACACACCTTCTCATTCAAGAAGTTTTCTTTATTTTCATGACTATGAAAATTGTAGATTCACACTGAAGGCATCAAAACTATGAATTAACACATTTGGAATTATATACATAACAAAAAATTGTGAAACAACTGAAAATATGTAATATTCTAGGTTCTTCAAAGTAGCCACCTTATGCTTTGATTACTGCTTTGCACACTCTTGGCATTCTCTTGATGAGCTTCAAGAGGTAGTCACCTGAAATGGTTTTCACTTCACAGGTGTGCCCTGTCAGGTTTAATAAGTGGGATTTCTTGCCTTATAAATGGGGTTGGGCCCATCAGTTGCGTTGTGGAGAAGTCAGGTGGATACATAGCTGATAGTCCTACTGAATAGACTGTTAGAATTTGTATTATGGCAAGAAAAAAGCAGCTAAGTAAAGAAAAACGAGTGGCCATCATTACTTTAAGAAATCAAGGTCAGTCAGTCCGAAAAGTTGGGAAAACTTTGAAAGTGTCCCCAAGTGCAGTCACAAAAACTATCAAGTGCTACAAAGAAACTGGCTCACATACGGACTGCCCCAGGAAAGGAAGACCAAGAGTCACCTCTGCTGTGGAGGATAAGTTCATCCGAGTCACCAGCCTCAGAAATCGCAGGTTAACACAGCAGCTCAGATTAGAGACCAGGTCAATGCCACACAGAGTTCTAGCAGCAGACACATCTCTAGAAAAACTGTTAAGAGGAGACTGTGTGAATCAGGCCTTCATGGTAGAATATCTGCTAGGAAACCACTGCTAAGGACAGGCAACAAGCAGAAGAGACTTTTTTGGGCTAAAGAACACAAGGAATGGACATTAGACCAGTGGAAATCTGTGCTTTGGTCTGATGAGTCCAAATATGAGATCTTTGGTTCCAACCACCGTGTCTTTGTGTGACGCAGAAAAGGTGAACGGATGGACTCTACATGCCTGGTTCCCACCGTGAAGCATGGAGGAGGAGGTGTAATGGTGTGGGGGGTACTTTGCTGGTTACACTGTTGGGGATTTATTCAAAATTGAAGGCATACTGAACCAGCATGGCTACCACAGCATCTTGCAGCGGCATGCTATTCCATCCGGTTTGCGTTTAGTTGGACCATCATTTATTTTTCAACAGGACAATGACCCCAAACACACCTCCAGGCTGTGTAAGGGCTATTTGACCATGAAGGAGAGTGATGGGGTGCTGCGCCAGATTACCTGGCCTCCACAGTCACCGGACCTGAACCCAATCGAGATGGTTTGGGATGAGCTGGACCGCAGAGTGAAGGCAAAAGGGCCAACAAATGCTAAGCATCTCTGGGAACTCCTTCAAGACTGTTGGAAGACCATTTCAGGTGACTACTTCTTGAACCTCATCAAGAGAATGCCAAGAGTGTGCAAAGCAGTAATCAAAGCAAAAGGTGGCTACTTTGAAGAACCTAGAATATGACATATTTTCAGTTGTTTCACACTTTCTTGTTATGTATATAATTCCACATGTGTTAATTCATAGTTTTGATGCCTTCAGTGTGAATCTACAATTTTCATAGTCATGAAAATAAAGAAAACTCTTTGAATGAGAAGGTGTGTCCAAACTTTTGGTCTGTACTGTATAGTCATGAAAATAAAGAAAACTCTTTGAACGAGAAGGTGTGTCCAACCTTTTGGTCTGTACTGTATAGTCATGAAAATAAAGAAAACTCTTTGAATGAGAAGGTGTGTCCAAACTTTTGGTCTGTACTGTATATCAGTCCATATTGTAATCTGTATAGACCTTTATAACATGGATTACTTTTATGTCCAATAGTTCTGACAAATCCCCCCCCCCCCCTTTTCTATTATTCCAGTCTGTAATGTACATAACCGGAAGAAAGGTCAAAATATATATTTTTATTGGGCCTAGGATTCTACCCTCTACGTTCATTCTGATAAGAAAGGTATTGTTTTTCTTTGGAATTCTCTCCATCAATTTTTCATCCGAGTCTTTTCTTCATCTCATAAGGCCATATCTTGGAAAGGTACACTATCACAGAGGTCCTGTGTCCAATTGTTTTAGCATATAAGAAAAAGCTAAACTTGGCACTAATGCTATTATTGCTCTGACTTTGTTCCCATGCACAATGTACCAATTTGGTACCTTTCCCAAGCTAAAATGGGGTTATCTAGTATCTTCATCCAATTAATGTCCTTGGATCCAATTTCACAAACATTTTTGTCTTTACACTCTTTTCCTCAGTCAATACATTATTCCTGCTGAGGGATCCGATTTGCTGACAGATTCCGTCTTGAACGGGATATCACAGATCAACACCATCTATACAACGGCTGCATCTTTAGTTGTCATCATCGTCTTGGTGGATCACATCTTGGTTCGAACCGTCCTTTTTCTATAAAAGAAAATTAGAGTATCAATACTTATTCTTTAATAATTTGATATATACAATTTCCCTAGCTTTGCTATGTATTAATCCTTTGCAAGGAGACACAAAATAGGAACATCTGTGAATTGAGAGAAATCAGATTAACGCTATCCTTATTCATTCTCTTTTTCAGCATCACCTTCCAATATTCTCAATTGTGACTTAGGCTGACACACCCGCAATTGATTTACATGGACCCATTTGTCTATGAAACCTTCTTTTGTATCAATTTTCAACTTGTATACTACAGGTGATATTTTATCAATAATGTCATACGGACCTTTCCAAGATGGAAGGAACTTCCTCTCTTTTATCCGATCCCGGGCAAAATTGTAGAGATACACTCTATCTCCTACCTCATACTCCTTCTTGATAGTTTGCAATTCATAATAAGTTTATTACTTACAGCGGCTTTCTCAAGGTTCTTCTGTGCGAAAGCAAACGCATATTAAAAATACTTACGAAGGTCCTCCACATACTGATGTGTCGTAGCTACATCGATCAGGTTATGATCTGATATGCGATACAACGGATGTTGCGGAAGTATCATTCTCCTTCCTGTCATCTACTCAAAGGGTGACATCTTGGTTGCAGCACTTGGAGTGGCTCTAATAGCCATGAGCACTAACAGTAACTTCACATCCCAGTCTTTACCTGACTCCTTAACATACTTTTTAAGGATGTTGACAATTGACTGGTTATATCGCTCAATGGATCCGCTAGATGCTGGACAATAGGCAATATGTAATCTTCTATTCACACCCAAGATCTTCCACATCTTTGCCATTACCTCACTTACAAAGTGTGATCCACGGTCTGAATAAATCCTTAACGGTAACCCAAATCTGGAAAATACATGGTTAATCAACAAAAAGGCACAGGTCTCAGCCGTGTTATTGCGGGCCGGTAAACACTCTACCCACTTGGTAAACGCACAAGTAACAGTTAACATGTATTTGTTCCCTCGGGATGACGGGGTAACAGGACCTATAAAATCAATTTGGAGATCGGACCATGGTAATGAAAAACCCTTTTATTGTGAAACGGAGCACGATGTGTAGGACCTTGAGTTTGAAATTGCGCACATACCAAACAAACTTGGCAGTAAATTTGTACATGTTTTAACATGAGGCCAGTAGGCATAATCACGTAGTTACTCATATGTAATCTTTTCCCCACGATGACCAACTGTAGGCGCATCATGGGCATGCTGTAACATGAGGCCTCTAAAGGTATTAGGAACTACCCACTGCTGAATTCCATTTTTAGAAGTCCTCATCATTAATCCCTCTTGAATACTAAATTGAGATTTGGTATTCATTAGTAATCAGAGCTCTTTCTGTTGGGCATAATTATCCTCCGATATTGGATTATTACCAGGATCCTCAATATGTCTATAGAAGATTCCAAGTATAGGATCTTCCTTTTGGCTTTTAATCAGATCCTCACTAGTAGATTCTTGTCTCCATTGAGCTACACTATTTCCAGTTTGTACCCTAGCTTGTTGTCTAGTGATAGCGTCTGTGACAGTTAGGGACAGCCCCTCCCCCTCGTGTTTGCCCCGTTCTGTTTATTTGCCCCATCTGAGGAAAGCGCTCTTTGGCCCAGTTGTACTTTTCCCTCTTTGTTTTCCACCCTGGGAAAAGCGCTCTCTCAGGTGCTACCTATGATGAGATATCCTCCTGAGAGAGACGTAAGTACCCAGGGATGTTTTGCCGCAGTTTCATGGAGCCCTGGGCGGGCTACAAGTTTCCAACTGACATGCTGGTCCGCCGGAGGAGAGTGCCAGCCAATCAGCAGAGAGCTATGGTTGTTTACTTTTGAATTGTCCAATCCCTGAGACGCCGCTCTCCAGGACTAAGCTGATTAGCCGGCCACGCATAGCTCGAGTTCAAGCACCATATTCGAATCCTGCAGACTAACATGTTTAAGCCCATGGAACTGCTCCTCGGATCGGAGACAAACCACGTACCGGTGTATTTCTCTTGACGATTGCACCGCCCCCCCTAGCTCCGATCCGAGCGCTATTTTCCCCAAGTGTTCCCCATCCTCAGAGCTATCTTGGGATATATATTGTGTCAAAGAACAATGTGTGTAACCATGTAAAAAGTGTCCTGTTTGTATGGGCACTCTGTAGTCTGGGAGAGAAGGTGAGTCAGACTAATCTTATCCTTATCTCCCACACACAGCGGCACCAGGGCTGTGTCGCATTGTTCTGTCCCTGGACCCCCTGTGGGGGCTGCGTTCAAAGCTTTCGATGACCTGGAGGGTGACATAGACGCAGAGGTGTACCAGGCGATACCAGGCGAGGACAGTACCAGCTACGCTCGGTCAATGAAAAACTCCTCGCCAGGTATGCTATGACACCAGAAGCATACCGGTGCAGGTTCAGGGCTCTGAAAAGGGGGCCCAAAGACACTTATGCAGAATGGGCCTACCGAGCACACAGGGCTGCAATGAGCTGGATACAGGGCAATCGAGCCTCTACCCTGGACGACGTGGTTGAGCTCATACTCCTGGAACAGTTTTACGAGGTCACAGTGCCCGAGGTGAGAGACTGGGTATGGGATAAACAGCCCCTTACCATGGAGGAAGCCAGCTGCCTTGCAGATGAGCACAAGGACGCAAGACGGGGTAAAAACCCGAGGCTCGGGCCCCAGCCAAACTGGCAACCCCAACACCGACCCTGGCACTGCGACCAAGCTCTACCACCCCACAAGCACCAACTTCCTCAGTACAGCGATACCTGGGCGGCAAAAGAAAGCTGGGGAGTCCTGCACAAGGCAGATCCGGAGCAAGCCAGCAACCCAGACAACAGGCGGCATCACCAACAAGTGGTCCTAATGAATGGACAAGTCGCGGAAGGACTTTGTGACACCGGGCCACCCTCACCCTGATCCAACCCCACCGAGTACCCCAAACAGAGAGAACGGGGTTCAGGGTGGCGGTCAAGGTAGCGGGCGGCACAATCTACCAGTTGCCAAAGTTCACTTGGATTGGGGTGTTGATGACCGCATCGTAGAGGTCGGAGTAATGCAGAACTTACCAGGGGCGGTCCTGCTAGGGAATGATTTGGGTCAGTTGACTTCTGCATTTACCTCTGCCATCACTGAAATGGCCCGCCCCGTTACCACCCAGTCCCAAACCTGGCAAGCACAAGAACACCCTCACTCCGGAGAGGCCCAGGTAAGACCCATTGACCCTGAACCTCCCCCAACTATACCTGAACCCCCCCTTTGTCCCGACAAGTAAGGAGCATGAAAACTCCCCGACAGTACCTCTAGTAGCTTGGGACACACCGACCGAGTTCCAGGAAGAGACCAGGCAGGACCTGTCTCTGGCCAAGTACCCTGCCCAAGCAGACCAGGACCAGGGAGGGCTAGACGGGGATCACTTTGAGTGGGAACAAGGCCAATTATATAGGGTCACAGAGGGAGCAGGGAGAGGGGCAGCACGGAGCCCCAAATGGCAGTTAGTTGTGCCCCAAAAGTATCGGCCCAAACTGCTGCGGATCAGCCATGACATCCCCCTGGCAGGGCATATGGGGATCCACCGTACGTAACATAGCTTGACCCAAAGATTTTTCTGTCCGGGAATTTCGGGGCACGTCAAAGAATACTGTAAAATGTGCGATGCCTGCCAGCGGACAGGGAAGAACCCACGAGGCAGTCTCCGCACCATGCCCATAGTCAGCGAGCCCTTTGGCCGCATCGCTGTGGACATCGTGGGACCCCTGGCCAAGCCTAGTCCATCAGAGAAGAGATTCATTCTCACCGTGCTGGACTATGCTACGAGATACCCTGAGGCAGTAGCGCTGCCTAATATCAACGCAGAGACGGTGGTGAAGGCGCTGATGAAGGTGTTTTCCAGAGTTGGGTTCCCTCGAGATATACTTACCAATCAGGGGACCCAATTCACAGCATCCATCACCTACCAGCTCTGGAGGATTTGCCGAATTAGGCCGCTGCAGAGCTCTCCGTACCACCCTCCAGACTAACTGCCTCTGTGAGCAGTTCAATGGGACCCTGAAGCAGATGCTCAGGACCTTTGCCACCGTTTACAGAGATTGGGAGCGATTCCTGCCTCTTTGCATATTGAGAAGTGCCACAGGAATCTACTGGGTTCTCTCCGTTTGAGTTACTGTATGGTAGGCGGGTACAGGGACCCCTAAACCTCATCAGAGAGCATTGGGAGGGGGCCACCAGTGAGGAAGGGACCCCTGTTGTCCCATAGGTTCTGGAACTACAGGACCATCTGGAGTAACTGGGTCCGAGAGAACCTCCAGGTGGCCCAGAAGTGCCAGAAGGTATGGTACTAGTCCTTAAACTGACCAAGCGCGATAAGCTACAGGCCTCCTGGCAGGGACCGTACCAGGTGGTGGAGCAGATCCACAAGACCACCTATGTTGTATCCTCATGCTCTAACGCAAGGGTCCGTCGGACCTTCCACGTCAACATGCTGAAGGCATACGAGCAGCGTACAGAGGAAGTCACAGCAGTTTGTGCCCCAGCCGCTGATGATAGTGAAAACCTTCCCCTGCCTGACCTCTTAGAAGAGCAGAAGCGAGGAGGGACAGTCAAGGGGGTCCAGCTCGGAGAAGGTTTGAACCCGGGGGAGCTGACCCAAGTCCGCCAACTACTCCACAAACGGCGGAAGATGTTTTCCGCCAAACCGGGTTATACTTACCTAGCCACTCACCCCGTAGAAACCCCCGGTCAGACGCCCGTGCGTCAGCCAGCCTATCGCATCCCTGAAGCAGTCAGGGAAGGGATGCGAGCCGAGATCCAGGATATGCTGGACCTAGAAGTAATTGAAGACTTCAAAAGTCCCTGGGCCTTCCCTGTAGTCTTGGTGCCTAAGAAGGACGGATCCATTCGCTTCTGCGTGGACTACCATTGGTTAAACAACAAGACTGTGACTGGCGCCTACCCTATGCCCCGAGTAGATGAACTGCTAGACCGCTTGTCCAAGAGTAACTACCTGACTACGATAGATTTATGCAAGGGATACTGGCAGATCCCACCCGCCAAAGTAGAGGTGGTAGCTAACTGGCCCACTCCCCGGACTAAGACCCAGGTGTTGGCATTCCTCGGTACTGCCGGCTATTATCGCTGCTTTGTCCTGGACTATAGCGCCATAGCCAAGCCCCTGACTGACCTGACTAAAAAGAGTTTGCCCCGACAAGTCCTGTGGTCCCCGGAGTGTGCGATGGCGTTCTAACAACTGAAGACAGCCCTGGTGAATGCCCCTATTTTGGCCACCCCTAATACATCTAACCGCTTTCTTGTCCATACAGACGCTTCTATGTTTGGATTGGGAGCGGTGTTGAGCCAGGTCGCAGAGGATGGGGGAGAACACCCCGTGGCGTACATCAGCCGCAAACTACTACTCAGAGAAGTGAGATACACCGTGGTGGAGAAAGAGTGCCTGGCGCTGGTCTGGGCACTCAAAAAGTTGCAGCCATATCTCTACGGCCATCAGTTCTCCCTCTTACTGACCACAATCCTCTAGTCTGGCTCAACAGGGTGTCCGGGGACAATGCCAGACTGTTGAGATGGAGCCTGGCCCTGCAACCTTATAACTTTACTATTCATTATCAGCCAGGCAAACAGAACGGGAATGCTGATGGGCTGTCCCGCCAGATGGAATTGGTGTCTACTCCCTAAGTACCTGCTTCTCTGGACACCTCCAAGTCAACCCGATTGGGGTCGAGCTGAGTCTGCCGGAACTGTTGATAACGGGGGAGCACTGTGACAGTTAGGGAAAGCCCCCCCTTATGTTTGACCCGTTCTGCCCCATCTCAGGCGCTCTTTGGCCCAGTTGTACTTTTCCCCCTTTGTTTTCCACCCTGGGTAAAGCGCTCTCTTAGGTGCTACCTACAAGGAGATAGCCTCCTGAGAGAGACGCGAGTACCCAGGGACATTTTGCCGCAGTTTAATAGAGCCCTGGGCGGGCTACAAGTTTCCACCTGACCCGCTAGTCCGCCGGAGAAGAGTGACAGCCAATCAGCAGGAGAGCTACGGTTGTTTACTTTTGAACTGTCCAATCACCGAGCGCCGCTCTCCAGGACTAAGCTGATTGGCCGGCCACGCATAGCTCGAGTTCAAGCGCCATATTCGAATCCAACGGACTAACGCGATTCAGCCCATGGAACTGCTCCTCGGATCGGAGACAAGCCATGGTGTATTTCGCTCGACGATTCCTTATCTCCCAGACACAGCGGCGCCAGGGCTGTATCCCATTGTTCTGTCCCTGGACCCCCTGTGGGCTCCAGGTGTATATAAGGCCTGGTACAGGCACTGTTAATAAAATCCGTCTGATTCACTCTTAACTAAGTTTCGGCTAGTTATTGGGTGGGCTATCATATGCTGGAGGGTTTCAAGGTGCAGGAAGGAGCTGTACGAAAGGTACCAGTGGCTTCGTAACAGCATCAATGGGAATCACCTCTTATAAATTATCTATATCCGCGTGGTTACCATTAGAGATGGCCTTGCGGTTCTCCCGGCGGTGGTTTCGCTGCGAACTTTGCTCGTCCGAGGTTCGCAGAACAGGCAAACATATGGCAACGTCCACCGGCGCCATATTCTTTTACATTGTGAAGAATTTTAACCCATGACACATCCATCACGTGGTACAGGACAGCCAATTGAGACGTTTCAGCACATGGACATACCCCGGACCTTATAAATAAACCTGATCTGGCCGCCATTTTACATTCAGTCTTTTGCCAGTGTAGGGAGAGGTTGCTGTGTGGAGCAGGGACATACTGTTAGGGACACCAACCGCTAGCTAATAGGGCCACAAAAGTCTTTTAAGGACTGGTTTAGGTGTGCTATCGATAGGTGTGATTAACTGTGGGGTGTAATATACTTATAATATACTTTCTAACATAGAAAGTATATTATAGTGCATTTGTATTGTGCAGCAGTTGTGTGCGGTTCTACTGCAACACTGCAGCTACACAGAGTGCCAAACGCTATTGGAACAAATTATTTCTACTGGTGTGATATACCAATTGCCCCCCAAAAAAGCTGATTGAAGCAGGGGTGTTATATACTAATTATATACTTTTTATATAGTGCATTTGGGTATTGCAGCATTTGTTTGCGGTTTTGCTGCGTTACCTCATCTACAGATAGTGACAAAAGCTATTGGAACAAATAATTTCTACTGGTGTGAAATTCCAGTTGCCCCCCAAAAAAACTGATTAAAGCAGGGGTGTTATATAGCAATAATATACTTTCTATATAGTGCATTTGGGTAGTGCAGCATTTGTTTGTGGTTTAGCTGCGTTACCTCAGCTACAGATAGTGACAAACGACATTGGAACAAATGATTTCTACTGGTGTGAAATACCAGTTGCCCCCCCAAAAAAATGATCGAAGCAGGGGTGTTATATACCAATAATATACTTTATATATAGTGCATTTAGGTAGTGCATCATTTGTTTGTGGTTTTGCTGTGTTACCACAGCTACAGATAGTGACAAACGCCATTGGAACAAATAGTTTCTACTGGTGTGAAATACCAGTTGCATTAATTTCTGGTGAAAGACTATAGGGGCTTATTTCATTAAAAAAATAAAAATACATACGCACTGCTGGTGAAAGCGTATAGTGGCCTATTTCAGTCCAAGAAGAAATATATATTTTCAGTTCACTTTTGCAGTTATTTCTGTTGAAAGCGTATAGGAACGTATTTCAGTAAACAAAGAAAAATATATTCTCAGTTTACTTCCGCAGTTATTTCTGTTGAAAGCGTATAGCCTTTACTGGTGTATTGCAGTATAAAAATAAATATACATTCGCCATTCGCTGGAGCACTTATATGTAGAAAAAGCTTTATTGACGTATATCAGTAGAAAAAGAAATATACATTCGCTGCTGCAGTTATATCTTGAAAAAACTTTATTCACGTATATCAGTAGAAAAAGAAATATACATTCGCCATTCGCTGCTGCACTTATATCTTGAAAACATTTATTGATTTATATCAGTAGAAAAATAAATATATATTTAGCTTTCACTGCAGTTATATGAGGTAAAGCCTCTATTGGCGTATTTCTGTACAAAAATCAAGATATATTCAGCATTCAGCGCTGCAGTTATATGTGGGAAAGTCCTTTTTGAAGTATGGACTGAATTACGTTGTGTTGACATCTATAAGAGCGGCGCACCAATACAGGTAAATACACTATGCACTAACCCTGCACAAAAATGCAAAATAATTCAAACCAGCCCGCATCTATCTACGGTATTGCTAACTGGACACTACGGGGACTTTTCTGCAGCACAGTAACCGCACAAGGTCTGCGTCTTGCTCTTCCAGCACGGACCTACTTCCTCCGCTATGTCCTGTTCACTTCAGAAAAAATCTTGTATTCTGCATTAAGCTCTGCACTGATATGCAGTAAAATCTGTTGTTAATTATTTCGGTGGAAATAAAAATTTCCACCTCCTCTATTAACTTCCTTATCTCTTCATTACCATCGGACACGCTAACCTTACCCCCCCCCCCCCCCCTCAGCTATATATCTAAGTGGTTCCTGCACCACCTAGGGGCGAGTAAAGGTAAATAATACTGCCAGCCTGTTAAAGGGGACTACAGCACAACATGATACCACAATACATTTGATATGACATTTAGCAAGGGTTTAAAGTGCCCACAGATAGCACATAGTGGGACACTGCGACAAGATGAATCAGGCGTGGATCAGCCAGGATTTCAACACACCAATGCCTGATGCATCAGGCTAGATCATCCACGGTGCCACACCAACATTTTGACAAAAGAGACCGTTTTCTTCTGGCTACCTGCCTCAGCTACTATTCTGATGCTGTTACCCACCTGATGCCAAACATCTGATGCCAAGTGCTCCTTCTTTCACCCACCATCTTCAGTGAGTACTAGTATTGCAACCCACCTCCACACTGTCACCTTGCCACTCTGTGGCCTACTAATGCTGCCATGTCCACACTATGTCACCTTACCACTCTGTGGCCTCCTGGTGCTGCCATGTCTACACTATGTCACCGTGCCACTCTGTTGTATCATGCTGCTGCCATGTCCACACTGTCACAGTGCCACTCTGTTGAATCATGCTGCTGCTGCCATCTCCACACTATGTAACCTGGCCACTCGCTGGCTTCCACATACTGCTGCCAACTACATACTCTGTGATTGTGCCACTCGGTGGCCTCCTCATACTGCTGCCACTTCCACACTGTCATTGTGCCACTATGTGGCCTTCTGATGCTGCCGCCACCTCCAGACTTTGTCATTGGGCCACTGTGTGGTCTCCTCATGCTTCTTCCACCTCACCACTCTGTCATATGGACACTCTGTGGACTTCACATGCTGTTCACACCCTCCCCACTTCATGACTGGGCCACTATTTTGCCTTTTGGCCTGGCTGACATCATCATTTATTTGACCTTTCTTCTGATCTGTCAGAAGGAAAGAAAAATAAGGCGCAGAACAGATCCTGTCTGTGTAGCAACTGTAAGGCCTGTATGCTCCCATTAGAATTGGCTTGTGATTTGGTAGACAAAAGCAGTAGTGGGTACAAAACACAGAAGACATGCAAATATTCCATTTACCGTATTTTTCGCCCTATAGGACGCACCATAAGACGCACCTAGGTTTTTGGGGAGGAAAATAAGAAAAAAATTATTTTTAACCAAAAGGTGTGCTTTTGGTGGGTTTGGAACTAATGGAGGTCTGTGGGTGGCACTATTACTGGGGATCTGTGAAGGACACTGTTATGGGGGGATCTGTGGATGACGGACACTGTTATGGGGGGATCTGTGGATGACGGACACTGTTATGGGGGGGATCTGTGGATGACGGACACTGTTATGGGGGGGATCTGTGGATGATGGACACTGTTATGGGGGGATCTGTGGATGACGGACACTGTTATGGGGGGGATCTGTGGATGACGGACACTGTTATGGGGGGATCTTTGGATGACGGACACTGTTATGGGGGGGATCTGTGGATGACTGACACACTGTTACAGGGGGGATCTGTGGATGGCACTGTTACCGGGGGGGGGGGGATCTGTGGATGGCACTGTTACAGGGGGGATCTGTGGATGGCACTGTTACAGGGGGGATCTGTGGATGGCACTGTTACAGGGGGATCTGTGGGTGGCACTGTTACAGGGGGATCTGTGGGTGGCACTGTTATATATGTGCCATCCACAGACCCCCCACCCCATAACAGTGCCATCCACAGCCCCCCAGCCCATAACAGTGGCATCCACATGCTTTTTTTTTTATGGAGAAAGCATTAAAAAAAAAAAATTACTCTCCACCTGGAGCCGAATCCTGTCAAGATTGATGCAAGTGTGGTATTGGCTGCTCATCCAGCAAGATACTTCTGGGGGAACCTGCCTGGCATGCTTAGGCCTCTACTAGGGACAGACAATGAGAAGAAGACAAAGCTTCAAGATTGCTTGGAGCCCGGAAGAGTTGCGAATTTAATCACGATTCAAACCAACCAGGGCCCAGTCTCTTCATCAGGGGTTCCCAGTCATCATGGAATGAAAAGGAGGGCATGCTTATTACAGGAAGTGCAGAATTATTAGGCAAGTTGTATTTTTGAGGATTAATTTTATTATTGAACAACAACCATGTTCTCAATGAACCCAAAAAACTCATTAATATCAAAGCTGAATATTTTGGGAAGTAGTTTTTAGTTTTAGCTATTTTAGGGGGATATCTGTGTGTGCAGGTGACTATTACTGTGCATAATTATTAGGCAACTTAACAAAAAACAAATATATACCCATTTCAATTATTTATTTTTACCAGTGAAACCAATATAACATCTCAACATTCACAAATATACATTTCTGACATTAAAAAACAAAACAAAAACAAATCAGTGACTAATATAGCCACCTTTCTTTGCAAAGACACTCAGAAGCCTGCCATCCATGGATTCTGTCAGTGTTTTGATCTGTTCACCATCAACATTGCGTGCAACAGCAACCACAGCCTCCCAGACACTGTTCAGAGAGGTGTACTGTTTTCCCTCCTTGTAAATCTCACATTTGATGATGGACCACAGGTTCTCAATGGGGTTCAGATCAGGTGAACAAGGAGGCCATGTCATTAGATTTTCTTCTTTTATACCCTTTCTTGCCAGCCACGCTGTGGAGTACTTAGACGCGTGTGATGGAGCATTATCCTGCATGAAAATCATGTTTTTCTTGAAGGATGCAGACTTCTTCCTGTACCACTGCTTGAAGAAAGTGTCTTCCAGAAACTGGCAGTAGGACTGGGAGTTGAGCTTGACTCCATCCTCAACCCGAAAAGGCCCCACAAGCTCATCTTTGATGATACCAGCCCAAACCAGTACTCCACCTCGACCTTGCTGGCGTCTGAGTCGGACTGGAGCTCTCTACCCTTTACCAATCCAGCCACGGGCCCATCCATCTGGCCCATCAAGACTCATTCTCATTTCATCAGTCCATAAAACCTTAGAAAAATCAGTCTTGAGATATTTCTTGGCCCAGTTTTGACGTTTCAGCTTGTGTGTCTTGTTCAGTGGTGGTCGTCTTTCAGCCTTTCTTACCTTGGCCATGTCTCTGAGTATTGCACACCTTGTGCTTTTGGGCACTCCAGTGATGTTGCAGCTCTGAAATATGGCCAAACTGGTGGGAAGTGGCATCTTGGCAGCTGCACGCTTGACTTTTCTCAGTTCATGGGCAGTTATTTTGCTCCTTGGTTTTTCCACACGCTTCTTGCTCGATTGTTCGATGATCACGCTTCAGAAGCTTTGCAATTTTAAGAGTGCTGCATCCCTCTGCAAGATATCTCACTATTTTTGACTTTTCTGAGCCTGTCAAGTCCTTCTTTTGACCCATTTTGCCAAAGGAAAGGAAGTTGCCTAATAATTATGCACACCTGATATAGGGTGTTGATGTCATTAGACCACACCCCTTCTCATTACAGGGATGCACATCACCTAATATGCTTAATTGGTAGTAGGCTTTTGAGCCTATACAGCTTAGAGTAAGACAACATGCATAAAGAGGATGATGTGGTCAAAATACTCATTTGCCTAATAATTCTGCACTCCCTGTATATTTAATACATTTAATAATAACATTTTTAATACATTTTATAATAAAAATTAAATTTTTCCTAACACAGGAGGAGGACATCCTGTGGTACACGGAGATGGTCTTCGGATTCTCACACAGACGTCTCAGAAATGAACCTCGGCTTCCAAAAGCAGCTCCTGGGAAGATCA
This sequence comes from Bufo gargarizans, assembly GCF_014858855.1. Taxonomy (NCBI): domain Eukaryota; kingdom Metazoa; phylum Chordata; class Amphibia; order Anura; family Bufonidae; genus Bufo; species Bufo gargarizans. Next base: position 515,769,821 of record NC_058081.1, on the reverse strand, counting down.
TGGAGCGTCCCGATCATCCGTCATCTATTCGCACCACTTTATTTTTGAAGTGTGTAGACGTGTGTGCCCCCTTTGTAGTAGTAATGCCCTCTGTGCCCCCTTTGTAGTAATAATGCCCTCTGTGCCCCCTTTGTAGTAGTAATAATGCCCTCTGTGCCCCCTTTGTATTAGCACTAATGCCCTCTGTGCTCCTTTGTAGTAATTTTGCCCTCTGTGCACCATCAATAGTAGAAATACCCTCTGTGCCCCCACGATGGTAGAAAAGCCTTCTGTTAAATAAAAAAACAACAACACAGTTACTACTCACCTTGTCCCGTTCCTGAAGCTCACAGTCCTCTCTCCCCTACAGACACAGATCGCTCTGCAGCACTGGGTGGGCGGAGCTTATGCAGATTTCTGGGCTGCAGGCTCTGCCCACAAAGGCCGGTAGCACGATCTGTGTCTGCAGGCTGAATGGTGGAGCGGGGAGAAATCTTCCTGCTCCACAATTCTGTGCGCCGCCGGCCTGAAGGAGGGGAGGAGTGCGGGAAGCTGAGCGGTGCGTGCAATGAGCGCTTTCATCTGTATTGATGGAAAAACTCATTGCTTCTAGGCTCTGGCACCCCATGAGAGCCGGTACCCTTAGCATGCCACTGCATGCAGGAGTCCGGACAGCTGTCAACTGCGGTCCGGATTCGAGACGCAGTCCGACAGTTAAGTACCCCTGCCATAGACTATCATTATAAAAAAATGTTGAGACAAAATGTTGCGCAACACATGTCGTCGTGTCCTGCCCACACAGTGCTGCAGAGCGATCTGTGCCTGCAGGGAAGAGAGGACTGTGAGCTTCAGCAGCGGGACAAGGTGAATAGTTACTGTGTATTTTTTTTTTTTTTTTTTATGTGTAATCTTATTTTATTCATTTTTGGTTTTCATAAGCAAAAGACTCATTACATCACAGGCATTGAGACAAGTAATGTGGACAAAGTCTCCATTTTGACGTCCGTATGTGTTTTACGGATCCACGCATCCATGAATCGGATCCGCAAAACACATACGGACGTCTGAATGGAGCCTTACAGGGGGGTGATCAATGACAGGGGGGTGAACACCCCATATAGACTCCCTGATCACCCCCCTGTCATTGATCACCCCCCTGTAAGGCTCCATTTAAACATTTTTTTGGCACAAGTTAGCGGTAATTGATTTTTTTTAGTTTTTCTTACAAAGTCTCATATTCCACTAACTTGTGTTAAAAAATAAAATCTCACATGGACGCACCATACCCCTCACGGAATCCAAATGTGTAAAATGTTTTAGACATTTATATTCCAGACTTCTTCTCACGCTTTAGGGCCCCTAAAATGCCAGGGCAGTATAAATACCCCACATGTGACCCCCTTTCAGAAAGAAGACACCCCAAGGTATTCGCTGAGGGGCATATTGAGTCCATGAAAGATTTAACTTTTTGTCCCAAGTTAGCGGAAAGGGAGACTTTGTGAGAAAAAAAAAAAAAAAAAATCAATTTCCGCTAACTTGTGCCCAAAAAAAAAATCTTCTATGAACTCACCATGCCCCTCATTGAATACCTTGGGGTGTCTTCTTTCCAAAATGGGGTCACATGTGGGGTATTTATACTGCCCTGGCATTTTAGAGGGGCCCTAAAGCGTGAGAAGAAGTCTGGAATCCAAATGTCTAAAAATGCCCTCCTAAATGGAATTTAGGCCCCTTTGCGCATGTAGGCTGCAAAAAAGTGTCACACATGTGGTATCGCTGTACTCAGGAGAAGTTGGGCAATGTGTTTTGGGGTGTCTTTTTACATATACCCATGCTGGGTGAGATAAATATCTTGGTCAAATGCCAACTTTGTATAAAAAAATGGGAAAAGTTGTCTTTTGCCGAGATATTTCTCTCACCCAGCATGGGTATATGTAAAAATGACACCCCAAAACACATTGCCCTACTTCATCTGAGTACGGCGATACCACTAGAGATGTCACGAACATAAAATTTTCCGTTTGCGAACAGCGAACGCGAATTTTCGCAAATGTTCGCGAACGGGCGAACCGCCATTGACTTCAATGGGCAGGCAAATTTTAAAACCCACAGGGACTCTTTCTGGCCACAATAGTGATAGAAAAGTTGTTTCAAGGGGACTAACACCTGGACTGTGGCATGCCGGAGGGGGATCCATGGCAAAACTCCCATGTAAAATTACATAGTTGACGCAGAGTTGGATTTTCATCCATAAAGGGCATAAATCACCTAACAATCCAATTTTTTTTGAACAATGTGGTTTAAAACATCCAGTGTGTGTATACGATCAGGTATGATGTTGTATCGATCAGGTAGTGTAAGGGTTACGCCCGCTTCACAGACATTGACAGACCAACTGCAAACTTCCCATTTGCACAAGGTTGGATACCAAGCTAGCCATGTCCCGTTGATGTCATTGAAGGTTTCTTCCTCCACCCAGCCACGTACAACACCAAGGGTCCCGGAAAGGTGAATTGAACTGATTTTTCGAATGGGGAGATGGATAAAAAAACGATGGCTCCCTCCCCTTTGTTTGAATCCACGGTCACTGCGTCTGTGCCGTGCAATTTACTATCCCACCCGATATGAGTGGTATTTTCTATAGTTCTCTCTTCTCATCAGTTTAATCCCTGTTACATCCCCAATCTGGGGTCCATTTATTAAATAGATTTTTCGAATGGGGAGATGGTTAAAAAATTGCTGGCTCCCTCCCCTTTGTTTGAATCCATGCCACGGTCACTGCGTCTGCGCCGTGCAATTTACTGTCCCACCCGATATGAGTGGTATTTCCTGTAGTTCTCTCTTCTCATCAGTTTAATCCCTGTTACGTCCCCAATCTGGGGTCCATTTATTAAATAGATTTTTCGAACGGGGAGATGGTTAAAAAATTGCTGGCTCCCTCCCCTTTGTTTGAATCCACGCCACGGTCACTGCGTCTGCACCATGCAATTTACTGTCACACCCATTATGAGTGGTATTTTCTGTAGTACTATTCTCATCAGTTTAATCCCTGTTACGTCCCATATCAGGGTGGGATTGCCTTTTGTGAAAAAAAATATAGGCCGGGTATCTTCGACTGCCTTCACAGTGACAGACCAAACTCTGATACACCAAACTGAATTAATTTTAGGAACCGGGAGATGGAAAAAGCAGCTTGGTCGGTCCTCTTACTCCCAAGTTGGGGCACTGCGCGTGCACGGAGCAATGTGCTATGACACCCTATATGAGTGGTGTCTTAACTAGTCCTATTCCTATCAGTTTAATCCCTGTTACGTCCACTATCCGGGGACGTGTGTCAAATTGATTAACCATTGTCGAATTAACGAACCATTACGACATGCTGGAATAATTTAGTTCTGAGCTTTGTACTTGATTTGTATTGGAATTGTTGGGGATTTTTTAAATTGTCTGCATTATTTCTAATAAACTATTAAGAGACTTTATTATGTTTTTTATTTTATGTATTAAAAACCCACCGATACAACTTAAATAAAGATAAATAAATAAATTTTATTTTTTTCTATGAAAAAACATCCAGCCGCCCCGATCGCTTTTGGTCTGATCATAATGAAGCAACGGCCTTATCATTTGGGGTGTGGCAACATTGCCAACACACTCATAGAGGTGATGATCGCTTCATTGTGATACGCAGGCCCCTTCACCACAACAAGGTAACGATCACGAAAGGGGAATTGACACTTGTATGTGCCTTTTTTTTTTGTTGCAGCCACAGTGCAGCACCAGAGGCCAGAAAAATGAGGCATGTACACATGCCTGAAAAACAATGTTATTGTTGCAGCCACTGTTGTAGCAGCAGCCAGAAAAATTTATGTTTTCAAGGCAGAAAGGTGACTAAAACATTGCGGCTTGAACCCTAGTTGGTGGCAGAGAATTCACGAAAGTCATCCGGTATGCAGACATTAAATACAGCAGCGTGGGGACCATTTTGAGGCCAAGACATGTCATCAGGCCTTTTGTTAGTTAAACGTATCCCCTACTCATGCCTCATTCATCTTAGTGAAGGTGAGGTAATCAACACTTTTTTGACCGAGGCGACTTCTTTTGTCAGTGACAATGCCTCCTGCTGCACTGAAGGTCCTTTCTGACAGGACACTTGAAGCGGGGCAGGCCAGAAGTTCTATCGCAAACTGGGATAGCTCAGGCCACAGGTCAAGCCTGCACACCCAGTAGTCAAGGGGTTCATCGCTCCTCAGAGTGTCGATATCTGCAGTTAAGGCGAGGTAGTCTGCCACCTGTCGGTCGAGTCGTTCTTTAAGGCTGGATCCCGAAGGGCTGTGGCGATGTGTAGGACTGAAAAAGCTCTGCATGTCCTCCAGGGGCGGGCTGGGCCGGGGGGCAGGGAGGCAATTGCCCCCCAGGCCGCCCTAAATAAACAGCAGGGACACAGGCTAGCATCGCTGCTGATGGAGGTAAGTATTTATTTATTTTTTTCTTCTTTGCGGGGGGCTGGCACTATGGGGGGGGGGAGATCTGGCACTATGGGGGGAGATATGGCACTATGAGGAGGAAATCTGGCACTATGGGGGGAGATCTGGCACTATGGGGGGCACTATAGGGGGAGCTGGCACTATGGGGGGCACTATAGGGGGAGCTGGCACTATGGGGGGCACTATAGGGGGAGCTGGCACTATGGGGGGCACTATAGGGGGAGCTGGCACTATGGGGGGCACTATAGGGGGAGCTGGCACTATGGGGGGGCACTATAGGGGGAGCTGGCACTATGGGGGTCACTATAGGGGGAGCTGGCACTATGGGGGGGACTATAGGGGGAGCTGGCACTATGGGGGGACTATAGGGGGAGCTGGCACTATGGGGGGAATATAGGGGGAGCTGGCACTATGGGGGGGACTATAGGGGGAGCTGGCACTATGGGGGGGACTATAGGGGGAGCTGGCACTATGGGGGGGACTATAGGGGGAGCTGGCACTATGGGGGGCACTATAGGGGGAGCTGGCACTATGGGGGGGCACTATAGGGGGAGCTGGCACTATGGGGAAGGCTGGCACTATGGGGGGACTATAGGGAGAGCTGGCACTATGGGGGGACTATAGGGGGAGCTGGCACTATGGGGGGGCACTATAGGGGGAGCTGGCACTATGGGGGGACTATAGGGGGGGGCTGGCACTATAGGGGGAGCTGGCACTATGGGGGAGGGCTGGCACTATTGGAGGAGCTGGCACTGTGGGGGCATTTCTTACTGGCACATTATGGGGGGGCACCATGGGGGAGAGGAGCACTATGGGGGTAACTGGGGGCTCTAAAGGGGCTTTTTTTTATTATTGGCACATTCTGGGGGGGGCACTATAGGGGAGAGCAGCACTATGGGGCATCTGGTGCTACTATAGGGGCATTATTTGGGGGCACTATGGGGAAGTGGGGGCTCTAAAGGGGCCTTTTGTATTGGAACATTATGGGGGGCACTATGGCATTTGGTGGCACTAAGGGGGCATTTTTTACTGGTACATTGTCGGGGAGAGGAGCACTATAGGGGCATCTGCTGGGGGCACTAAGGGGCATTTTTTTACTGGCATATTATGGGGACACTATGGGGAAGGGGGAGAGGAGCAGTATGAGGGCATTTACTGGGGCACTATATAGGGGTATTTTATACTGGCATACATTTTGGGGACATTAGCTCAACTGCGGGCACTAAGCGGGGGTATTTCATGTACTGTCATATTATAGGGAAAATTAGTACTACTAGGGGGTATTATGGGGAGCTTTACTACTACTAGGGTCTAGGGGCTATGAAGAACATGATTACTAGGGCACTATAGGGGCATTATTACTACTAAGTGTGCTCTGGCAGAGAATTATTTCTATTGGTGGGATTTTGGGGAGCACTGTTACTTTGGGGGCACCCTGGCATAGTATCAGCTTAGCACAATTATTTTTGGGGGACATTATCTTTATACTATTAGTGTCTGGGCGCAGTTATTTTTTAGAGCACTGTGTGCCAATAATTGTTTAAGGGGGCACTATCTGTGTGGTAGTAGTATTTCCAGGCGGACTGTTTCTGCAGTATAGTATTGGGGGCATAGCGGGTACAGTATTGGGGGCACTATCTGTGTGGTAGTAGTATTTCCAGGGGGACTGTTTCTGCAGTATAGTATTGGGGGTGGCAGGAAACTAATGTCTGTTTCTCAATCTCTGCAGAGAAGGGAGATGGCAGAAAAATCATCATGGCGGTCTGGTCTGAATGGAGAAGATGAGGAAAGAGAACGTCTACAACAAAGGTGACACCACTGGATGTAAGAGGTATGTGGCGCTATGTAGGAGAAGAGATGCTCCGGCTCCTCCACCTGACATCTGCAGAAGAAGGATTCAGAACTGGGTGAGGATGACGAAAGGGGGCAGCAGGCCACGGGCGGGTGGCAGATGGTGGGGGGAACCACAGGCCTTGAGCAGGATCAGGGTAGGGAGGAGAGTGGATGAGCTTCCTGGCTGTAGCTTGTTATATAAGCAGGCAGTGCAGCCAGGACGGCCTCCCCTCTCCGTATGATGTGTAGAGACAGGCCGCAACTATAGAATGTCAGCTGTAAAGTGTGTGTTGGGAGTGGCCTATTATATGTAGGAGGGGCTTTTAATGATGGGCGGGGCTAAAAATGGGCCACTTGACTAGATTTGCCCCCCAGGACTAAGGCTGCCAGTCCTCCCCTGATGTCCTCCATCAACAACACATCTGTAAAGTGTCCTGTCCTTGCCGCCGTGGTAGGAGGAGGATTACTTTCACCTCTTCCCCTTCCCCAGTTAGATTCCCGTTGTGCTGTGACATCCCCCTTAAAAGCTGTGTATAGCATATTTTTTAGTTTGGTTTTGAACTGCTGCATCCTTTCTGACTTCCGGTAATTTGGTAACATTTCCGCCACTTTCTGCTTATACCGGGGGTCTAGTAGCGTGGCCACCCAGTACAGGTCGTTCTCCTTCATCCTTTTTATACGAGGGTCCCTCAACAGACATGACAGCATGAAAGACCCCATTTGCACAAGGTTGGATGCCGAGCTACTCATTTCCCGTTCCTCCTCCTCACTGATGTCATTGACGGTCTGTTCTTCCCCCAGCCACGTACAACACCACGGGTCCAAGATAGGTGACAACAACGAGCACCCTGGGATGCCTGCTGTGGTTGGTCTTCCTCCTCCTCAAAGCTACATTCCTCCTCTGACTCCTCTTCCTCATACTCCTCTTGCAGCGTTGCCGCAGGTCCGGCAAGTGATGATGACAAGGCTGTTTCTGGTGGTGATAATGACCACAAATCTTCCTCTTCCCGCTCATCTACAGCCTGATCCAGCACTCTTCACAGGGCACGCTCCAGGAAGAAAACAAATGGGATGAGGTCGCTGATGGTGCCTTTGGTGCGACTGACTAGGTTTGTCACCTCCTCAAAAGGACGCATGAGCCTACAGGCATTGCGCATGAGCGTCCAGTAACGTGGCAAAAAATTTCCCAGCTCCGCAGAGGCTGTCCTAGCACCCCGGTCATACAAATACTTGTTGATGGCTTTTTCTTGTTGGAGCAGGCGGTCGAACATTAGGAGTGTTGAATTCCAACGTGTCGGGCTGTCGCAAATCAAGCGCCTCACTGGCATGTTGTTTCGGCGCTGAATGTCTGCAAAGTGCGCCATGGCCGTGTAGGGAACGCCTGAAATGGCCACACACCTTCCTGGCATGCTTGAGGATGTCCTGTAAGCCTGGGTACTTAGACACAAAGCGTTGTACGATGAGATTCAACACATGTGCCATGCACGGCACATGTGACAACTTGCCCAAATTCAATGCCGCCAACAAATTGCTTCCATTGTCACACACCACTTTGCCGATCTCCAGTTGGTGCGGGGTCAGCCACTGATCCACCTGTGCGTTCAGGGCGGACAGGAGTGCTGGTCCGGTGTGGCTCTCTGCTTTCAGGCAAGTCAACCCCAAGACAGCGTGACACTGTCGTATCCGGGATGTGGAATAGCCCCTGGGGAGCTGGGGGGGTTCTGTTGATTTGCAGCCAGACGCCGCAGCAGAAAGGGACTCAGCAGAGGAGGTTATGGAAGAGGATGGAGTAGGAGGAGTAGAGGAGGTGGCAGTAGGCCTGCCTGCAAGTCGTGGCGGTGTCACCAACTCCGCTGCAGAGCCACGCATTCCATGCTTGGCAGCCGTCAGCAGGTTGACCCAATGAGCAGTGTAGGTGATATACCTGCCCTGACCGTGCTTTGCAGACACGGTATCAGTGGTCAGATGGACCCTTGCCCCAACACTGTATGCCAGAGATGCCATGACTTCCTTTTCAAGTAGAGTAGAGGTTTGGGGAAAAAAAATTAGTCCGGGTACCTTCCACTGTGGTGTCCCAATAGCGACAAATTTTGTTAAAGACCTCAGACTCCACCAGCTGGTATGGTAAAAGCTGGCGGGCTAAGAGTTCCGTCAAGCCAGCTGTCAGACACCGGGCAAGGGGGTGACTGTGTGACATTGGCTTCTTACACTCAAACATTTCCTTAACAGACACCTGACTGTGGGAAGATGAGATGGAACTGCTCAAGGTGAGAGGCGGAGTGGCGGGTGGTTGAAAGGGGGCAAGGAGGACAGCAGTGGTTGACGTGGCTAAAGATGCTGGACCAGGAGGAGGGTGGTGGCTTTGAGCTTGTGTGCTGCTTCTACTCGTCATCATGTGTTGATCCCATAGGCGTTTGTGATGTGCGATCATGTGCCTTCGCAAAGCAGTTGTACCTAGGTGGGTGTTGGATTTCCCACGACTCAGTTTCTTTTGGCACAGGTTGCAAATGGCATCGCTGTTGTCAGAGGCAGACACGCAAAAAAAAAAATGCCACACTGCTGAGCTTTGACGGCATTCTGGTGGTGGCAACAGCATGCGTTGATTGGCGTGCTGTCTGGCTGACCCCGGGTGCCGATACATGCTGTCTGATTGTGCCACTAGCTCCTTGCGACGACCTCCCCCTGCTTCCAACTCGTCTCCTCCTTCTCTCTGTCTCCCCTTCTGAACTTTCCCCCTCTTCTTCTTCTCTTCGAGCAGGCACCCACATGGCATCCACGGACACATCGTCATCATCAACCGCTTCACTTGTATCTGACACCTCAGCAAAGGAAGCAGCAGCGGGTACAACATCATCATCATCATCACACTGTACGTCCATGTGTGTAATGCTGCCTGACTGAGACATATCCCTGTTATCTACATCCTCTGGCAATAATGGTTGCGCATCACTAATTTCATCCAACTGATGTGTAAATAACTCCTCTGAGGGATCAAGTGAAGCAGCTGTGGTGGCTGTGGTGGTGGTGGCGGCGGGCAGGAGAGTGGTGACCAAAGCTGAGCTGGAGGAGGATGGTGCGTCAAGGTTCTTAGCGGAAGCTGTTGAAGATTAGGTGTCCTGTGTAAGCCAGTCAACTATTTTCTCAGAATTTTTTGGGTTCAGGGTACGTGGCCTCTGAACACTGGGCATTATTCCAGGGCCAGTGGAAATCTTAGCAACCATGCGTGAAAATCGCACCGCATCCCCACTTGCTTGCGGATGCTTGCGATTTTCACGCAGCCCCATTCACTTCTATGGGACCTGTGTTGCATGATAAATGCACAATATAGAGCATGCTGCAACGCACAAGTGATGCGTGAAAATCACCGCTCATCTGCACAGCCCCTTAGAAGTGAATGGTCCGGATTCAGTGCGGGTGCAATGTGTTCACCTCACGCATTGCACCCGCGCGAAAATCTCGCCCGTGTGAACCCAGCCTTAGGGCTCATGCACACGACCGTATGGCTTTTTTTGTGTTTTGCGGTCCGTTTATTACGGATCCGTTGTTCCGTTTTCTGTTTCCATTGTGTTTCTGTTTCCTTTCCGTTTTTCCGTTCCATTTTTCCGTATGCCATATACAGTATACAGTAATTACATAGAAAAAATTGGGTAGGGAATAACATTTTCAATAGATGGCTCATCAAAAACGGAACGGATACGGAAGACATACGGATGCATTTCCGTATGTGTTCAGTTTTTTTGCAGACCCATTGACTTGAATGGAGCCAAGCACCGTGATTTGCGGACAAGAAAAGGACATGTTCTATCTTTTCACGGTACGGAAATACTGAAACGGAATACACACGGAGTCACTTCAGTATTTTTTGCTGAACCATTGAAATGAATGGTTCAGTATATGTTCCGCATACTGAACTCAAAAAACGTCCAGCATACTGAACGCAAAATACTGTCGTGTGCATGAGCCCTAACTGAATCTGACATGTAAGGACAGAGAAAAACTGAATGCCTCTTAAAGGGTTCCGTTTTGCATTACATCCTAAAATTCCATTATATTCCGTTATAGTTCTGTTATAATGGAATACCTAACGCTGGTGAGAACCTGCCCTAATCTGACATCTAACCTCTGATTTTGACCACTCACAACAGACTCTGATACCTGAGTCTGACACCTAAGGCTGGTTTCACACGAACAAGTTCAACAGTTCAACGCATTAGAGTATTATACAATACATTCCAGAACTCTAAGGCCCTTATCAGACAAGTGAGTATTCTGCGCGGGTGCAATGCATGATGCGAACGCATTGCGCCCGAACGAAATCCGGACCTATTCATTTCAATGGGTCTGTGTACATAAGCAGGGCCGGCGTCATAACCCGGCATTCCTGGGCAAGTGCCGGGGCCCAATGCTCCTGGGGGGGCCAGATGAGCTGCTATGAGCACTTCCATCAATACAGATAGGAGCTCTCACTGCTGTCATTTCACTTACGCAGTACCCCCCTGGTGGGCCCTCTGAGCTGCAGAGACTCAGACACGCCCCCTCTACACAGGACACGCCCCCTCTACACAGGACATGCTGCCTGAGGAGAGAGACCGGAGGGCTGGAGCTGGAGCAGAGAAGTGTGAAGACAGTCTGTGAGTGAGTCTGCACTGTGACTGTCTCTTGTCTGTGGGACAGAAGGGGGGGGGGGACTCTTCGATTTGCTGCTGCTTCATTCTATTTAGTTGTGTTACTGTTTCATTAAGCAGTTTGTCTCCATGACACCTACCCCGCCCCCCACATCTGCCCCTCATGGGGCCCTTGCTGTCTCCTTTCCTCCCTCATGTATCCAGAGCTCCTGTTTCACCCTCCTATCTCCTATTGCTGCCCTGCACAGACCTCCTGCCCCTACTTCTTATATGAATCCCCCTCAGAGCCCCTTCCACCTACTTGCTGTGTCCACCCCTCCTGTCCATCCAGGGCCCCTGTCTCACTCCTCTGCCTCTCATTATGGTGGCATCTGAACCGCATTCACCATAAGGACCTTCTAACGTCACAGGGTCATGTGACTGTGCCCCCCACCCTGTACTGTGCCCCTTTATACCCTGCATTGTGCCCTCTTACCACACCCTGTGCAGTGCCCATAGTCATTCCCTGTACTGTGCCCTCTTATACCCTTTTATCCAGTCACTGTAAGGTGGTTTTATCATTGTATGGCGGTGTTCTCACTACAGGGAGTGCAGAATTATTAGGCAAATGAGTATTTTGACCACATCATCCTCTTTATGCATGTTGTCTTACTCCAAGCTGTATAGGCTCGAAAGCCTACTACCAATTAAGCATATTAGGTGATGTGCATCTCTGTAATGAGAAGGGGTGTGGTCTAATGACATCAACACCCTATATCAGGTGTGCATAATTATTAGGCAACTTCCTTTCCTTTGGCAAAATGGGTCAAAAGAAGGACTTGACAGGCTCAGAAAAGTCAAAAATAGTGAGATATCTTGCAGAGGGATGCAGCACTCTTAAAATTGTAAAGCTTCTGAAGTGTGATCATCGAACAATCAAGCGTTTCATTCAAAATAGTCAACAGGGTCGCAAGAAGCGTGTGGAAAAACCAAGGAGCAAAATAACTGCCCATGAACTGAGAAAAGTCAAGCGTGCAGCTGCCAAGATGCCACTTCCCACCATTTTGGCCATATTTCAGAGCTGCAACATCACTGGAGTGCCCAAAAGCACAAGGTGTGCAATACTCAGAGACATGGCCAAGGTAAGAAAGGCTGAAAGACGACCACCACTGAACAAGACACACAAGCTGAAACGTCAAGACTGGGCCAAGAAATATCTCAAGACTGATTTTTCTAAGGTTTTATGGACTGATGAAATGAGAATGAGTCTTGATGGGCCAGATGGATGGGCCCGTGGCTGGATTGGTAAAGGGTAGAGAGCTCCAGTCCGACTCAGACGCCAGCAAGGTGGAGGTGGAGTACTGGTTTGGGCTGGTATCATCAAAGATGAGCTTGTGGGGCCTTTTCGGGTTGAGGATGGAGTCAAGCTCAACTCCCAGTCCTACTGCCAGTTTCTGGAAGACACCTTCTTCAAGCAGTGGTACAGGAAGAAGTCTGCATCCTTGAGAGCCTGTGGTCCATCATCAAATGTGAGATTTACAAGGAGAGAAAACAGTACACCTCTCTGAACAGTGTCTGGGAGGCTGTGGTTGCTGCTGCACGCAATGTTGATGGTGAACAGATCAAAACACTGACAGAATCCATGGATGGCAGGCTTTTGAGTGTCCTTGCAAAGAAAGGTGGCTATATTGGTCACTGATTTGTTTTTGTTTTGTTTTTGAATGTCAGAAATGTATATTTGTGAATGTTGAGATGTTATATTGGTTTCACTGGTAAAAATAAATAATTGAAATGGGTATATATTTGTTTTTTGTTAAGTTGCCTAATAATTATGCACAGTAATAGTCACCTGCACACACAGATATCCCCCTAAAATAGCTAAAACTAAAAACAAACTAAAAACTACTTCCAAAAATATTCAGCTTTGATATTAATGAGTTTTTTGGGTTCATTGAGAACATGGTTGTTGTTCAATAATAAAATTAATCCTCAAAAATACAACTTGCCTAATAATTCTGCACTCCCTGTATATGGCAGTGGTATCCAATAACTGCATGGCCATAACTGTATCCCCTTCCATGCCCACACCACTTTTTTTAGACCTGGCATGAGCGGGAAAATATACAGATTGCAGTGTTAAGGACCTTTGTGCCACAATCTGTGTCAGAAATATGCCTAATATAGACGTATTTCTATATAATAAATGACCCCCTAATTGTATTATTATTCGGGGGTAGGGCTAATATCTTTATAGTATATAGATTCTAGTGTATTATACTGGGCCCTGTATTTCCCTGTAGAAAATGATCCTTGGGAAGCATAGCCCTCACCCCTGACCACCAGGACCAGGTAGCGCTCTGTCAGTACATGGCGGCCTCCCCTCTCCGCCACGCTGCTCCGCTGTGTACTGGGGCTTATTCTGACACTAGAGCTGGGTTCACATCCCATTTGTGTCATCCATTTAATGTATACCAAAAATGTATGCGTTAACAGATGCCTCAGACTGATGCCGTACAGTGGCGTCTGGTCACCATACAATCCTCAGACTGATGCCGTACAGGGGCGTCCGGTCACCATACAGTTACATGGTAGAAAAACATATACGTTAACGTATGCATTTTTTACTTGACTCTGCAGGATACAAAAACGTGGAGCGCTGTACATTTGTATACATCAAACCGATAGGAAAAAAACGTGATGTGAACACACATTGGGGCGGGGGGGGGGGGGGGCGTACAAAAATTTGCTGTGGGGCCCAGTCAGTTCTAGCTATATCACTGCACATCTCCTTCTCTCCTCCAGGCCTGGCTCACTGCTGCAGCGGCCACTGGAGAGAAGGCGCGCAGGGCGCTGCGGTTAGTGAATGACAGGACCACCAGCTCCCCTGCTCTCCAGCAATGATAGGTATGTGAGGGGGCCACTGGGGGGTCATTCATCACACTGTGAGGGCCCCTTACACAGTATGACTCCCAGTGCCCCCCATTTAGTATAATGATCCCCATTGACCCTCCATTTAGCATAATGACCACCAGAGCCCCCATTAAATATAATAACCCCTCGTGCCCCCTCCATACAGTATAACCCCCAGTGTGGGGGCAACAGGGGGTAATTATTCTGAATGGAGGGCCCTTTACATAGTATAATGACCCCCAGTGTCCCCATTTAGTATAATGATCACCAATGACCCTCCGTTCAGTATAATGACCCCAGAGCCCCCTCCATACAGTATTCCCCCAGTGTGGGGGCTACTGGGGGGTCATTATTCTGAATGGGGGCGACTGGGGGTTATTATTCTGAATGCAGGGCCACAGGTGGTCATTATACAGTGGGGGGGGGGGGAATTGGGGGTTCATTATACTGTGTGAAGGGCCACTAGTAGTCATTATACTGTGTGAAGGGCCACTAGTAGTCATTATACTGTATAGGGGCCACTGGGGGTCATTATACCGTGTGGGAGCCACAGGGGGACATGTCAATGTAAAACAATGCCTCATGGGGGCCTACTGGGATTTATCGCCCAAGGGCCCACATGAACCTGGAGCCGGCCCTGTACATAAGTGTTGGTTTTCACGAATCACTCAGTTTTTTACTGAACGCATCCGCAACGCATCCGGACCTAATCCGGACATGCTCGTCTGCAAGGGGCCTAAGGGTTACATAGCATCATAAATCAATATAATGCTATGCAATCCTATCAGTTCTATGGAGGTCAGGACGGGAGCTTCTGCAGACACACGCTCTGCAAAAGACGGATCCCGGCCGTGTACATTCTGCATTTTGCGGAACAGAACAGCTGGTCCATAATAGAACAGTCCTATCCTTTTTTGTGGACAGAACGGAAATGCGGACATATGGACACAGAATCAAAGAAGAGCGTCACAGCCAGCGAGAAAAAAAAACCTCACCTTCTCTCTGCTGTGATTGGACCGCACTACAGCCAGGAAGAAGTAGACGCCGATTGAGAAACAGGACAGTCTCCTCCTCCCTGTACCGATGATATTCATTAGCAAACCAGGCGGGAAAACTGCAGGGGGGCACAGCGGGCGAACGGAGCGGCGCCCAGACAAACTAGTTAGCAATATTACATCCGTGCACAGTGCCCTACATAACCTGCTAGTTATTTCAGAATGTCTGGACCCATGAAAGGTCCTCTTTAATGGATAAGTAATTCTATTACGCCTTGATTCTCAAATTGGGGTGAATAACCTGTCTTGTTCTACTGTTATTGGGGTGTCCACCTTGTTTAATACATAAGCAATTAAATTAGGCCTTGATTCTAAAATTGGGGTGAATAACCTTTGATATTGGGGTGTCCACTATGCCTAATAGATAAACAATTCCATTACGCCTTGACTCTGAAATTGGGGTGAATATTCTGTATAATTTTACTGTTATTGGGGTGTCCACCTTGTTTCTATTACACCTTCATTCTCAAATTGTGGCGATTAAGCTATCTCATTTTACTGTTTTTGGGGTGTCCACATTATTGAATACATAAACATCTCTATTATGCTTTGATTCTCAAATTGGGGTGAATAGGCTGGAGCTGTAGCTGAAGGGAGGGGAGCGATGTTATATACATGGGACTGTGTATTGGAGGGGCTGAAGGGAGGGGAGCAGTGGCGTACCGCCAATAGCGGCAGACCATGCAACTACTATGCGGCCCGTGGCAGAGGGGGGCCCAGAGTACATGTAAGGCCCTGCCCAGTGGCGTACATAGAAATCACTGGGCCCCATAGCAAGCATCTGAATTGGGCCCCCTAACCCCACCCACTATCCACCCCTGGCCCGTCCCACCTCCTGTCCTGGCTCCTCCCATGCCACCCCCCATTACAGAATCCCTAATGCCCCCCAAAATGCCCGGGGGGAAGGAGTAGGAGAGCACACTGTCCACTATGAGCCCCCCAAAATGCTCAGGACAGTGTGCTTTCCTTCTACTCCTCTCACCCCTAGGCATTTTGGGGTAATGGGGGCATAACGGGGGCTCATAGAGGATTCAGGGGGGAGGCTCATACAGGACAGAGTAGGAAGAAAGCAGACTGTCCTCTATGAGCCCCCCAAACCCTTAATGCCCCCCAAAATGCTCAGGACAGTGTGCTTTCCTTCTACTCCTCTCCCCCCTGGCATTTTGGGGGGCATTAGGGGGGGGGGGAGGCTCATAGAGGACAGTGCGCTTTCCTCCTACTCTTCCTCCAACCTGGACATTTTGGGGTAATGGGGGCATTGGGGGGGGGGGGGGGGTCTCATACAGGACAGAGTAGGAGGAAAGCAGACTGTCCTTTATGGACCCCCCACCCTATGAGTTCTCTTGCTGCCTGGCAATGCTGCAGACTGCATTAACCTATCTATCTATCCCTGGGGACCCTTCCCAATATAACAAACCACTGGCACCAACCGTGTCCGGTCAGGAGCGGGCAAGCAGTCCTTCAGTCTGGGGCTCGGAAGGGATCGATGCAGGGTGCAGGCTGCCTACTTCACTCGAGTCGTGGCTCAGCTCAGGTCAGACAGACTCAGAGAATGTATGTGTAACGACCGACGGTCCGGCGCCCGCCCCTGCTGCCCGTAAACACTGGCCAATCAGCAGCTGCCTCTTTGTGCTGCTGACTTGCGCTGATTGGCCAGTGTCTGTGAAAACTAGAACACACCAAGCAGTGAGGCAGAGTGGGCCGGGCGCCGATCAAAGGCAAGTGCCGCGGGCCCACGCTGTGTCTGGCTAAAATAAATAGAGGGGGCGGGGCCTTCCGTGCTCTCTGGGCCCCCCTGCGCTGCAGGCCCCATAGCAACGGCGTGGTCTGCCTATATTGGCGGTACGCCACTGGCCCTGCCTCCTATAATGTCTGCAGTTATTTATGTATTATACCGCTCCGGCGGGCCCTGTTTCCCCTCTTCTTAGGCCCCCCTCCTCCACTGTGTGCACACACAGTGCACATACCAGCACCGATGTCCCTGCCAACACTGCAGCCAGGCTAGCGCTCGCTCTATTTTTTTTGCTGGGCGCTGCACTGGCCAATCAACATTTAACAGGTTAAGCTCCTGCTGCTGATTGGCTAATGTATCGCTCGCACCAGCAGACAGAACTGAGTAGGGAGGACCTGGCAGTGACTCACGTGCTGCCTGCTTCAGCCTGCGCCACTGTAAGGGTCAGCCCTTAGAATACTGTTCTTGGCACAGATATCTACAATATGGTGCACATGACTGTAATGACATATGTCAGCCACTAGAGGCCACTGTGGCTCTGAGACAGAGGAAGCTGAACTGTTTCTGAAATACACAAGAGGTAGGAGGAGCCAGTAGTTCCCGGGGTTTGAGTCCTGGCTAGAGGTGAGAGTGCCCTGAGAGCTGGGAGAGGATGGCTTCCATGTTAGGAGCCAAGTAAAGGCTAGTGATGGGACATGGAGCCTGACTGATGGAGTCCTGAGAAGCTGCCTGTGCTGGAGACAGGCCAAGATAGACTCTGAACTGAAGTGCTGCAGCTCTGACCCAGAGAAAGAGACTGCACAGTGCGTTCCAGAGGAGTAGGACCGTGTGTCAGAGACCACTACAAGCCAGATCCTTCCTGCCAGAGCTGAAGAAGATCTGCATCTGCTGTAACCAGAGAGAGAAAGACAGACAAGCAAGCGACCGGACCTGGAGCCACACTGCATCTTATGTGATCAAGGAGAGTCTGCAGAACTGTGAGTGGCACTGGTGCTTATCTGGGATAGGTTATAGGGTCAGGGACTTAGTCAGTGCGCTGTAGAAGCGTCCCCTGGGTAGCAGGGCTAGATAGGAGTATACTAGCTGAGTGTAGCCTGGACTCTGATGTGTATACTGTGGAACACATTTATTCTAACTTGTGTTCATATAATCTGTGTAAACCTGTTTATACTGTTAATCCGATTTTCTGGCAGTTACATCTGGTTCTTTAATAAAGCTGATTTTTTTTTTTTTGCTTCAGTCTCCTTGTCCGCTGTACTTTACTTGAATCTGCTTTGCGGTCTCTCCCCCCTCTGACCGCTACACCACCACACTCCAGAAACCCCCAGCATTGCCTGCCCATGAACTGTGGGATTGGGGTGGGGGCACACTAAGCATCTGCAGCAAAAACAGTTCAGATGTGGAGGGATGGGCTATGTCAGGCTTCAGCAAAGTGGGCACAGGCAGGAGGAGCGATGTGTATGTGGGCCCCTGCCCTGCACTCGCTTAGCTGTGCTCGCATACATATTGCGCCGTGCCAACTCTGCTAAAGCCTGACATAGCCCATCTATGCCCGGCTTAACTAAAGCAGACAGGCAGCCCCAGTGAGATCCTTACTCCCATGTATTCAGAATGCTATTATTTTCCCTTATAAACCATGTTATAAGGGAAAATAATACAATCTACACAACCTTGAACTCAAATCTGAACTTCTGTGAAGAAGTAAGGGTCTGGGTACCACATTCAGTTTTTTATCACGCGCGTGAAAATCACATTGTACCCGCGCGATAAAAAATGAACAATGGAACGCAATCGCAGTCAAAACTGACTGCAATTGGGTACCTACTCGCGCGGGTTTGCCGCAACGCATCCGGACCTTATCTGGACACGCTTGTGTGAAAGAGGCCTTAGGAAATGTCATTTTAAAGCACTTACAATAGGGCCTAATAAACTTTATTTAAAAGTTTAGGTATACTCTAACTTCTTTAACTCTTAAATGACTAGAAAATTATTTAGAAAATGACTAGTAAAATTTATTTTATTTTCCCGGTCAGTACGATTATAGCGATACCACATATGTATAGTTTTTCTTGTGTTTTAATACTGGAAAAAATTTTTTCATTTGAAAACATTTCTTTTCATAGCAACCAGTGATGGCCAGTTCGCAGTGTTCGCCAGTGAACACATGCGGGCTGCCATCTTAACTCACAAGTCCGGCGATGCACAGGTAAGCCCTTACCTGTGCCTGTGCCGCGAGCCGGTCTGAAACAAATGCGGTCACCGGGAGCAGGGAACCGGCTGTTCTCGGTACTGCCTGCTCCCGGGCCCGCATTTGTTTCAGACCGGCTCGCGGCACAGGTAAGGGCTTAACTGTGCATCGCCGGACTTGAGTTAAGATGGCAGCCCGCATGTGTTCGCTGGCGAACACTGCGAACTGGCCATCACTGATAGCAATATTCTGACCCCTCTAACTTTTTTGTAGTTTGGTGTATTGAGCTATATGAGGGCTGATTTTTTGCAAGGTCATCTTTACTTTTCAATAATTATCGGTAAATACTGTATTTTCCTGCATATAAGACTACCTTTTAACACGTGAAAATCTTCTCAAAAGTTGGGGGTCGTTTTACATGCCGGGTGTCGCCTTATATGCTGGTATACGGCGTGCTGAAACTTCCTAGCCGGACTAGAAAAGCTGTCCTTCTCCAGCTTCAGGAACAGGCGCCCTCTAGCTGAGCCACCGTGCGCTGTATCCCGGCCAGCCGCTCCTGAAGCAACCCCCTCTCCCTGCTCTCAGTGGTTTTCTCATGCCGGCAGTATCACATTGCGTACTACCGCTCAGATCGTCTTGAAGACAATTCTAATGGTGGAATGGCAGATCTCTAATGAAGTTTGGTGTGCATCTTATCTGTGGTGAAAAAACAGTGTCTATCTGGGGAGCAGATACATGTGGTGGTGAATACAGTTCAGCACCAGCATTGATGGCCAGTTCACATTGTTCGCCCGCGAACATATGCGGGCTGCCATCTTTTTTCACAAGTCCGGCGAGGCACAGGTAAGCCCTTACCTGTGCGCGAGCCTGTCTGAAAACAAGTGCGGTGAGCGGAAGCAGGCAGTTCCGAGAACAGTCCGATAAAGGCCCCTGGCGGCTGTTCTCGGAACTGCCTGCTCCCGCTGACCGCACTTGTTTTCAGACCAGCTCACGCACAGGCACAGGTAGGGGCTTACCTGTGCCTCGCCGGACTTGTGAAAAAAGATGGCAGCCCGCATGTGTTCGCGGGCGAACAATGCGAACTGGCCATCACTGAGCACCAGTATCTATACTGGTTCATACAGTACAGCACCAGTACATACAGTATAGTATACAAATGGTTAACAGTCAAGAACCAATCATGGCTCTTAAAGTTGTAAACTTTGCCATGGAACATAATAACTGCGCTGCTGCAAGACAATATGGAGTAACAGAAAAGATGGTTCGGGACTGGAAAGCAAATTAAAAGCATTAAAGAGTATGCCAAGGGGTAAGTGTGCATTAAGGAGAGGCACCCCACATTGACCAGAACTTGAAAAACATGTAGCGGACATGGTGAATGACCATCGCCAAAACGGTAGTAGTGAAACAAAATAAAATACGTTTGTTTGCACTTCAGTGGCCAAATCTAACCCAGATCACAGCAACAGATTTAAGGCCACTGTATCCTGGTGTACTAGACTTGGAAAGGCATAATATGGTACTGAGGCAAAAGACGAAAATTGCCTGCAGATCTTGATGCCAAAGTAAATAGCGTTGGAGGGGTAGTCTTATACAGCGAGTATAGCCCAAACCCTATATTTTAACTAGGAAAGTTGGGGGTCGTCTTATACGCCGGAAAATATACGGTACGTATATTTTTTTTTAGCTACTGCAACAAAGTTGGTTAAGGGTACTTTCACACTAGTGTTAAAGTTTTTCGGTATTGAGTTCCGTCATAGGGGCTCAATATCGGAAAAAAAACGGATCAGTTTGGTCTGAATGGAATCAATTCAGTATGCATCAGGATGTCTTCCGTTCCATCCCTTTTACATGCTGCAGTATTTTCTCTGGCCAAAATTCCGGAACACTTGCCGGAATGCCGGATCCGGCATTAATTTCCATTGAAATGTATTAGTGTATTAAAAATGCTGCATTGACGGATCCGGTCTGCGCATGTGCAGACCTTTAAAAATGTTAAAAAATAATAATTCTGGATACGTTTTTCCGGATGACACCGAAGAGACGGATCCGATATTACATTTGTCAAACGGATCTGAATCCGTAAACAAATGATATACGTTTGCATATGGATTTCCAGATCCGGTAGGCAGTTCGGGCAACAAAACTGCCTGCCGGAATCCAACAATGCTAATGTTAAAGGGGCCTAAAAATTTTTTTTATCCCTAACGTTTTTATCAGTTTATTTATAAATGTTATTTCTTTATTGGCAAACGGGGGGGGGGGGGGGGGGGGGGGGTGGCGGCAGGAGAGGAGCCTGTATTTTGGAGGGGCTGAAGAGAGGGGAGCGATTATTATTTACATGGGAATGTATATTGGAGGGGCTGAAGGGCGGAGTGATGGTATTTACATGGGACTGTGTATTGGTGGGGCTAAAGGGAGGGGAGCGATGCTATTTACATGGGACTGTGTATTGGAGGGGCTGAAGGGAGGGGAACAATGCTATCTACATGCAACTGTTTATTGGTGGGGCTGAAGGGAGGGGCGAGATGTTATTTGCATGGGACTGTATATTAGAGGGGAGCAATATTTTTTCACATTGGACTGTATATTGGAGGGGCTGAAGGCAGGGGAGTTATGTTATTTACATAGGACTGTATGTTGGAGGGGATGAAGGGAGGAGAGTGATGTTATTTACATGGGACCGTATATTGATGGGGGGGATTTTTTTTAATATGGGACTGTATGTTTGGCGCCCCCCCATCATTTCACATTTCTGCCCCTCATGATTCATATCTATTTCTTGCCACCACCATCATTTCACATTTCTGCCCCTTATGATTCATGTCCATTTCTTGCCCCCCCCATCATTTCACATTTCTGCCCCTCATGATTCATATCCATTTCTTGCCCCCCCATCAATTCACATTTCTGCCCCTCATGATTCATATCCATTTCTTGCCCCTCCCATCATTTCACATTTCTGCCCCTCATGATTCATGTCCATTTCTTGCCCCCCTACATCATTTCACATTTCTGCCCCTCAAGATTCATATCCATTTCTCCCCCCCCCCATAATTTCACATTTCTGCCCCTCATGATTAATATCCATTTCTTGCCCCCCTATGTGCCAATATCATAGTTCCATCCTCTCCCCCTGCCCCCTAATGTGCCAGTATTAAGTGCCTCTCTCCTTCCCCCTCCATGTGCCAGTATCATGGCGCCAATAGCCCCCCCCCCCCCCCCATGGCAGTAAAGTAACAGTCTGGTATTTAAAAAAATAAAATAAAAATTCTACTTACCTCCATGTCAGCAATGCGCAGCCTCTTCCTGTGTTCCCAGCAGCCTCTAGTGTTGAAGATTTGGTGCTCGTGTTCTTATTTAGCCTGTCTTTCATAAAAGTTTCTGCTGGGATTCAAACCCATGACCTTCTGTATCAGATGCAAAGCATTTACCCACACAGCTATGAAAGCTGTCTAGCCAGTTACTTAAAAAAAAAATATATATATATATAAGACTTCTACTGTAGATAACTTCCATACACAGTGTGCTGGGGCAGCTGTCATGTATATGTACACTAGGTTATCAATTTTTTTTTTACGTAACTGGCAATACAGCTTTCATAGCTGTGTGGGTAAATGCCTGGCCTCTGATGTGAAAGATCGTGAGTTTGAATCCCAGGAGAAACTTTTCTGAAAGACATGCTAAATGAGATTTAAATACACCAGGGTCTCGTAGCTCAGAGTGTGTGTTTCTGCGGCTGCTGCCTCAGCCTGTCAGCTGCGTGCCGCTCTGTGAGTGAGTGAGGGCGGGGGGCGGCTGGGCTGCTCGGCACACAGGCTCAGCGAGGTAAATGTAAGTTAGCAAGTTACTTGTTTTCCGCCCCGGCGCCCCCCCCCCCCTTCTCTACGCCCTCAAGCAGCCGCTTGGGCTGCCTTATGATAGAGCCGGCCCTGCTGGAGGTTGGCTGTAGTTTTCTGCTTTCCTCACCCAGCTGAGCTAAGGGTGCTCAGACGGTATATGGCCAAGTCTCAGCTGAGAGTAGGTCCTTGCTGTCTCCCCTATGCAGGGGTTCTCCTGGACACTATCACACAGCCTTCCCCTAGAAGGGGGGAGGCTACAATGACTCCAGCTGCCTTCTCCACCCATACTGCAGGATGTGGGAACTGCCCACTTCTCTCACAGAGGGGGAGCTAAGATGGAATAATCCATTCCAGCCTAGATTAACTAAACACTAAGCTGTACTTGCCAATGAGTTGCTGCCACCTACTGGTATACCAGGAAAATTACATGAACGATCGCATTTAACATCGTTTTATGCACATCTATGGAGGACATAATATAAATTACATCAGATGACATTATAAAGGCTCTTGGGAGATAGTAGCGGGGTAGAGGCGTGTAGTAACACAAGTCTGGGGTGTTACACAAATCTCAGCACTCCTGTCGACCACCTGTTCTGCTGTAGCTCTGGTGTCTATAAATAGGTGCTGGAACTGCAATGACTGTATTTGATAGTGCTGGTTACTGCAGTAGTGGGAGCAGTGCTGCAGTAACCAGCTTCATCCATCTGATTGGCAGGAGTCCAACTCCCAGCACCCTGCAGACCAGTTGTTCTGCAGTAGCTCAGGTGCCAGAACTACACATCCACATTACTTGTGTACTGGATAGAGCTGGTTTCTGCTGCAGTTCACTTCATTGGGAACAGCGCTGCAGTAACCAGCTCCACTCACTAAACAGTGGATGTTGCTGTGGCGTCTCAGTGCCGACTTCAGTTGCTGGAGATAGTCTGAAACCACTGACAGTCAGGGGTGCAGAGTGTTGTACCCCTGCCTATCAGATATTGATGGTCTATCCTGCTCTCACCTGCAGTCCTGCTGCCTCCTTTCCAGCACCACCTGCTCTCTCGCTCTTGTGACCCACTGTTTCTTTCCCATTGCTGTCTCGGGTGGAAATACATTAACCTCTGGCACCATCATCACATGTTGCTGTTGCTCCTTCACTTCACTTGCATGACCCCACATACAGTTGTGTTCAAAATAATAGCAGTGTGTTTAAAAAAAGTGAATTAAGCTCAAAATCCTTCTAATAGCTTGTATTTCCATACACACAAATGCATTGGGAACACTACACATTCTATTCCAAATCCCTCTGCCCTCAGATAGGGGTCCTCATGGTGAAATTGTGGGGTTCCGATTAGTTCCTATGGCAGCCTGGGGCCTTATTAAAGGTAAGCTGCCTGTTAAAGGGAATGTGTCATCAGAAAATGACCTATTGTTTAAATCGTTTTTAAGTTAAACATATTTTAAAGAATTTATGGTATTTTTATTTCTCATTTAAATATCCTGCAGTTTTCGCACTGGCCACTAAGCCTAATAACAGGTGCTACTTCTTGGTCTTTACAGATCACTTTACTGCAGTTACCTGTTTATTTGTAATTCCAATCCTGCCTGTAATGATATCACCTCTGTACAGATAAGGCTACTTTCACACTAGCGTTTTTGCTGGATCCGGCAGGGTTCAGCAAAAACGCTTCCGTTAGGCTACTTTCACACTGGCGTTCAGATCCGTCTGGTGTCTGCACAGACTGATCCGCTCCTATAATGCAGACGATGGAACGGATCCGTCTGCATTATAGTTTAGAAAAAGTGTGAAAAGTTCCTCAGACGGATCCGTCCAGACTTTACATAGAAAGTCAATGGGGGACGGATCCATTTGATAATTGAGCCATATTCAAACGGATCCGTCCCCATTGACTTACATTGTAAGTCTGGACGGATCAGTTTGCCTCCGCATGGCCAGGCGGACATCCGAACGCTGCAAGCAACATTCAGGTGTCCGCCTGCTGAGCGGAGGACAAACTGTGCCAGTCTGATGCATTCTGAGCGGATCCGCATCCACTCAGAAAGCATTAGGGCAGTACGGATGCGTTCGGGGCCGCTTGTGAGAGCCTTCAAACGGAACTTGCAAGCGGAGCCCTGAACGCTAGTGTGAAAGTAGCGTTACTGACAATACAACCATCTGCATCCGTTATGAACGGATCCGGTTGTATTATCTTTAACATTGCCAAGAAGGATCTGACATTACCCCCAATGCAATTCAATGGGGGATGGAGCCGTTTTCTATTGTGGCAGAGAAAACGGATCTGTCCGCATTGACTTGCATTGGGGGTAATGCCAGATCCTTCTTGCTCCGCATCCCAGGACGGAAAGCAAAATACAACATGCTGCGGTTTGCTCTCCTGTCTGGGAACGCAACGGAACGCATTTTGGAGCACTTCGTTCTGTTCAGTTTTGTCCCCATTGACAATGAATGGGGACAAAACGGAACGTTTTTTTCCGGTATTGAGCCCCTATGATGGAACTCAATACCGGAAAACTTAAACGCTAGTGCCCTTAGGCTACTTTCACATCTTCTCCGGCAGAGGAACTAAAAAATAAAAAAAAAAAAAAAAAAACGGATCAGTTATGTCCCCATGCATTCTGAACAAAAAGAGATCCGTTCAGAATGCATCAGGATGTCTTCCGTTCCGGCACCGGCAGCATTGTGTTTTGTGTCCGGGCTTCAAAACTGATAAAAATTGATCCAGCACCAAAAATAATGGTAGTCAATGGGTGCCGGATCAGGTTTGCAAGCATCCAGTTTGGCCGGATCCACTGATGTGCGTTTAATTTGTGACATGTTGATTATCACATGATATTGATAATCACATGTCATGTATTTAAACCCTCCCCTTTTGCCCATTTTGTTTCGGCCATTTTGTTGTTGCAGCTTTGCCACATCTAGAAGGTCCTTTGCCAGGTAAGTACCTTTTTTTTATTTAGTGTGTGTTTTTTCTTCACTAGCATTAGCGAAAGCGTGCCGGCTGTTCTGTACATTGGGGACCACAATTTGTGTTCCCCAATGCATTGGCATAATCAGTGCGGTTGCCGCAGTCAGATCAAGACCCATTTAACTTGAATGGGTCCGTGATCCATTTGCGCCTCCAAAAAATGAAAAATTTTCAAACCTCGTTGTGGAGGCACAGAGAGAAACCACATCAAAGCACTCCATAGCGCTTCCATGGGTTTACGTGCCTACGCACAGTCCCAGACTGCAGACCCATTCAAGGGGGTTTACAGCCATGAAAGGGTGTGCTCATGACCGGTGACCGTATATTGCCAAACTGCTCTTTGTGGGCCGAAATACGGGCACGGCTGGGCAACCGCCATGTGCATGAGGCCTAATTTGTAATATTCGCCTTTGAACAATGACACCTTTGCCGAGTAGCACTGAGTGAAATGGATATATATATATATATATATATAGTGTGTGTATATACAGTACAGACCAAAAGTTTGGACACACCTTCTCATTCAAAGAGTTTTCTTTATTTTCATGACTATGAAAATTGTAGATTCACACTGAAGGCATCAAAACTATGAATTAACACATGTGGAATTATATACATAACAAAAAAGTGTGAAACAACTGAAAATATGTCAATATTCTAGGTTCTTCAAAGTAGCCACCTTTTGCTTTGATTACTGCTTTGCACACTCTTGGCATTCTCTTGATGAGCTTCAAGAGGTAGTCACCTGAAATGGTCTTCCAACAGTCTTGAAGGAGTTCCCAGAGATGCTTAGCACTTGTTGGCCCTTTTGACTTCACTCTGCGGTCCAGCTCACCCCAAACCATCTCGATTGGGTTCAGGTCCGGTGACCGTGGAGGCCACGTCATCTGGCGCAGCACCCCATCACTCTCCTTCATGGTCAAATAGCCCTTACACAGCCTGGAGGTGTGTTTGGGGTCATTGTCCTGTTGAAAAATAAATGATTGTCCACAAAGAAAACAGGCCAATCCCTGTGTGAACTGTACCCTGGTGTCACTGTCTCTGACTGCTGTGCCTACCACTATTGAGCTGACCCCCACATATGGTGGAGGATGCGGGCTTATGGACCCAAAATGCAGTCTTAAAGAGACAGACACCTAAAAAGTTTGTTGCACAGAGCTGCCAGTTCACTTCACGGCTGGTGTAATGAAGGACTTTAGCAAACAATTTGGACAAGCCATTCTTCAACAGCAACCTTTGCACAGGCTGACAAACAACAGCACCAGGCACAGGCCAGGCAGGATGAGATGAATTGCCAATTAATGGAGAAAATGGCTGTGCTGAGTGAGGCAATGGCGGGTTTGCGACTTACCGGTGAAAACGCTGCCGCACCAGGGAGCCGGGAAGCATTACCAACGGCACGGTCTTCAGTACATAGTTCATTCCAAAAGATGATGCCCACAGATGACGTGGAAGCCTATCTCATGGTCTTTGAGAGAGTAGCAGAGAGTGAAAAGTTACCAGTCGACCAGTGGCCAGATGTGGTGGCGCCTTTCTTAACTGGGGAACCGCAGAAGGCCTACTACGATTTGGGTGAGCCAGATGCCAGAAATTATGCATAGCTTAATTTCTGCATGTGCGTGCAGGACATGTGCATAACTGGACTTCCTCTGAGAGCTTACCACCCCGTTCACAGATGCTGATTCATCTTGTGAGGAAATGGCTGCAGCCTGAGGAAAGTACCCCAGGTCAAATTGTAGAGAAAGTTGTCCTGGATAAGTTCATCAGCTCAGTACCCCACAAGATCCAGCGCTGGGTTGGACAAGGAGGACCTACAACTGCTGACCAATTGGTGAGTCTCGTGGAGCAGTACAGTGCAACAGAGGATCTACTCCAAGCATCTTCCAGGTATGCCATCCCCAGGGACAGCAGGTCACCAAAGTCTACTGGTAAGACTGTACCAATTGCTAGAGAGATGAGAAATGCTTTAAGAGGAGATGGCTCAAAGGGGGAGCCAGCTGGGCCACGTTCCACTGGGACCTGGAGGTCCAGGCCAGGGTCCCAAAATGGGGACCAGGGCCATGTACAGTGCTGGTGGTTTCATGAATTTGGACATGTGGTTGCTAATTGCCCCCTCACAACTGAGTCAATGGAGTGCAATATGTCCAGATCTATTTCTCTTTTTGCAAAACCCATGTGTTCTGCAGCAACTGTGTCTAAGTTAGAACATCAAATGTGTACTGTGTCCATAGGAGGTTGTACAGCTGAGGCGCTGTTGGACTCTGGGAGCTTGGTGACTTGGTACATGGCTCTCTGGTAAACCCTGGGACATATAGTGGACATACTGCATACACGGAGAAACCAGAGAGTACCCAACTGCTCGGGTCACAGTAGAAACTCCATGTGGTGTATCATGTCATGAAGTGGGTGTGGTTAAATCACTAATGCATAGTGTGATACTGGGAAGAGACTTTTCCCTATTCTGGGACTTGTGGCAGAGCAGAAATAACCTGTGGAGAAAATCTGACTGATAATGTGTGTTATTGAGGTTTCCCCTGAACCATATGACCCAGATTCTAAGGTTCCCGCAGCAGGGGCGACCACTGACGAATTTGATCATTTTCCTCTAGCCATTTTAGCTGGTGATACTGAAGATGTGGGGAAGGTTCCTGATATGCCTAATTTAGAGGTCTCTCGTGACAATTTTGGGACTGCTCAACTCAGAGACCCCACTTTGACACGATCAAGGGAAAATGTGAAGGTTTTAAATGGTATACCACAGTATCCAGGTGCTGAACATGAGTTTCCCCATATGGCTGTTAATCAAATGGCCTCTCCAAAGCTTATTGCCATAGTGCTTTTTTACATGTTTCCTCGCACAAGCATACCAAAGGAGATCCTTAATGATCAAGGGACTCCTTTCCTGTCCAAGGTCACTAAAGAAATATGTAAGCGCTTTAAAATTAAACACCTGCGTACTTCCGTGTATCACCCTCAAACTGATGGCCTAGTTGAAAGATTTAACAAGACACTGAAGGGCATGTTAAAAAAAAAGTGGTTAGCAAGGATGGAAAGGACTGGGATTATTTATTACCTTAATTCATGTTTGCAGTTCGTGAAGTACCGCAGTCCTCAACAGGTTTCTCCCCATTCAAGCTCTTATATGGCAGACACCCACGTGGTCTCCTTGACATTGCTAAGGAAACTTGGGAACAGGAACCCACCCCTTACCGAAGTGTAATAGAGCATATTAATCTCATGCAAGACAGAATAGCTTCTGTCATGCCCATCGTCAAACAACACTTAGAGCAGGCTCAAGAGGCCCAAAGTTAGAACCTTTAACCCAGGTCACCGAGTGTTGGTGCTAGTGCCCACTGTAGAAAGTAAATTATTGGCTAAGTGGCAAGGGCCATTGGAGGTAATAGAAAAAGTGGGAGAGGTAAATTATAAAGTGTACCAGCCTGGTAAAAGAAAGCCTCAACAGTTGTATCATATAAATCTGCTCAAACCTTGGAAGGACAGAGAGGCTCTGTCAGTAGCGAGTTCCCCTGGCAATGTTGCCCCAGAGTTGTCAGCAAATAAGGTAAACAACCTTTGTAATAATACTGTAGGTGTGCATATTTCAGAGTCCTTGTCCAAGTTTCAAATGCAGAAGACAAAAGAATTTGTCTCAAGAAACACTGTGTTCTCAGAGTTGCCTGAGCGCACTTCAGTTATCAAACGTCACTAAGCCGCAGGTACGAGTTCACTTGAAACCATATAGAGTACCTGAAGCTCAGAGACAAGCTATATCTGAAGAAGTAAAAAAGATGTTAGAACTTGGGGTGATTGAAGAGTCGCAAAGTGAGTGGTCCAATCCCATAGTCCTAATCCCAAAGCCAGATGGTACACTGAGATTCTGTAATGATTTCCGAAAATTAAATGAAGTGTCAAAGTTTGACGCATACCCAATGCCGAGAGTGGATGAATTAATTGAGAGACTTGGCCATGCAAGGTATTTCTCTACTCTTGACCTAACCAAGGGGTACTGGCAAGTTCCCCTTACTAACAGTGCTAAAGAAAAAACGGCTTTTCTCGTTCCAGAAGGCCTTTTTCAGTATGTCACCATGCCCTTCGGGTTACATGGGGCTCCAGCAACCTTCCAAAAGTTAATGGATATCATCCTTAAACCGCATCGTGGATATGCTTCTGCTTATCTAGATGATATCATTATTTTTAGTGGTGACTGGGAAAGTCATTTACCAAAAGTGCAGGCGGGGTTGGATTCCCTCCGGGCAACTGGGTTAACAGCAAAGCCTAAGAAGTGTGCTTTAGGTCTTGAGGAAGCACGTTATCTAGGGTATATAATTGAGAGAGGTGTAATAAAACCTCAGGTGAATAAGGTAGAAGCCATTCAAGATTGGCCCCGGCCCATAACCAAAAAACAAGTGAGAGCCTTTTTGGGAATTGTGGGGTACTACCGTAGGTCTATCCCAAACTTTGCTAGTGTAGCAGTACCCGTGACAGACCTCACCAAGGGAAGTAAGTCGGCCATGGTAAAATGGAGCACAGAAGCCGAGAGTGCATTTCAGGAGTTAACATCTGCCCTTTGTAGACAACCAGTGTTGATGACCCCAGATTTTTTTAAAAAAGGTGTTCACTGTACAGGCTCACGCCTCTGATGTCGGTTTGGGGGCAGTCCTGCCACAGGAGGTTTGGGGAGAAGAACATCCCGTTACATACGCAGAGAAAAATATAGTATTGTCGAACGGGAATGTCTGGCAATTAAATGGGCTCTAGAGACCCTAAGATATTACTTGTTGGGTTGACAGTTCAGGTTGGTGACAGATCACTCCCCCCTTACTTGGATGAGTCAGGCCAAGGTCACAAGGTGGTTTCTGACTTTACAAAACTTTAAATTTTTGGTTGAGCACAGGTTAGGCAAACTGCAAGGGAATGCCAATGTCCTATCCAGAACACACTGTTTGGTGAGTAAAAGTGTTCGGCCCCACAGGTTGTGCGGAACGGAAGCACGGAACGGAACACCACAGAAGCACTCCGTAGGAAGGCATCATCTGCCTTCCCTGCCATTGGGTCCCCGTCACAGCAGCGTGGGGACCCGATGGCCACGCCGACCCGTCAGGATACTGCACGTGCCTCGGTCAGCGCTGATCGTGGCCATGCAAGGGTTAATGCGCCGGCATCGGTGTTTTCACCGATGCCAACGCATACAGCAGGGGTGTGGCTATCGGTAACTGCCAGACCCCTGAAGCTGATCGGGCGGGCGCAGCTCCTGCACTCGCCCGATCAGAGCGCTGGTATCCTACGGGTACGGCACTGGTATCCTACGGGTTAAAATGTGAACGCTGTTTCCAATACTTACACGTTAAAAATGTTTTCTTTGATTTACAGTGAAAATGGTTATGACTAGGTGGCAGTCAATGAGGGGACCGCTTCTAGAAAGGTTATAATCAAGAACTTCGAGCCCTGAGTCGATCTGGAGGAACCTCAAGGCCCCAAAACCGATTCCATGATGCCTTAGGGTTCCTACGCCTGACGCTGGCATTGCAAAGGTTATTTAAAAAAAAAAAAATTATAGTGTGATATGAATTGTTTCTGTTGTAAGATTAATGTTTGCTCCTTTTGACCGGAAGGGGCTGACCAAGACAGAGGAGCTTTTGGCCTCTCTGTCTCGAGCAGCCACCTACAGTCAGATGGAGTAAATGCCGCTGCTCAGGATACTGCTGGTCCCCTACCGGGTTCCTCTGTCAAACTCCCCCGGGAGTGGATTAATGCCGTCTTCCAGCCATTTTTGGCTCGTCAGAGGACCGGTAGGAGCCGTCAGGGGGATTTAGAGGAACTTGTAAGGATTGTTTCTGACACCTTACAAAGTTTTTCAGATGAGATGACTTAATGCAATGCCTAGAGAGGACGGAGACCTCGCATCAATTCACCCCAGCCCATCATTATCTGTTAACTCTTCTCACCCAGATGGGCCTAATGACGCCTGAGCAATTGCATGAGGTCAAGCTACTGCTTGAGAACGGGATCTGGGAAATCATGCACCGCCTTCGGTCCCAGTCCCATCCCACTCCCATCCCCCGTGCAAATGCTATTCCTCCCAGTCTTATCCCCGTCCCATTCCCAACATCCATCCCATTTCCATCCCCCCAAGCATGTGTATTCTCATTCTTTTACTTCTTCTCCTCTTCACTTCTTCCTCCAACCTCTTTCCCCACTCCCTATACACATGCTCGGGAACCCTCGTCACCATCCAAACCCTCCTCTCTCCACACCCCACAAATCCCTTCTGCATCTATTTCCAGACCTCGTGATTTTTTGTCAGCAGGATTGACGGAGGACAGAGGGGCAACCATTGCCGGTCCAAGGCCATGACGGTCCACCCCCCCACCACCTCAGTTTCAGCAGTTATGATGTTATTTTTATTTTGGTTTGTTAACTTATTATGTTAATACAAAATTTGGGGGGTTTTACTACTGTCTGTGTATGTTTTTATTTCTTATTTCCGTCATGGAAAAAGAGCCGAGCATAGTAAAGAGATAATAATTTTTGATTTGCTCCATACAGGTCATTGTGAAAACAATGAGTCAGATTATCGGGTATGAACATTTCTGCTGCATATCAGTAGAAGAATGAGTCAAAAGCTCATTCCTCAAGTGAAATAACAGTCAGTGCAAGAACACTGTAATTTCTGTGCAGCAGATTGTGCGTTGAGTAGCAATCTGCTGCTATGAAACATGACACATGTATGAGGACATAGTGATCAAATTTTCTCATACAGTTGAGTTCATTGCAGCATAAACATGTACATAGATTTTTTCTTTCATGACAATATGCTGACAATATTATTGTATTTGGGCTCTGTCCATTGTGGGAATCACTCTCTGTGTGGGAGTGTGATCCTCTGTTTTGGTGTACACTGTAAAAAAAAAAAAAAAAACTGCAGAATTGCTTTTTTTTTTCCCAGTTTTACCTCAAGACTTTTTTTTCCCCATTTTCCAATACAAGATATGGTAGATTTAAAGGTACCTTTAAAATACACTTGTCCCACATAAAATAGGCCCTAATAGAGACATATTGTCCTGCCATCTCATTGAGCTACCACTAGATGTCCTTTGTGCACTTTTAGTGGAACAGCATGCCAGGACAGGATAAAACAAT
Organism: Bufo gargarizans; assembly: GCF_014858855.1. Classification (NCBI taxonomy): domain Eukaryota; kingdom Metazoa; phylum Chordata; class Amphibia; order Anura; family Bufonidae; genus Bufo; species Bufo gargarizans. The sequence goes on along the minus strand of NC_058081.1, from coordinate 515,737,085 downwards.
TTTCATTTTCGATTTTGAGCTGTCATTTTTTTCCTTCATACCTTTCAAGAGCCATAACTTGTTTTTTGCAAAAGAAAGGCCTATGAGACAAAGGACTCTTTCGCACGAGCGGATGTCAAGCTGGTAATCCACTGCGTGAAAGAGAGCCAAGCCCCGTTCCGGACAGCAAAGGCACAGAGCATTAACAGGATTAAGAATGCTCTTTGCCTCTCTGACCCTTTTACTACAAAATCACAGTGAGATAAAATTGTCACTGTGATTTTGTAGTAAAAAGGTCACAGAGGCAAAGAGCATTATCAGTCATGTTAATGCTCCGTGTCTCTGCTGTCCGGAACGGGGCTTAGCTCTTTTTCACGCAGCAGATTACCCGCACGGCATCCGCTCATGTTAAAGAGCCCTAAGGCTGTTCCATTGATAAGTGGCACTATATTGTATATAAGAGGATCAGATCACAGGGTCATCCTGTATTTCAGTTTCCAAATATCAGGCTGTGCATCTGAAGTTAACTTTGACTTTATTCTGGATATAAGCAAAATGACTATAAAACTTTCCAATATTTGAAAACTGTTTGATTGTGTTTATTTTAAACTGTTACCTAAATCAAGCCTATCATAAATAAAAAGTAAGTTTGTCTGAGGAAAATCTCTGAGATGGGGCTTGTGGTTACATCCATTTTTGTAGAATTTCTTTGCACGCTGCTGCAGAGATCACGTGGCGTAACTTTCAAGGTTGGTTAAGTGTGTTTGTGAACCCTGGACCAGAAAGACATCAAAAACCATAAATAATGAGCAATATCCACCTGTGGTGAACCACAATGAAAGCAAGAATCTGAAGGGTTGATCATAAAAGCCTTTAACAGATGTATGATGAACATGAGATGTATGACCTATGGAAGGTCTGCAGAAGGTCTTGAGAAGATCAGATCTACCCGAAAAGGTTCAAATATTTACTCCAAGGCCCTGTTTCTTATTGCAGACCTTGGATAAGCAAGTTTGGTGCTGCCTGTTTATGATTGTTTGTCCTTTAGTCTCTTCCACCTCACAGATGAGATGGTAGATGCCTTTTATGCCCAAACCTGGCAATTTTGTGCTCCCCTGCACTGAGCCTATCAGATTATTACATTTAGATTGTATTGTTCAGAATGAATGGCCATGCCCCAGCTGTCCTCACCTAATTGGATGGCCAGCAACAACGCCCTGTGGCATATTATTCAGCCAGACTTGGTCCTGTGGCCAGAGGTGCCCCTTTCTGCATCAGAGCTGTAGTAGCTGTACAAGCCATGCTTGATAAAAGCTCTGAGTTAGTCCTGAACCACAAACTGACAGTGATATTACATCTATCCTCATGAAAGTACAACCTAAAAATCTTTTTGTTGCCCGCTATTTGAGAATGCAGTGTTAGATTTTGTTGCCTGACAATGTTGTTGTCCAAAAGGTGTAATACTTTGAATCCAGCCACCCTGTTGCCTCTGGAACGAGGAGGGAGGGAAGAGTTAGGGAACTTAAACTTTTCTTCCAGATCCAGAGGAAGAGGCTTATGACTGTTTGCAGATGATGTCATAAGAGACAGCAGGATGTGGTAATTCAGATCATGTGTAGGGATGAGCGAACTCGAACTGTATAGTTCGGGTTCGTACCGAATTTTGGGGTGTCCGTGACACGGACCCGAACCCGGACATTTTCGTAAAAGTCCGGGTTCGGGTTCGGTGTTCGTCGCTTTCTTCGCGCTTTTGTGACGCTTTCTTGGCGCTTTTTGAAAGGCTGCAAAGCAGCCAATCAACAAGCGTCATACTACTTGCCCCAAGAGGCCATCACAGCCATGCCTACTATTGGCATGGCTGTGATTGGCCAGAGCACCATGTGACCCAGCCTCTATTTAAGCTGGAGTCACATAGCGCCGCCCGTCACTCTGCTCTGATTAGCGTAGGGAGAGGTTGCGGCTGCGACAGTAGGGCGAGATTAGGCAGATTAACTCCTCCAAAGGACTTGATTAACTGATCGATCTGCAGCTGTGGATCATTGAGCTGCTGATCCTCAATTGCTCACTGTTTTTAGGCTGCACAGACCGTTTGTCAGTCACATTTTTCTGGGGTGATCGGCGGCCATTTTGTGTCTTGTGGTGCGCCAGCACAAGCTGCGACCAAGTGCATTTAACCCTCAATGGTGTGGTTGTTTTTTGGCTAAAGCCTACATCAGGGTGAAGCTGTCACACCAAGTGCATTTAACCAGCAATAGTCTGTTCATTTTTTGGCCATATACAAAATCAGGGGCAAGCTGCGCCTGTCACCAAGTGCATTTAACCCTCAATGGTGTGGTTGTTTTTTGGCTAAAGCCTACATCAGGGTGAAGCTGTCACACCAAGTGCATTTAACCAGCAATAGTCTGTTCATTTTTTGGCCATATACTAAATCAGGGGCAAGCTGCGCCTGTCACCAAGTGCATTTAACCCTCAATGGTGTGGTTGTTTTTTGGCTAAAGCCTACATCAGGGTGAAGCTGTCACACCAAGTGCATTTAACCAGCAATAGTCTGTTCATTTTTTGGCCATATACTAAATCAGGGGCAAGCTGCGCCTGTCACCAAGTGCATTTAACCCTCAATGGTGTGGTTGTTTTTTGGCTAAAGCCTACATCAGGGTGAAGCTGTCACACCAAGTGCATTTAACCAGCAATAGTCTGTTTATTTTTTGGCCATATCCCAGTCTAATTCTGTCACTAAATCCATACCGGTCACCCAGCGCCTAAATACTAGGCCTCAAATTTATATCCAGCTAAATCTGTCCCTAGTGCTGTAGCTGGGCGAGTTATTTAGTGTCCGTTCAAGCACATTTCTTGTTCTGGGTTGAAATACAATTCCCAATTTAGCAATTTCATAATTTAGTGGTTTCTGCTATATCAGAGCTATTTGAAATCTATCCCTAAAAGGGTATATAATATTCAAGGTGCACATTGGGTCATTCAGAATAACTTCACACACACCCGCTACTGTGTATTTCCAAGTCTAATTCTGTCACTAAACCCATACCTGTCACGCAGCGCCTAAATACTAGGCCTCAAATTTATATCCAGCTAAATCTGTCCCTAGTGCTGTAGCTGGGCGAGTTATTTAGTGTCCGTTCAAGCACATTTCTTGTTCTGGGTTGAAATACAATTCCCAATTTAGCAATTTCATAATTTAGTGGTTTCTGCTATATCAGAGCTATTTGAAATCTATCCCTAAAAGGGTATATAATATTCAAGGTGCACATTGGGTCATTCAGAATAACTTCACACACACCCGCTACTGTGTATTTCCAAGTCTAATTCTGGCACTAAACCCATACCTGTCACCCAGCGCCTAAATACTAGGCCTCAAATTTATATCCCGCTAAATCTGTCCTTAGTGCTGTAGCTGGGCGAGTTATTTAGTGTCCGTTCAAGCACATTTCTTGTTCTGGGTTGAAATACAATTCCCAATTTAGCAATTTCATAATTTAGTGGTTTCTGCTATATCAGAGCTATTTGAAATCTATCCCTAAAAGGGTATATAATATTCAAGGTGCACATTGGGTCATTCAGAATAACTTCACACACACCCGCTACTGTGTATTTCCAAGTCTAATTCTGTCACTAAACCCATACCTGTCACCCAGCGCCTAAATACTAGGCCTCAAATTTATATCCCGCTAAATCTGTCCCTAGTGCTGTAGCTGGGCGAGTTATTTAGTGTCCGTTCAAGCACATTTCTTGTTCTGGGTTGAAATACAATTCCCAATTTAGCAATTTCATAATTTAGTGGTTTCTGCTATATCAGAGCTATTTGAAATCTATCCCTAAAAGGGTATATAATATTCAAGGTGCACATTGGGTCATTCAGAATAACTTCACACACACCCGCTACTGTGTATTTCCAAGTCTAATTCTGTCACTAAACCCATACCTGTCACCCAGCGCCTAAATACTAGGCCTCAAATTTATATCCCGCTAAATCTGTCCCTAGTGCTGTAGCTGGGCGAGTTATTTAGTGTCCGTTCAAGCACATTTCTTGTTCTGGGTTGAAATACAATTCCCAATTTAGCAATTTGATTATTTAGTGGTTTCTGCTATATCAGAGCTATTTGAAATCTATCCCTAAAAGGGTATATAATATTCAAGGTGCACATTGGGTCATTCAGAATAACTTCACACACACCCGCTACTGTGTATTTCCAAGTCTAATTCTGTCACTAAACCCATACCTGTCACCCAGCGCCTAAATACTAGGCCTCAAATTTATATCCCGCTAAATCTGTCCCTAGTGCTGTAGCTGGGCGAGTTATTTAGTGTCCGTTCAAGCACATTTCTTGTTCTGGGTTGAAATACAATTCCCAATTTAGCAATTTCATAATTTAGTGGTTTCTGCTATATCAGAGCTATTTGAAATCTATCCCTAAAAGGGTATATAATATTCAAGGTGCACATTGGGTCATTCAGAATAACTTCACACACACCCGCTACTGTGTATTTCCAAGTCTAATTCTGTCACTAAACCCATACCTGTCACCCAGCGCCTAAATACTAGGCCTCAAATTTATATCCCGCTAAATCTGTCCCTAGTGCTGTAGCTGGGCGAGTTATTTAGTGTCCGTTCAAGCACATTTCTTGTTCTGGGTTGAAATACAATTCCCAATTTAGCAATTTCATAATTTAGTGGTTTCTGCTATATCAGAGCTATTTGAAATCTATCCCTAAAAGGGTATATAATATTCAAGGTGCACATTGGGTCATTCAGAATAACTTCACACACACCCGCTACTGTGTATTTCCAAGTCTAATTCTGTCACTAAACCCATACCTGTCACCCAGCGCCTAAATACTAGGCCTCAAATTTATATCCCGCTAAATCTGTCCCTAGTGCTGTAGCTGGGCGAGTTATTTAGTGTCCGTTCAAGCACATTTCTTGTTCTGGGTTGAAATACAATTCCCAATTTAGCAATTTCATAATTTAGTGGTTTCTGCTATATCAGAGCTATTTGAAATCTATCCCTAAAAGGGTATATAATATTCAAGGTGCACATTGGGTCATTCAGAATAACTTCACACACACCCGCTACTGTGTATTTCCAAGTCTAATTCTGGCACTAAACCCATACCTGTCACCCAGCGCCTAAATACTAGGCCTCAAATTTATATCCCGCTAAATCTGTCCCTAGTGCTGTAGCTGGGCGAGTTATTTAGTGTCCGTTCAAGCACATTTCTTGTTCTGGGTTGAAATACAATTCCCAATTTAGCAATTTCATAATTTAGTGGTTTCTGCTATATCAGAGCTATTTGAAATCTATCCCTAAAAGGGTATATAATATTCAAGGTGCACATAGGGTCATTCAGAATAACTTCACACACCCGCTACTGTGCATTTCCAAATCTAATTCTGTCACTAAACCCATACCTGTCACCCAGCGCCTAAATACTAGGCCTCAAATTTATATCCCGCTAAATCTCTCGTTACCGCTGTCCTGTTGTGGCTGGGAAAGTTATTTAGTGTCCGTCAAAGCACATTTTTTGTTCTGGGTTGAAATACAATTCCCAATTTAGCAATTTCATAATTTAGTCGTTTCTGCTATATCAGAGCTATTTGAAATCTATCCCTAAAAGGGTAGATCATATTGAAGGTGCACATAGGGTCATTCAGAATAACTTCACACACACGCTTCTGTGCCTTTCCAAGTCTAATTCTGTCACTAAATCCATACCGGTCACCCAGCGCCTAAATACTAGGCCTCAAATTTATATCCCGCTGAATTTGAATACAATACATTGGGCCAAATAATATATTTGTTGTTGTGGTGAACCATAACAATGAGAAAAACATCTAGTAAGGGACGCGGACGTGGACATGGTCGTGGTGGTGTTAGTGGACCCTCTGGTGCTGGGAGAGGACGTGGCCGTTCTGCCACATCCACACGTCCTAGTGTACCAACTACCTCAGGTCCCAGTAGCCGCCAGAATTTACAGCGATATATGGTGGGGCCCAATGCCGTTCTAAGGATGGTAAGGCCTGAGCAGGTACAGGCATTAGTCAATTGGGTGGCCGACAGTGGATCCAGCACGTTCACATTATCTCCCACCCAGTCTTCTGCAGAAAGCGCACAGATGGCGCCTGAAAACCAACCCCATCAGTCTGTCACATCACCCCCATGCATACCAGGGAAACTGTCTCAGCCTCAAGTTATGCAGCAGTCTCTTATGCTGTTTGAAGACTCCGCTGGCAGGGTTTCCCAAGGGCATCCACCTAGCCCTTCCCCAGCGGTGAAAGACATAGAATGCACTGACGCACAACCACTTATGTTTCCTGATGATGAGGACATGGGAATACCACCTCAGCATGTCTCTGATGATGACGAAACACAGGTGCCAACTGCTGCGTCTTTCTGCAGTGTGCAGACTGAACAGGAGGTCAGGGATCAAGACTGGGTGGAAGACGATGCAGGGGACGATGAGGTCCTAGACCCCACATGGAATGAAGGTCGTGCCACTGACTTTCACAGTTCGGAGGAAGAGGCAGTGGTGAGACCGAGCCAACAGCGTAGCAAAAGAGGGAGCAGTGGGCAAAAGCAGAACACCCGCCGCCAAGAGACTCCGCCTGCTACTGACCGCCGCCATCTGGGACCGAGCACCCCAAAGGCAGCTTCAAGGAGTTCCCTGGCATGGCACTTCTTCAAACAATGTGCTGACGACAAGACCCGAGTGGTTTGCACGCTGTGCCATCAGAGCCTGAAGCGAGGCATTAACGTTCTGAACCTGAGCACAACCTGCATGACCAGGCACCTGCATGCAAAGCATGAACTGCAGTGGAGTAAACACCTTAAAACCAAGGAAGTCACTCAGGCTCCCCCTGCTACCTCTTCTGCTGCTGCCGCCTCGGCCTATTCTGCTGCTGCCGCCTCGGCCTCTTCCTCCGCCTCTGGAGGAACGTTGGCACCTGCCGCCCAGCAAACAGGGGATGTACCACCAACACCACCACCACCACCTCCGTCACCAAGCGTCTCAACCATGTCACACGCCAGCGTTCAGCTCTCCATCTCACAAACATTTGATAGAAAGCGTAAATTCCCACCTAGCCACCCTCGATCCCTGGCCCTGAATGCCAGCATTTCTAAACTACTGGCCTATGAAATGCTGTCATTTAGGCTGGTGGACACAGACAGCTTCAAACAGCTCATGTCGCTTGCTGTCCCACAGTATGTTGTTCCCAGCCGGCACTACTTCTCCAAGAGAGCCGTGCCTTCCCTGCACAACCAAGTATCCGATAAAATCAAGTGTGCACTGCGCAACGCCATCTGTGGCAAGGTCCACCTAACCACAGATACGTGGACCAGTAAGCACGGCCAGGGACGCTATATCTCCCTAACTGCACACTGGGTAAATGTAGTGGCAGCTGGGCCCCAGGCGGAGAGCTGTTTGGCGCACGTCCTTCCGCCGCCAAGGATCGCAGGGCAACATTCTTTGCCTCCTGTTGCCACCTCCTCCTTCTCGGCTTCCTCCTCCTCTTCTTCCACCTGCTCATCCAGTCAGCCACACACCTTCACCACCAACTTCAGCACAGCCCGGGGTAAACGTCAGCAGGCCATTCTGAAACTCATATGTTTGTTGGACAGGCCCCACACCGCACAGGAGTTGTGGCGGGGTATAGAACAACAGACCGACGAGTGGTTGCTGCCGGTGAGCCTCAAGCCCGGCCTGGTGGTGTGTGATAATGGGCGAAATCTCGTTGCAGCTCTGGGACTAGCCAATTTGACGCACATCCCTTGCTTGGCGCATGTGCTGAATTTGGCGGTGCAGAAGTTCATTCACAACTACCCCGACATGTCAGAGCTGCTGCATAAAGTGCGGGCCGTCTGTTCGCGCTTCCGGCGTTCACATCCTGCTGCTGCTCGCCTGTCTGCGCTACAGCGTAACTTCGGCCTTCCCGCTCACCGCCTCATATGCGACGTGCCCACCAGGTGGAACTCCACCTTGCACATGCTGGACAGACTGTGCGAGCAGCAGCAGGCCATAGTGGAGTTTCAGCTGCAGCACGCACGGGTCAGTCGCACTACAGAACAGCACCACTTCACCACCAATGACTGGGCCTCCATGCGAGACCTGTGTGCCCTGTTGCGCTGTTTCGAGTACTCCACCAACATGGCCAGTGGCGATGACACCGTTATCAGCGTTACAATACCACTTCTATGTCTCCTTGAGAAAACACTTAGGGCGATGATGGAACAGGAGGTGGCCCAGGAGGAGGAGGAGGAGGAGGAGGAAGAGGGGTCATTTTTAGCACTTTCAGGCCAGTCTCTTCGAAGTGACTCAGAGGGAGGTTTTTGGCAACAGCAGAGGCCAGGTACAAATGTGGCCAGCCAGGGCCCACTACTGGAGGACGAGGAGGACGAGGATGAGGAGGAGGTGGAGGAGGATGAGGATGAAGCATGGTCACAGCGGGGTGGCACCCAACGCAGCTCGGGTCCATCACTGGTGCGTGGCTGGGGGGAAAGGCAGGACGATGACGATACGCCTCCCACAGAGGACAGCTTGTCCTTATCCCTGGGCAGCCTGGCACACATGAGCGACTACATGCTGCAGTGCCTGCGCAACGACAGCAGAGTTGCCCACATTTTAACCTGTGCGGACTACTGGGTTGCCACCCTGCTGGATCCACGCTACAAAGACAATGTGCCCACCTTACTTCCTGCACTGGAGCGTGATAGGAAGATGCGCGAGTACAAGCGCACGTTGGTAGACGCGCTACTGAGAGCATTCCCAAATGTCACAGGGGAACAAGTGGAAGCCCAAGGCCAAGGCAGAGGAGGAGCAAGAGGTCGCCAAGGCAGCTGTGTCACGGCCAGCTCCTCTGAGGGCAGGGTTAGCATGGCAGAGATGTGGAAAACTTTTGTCAACACGCCACAGCTAACTGCACCACCACCTGATACGCAACGTGTTAGCAGGAGGCAACATTTCACTAACATGGTGGAACAGTACGTGTGCACACCCCTCCACGTACTGACTGATGGTTCGGCCCCATTCAACTTCTGGGTCTCTAAATTGTCCACGTGGCCAGAGCTAGCCTTTTATGCCTTGGAGGTGCTGGCCTGCCCGGCAGCCAGCGTTTTGTCTGAACGTGTATTCAGCACGGCAGGGGGCGTCATTACAGACAAACGCAGCCGCCTGTCTACAGCCAATGTGGACAAGCTGACGTTCATAAAAATGAACCAGGCATGGATCCCACAGGACCTGTCCGTCCCTTGTCCAGATTAGACATTAACTACCTCCCCATAACCATATATTATTGGACTCCAGGGCACTTCCTCATTCAATCCTATTTTTATTTTCATTTTACCATTATATTGCGATGCTACCCAAAGTTGAATGAACCTCTCCTCTGCCTGTGTGCTAGGCCTAAATATATGCCAATGGACTGTTGCAGTGGTGGCTGACATGAAGCCTGATTCTCTGCTATGACATGCAGACTAATTCTCTGCTGACATGAAGCCAGATTGTCTGTTACGGGACCTCTCTCCTCTGCCTGGGTGCTGGGCCTAAATTTATGACAATGGACTGTTGCAGTGGTGGCTGACGTGAAGCCTGATTCTCTGCTATGACATGCAGACTGATTCTCTGCTGTCATGAAGCCAGATTGTCTGTTACGGGACCTCTCTGCTCTGCCTGTGTGCTAGGCCTAAATATATGCCAATGGACTGTTGCAGTGGTGGGTGACGTGAAGCCTGATTCTCTGCTATGATATGAAGACTGATTCTCTGCTGACATGAAGCCAGATTGTCTGTTACGGGACCTTTCTCCTCTGCCTGGGTTCTGGGCCTAAATTTATGAAAATTGACTCTTACAGTGGTGGGTGACGTGAAGCCTGATTCTCTGCTATGATATGAAGACTGATTCTCTGCTGACATGAAGCCAGATTGTCTGTTACGGGACCTTTCTCCTCTGCCTGGGTTCTGGGCCTAAATTTATGAAAATTGACTCTTACAGTGGTGGGTGACGTGAAGCCTGATTCTCTGCTATGATATGAAGACTGATTCTCTGCTGACATGAAGCCAGATTGTCTGTTACGGGACCTTTCTCCTCTGCCTGGGTTCTGGGCCTAAATTTATGAAAATTGACTCTTACAGTGGTGGGTGACGTGAAGCCTGATTCTCTGCTATGATATGAAGACTGATTCTCTGCTGACATGAAGCCAGATTGTCTGTTACGGGACCTCTCTCCTCTGCCTGGGTGCTGGGCCTAAATTTATGACAATGGACTGTTGCAGTGGTGGCTGACGTGAAGCCTGATTCTCTGCTATGACATGCAGACTGATTCTCTGCTGACATGAAGCCAGATCCTCTGTTACGGGACCTCTCTCCTCTGCCTGTGTGTGTGCTGGGCCTAAATATATGCCAATGGACTGTTGCAGTGGTGGCTGACGTGAAGCCTCATTCTCTGCTATGACATGCAGACTAATTCTCTGCTGACATGAAGACAGATTCTCTGTTACGGGACCTCCCTCCTCTGCCTGGGTGCTGGGCCTAAATATATGCCAATGGACTGTTGCAGTGGTGGCTGACGTGAAGCCTCATTCTCTGCTATGACATGCAGACTGATTCTCTGCTGACATGAAGCCAGATCGTCTGTTACGGGACCTCTCTGCTCTGCCTGTGTGCTAGGCCTAAATATATGCCAATGGACTGTTGCAGTGGTGGGTGACGTGAAGCCTCATTCTCTGCTATGACATGCAGACTGATTCTCTGCTGTCATGAAGCCAGATTGTCTGTTACGGGACCTCTCTGCTCTGCCTGTGTGCTAGGCCTAAATATATGCCAATGGACTGTTGCAGTGGTGGGTGACGTGAAGCCTCATTCTCTGCTATGACATGCAGACTGATTCTCTGCTGACATGAAGCCAGATTGTCTGTTACGGGACCTCTCTCCTCTGCCTGTGTGCTAGGCCTAAATATATGCCAATGGACTGTTGCAGTGGTGGCTGACGTGAAGCCTGATTCTCTGCTATGACATGCAGACTAATTCTCTGCTGACATGAAGCCAGATTGTCTGTTACGGGACCTCTCTCCTCTGCCTGGGTGCTGGGCCTAAATTTATGACAATGGACTGTTGCAGTGGTGGCTGACGTGAAGCCTGATTCTCTGCTATGACATGCAGACTGATTCTCTGCTGACATGAAGCCAGATCCTCTGTTACGGGACCTCTCTCCTCTGCCTGTGTGTGTGCTGGGCCTAAATATATGCCAATGGACTGTTGCAGTGGTGGCTGACGTGAAGCCTCATTCTCTGCTATGACATGCAGACTGATTCTCTGCTGACATGAAGCCAGATTCTCTGTTACGGGACCTCTCTCCTCTGCCTGTGTGTGTGCTGGGCCTAAATATATGCCAATGGACTGTTGCAGTGGTGGCTGACGTGAAGCCTCATTCTCTGCTATGACATGCAGACTAATTCTCTGCTGACATGAAGACAGATTCTCTGTTACGGGACCTCTCTCCTCTGCCTGTGTGTGTGCTGGGCCTAAATATATGCCAATGGACTGTTGCAGTGGTGGCTGACGTGAAGCCTAATTCTCTGCTATGACATGCAGACTAATTCTCTGCTGACATGAAGACAGATTCTCTGTTACGGGACCTCCCTCCTCTGCCTGGGTGCTGGGCCTAAATATATGCCAATGGACTGTTGCAGTGGTGGCTGACGTGAAGCCTCATTCTCTGCTATGACATGCAGACTAATTCTCTGCTGACATGAAGACAGATTCTCTGTTACGGGACCTCTCTCCTCTGCCTGGGTGCCGGGGCCTAAATATCTGAGAATGGACTGTTCCAGTGGTGGGTGACGGGAAGCCAGATTCTCTGCTATGGAACCTCTCTCCAATTGATTTTGGTTAATTTTTATTTATTTAATTTTTATTTTAATTCATTTCCCTATCCACATTTGTTTGCAGGGGATTTACCTACATGTTGCTGCCTTTTGCAGCCCTCTAGCTCTTTCCTGGGCTGTTTTACAGCCTTTTTAGTGCCGAAAAGTTCGGGTCCCCATTGACTTCAATGGGGTTTGGGTTCGGGACGAAGTTCGGATCGGGTTCGGATCCCGAACCCGAACATTTCCGGGATGTTCGGCCGAACTTCTCGAACCCGAACATCCAGGTGTTCGCTCAACTCTAATCATGTGCTCTTTGTGCATGGATCGAGGTTGACCAGGATGGCAGGTACTACACAGTTGGGCAGTGGTGATTAAACATGACACTCTAAAAAAAGCATAGTCCACACCACCACACATGTCTGCTCAAGTAGTGGAGCTAAAGACTCTGAAGATGGCTTGCAGATATGCATATGGAAAAACAGCCAACATTTATACTGATTCCAGGTATGCCTTTTGGGATAGCCCACGACTATGGGCCCATTTGGAAAGCCAGAGACTTCCTGACCGCTTCAGGTAAACCCATCGAAAATGGGGAAGCAGTGAGGTCTCTGATGGAAGCCCTTATGTCACTAACTTGAGTGGCGGTGACAATAAAAGGTCACTGTAAAACAAACTCAGAGGAAAAAACCACGGCAGATCAGGCGGCAAAGATGGCTGCCAAATTGCCTAGGTAGAACCCTGCCTTAGCGGCCACAGCTCAGGTCCCTGAAATAACACCTCCTGTCTCACTGTAAGTTCTTAAGACATTACAGAACCAGCTGGGGAAGGAGGAAAGGGACTGGAGGATGAAAAGGGGGGGGGACTACAAATGAGGAAGGCCTAATACAGTTCCAAGGGAAACTTTGCCTTCCCAGGTTCCTCTACCCCACAATGGCACAGGCAACCCATGGAGTGACGCACCAGAAAAAAAAAATGCTATGTGTGATTTAGTACATAGTGCATGGTACGCCCCAGGGTTCAGAACTGTAGCAGTCAGATATATTCAAGGATGTATGATTACCAACACAACGTGTGGTAAAGCATCTGGCGACCGTCCCTGGGTACCGGTAGGACCTGCTGGTTACTAAGTGCCGCCGCACACTCATATTTATGTATATTTTTCATTTGGGATAATTATTGCAAATTGAAAGGTTGTTGACCTACTTATCCCAATGTTCATCTTTGCACACTATATTTAGGATCTTATCATTTTTATCTGCAATTTCTAAATAAATGTTGTTATGTTTTAGGATTATCTTTTCTGATTTATGTTTTGACTCCACGTAATCCAGAGCGCAGACATATATCAGATCTGACCTCTCACTTTTTTTTACTATTATTTGATTGTAATTTAGGTATGGCAGGCTTTTTGGATGGTGGTATTAATACAGAGACATGGTTAGAGGAGGCTTAAGAGGTATTTTCTGACAGATCCTATCAACAGAAAAAGTGTATATGCTCTTTCAAGGTCGCCTTTAAAGAGCTTAATCGACTCTATAAGGAAAATTTGGCAAGCTGGTGGGGAGGTACAAAGCCTTGATAATTATATCAAGCAAGGCATTGTACCTCATAGACTTCGTATCTCTGTTACCCCCGTGCATAAACAACGAAGCCCAGGGTTTAATACCCGTTGGGAGCAACTTGCTACAAAAAGCTCTCTCCAACTGATGACACTTTTATTGGAAGAGGAAATAATTAATCTAAATAGCCTAACCGAGAAACTTAAAACCCAAGTTGAGATTACTAAAACTTTTGCTAGCGATCCTGAATCAATCAATCAGTCCAGCAGCACATTCTGGGAGGAAAGTATCTGCCATCTATTAAGCAACCCCTCACTGTGTCACACTTCCCAGATATTGACTGGGATCATGGTTCTCCCTCAACTGCAAAAGGGAGAAGATTCCTCACCTTGCTGCAGGACAACTTTATGGGCCAGTTTGTAGAAGATCCCATGAGATCTGTTGGATCTGGTAATTTCAAACAATGCAGAGCTTGTTGGAAGTGTTACTGTTCGAGAAATACACTGCCTGTCCCAAAAAAAGTTGCCACCTGGATTTAACTAAGCAAATAGTTATGAGCCTCCTATTGGATAATTACTGCATGGGCGATTATCTTTCAGCTGGCAATAAGTTATTTAACCCCAACTGGTGCAATGAGTTGCTTCTCATTTCTTAAACAACCATATCGAAAGACACATCTCGTGGTCGTGGAAAAGATGTTAGTGTGTTTGAGACGGGTCAAATCATTGGCATGCATCAAGCAGAGAAAACATCTAAGGAGATTGCAGAAACTACTAAAATTGGATTAAGAACTGTCCAACGCATTATTAAAAACTGGAAGGATAGTGGGGACCCATCGTATTTGAGGAAGAAATGTGGTGGGAAAAAAATCTTGAATGATCGTGATCGGCGATCACTTAAACATTTGGTGAAATCAAATTGAAGAAAAACAACAGCAGAACGCAGGGCTATGTTTAATAGTGAAAGTAAGAGCATTTCCACACGCACAATGCGAAGGGAACTCAAGGGATTGGGACTGAACAGCTGTGTAGCCGTAAGAAAACCACTAATCAGTGAGGCAAACCAGAAAAAAGGGCTTCAATTTGCTAGGGAGCATACAGATTGGACTATGGAGCAATGGAAGAAGGTCATATGGTCTGATGATTCCAGATTTACCCTGTTCCAGAGTGATAGGCGCATCAGGGTAGGAAGAGAGGCAGATAAAGTGATGCACCCATCATGCCTAGTGCCTACTGTACAAGCCTGTGGGGGCAGTTCTATGATCTGGGGTTGGTCAGGTCTAGGTTCAGCAACAGTATGTGCTCCAAGAATGAGGTCAGCTGACTACCTGAACATACTGAATGACCAGGTTATTCCATTAATGGATTTTTTCTTCCCTGATTGCACGGGCATATTCCAAGCTGACAATGCCAGGATTCATTGGGCTCAAATTGTGAAAGAATGGTTCAGGGAACATCACAGAGTCCAGACCTCAACCCCATTAAGAATGTTTGGCGCAGGTGGCTTTGCGCAGCAGTCAGACTCTACCATCATCAATGCAAGATCTTAGTGAAAAATTAATGCAACACTGGATGGAAATAAATCTTGTGACATTGCAGAAGCTTATCGAAACAATGCCACAGCTAATGCGTGCCCTAATCAAAGCTAAAGGCGGTCCAACTAAATATTTTTGGTGGCGACTTTTTTTTTTGGGACGGGCAGTGTACTAGATAATAGTGACCACAATATAATTATATTCCCCCTGCCTGAACTATAAAAAGCAAACTCTGGCTGGGAGAGCAAATACACTGAATTTAAAAAAGGCCAGTTTCCCCGGGTTGATGGCAGCATTTCAGGGTATAGACTAGGAGCAGCTACTGTCACATAATAATACTGAGGATAAATGGGAGAGCTTTAAAGAATAAACAGCTAAAATTAAACCCCACATGTCTTATAGCCACTGTAAAAAGGGCAATAAATAACAAAAAGGGCATTTAAAAAATACAATTCTGAGGGGTCAGCTGTAGCCTTTGAAATTTACAAAGGTCTTAATAAAATCAGTAAAAAAGAGATAACACCTGCAAAAATAAATGAACAGCAAGTAGTGAAATAGCAAAACAAATCCCTAAAATAGGTTAGAGCCAATAACGGAAAAAGAGGGGGGGGGGGGTCACTGAAGATAAGGAAAAGGCAGAGTTACTAAATGTTTTTTTTAGCTCTGTATATACAAAAGAAGAGAAAGGAGCTGATATTGGTGGTGCTGGGGCTGTTAGTACATCCAGTAATATACTCAATTGGCTAACTGTAGATACGGTCCAAGCTAAGTTAAATACGGTAAATGTGAACAAAACTCCGGGTCCAGATTGGCTACACCCAAGTGTTCTTTAAAAACTCAGTTATTGCTGTACCCCTGTTCACAATTTTTTAAGATTCTCTAGGGACTGGTACAGTGCGAAGTGACTGACGCAAGGCAAATTTGTTGCCCATATTTAAAAAGGGCTCTAGGTCTTCCATAGGTAATTATAGACCAGTAAGCTTAACTTCTATTGTGGGAAAAATGTTTGAAGGACTCTTAAAGGTCTTGTCTCACTTCAGCCTCTATCATGCAGAGAAAGTTAATACAATGCACTAATGTATTGTTATTATCCATATTGCTTCCTTTGCTGGCTGGATTCATTTTTTTATCACAATATATACTGCTCGTTTCCATGGTTACATCCACACTGCAATCCTTCAGAGGTGGCCGTGCTGTACACTATAGGAAAAAGCGCTAGCCTCTCTGGTAGGCGAGGCCGTGATAGTGCACATAGGCTAGTGCATTTCCCTATAGTGTGTAAGCACGACCACTGCTGCTGGATTGCAGGGTGGTCTTAACCATGGAAACGAGCAGTTTGTCATGTGATAGAAAAATGAATCAAGCCAGCGAAAAAAGCTATATGGACAACCACCATACATTAGAAACTGTATTAACATTCTCTACATGATAAATGCCACTTGCTGAAGTGAGACAACCTCTTTAACCACTTGAACAACCTCTTTAACCACTTCAACCCCCCCTAGCTGAAACACCCTTAATGACCAGGCCACTTTTTACACTTCGGCACTACACAAATTTCAGCGTTTATTGCTCGGTCATGCAACTTACCACCCAAATGAATTTTACCTCCTTTTCTTCTCACTAATAGAGCTTTCATTTGGTATTTCATTGCTGCTGACATTTTTACTTTTTTGTTATTAATCGAAATGTAACGATTTTTTTGCAAAAAAATTACATTTTTTACTTTCAGTTGTAAAATTTTGCAAAAAAAACGACATCCATATATAAATTTTTCGCTAAATTTATTGTTCTACGTGTCTTTGATAAAAAAAAAATGTTTTGGTAAAAAAAAAAAATGTTTTGGGTAAAAGTTATAGCGTTTACAAACTATGGTACAAAAATGTGAATTTACGCTTTTTGAAGCAGCTCTGACTTTCTGAGCACCTGTCATGTTTCCTGAGGTTCTACAATGCCCAGACAGTACAAACACCCCACAAATGACCCCATTTCGGACAGTAGACACCCTAAGGTATTCACTGATGGGCATAGTGAGTTCATAGAACTTTTTATTTTCTGTCACAAGTTAGCGGAAAATGATGATTTTTTTTTTTCTTACAAAGTCTCATACTCCACTAACTTGTGACAAAAAATAAAAACTTCCATGAACTCACTATGCCCATCACAAAATACCTTGGGGTGTCTTCTTTCCAAAATGGGGTCACTTGTGGGGTAGTTATACTGCCCTGGCATTCTAGGGGCCCTAATGTGTGGTAAGTAGTTTGAAATCAAAATGTGTAAAAAATGACCTGTGAAATCCCAAAGGTGCTCTTTGGAATGTGGGCCCCTTTGCCCACCTAGGCGGAACAAAAGTGTCACACATCTGGTATCGCCGTACTCAAGAGAAGTTGGGGAATGTGTTTTGGGGTGTCATTTTACATATACCCATGCTGGGTGAGAGAAATATCTTGGCAAAAGACAACTTTTCCCATTTTTTTTATACAAAGTTGGCATTTGACCAAGATATTTATCTCACCCAGCATGGGTATATGTAAGATGACACCCCAAAACACATTGCCCAACTTCTCCTGAGTACGGCGATACCACATGTATGACACTTTTTTGCAGCCTAGTTGCGCAAAGCGGCCCAAATTCCTTTTAGGAGGGCATTTTTAGACATTTGGATCCCAGACTCTGCGCAGAGCTGCCGCCTCTGGACCGCGGATCTGCGTTAGGCGGTCCGGAGGCGGTTAAAGAGGCTTTGTCACCAGGATCAACCCTATTAAACCAGACATACTGCCTGGTATGGCTCACCGTGCTGAATAAAACTATATCTTTCTTTTGTCTGTATGATAAACGGCTACAGAGTTATCAGCGTTTGTATTCATATGCAAATTACAATTTCGAGCACTCAGAGGCGGGGCTGAATTACCTGAGCACTGCTATGTAACACCCCCTGAGCTCTGCACCCCCCCCCCCCTCCCCTTGACTGACAGGACTAGACAGCAGGCTGAGGGCAGAGCCCTGTCCTAGAGCTGTGGGTTAGCATGAAAATATCACATACACAGGGCCAGTGCAAGGATTTTTGCCAACACAAGCGAAGCTATATTTTTGCGCCCCCCCCCCCCCCCCCCAGCTCATCTAGCCCTGTCCCCTCTGCAGAAGCTGGCTTCTCCTCTGTGTGGTCCTGGTATCTTCTCTCTGCTTCAGACAGTCGCTGGTTTGAGGACCTTATTTTTCGCCCTCTAAGACGTTTTAGAGGAGGATAATAAGAAGAAAAAAATTTCCATTACACCTCAGGTCAGACCAGCAATCAGACCCCCAATGTTAATCAGACCTCAGCTCACAGCCCCAATCAGACCCCCAATGTTAATCAGACCTCAGATCAGACCCCAGATCAGGCCCCAAATGCCTCAGATAAGACCCCCATGTCAGACATCAGCCCCCCATGTCAGCTATCCTGCCCTCATGTCAGCCATTAGCCCCTCATGTCAGCCATTAGCCCCTCATGTCAGCCATTAGCCCCTCATGTCAGCCATTATCCCCCCCATGTCAGCCATTAGCCCCCCATGTCAGCCATTAGCCCCCCATGTCAGCCATCAGCCGCTTGGTCTACCTTATGGTAGCGCCGGCCCTGCACATACACTATAGCTTCACCACACTGAGATCTGCTCAGACAGCTAGATTAAATAATAGCATTCAATGTCAATGCTGCTTTTAAGGCCACCAGGATATTCTCATGCATTAAACGAGGCATGGAATCGCGGGGCAGGGATGTAATATTACTACTTTACAAAGCGCTGGTGCGGCCTCATCTGGAATATGCAGTTCAGTTCTGGGCACCAGTCCATAGAAAGGATGCTCTGGAGCTGGAAAAAGGACAAAAGAGAGCGACTGAACTGATTCATATCCCCACCTATCCCTTGGTTGAACTTGATGGATTTTTGTCTTTTTTGCAACCGTATTAACTATGTAAATATTACTGGGGCATTATTAATACTGGGCGCATTAATATTACTGGGGGGAAAAGTAGGAGGAGTTATTATCGTTGTTCATTATTGTTGGAGGCACTATTGTGAGCATTATTATTACTGGGGCACAATAGGCAGCATTATTATTAATGGGGGGCACGCACAATAGGGGCCATTATTATTGCTGGGAAAATTATAGAAGACACTATAGGGACATTATTATTACTAGGGGTATTATAGAGGACACTAAATGGTCATTATTACTGGGTGAATTATAGCGGACACTATAGGGCCATTATTAGTTGTGGTAGGGTTGTTGCGGGTATCGAAATTTCGATACCCAATCGATACTTTTGTCCCGGTATCGATACGATACCGGGATTTCAGTTTTTTCGATACTGGGCTGCGCTTCTGCGCACTCATGTTCTCTCAGCAGCACGGGGAGAAGGAAGCTGTCCTCCTCCCTCCCCCTGTGCTGCTGCCGCTGCCACCAATGAGAAGAGAGGGGCGGAGGAGGGCGGGCGCACTGCGCCACCAATGATAGGACTATTCCCATTTCCCACACAGAGCGGCGCCCAGCGATGTCTCAGCACTCACCATTAGTCCTGGGCGCCGCTCTGTTCGCCCGCAGTGCCCCATTACTGTCTCCTCTCCTGCTCCACATGCTGCTCATTACTATCGGAGCGATGGGAGGAGACATCAGCTTTACTAGTGGGCGTTCCTTCTCCCTGCGATTGGACAGCGCTACAGCCAGGGAGAAGGAAACGCCCACTAGTGAAGCTGATGTCTCCTCCCATCGCTCCGATAGTAATCCGCAGCATGTGGTGCAGGAGAGGAGACAGTAATGGGGCACTGCGGGCGAACGGAGCGGCGCCCAGGACTAATGGTGAGTGCTGAGACATCGCTGGGCGCCGCTCTGTGTGGCCTGATAGTGAAAGTCTGGAGTCTCATATAAAGTAGTCAGTCTTTAACACAATACAGGAGGCGGGGGTCGGCAGCAGAATCGCATTGCCGGCACCCTGCCCCTGACAGGAAGCTGCGATCAGCAGCAGTTAACCCCTCAGGTGCAGCACCTAAGGGGTTAACTGCCGCTGATCTGCCAGTACCCGCCTCCTGTATAAAGGGGTAATTATCATTGGTGGTGCAGTGTGCCCCCCCCAACCCCCCATCCCATTAAAATCATTGGTGGCACAGTGCGCCGGCCCCTCTCAACCCCCCAGTATTAAAATCATTGGTGGCAGTGGCCACAGGGACCTCTCCCCTCCCCCTCATTGGTGGTGCAGTGGCAGCTTCTGATCGGAGCCCCAGCTGTGTAAGCCTGGGGCTCCGATCGGTTACCATGGCAGCCAGGAGCTACAGAAGCCCTGGTTGCCATGGTAACATCCCTGATGCTGTGTGCACAAAGCACAGAGCAGCAGGGACAGTGTGAAGTCCTATTCACCCTAAGGGGGGAAATAGTTATTAAATAAAAAGTGCAAAAAAAAAAAAAAGGGAAAAAACCCCCCACCAAAATATGAAGTATAAATCACCCCCTTTTCCCAATTTCACATATAAAATATATATATAATAAACATATTACATATCGCCACGTCAGAAAAGTCCAAACTATTGAAATATTAAAAAAAATCTAGGTGGTGAACGCCGGAACAGAAAAAAATAAATAAAAAATGCGCGATTCGCCATTTTAAAAAATGCGGAATGCATGTGGCTTTTTTGGTTTATTTTTTTCGCGTGGTATCGAATGGTATTGAGTATCGCAATACTTTTTCATGGTATCGAAACCGAATAAAAAATAGTGGGAAAATTATAGAAGACACTACAGGGGCATTATTATTCATGGGGGAATTATAGGGGGCACTATAGTGGTATTATAATTACTGGAGGCACTATAGGTGGCATTAACACTGGCAACACTAGTGAGGCATTGGGGTACTTGCATATGGGTGCAGGTTGTGAAAGAGAATATCATGCAGATTTCTGTGCATTTCTGCACAAAATTGCATCAAAGAATGCATGTATTACTTGCAGTGTTTAGTGTGGACTTTCCCCAGATCTTACCCTTGCATTGTAGAGGGTGAAATCTGCCCAGAAAATCACACTAACAACTGACATGCTGTAGATTTCTAAATTTGCACGACAGGTTAATTTCATTTCTCTGATCTCATTCACTTTTCTGGAACTATATTATGCTATGTTTTTTCCACAGTGTGTGCAGGTAGCCTTATGATGGCTAGGGGCACTATAGTGGCATTAGTAATAATGGGGTCACTATAGGAGTATTATTACTGGGCAGTGGCGTAACTACAGGTGAAGCAGCTACTTCGGGGCCCGAGTGGAGAAGGGACCCGGGAGCAGTGTCTTTTCTAGTACAATCCAGGTCAGGCCGGGCCCCCAGTGTGACTGTATCTGAAGGGGGCCCAGCCTGAAATGTACTAGAAAAGGTGTACACACCAGTATGAAGGACCTTTGGAATGCAGTAATGGTAGGCTAAATGACCTTTGATGATGTCATCATGTCATATGGTCGAAGGTCCTTTAGCCTCCAAGAGACATCAGAGGAGAACAGAGAACCTACTGTAGGTATATGTGTTTATCTGTGTGAATTTATGTGTGTATGTCTGTGCATGTGTGTGTGTATGTGTATATATATATATATATATATTTGTGGTCGTGGCTGCGGGGAAGCCGGACCCGTCTAGGAAGTTCTGACTCGACTAAACCTACCTCTAACTACAAATGGCTGGAAGTGTGCCCCTAGCCATGAACGTGGGTAGGCCTATAAGGGGGCATACCCCCGAGAAGAAGGGGTGGGAGGGGCACCGGAAATGCAGGGACGCCTGTGTCCAGGAGCTATGAGGAGCTTATGTAGCCCTATCCACCTCCCACAAATGCAGGCTGATACAACAGCCTTTCTTATTTGTGGTCGTGGCTGCGGGGAAGCCGGACCCGTCTAGGAAGTTCTGACTCGACTAAACTTACCTCTAACTACTAATGGCTGGAAGTGCGCCCTTAGCTAAGGACGTGGGTAGGCCTATAAGGGGGCAAAAAGCAAACAGAGTAGGTAAAGAAAAATTCTTTATTGAGACATGGGCTATATTACAAAGCTAGGCAAGTGAATGCCTTAGAAATCGCAACTTGAGGGTTTGGTATATAGCGGGAGAAACAGGAGGAACGCCAGCGTCCCATTTTCCTGATTATGTGGGCTGGAACTCCATGTCTCGAAGCCGAGAATGCTGCTCCGATGTGGAATGAGTGATCAGATATGCGTTTGGGGTTGTAGCCGAGACCTGAGGCCAGAGAGCGGATATGGGTGACGAAATACTGGACTTTGGTGGATGGCCCTACCTGAGAGGTTTTAGTGGAAGGGAGATATAGCGTGAATCGGTCGTTATGCCAGACCAGCTGGTTTATGAATAACCCTTTAACCCTGGAAGAGGGACTAGTGAATTCCCCAGGCCTTAGGAAACCATCAAACCAGAGTTACATTGCGGCTTTGACGACTGTACTGGTGTGGGGCCCAAAAGGATTACCATCTAGGGATTTGGAAAGTTTCCTGAATAGGTCCCCAATAACCGGTTGTCTAACCGGGCCGGAACCCATGGACCTTTTTTGGATGCCTCTTAGGGTGGCTTTCACAGCTTGCAAAGAAAAAAACGAGGCACTGTCTGGGTGTTTTAAAATGTGGAAGTGTTGGACCCCTGCCAGGTAGAGTCTAATGGTGTTGTATGAGAGATGGAGCTCCTCGTGACAGTAGGCTAGAAAAGCCATAATGTACGTGGTGAGGTTGACGTTGACTCAGGGATGAAGTCGCGAGAATCGCGAGAAAATGTTCCAGCCTGTTCTGTAATTGCGTTCCGTGTTAGCTGACAGTGACTTGTGTATGAGAGCCTTTGCTGCTGAGAGGTGCCTTCTTAGTCCATAATCAATTCCCTGAATGCTGGTGGGGGAATTCCTGCCCGAGCTTTAGGGCTAACCACACTAGTTTGCGTACAAACGGCATGATCTGAGGGGATTTGGACCTGCCTTTAGAGAGAGTGTCTACGACTGCCTGGTTATCGGTAATAAAGGCGAATGACAAGTTAGTCCACTGCTTGCCCCATACTGATGTGGCGGCAACTATGGGATAGATTTCGAGGAGCGGGGGGGATTTTAATGATTCTCCTGAAGAGGCGAGCTCAGGAGGCCAATGATCGGCGAACCATTGATTACCGAAAATTGCTGCGAATCCGCTGGACTCAGAGAAAATCCTGGGGGACGCCTGACTCCACTGAGGCACGAACAAAGAAACCCTGTTCCAACCAGACAAGAATACATCCCACATGATTAGGTCGGCGGAAGCCTAGTTGTCTAGGTAAATCAGGGAATCCTGACCCGGGGCTGAAGGGAGGAGTTGCAGCATTCTGGATAGGAAGGCCCTGCCTTGGGCATGACCTTGGTAGCAAAGTTTAGCATACCTAACAACGATTGGAGTTCTACCTTGGTTAGTGTCCTGGATTTAACTGAATCGGCTATTGTCTGCTTGATTTTTAAAAGCTTATCTTCGGGGAGCCTGGCTTGCATTTTTTGGGTATCCAAAACGATGCCCAGGAAAGTTACCACACCGTGGAAGGGCCTTCTTCCTTTGCCGGGGCTATCGGAACGTTTAATGCAGAAAAGATCCGTAAGAGACTGTGTAGACTGACAGGCTTGTGGCCGGGTGGCTCTATTAATAAGAAATCGTCCAAATAGTGTATGACCAGGGGACAGTCGGCATGGTTGACTAGGATTCAGTGGAGGGCCTTGGCAAACTGGTCAAACAGCCACGGGCTGCTTTTGGACCCGAATGTGAGACGAATTGCGAAATAATACAGCCCTGACCACTTGATCCCGTAGAATTTCCACAACTGAGGGTGGATCGGGAGTAATTTAAATGCATTGGCGATATCCGCTTTGGCCAACCAAGCACCCTTGCCTGCGCTGAGAATGAGCTGAATGGCCTCGTCAATGGAGGAGTTTCTCATAGAGAACTCCTCTGAAGAAATGAGAGAATTAATACTTGGGATGTCGGAAGCATGAGGCACTGAAAGATCGTAAATTAAGTTTTTTATTAGAATTTTTTTTGGTTACAAGCCCGATGGGGGTGATTCGCCAGAAATTGAAGGGGGGCGTGGAGAAGGGCCCTATCAAAAATCCCTTTTGCAATTTAGACTGGATTAGTGCCTCGACCGAGTCTGGATCGTTGAGGGCGAAGAGGAGGTTGGGACTCTCCCAGGACGATTGGGGAAGAGCCACTAATCAGGTGTGAAAGCCATCTCTGAACCCGGAAACTAGGAACTGAACGAATTTGGGATTGTGGTGTTGTAAAAGGAGGGATGCCAGCAACTCCACGTTGACCCCATCTAGTCAGGTGCTCCGAGATGACCTCTGCAGACAAGTGGACTGAGGATGAGCCCAGAAGCAGATGGAGCAGACATGGAGGGCCCTGCACTTGTTATAGTTACAAACGGAGAGGTTGTAATTGTTACAGACCTGGGATTTGCCTAGATACACTATGGGCCTACCTAGTTTATCTACCGTCTGGATGGGCTTGGGCGGGGCAGGAAGAGGGGGAACAAATCTATTCTGGAAGGTGGGGACCATATTAGGACACCATTCAGAAGAATGTAGAATGGACTGGCAAGTGGAGCAAGCAAGAGCCTTGAGCCCTGCAAAGTGCCTGCAAAATAACTCCATATCCATAACTGCCCAGTTGGTTACGTGCTGGAACTGAGCTAGGGCGGTGGCAGCTTTAGCTGAAAAGGAGTGATGATAATCGTAGAACGCATGTCTGCCGTATTTATGGCCCATGTCCGTCACCCTGTATAAATAGGTTTCGAGCTCCTCATGTCTGCTGGGCTGCGCTGAACAAATAATGTCCCTGAACAGGCTAAATGCTAGTATGAATTCGGGGATGGAGAGCTTTTTTTTTTTAGGCGTACGTCTTTGGATTTAAGCACGATAGAGACATCGCCGCAGGCGATAGTCTTGTTGTCCAGAGAGTCATGGGTGGCTATAAGGATGGACGCCAGATTGACGTCCTTGCCTGCCAGAATATCCCTTTTTAATATTGTCGGGCGCGATGGGGCAATGTCGGGCACGCCGGAGCCCCTACCTGGGGAGACGGGGCGAGGGGTGGAAGGACCCAGAGTGGGCCGGTCCGAGCAGCTGAGTGCTGGAGCTCTGGCTTCAACGGCCAGTAGTCTGTTCTGAATGTCCAAAACCGAGCTGGAAATGCAGTTGATGGCTGAGTGTAACTGCGCAATGGAAAGCTGGATGGTAGATATAGAAGCTTGTTCGGAAGATGAGGCTGATGCATCTGATACCAACAGCCTGTAAAGTTCCGCCTTCCGGGCGGAAGCTGAGTAACGAATGCCTCGTCTACTTAGCTCAGCGATCAGTTTTGGGATTGTCCAGCTCCTGAATGACAAGTTGCTGGTCTGTTCAGCACCTGCGGATTCTGCAACCGACAGCGTGTCTTCAATGTCTGAAGCGTGGGACATGGTTGATTGAAAAATAAGGATAAATTACAGTAGAACGAATTCTAGTAACTGTGCACCGAGGAAGTGGCGGAATTGGAAGAAAAAGGTGAACGTGAGTAAACGAAAGATAGCTGTCTGCGTAGCTGGTGGCGAATGCGGATTTTACGTGGTAACGGTAAGCAGTGCGAAATGGCAAAAGGGAGAGGAGGGCAGTGGTAGCACGGTGGTGATGAAAGAAAAATTATTATTATTTTTTACCTGAACCTTGCAACTGGCTGGACCTGGAAGAAAGCAACCGAAGCCAACGGCGACGGTGGAGAAAAAGATCTGAAGGAAAGCAATGGGAACTGACCATGAGATGCGGGGGGAAACGTGCATATTTTTTTTTATAATTTTTTTTTTTTTTTTTGATGTAACCTGCCCCAACTGCTGCCTGAGGCATGGTCCTGCCAGCCACGTAGTCATCAACCTGTGAAGCTGTAAGGGGGGACGCACATGCCCGCAGGCAGTGGTGAGAAGCGTGGCTAAATTGCAGGGGTTAACGAACGCTGGCCGGATATGTGCTATCAAAAACAGATGTGCAGTGTCCCAGGGGGTCAGTAGTGTATGCTGGGCTTTGTAGTGCAGATTGACCACTAACCTGGGATCCACTGTCGTCTTCAATTGGGGCAAATACTGGAACAGGCAGGTATTTAACAGTTCGTGACGCCAGTGTCAATTAAACGGTGACACGCCGTGTATGGTATTGTAGAAGAATGAAGCAAGCATAGGATAGCCAACAAAAACTGGAACTTTTACTGAATATCAGTGAATACAGCTGGTTCTTGGGAGTACAGAATGGCCGGTCTTAGCAAGGCATTATACAGAGTGTTGATTACAGGAGATGCAGTACAGGCGGCTTGCCCACTATTCCTGACTGGTCCTGCTACATGTGACTTTCTCTCCAAGGTCTAATGCCCTTTATCTGGCGTACCCTTGAAGCTGTCCTTATCTAGTACCTCCTCTGTTATCTTGAGTACCTCTTGCTTTATCTGATCGGCCTCTGTGGTATTCTGTGTCTTCAGGCTGTTTAGCTAGGCCCTTCTGACTTCTATGCATACGGACTCAGGAGGGAACCCTCTCTGCACTGAGTCTGGAAACTTCTCCTCTTCCTGAGCTAGGCCCTAGCCTATTTATACTGAACTGGGGGCTCCCTCTGCTGGCTGTGATAAGGATTGCCGGTAACCGGCCTGACTGGCTTAAAGGGAAATGCACATTCAAATCTAGCAGTGTCGGGTAGCCTACCCATATGCTGCACACCCCCAGACTTTAACGTGAGTAAGGCCTCGTACTCACACACATCCCTGAACCAACATAAGCTGATGCATAAGTTAAACATGGCATTATAAATATGATAAACAATTATTTCACACAAAAGATATAACATTCGCAACAAATGACGCAAGAAAAAGGGGCGTCTTCTTTCTTCTTAGGCACGGCCGCTGACCTCGCACAGCGGACTTAAGGCGAACCAGGTTAGTCTATTTTCTTGACTGAAGTATAATAAGGAACTACACAGGGTTTCCCCGTGGGTGTAGAACAGGCAAGGGCTCACGTGGAGGAGTCCATTCTTGCGCACAAACATCAAGCAGGCTATTTCCGATAGTAACTGTTCGGGAGGAGACACCACCAGCATAGTCAAAGTCTCTTAAATGGACTGGCGGACGTCCCCTGGTCATCCGGGTGGACCTTCTCAACACAGGGGTTTCCTCTTCCCTTAGCACCGAGGTAGAAGAGAGAGGAGCAACAGGAGGATCTCCATCCGATCTCCAACGGGAACAACAGGATCCACTAGAGGGGGAACTGGATCCGGGGCATCTTGAACCGGCTCTTCTGGAAGTAAAGGTACAGTAGGTGCCGGAGCGGGCACCAACAAGTTCAACCATGGTGTCAGAAGCCAATGCATGGGATCAGCGTCATACCTTAGATTTCGGACAGCCTGCATAGGATCCTCGGGCTGTATCGATGACTCTGACACAGGGGGTTCAGATATAGAACTCTCGGCACTGGGTCCTGGTGTCAGGCAGAGCTTTAACCGGTTTCGGTGCACAATTTGGGATCCCCTGCCCTCCCGGGTGATCTCATAAGTGTGAGTTCCAACGTTTGGGATTGCAGTGACAACATAGGGACTTTGCTCCCATTTACTGTCCAGTTTACTGGTACGGCGGTTATTTTTTAACCATACCACAGCCCCTATTGTCAAGGGTTCTGCATGGGCTGCTTGGTCATAGTCTCTCTGCTGCCGGTCTCTAGCATAGTCCATACGTTCCTGAACAATAGCTTGGGCCGTATTCAATCGCCTTTGGTGTTCAGCAACCCAGTCGGTATTAGGGAATGGGTTGATGCAATCAGGTACGAGTACATCCAAGGAGTGGTCAGCAGGCAATAATCCTTGGCGCCCAAACATCAAATAAAAGGGGGTATACCCGGTGGAACAGTGTATGGTATGATTGTATGTGAACATGAGCTGTGGCAACAGATTAGGCCAATCTCCCCTGGTTTCAGGAGGCACGGTCCTCAGCATCTCTATCAAGGTCTGATTCATTTTTTCACATAATCCATTACCTTGCGGATGGTAGGCCGTCGTCCGGATCTTCTTACAGTTGTGCAGGCGGCACAGTTCATGGAACAGATGGGACTCAAAAGCAGGACCTTGATCGGTGAGGATCTTTTCTGGACAACCGTAGGGCAGGAGGAAGTGTTTCCAGAACAGTTCGGCTGTAGTCTTGGCCGTCTGGTCTCTCACAGGCACCGCTACAACAAACTTAGTGAAATGGTCAATAATAGTTATAGCGTACACATACCCTGAGCGACTAGGCTCCAGTTTCACATGGTCGATGGCGACAAGTTCAAGAGGACGAGTACTCACAATGGGTCTCAGTGGTGCCCTCTGATCATGGTGTTCACCTCGTTTCAAGGCACAGGCTACACACTCCCGACACCACTTCTCCATGTCTTCTCTCATGCCCACCCAGTAAAACCGCTGGCGGATATTTGCCTCAGTCTTTTGGACCCCAAAGTGACCGGATTGATTGTGGTACATCTCCAACACCATACCTGCATCTCGTCGGGGTATGAGAATTTGATGCACTCTTTCGTTGGACACTGGGTCTAGGCTTCTCCGTAGCAACAGGCCCTTTTGTATGAAGAGTTGATGGCGCTGTCTCCACAGTTTGATGAGCTCAGGATCTGTACTCTTACGCCGAATCCTCTCAGGGGCTCTGCCACTGGTAATGAAGTCCAACAATTCACCCAGCACTCTACTTTCAGACTGTAGTTTCACCCACCTTTCTTCTTTGAGTTCCGGCCTACTGGAGGGTGAAGGAACTGCAGCTCTGTTACTGGTAGCCCGAGCCTGATCCTGTTGAGCAAATTTATGGTAGAAGGCCGGCATTTCTACATCTTCCCAAGCATCTCGCACATCATCAGGAGCTGTCTCTGTGGGAAGTCTGGATAAAGCATCAGCATTGTCATTAGTACGTCCAGCGCGATATTTTACAGAGAAATCATAGTTGGCGAGACGAGAGGCCCATCTTTGCTCCAAAGCCCCCAATTTAGCTGTATTTAGATGTGCCAGAGGGTTATTATCAGTGAATGCAATGAATGGGGTAGCGGCTAGATAATCTTTGAATTTTTCCGTCACTGCCCACACTAGTGCCAGGAATTCTAGTTTGAAGGAACTATAATTCTGGTCATTTTTCTCAGCTCCTTTCAGGGAGCGGCTTGCATAAGCTATCACTCTTTCTTTTCCCTCTTGAATCTGGGCTAACACAGCCCCCAGGCCCCGCTTGCTAGCATCAGTATACAGATGGAAGGGCTTGCTGTAGTCGGGATAACCTAACACGGGAGGCTCGGTCAGTTTCTTTTTTAACAACTGGAACGCTATCTCTCTCTCTTCATTCCACTCAATGAGCACTGGAGTTCTAGGACTTTTCTTGGGCTGCCCCCTCAAGAGTTCCTGGATAGGATCGGCTATTTGAGCAAAATGGGGGATGAAACGTCTATAGTAGCCGGCAAAACCAAGGAAACCCCTCACCTCTTTGACGGTAGTGGGTACCGGCCAGTTACGGACAGCCGCTAACTTATCAGGGTCAGGTTGTACGCCCTCTCCGCTTACCACATGCCCTAGGTATTTTACCGCAGGTTTGAGCAAGTGGCATTTAGATGGCTTTACCTTCAGGCCATATTTGACAAGGATTTCAAAGACCTCTGCTAAGTGTTTCAGGTGGTCTTCATATGTTTTTGAGTACACAATGACGTCATCTAGATACAGCAGCACTGTTTCGAAGTTTTTGTGACCCAAACACCGCTCCATTAGTCTCTGGAAAGTTCCTGGGGCATTACATAACCCGAACGGCATACAATTAAATTCAAACAGGCCCATGGGAGTGGTGAAAGCAGTCTTTTCCCTATCTGCCGGGGCCATGGGTACTTGCCAGTAGCCACTGGTCAAGTCCAATGTGGAGAAATAGGCAGCGGAGCCCAGAGCAGTTAGTGACTCTTCAATGCGGGGCAGTGGGTACGCGTCTTTGTGGGTTATTTGGTTAATTTTTCTATAGTCCACGCAGAAACGGATACCACCATCCTCCTTCTTTACAAGGACCAGGGTTGCCGCCCACGGGCTACGACTGTCCCGGATTACATTAGAGTCTTTCATCTCTTGGATCATTTCTTTTACAGTCTGATATGAAGTAGGCGGTAAGGGTCGGTATCTCTCCTTAATAGGAGGATGAGAGCCAGTAGGTATGGTGTGTTGTATGGCACTAACCTCTCCATAATCAGCAGCATGTTTACTGAAGGCCTGGTGGTGCTCTTTGACAAGCCGTAGTATCCCTTCTTGGTGATGTTGGGGGGTAGTCTCGTCCCCGACATGTAGCTCTTCCCACCAGGGTACTTGTGACTGGGGCACCGGCGGACATCCGCTGACTGCAGCTGGCGGCTTTTCTGTCACTGGAAGACGGATGATGTCTTGGAAGAACACCTGAGAAAGCTGGGCAACAGGGTAATGCTTAGTAAGCGCCACAGGATGATCACTCAGGTTAATCAGACGGACAGGTACTTTACCTTGGGAGACGTTCACCAGGCACTTGGCAGCTCTCACATAAGGGTAGTTCTCCATCTGGATTGGCTCCACCAGGGCTGGATAATCTTGGCCTTGGACTCCCAGGACAGCACGACACCATAAGAGAGTTTGGGAATTAGGAGGCAAAGTCACAGGCTTATTATCACGAATCTTGGCAGTACAAATTTCTCCTTTCCCGTTAGCAAACCTCTGCTGGGCACTTAACACAGTGATAGTCTTTTGAATCACCCTCTTGGACGCAGAGGAAGCGGTGGGCAGAGTCTGATGTAATACGGCAAGTATTTCAGCATAACAGTTTTTGAAGACATTGGTGCCTAGAATGACAGGATGTCCTCCTCTGTCGCCGGCCTGTACTACTATCACCCCCTGTTGAGGCAAGGTTACTTCTCCCACCTGCAGGGTGGGTTCCCAGTATCCATGGATCTTTACCGGTTTGCCATTGCTGGCGATAATCTCTACCCAGGATTCAGGCGGCTGGGTCAATTGATTGGTGTCCCAGAATCTTTCAAAGGCGGGCAGCTGAATAGTAGTGACCTGAGACCCAGTATCTAATAGGGCTTCAAAGGGGACCCCGTTAATCTCCACATTGATTTTAGGATGGGATCCTACATACCGTGGCATCCAATTTGGATCTTTTGGACCTAGTGTTCTACCTCCCGAGGGGTGGTCCTCAGCCTCAGGGGTTGCCCGTTTAACTGCCAGCAAGTGGATTCTGTGTGTCCCATCTTTTTGCAGTATGTACACACGGGCCGCTGGCGACCCCTATTGCGCCTCCCAGGATCCCTGGGGTGAGTCTCTTGGTATGGAGGTGATTTACTTGCTCTGTCAGCATGGCGATAGTATCGGTAGCTGTAGCTTGAACAGCTTGACCGGCCTCAGCTCGGTTAATGATAAGCGGTTTTGACCTGCAGGCTGATAACTCAGGTGGGGTGCTCAGCTCTGTAGATACTGCTGACCCCAGAATTTTTATAGCCAGTTCTTTAAAGTCCAGAAAGGTACTGTTAGGGTGTTGGGCGGACAGCATCTTTAATTGGGTCCTTATTTGCTCACTAGACACTCCGGTAATAAATTGTTCCCTCAGGGTCTGATCCTGGTTATCAGCTTTCTTGGGATCTATCTGGATTACAGCCCCCAAAGCCTCCTGAAGTGATAGGGCATAGTCACGGAGGGACTCACCGGACTTCTGTTTCTTGCCAAAGAAGTGCATCTTTATCTCTGAGGCAGTCCTCGTTTCAAAAGTGGCCCTGAGGCGGGTGAATATCTGCTCTAGAGTACTCCTTTCAGCAGCAGGCCAGGATAATACCTCTCTGCGGGCAGCCCCCTCCAGTTGCGCTAGCAAGATTTCCATTTGCTGATCGGCATTTATGGGGTACAGTTTGAATAAGGCCAGCAACTTTTCTTTAAAGTCTCTTAGGGTATGGACCTCTCCGTTATAGCGGGGAAACCATGGGGCCCCAAAGTAGTAAGGCATGGTAAAGGGCATCATGCTGGGGGCTATAGGATGATTAGGAGCCGCAAGCTCTCCCGGGTCCGGCCGCTCGGCAACTCCCGGATCTGACATGTTAACTTACTACGAGGTGGCCGCTGGTGACTAAAGGGGCCGGAACAATCCCCTTCCCTCCGGATGCAAGTTCTTACCGGTTTCGCCGGGTGTGCGCAGGCCAAATCTCGTGAGACTCCGGACGTCCTGTGTACGCGGTGACGTTGCTGACGCAGGAAAAGCAGGGCCGCGGCGGTGTGATGAGGAAGAGGGGCGGGATTCTCTGTGTCTTTGAAGGGATCCGCCCACGGAGGTCCTCAGCAGCGCGGGAAACTTTACTCCAGGCGGCCGGTGGCCATCTTGATCACGATTCCCTGACAGCAAGCAGGGTGTTGCAAAGTCCAATAAATCACAGTCCACAAATACGATTTTCTCTCTGGGGGTAGCGCAACACAGTACAGCGTCTCTGATTCCTCCCAGGCACAATTTCAATCCACCGGCTTGGAAATAAAGGGTACAGTCCTCGCAATACGGTGGTGGAATAGTTAAAGCACACAGTTCACACTTCTCTGCACTGTAGAAGTATGCGGATCCTGTTCGTGACGCCAAAAAAGAGCGATGCAGTGTCCCAGGGGGTCAGTAGTGTATGCTGGGCTTTGTAGTGCAGATTGACCGCTAACCTGGGATCCACTGTCGTCTTCAATTGGGGCAAATACTGGAACAGGCAGGTATTTAACAGTTCGTGACGCCAGTGTCAATTAAACGGTGACACGCCGTGTATGGTATTGTAGAAGAATGAAGCAAGCATAGGATAGCCAACAAAAACTGGAACTTTTACTGAATATCAGTGAATACAGCTGGTTCTTGGGAGTACAGAATGGCCGGTCTTAGCAAGGCATTATACAGAGTGTTGATTACAGGAGATGCAGTACAGGCGGCTTGCCCACTATTCCTGACTGGTCCTGCTACATGTGACTTTCTCTCCAAGGTCTAATGCCCTTTATCTGGCGTACCCTTGAAGCTGTCCTTATCTAGTACCTCCTCTGTTATCTTGAGTACCTCTTGCTTTATCTGATCGGCCTCTGTGGTATTCTGTGTCTTCAGGCTGTTTAGCTAGGCCCTTCTGACTTCTATGCATACGGACTCAGGAGGGAACCCTCTCTGCACTGAGTCTGGAAACTTCTCCTCTTCCTGAGCTAGGCCCTAGCCTATTTATACTGAACTGGGGGCTCCCTCTGCTGGCTGTGATAAGGATTGCCGGTAACCGGCCTGACTGGCTTAAAGGGAAATGCACATTCAAATCTAGCAGTGTCGGGTAGCCTACCCGTATGCTGCAGATGCACTTCGAGGGGTGAAACAAATGCAGGAGGTAAACAATGCAGTAGCGGAATATGGCATGTGCCTGCGTTGTCCCTGATGAGGAAGGTGCGGTGATTGACCTGACACATAGCAACAAACAAACCGGCGGGTAGACCTCTACCGCCTCCACACCTGCTCTCCTGTACCTGAGCACTGGAGCGGTCCCCTCCGTGGGAAGTTAATCTGGACTCCACCTATGGGTGATCGTGACCTCATGGAAGGTCCTGTAGATCACCCCGGTGGCTGCAGCAGCACTTGCTGGCATCTGAGGCACCGCGACGTGCAGCGTTACCTGGCTGCGGGTGGGAGTGGAGGTGGTGAAAACTTACCAGGAAGGGTGCGCAGGAACGATTGCGGGTGCGGACCCTGCTTACCCCTGAGGCTCCGGCCACGTGTGTTGCAGGAAATACCGTGCAGGTACGCCTGTGTGCAGGAGCTATGGGGACCTTATGTAGCCCTATGCCCCTCCCACAAATGCAGGCTGATACAACAGCCTTTCTTATATGTGTGTATGTATGTGTTTATCTGTGTGTGTGTGTGTATGTGTTTGTATGTCTGTGTGTATATATCTGTGTGTGTATATACACTCACCTAAAGAATTATTAGGAACACCATACTAATACGGTGTTGGACCCCCTTTTGCCGTCAGAACTGCCTTATTTCTACGTGGCATTGATTCAACAAGATGCTGATAGCATTCTTTAGAAATGTTGGCCCATATTGATAGGATAGCATCTTGCAGTTGATGGAGATTTGAGGGATGCACATCCAGGGCATGAAGCTCCCGTTCCACCACATCCCAAAGATGCTCTATTGGGTTGAGATCTGGTGACTGTGGGGGCCATTTTAGTACAGTGAACTCATTGTCATGTTCAAGAAACCAATTTGAAATTATTCCAGCTTTGTGACATGGTGCATTATCCTGCTGGAAGTAGCCATCAGAGGATGGGTACATGGTGGTCATGAAGGGATGGACATGGTCAGAAACAATGCTCAGGTAGCCCGTGGCATTTAAACTATGGCCAATTGGCACTAAGGGGCCTAAAGTATGCCCAGAAAACATCCCCCACACCATTACACCACCACCACCAGCCTGCACAGTGGTAACAAGGCATGATGGATACATGTTCTCATTCTGTTTACGCCAAATTGGGACTCTACCATTTGAATGTCTCAACAGAAATCGAGACTCATCAGACCAGGCAACATTTTTCCAGTCTTCAACAGTCCAATTTTGGTGAGCTCGTGCAAATTGTAGCCTCTTTTTCCTATTTGTAGTGGAGATGAGTGGTACCTG
Source organism: Bufo gargarizans (assembly GCF_014858855.1). Classification (NCBI taxonomy): domain Eukaryota; kingdom Metazoa; phylum Chordata; class Amphibia; order Anura; family Bufonidae; genus Bufo; species Bufo gargarizans. Next base: position 515,702,434 of record NC_058081.1, on the reverse strand, counting down.
GTGGGGTCTTCTGCTGTTGTAGCCCATCCACCTCAAGGTTGTGCATGTTGTGGCTTCACAAATGCTTTGCTGCATACCTCGGTTGTAACGAGTGGTTATTGGTTGCTCTTCTATCAGCTTGAATCAGTCGGCCCATTCTCCTCTGACCTCTAGCATCAACAAGGCATTTTCGCCCACAGGACAGCCGCATACTGGATGTTTTTCCCTTTTCACACCATTCTTTGTAAACCCTAGAAATGGTTGTGCGTGAAAATCCCAGTAAGGCCTCATGCACACAACAGTTTTTTTTCACGGTCCGCAAAAACGGGGTCCGCGGGTCCGTGATCGTTTTTTCGTCCGTGGGTCTTCCTTGATTTTTGGAGGATCCACGGACATGAAAAAAAAGTCGTTTTGGCGTCCGCCTGGCCGTGCGGAGCCAAACGGATCCGTCCTGAATTACAATGCAAGTCAATGGGGACGGATCCGTTTGACGTTGACACAATATGGTGCAATTGCAAACGGATCCGTCCCCATTGACTTTCAATGTAAAGTCAGGAGTCCCTTTACTTTCACACTTGTGTTCATAATGCAGACGGTGGCTCCGTTCAGAGCGGATCCGTCTGCATTATATTGTTAAAACATTTCGAAGTGTGAAAATAGCCTCAGACGGATCCGTCCAGACTTTACATTGAAAGTCAATGGGGGACGGATCCGTTTGAAAATTGAGCCACAGTGTGTCATCTTCAAACGGATCCGTCCCCATTGACTTACATTATAAGTCTGGACGGATCCGCTTGCCTCCGCACGGCCAGGCGGACACCCGAACATAACTTGAAGCGTCCCCATCACCATGGGAACGCCTCTACGTTAGAATATACTGTCGGATATGAGCTACATCGTGAAACTCATTTCCGACAGTATATTCTAACACAGAGGCGTTCCCATGGTGATGGGGACGCTTCAGGTTAGAATACACTGAAAAACTGTGTACATGATTGCCCCCTGCTGCCTGGCAGCACACGATCTCTTACAGGGGGCCGTGATCAGCACAATTAACTCCTCAGGTGCCGCACCTGAAGGGGTTAATTGTACTATCATATCCCCCTGTAAGAGATCAGGGCTGCCAGGCAGCAGGGGGCAGACCCCCCCCCCTCCCCAGTTTGAATATCGAACACCATCGCCCCCCCCCTTCCCTCCCTCTATTGTAATAAATCGTTGGTGGCACAGTGTGCGCCCACCATCGCCCCCCCCTTCCTCCCTCTATAGTTAAAAATCGTTGGTGGCACAGTGTGCGCCCACCATCGGCCCCCCCTCTCTCTATAGTAGTAACAACCATTGGTGGCAGTGTGCGGCCTCCCATTCCCCCCCCCCCATCATTGGTGGCAGCGGAGTTCCGATCGGAGTCCCAGTTTAATCGCTGGGGCTCCGATCGGTAACCATGGCAACCAGGAAGCTACTGCATCCCTGGTTGCCATGGTTACTTAGCAATAGTACAATTGTAGAAGATTCATACTTACCTGCTTGCTGCTGCGATGTCTGTGACCGGCCGGGAGCTCCACCTACTGGTAAGTGAAAGGTCTGTGCGGCGCATTGCTAAAGAACTGTCACTTACCAGTAGGAGGAGCTCCCGGCCGGTCACAGACATCGCAGCAGCAAGCAGGTAAGTATGAATCTTCTACTGTTGTACTATTGCTAAGTAACCATGGCAACCAGGGCTACAGTCGCTTCCTGGTTGCCATGGTTACCGATCGGAGCCCCAGCGATTAAACTGGGACTCTGATCGGAACTCCGCTGCCACCAATGATGGGGGGGGGGGGGGGGATGGGAGGCCGCACACTGCCACCAATGGTTGTTACTACTATAGAGAGAGGGGGGGGCCGATGGTGGGCGCACACTGTGCCACCAACGATTTTTAACTATAGAGGGAGGAAGGGGGGGCGATGGTGGGCGCACACTGTGCCACCAACGATATTCAAACTGGGGAGGGGGGGGGGGTCTGCCCCCTGCTGCCTGTCAGCCCTGATCTCTTACAGGGGAATATGATAGTACAATTAACCCCTTTAGGTGCCGCACCTGAAGGGGTTAATTGTGCTATCATATCCCCCTGTAAGACATCGGGTGGTGCCAGGCAGCAGGGGGCAGTCTTGTACAAAGTTTGCAGTGTATTCTAACTAGAAGCGTCCCCATCACCATGGGAACGCTTCTGTGTTAGAATATACTGTCGGAAATGAGTTTTCACGAAGTGAAAACTTAGATCAGAAAAAGCTTTTATGCAGACGGATCTTCGGATCCGTCTGTATGAAAGCAACCTACGGCCACGGATCACGGACACGGATGCCAATCTTGTGTGCATCCGTGTTCTTTCACGGACCCATTGACTTGAATGGGCCCGTGAACCGTTGGCCGTGAAAAAAATAGGACAGGTCCTATTTTTTTCACGGCCTAGAAACACGGGTCACGGGCGCGGTGTAAAAACGGTGCACAAGCCGAGTTTTCAACGGCCCCATTGAAAGTCAATGGAGCCGCAGAAAAAAACGTCTAACGGCACAACGGCCACGGGTGCACACAACGGTCGTGTGCATGAGGCCTAACTGAGCAGATTGTGAAATACTCAGACCGGCCCGTCTGGCACCAACAACCATGCCACGCTCAAAATTGCTTAAATCACCTTTCTTTCCCATTCTGACATTCAGTTTGGAGTTCAGGAGATTGTCTTGACCAGGACCACAACCCTACATGCATTGAAGCAACTGCCATGTGATTGGTTGACTAGATAATCGCATTAATGAGAAATAGAACAGGTGTTCCTAATAATTCTTTAGGTGAGTGTATATATACAGTATGTATTTGTGTGTATATATCTATGTGTGTGTTAATATATGAGTATTTTTTGTCTGCATCTAATCTGTATTTCTTTGCTGGTCAGATGCGGACCCATTCATTTCAAAGGGGCTGCAAAAGATCCGAACAGAACACTGTGTGCTGTCCACATCCGCATGTCCGTTCTGTGCCATCCGTAAAAATATAGAACGTGTCCTATTTTTGTCCCCAGACAAGACAAGAATAGGACTGTTCTATTATGGGCCAGACGTTCCGCTCAATTTACAGATAGCAAAACAGGCTATGGTTGTGTGCATGAGCCCTGATTGTGGACCGACCAGACAATTTACATAAGATTGTGGTCTGACCGAAATCAGCATTTAGGGTATGTCCAGACTGACTGAAGCGCTGTAGATGTGCCATCGTGGATTTTGTGCTGCAAATTTAATGCATTTTCCTGTATCAACAAACTGACCTACGGTGTGGATTTGAAATCTGCAGCATGTCAATCTATACCGTGGATTTTCCCTTATCATAGCAGTCATTCCTTTTGCAATGGGGCCCAGGGGTTGAGGGGGTCCAATCAGGTGCAAAAACATTGTACCTTTTTGTGGGGAATAGCAACATGATGGCTTTTTGCTATAATGCAGGTTTTCTCATACATGGTGCTATTATACAGACCTTTAATTATGGCTACTTATGCTGCTGTTTTCATTTTCTTACACTGGGTGATCTATCTGTATACATTTATATAATGTGCATAATACAATATATATTTGTCCTGCACTCACTACTGGAGTTCCTGCTGCTACGGCTTCAAAAGAATCAAATTATGCCTAGGGACCTCCACCAGCCTTCACGGCGTTGTCTCAACCGCGCAGGACACAGTCCAGAAGAGGCCTGCATCGCATTGCGGAAAGCGGCATGGAGGTAAGTATACATGTTTTTTCATTTACCCTATGCTGTTGCCCAGTGGCATAACTAGAGTGTTAAGGGCCCCAGTGCAAACTTTGGATCGGGCTTCCCCCCTCCCATTTTTACAAAGAAGCGGCAGATTTTCTTACTAAGGGCTCTTTCCCGTGCGGCTAGTCTGCTGCGTGAATGAGGGCCAAGCCCCATTCCGGACAGAAGAGACACGGCGCAGTAACATGATTGATGATGCTCCGTGCCTCTCTGTGACCTTTTTACTACAAAATCACAGTGAGACAAAGTTGTCATTGTGATTTTGTAGTAAAACGATCACAGAGGGGCACGGAGCATTATCATCCATGTTACTAGTCCGTGTCTCTGCTGTCCGGAACGGGGCTTGGCTCTCATTCAGACAGCGGATTAGCCACACGGGATCCGCTCGTGTTAAAGAGCCCTAAGCCCAATGCATGGCTACACTCACCTAGTCCTAATAAAATCTGGTTTTACCTCATCCAGGGTGTCGCTGGCGTCGGCGTGATGGCCGCTGGATCCAGAACAAGGTCCCTGTGGTGATAGAGAAAAAAAGAATAATCACATAAGGAAGGGATGGTGACTGTCCCTATGAAACTACCAGCAGGGGGCGCTTTGCTGGCCTGGTAGACTGAGCTATGCCAATGTATAGCAGGGTAATTTAGGACATTTCGCCTAAGTGCTACCACACAGTACTAATGCCAACTTGTGGCCTTTCACAGTAATTAAGCCCACCTTGTGGTCCCTTCACAAAAGTTATGTCCTTCTTGTGGCCCCTCACAGCAGTTATGCCCACCTTTGTTCCTGTCACAGTAGTTATGCCCAGATATGTGCCCCCTAACAGTAGTTATGCCAAATATGTGGCCCCTCACAGTGGATATGCCCAGATATGTGCCCGCTCACAGTGGTTATGCCCAGATATGTGCCCGCTCACAGTAGTTATGCCCATATATGTGCCCCTCACAGTGGATATGGCCAGATATGTGCCCCCTCACAGTAGTTATGGCCAGATATGTGCCCCCTCACAGTAGTTATGCCAGATTATGTGCCCCTCACAGTAGTTATGACCAGATACGTGCCCCCTACAGTGGTTATGCCAGATTATGTGCCCCCCTCACAGTAACAAAAAACAAAATGGCTGCACACCATTATACATGCAAACAATAGAGCTAAGAAATAGGGGTCATTCTAGATAAAAGTGGTACAATACCGACTATAAATGAGTAATGGAAGCTCTTAGCGCACATACGTGTCGGGCCCACCTACCAAGCGTCAAGGTGGCTTCCGCAGATGGGGGAGCCACCTTGACGCTTGGTAGGTGGGCCCGACATGTATGTGCGCTAAGAGCTTCCATTACTCATTTATAGTAGGTATTGTACCACTTTTATCTAGAATGACCCCTATTTCTTAGCTCTATTGTTTGCATGTATAATGGTGTGCAGCCTTTTTGTTTTTTGTAATTGTGTTTGCTTCATGGATATGCCCCCCCCCCACAGTAGTTATGCCTTCATATGTGCCCTCTCATAGTTATGCCTTTATATGTGCCCCCCTCACAGTGGTTATTCCAGATTATGTGCCCCTCACATTAGATATGCCCACATATGTGCCCCTCACAGTGGTTATGCCAGATTATGTGCCCCCCTCACAGTAGTTATGGCAGTAGAGATGCCCACTTTTGTGCCCCCTCACTCTAGTTGTGCCCATCAAACGAATGTTTAAGTGGGCCCCCTCCCCCACGCTGGGCCTGGTCGCAGTCGCACCCCCTGCGACCGCGATCGTTACGCCTCTGCTGTTGCCCAGTATGGGGAATGGAGGAGATGAGCACTATGGGAGCATCTACTGGGGGCCCTATCTTATATACTGGCACACATTATGGGGGCACTATGGAGAAGTGGGGAGAGGAGCACTATGGGGGCATTATATACTGGCACACATTATGGGGGACACTATGGGGGCATTATATACTGGCACACATTATGGGGGCACTATGGAGAAGTGGGGAGAGGAGCACTATGGGGGCATTATATACTGGCACACACTATGGGGGACACTATGGAGAAGAGCACTATGAGGGCATTATATACTGGCACACATTATGGGGGGCACTATGGAGAAGTGGGGAGAGGAGCACTATGGGGGCATTATATACTGGCACACATTATGGGACACTATGGAGAAGTGGGGAGAAGAGCACTATGGGGGCATTATATACTGGCATACACTATGGGGGGGCACTATGGAGAAGTGGGGAGAGGAGCACTATGGGGGCATTATATACTGGCACACATTATGGGACACTATGGAGAAGTAGGGAGAAGAGCACTATGGGGGCATTATATACTGGCATACACTATGGGGGGGCACTATGGAGAAGTGGGGAGAGGAGCACTATGGGGCATTATATACTGGCACACATTATGGGACACTGGAGAAGTGGGGAGAGGAGCACTATGGGGGCATTATATACTGGCACACATTATGGGACACTATGGAGAAGTGGGGAGAAGAGCACTATGGGGGCAATATATACTGGCATACACTATGGGGGGGCACTATGGAGAAGTGGGGAGAGGAGCACTATGGGGGTGTTATATACTGGCACACACTATGGGGGGGACACTATGGGGCATTATATACTGGCACACACTATGGGGGGCACTATGGAGAAGTGGGGAGAGGAGCACTATGGGGCATTATATACTGGCACACACTATGGGGGGCACTATGGAGAAGTGAGGGAGAGAAGACATATGGTAGCATTATATAGGGACAGGCACATTCCTTGCACAGGGGCCCTCTACATTGTCCTTCCTGACTCGCCCCTCTCTGTATTATAGTTACATGCAGTTCTATTCTCTTCCCCTCCCCATTATCTTTCATGGTGACTTATAACGCCCATTGTTCCCGCATTCTCCCTTCTCTTGCGTCGCGCGCCCTCGCTCCTGGAAGAATCCTGCTAGGACAGGGAGGACTGGAGGGCGTGTCTTTCCCAACCGAGGGCGCGGTTTATTCCAGCGAGTCCCCTCCCCCTGACCAATCGCTGGCGCTATAGGCTGATGACGTCACGCAGAGCGGCTGTAGTATTTATAGATCGTATTTAAAGAGCCCCTGGGAGTCTCCGGCTGCGCGGCCTGCTGAATAGGACTTCAGACTCGGCCTCGCTGCACCTTGGCCTGGACGCGCGCTCCCTGGGATTACACTGCTTCCACCGGCCGTAGGATAATGGACGTACAACCGTGAGCCGCCTGAGTCCAGTGAGTGCCCCGGGGATTGGGGGGTGGGGTGTTCGGCCAGGGCTGGAGATCACCGGGCTGTACTGCAGTGTGTGGGCGCAGTGAGGTCCCCATTACTGCAGCAGTCTCCTTCCTGATCACTGTCTGTAGGCGATGGGGGTCATTGATTGCAGTGATTGGGGGTGTCCTCTGTGATCAGTCATCAATCCTCTTGGATTATGGTGACCACACCATTGTTCTCCCCCTGATTGGGCTGATGGGATTGATCTATTGATTGTAATGGATCAGGGGTCTCTGCCACTGATGGGTAAGGCTACTTTCACACTTGCGCTTTTCTTTTCTGGCATAGAGTTCCTTCACAGGGGCTCTATACCGGAAAAGAACTGATCAGGCATATCCCCATGCATTCTGAATGGAGAGTAATTGGTTCAGGATGTCTTCAGTTCAGTCATTTTGCCTGATCAGGCAAAAGATAAAACCATAGCATGCTATGATTTTATCTCTGGTGGAAAAAAAAAATGGAAGACCTGCCGCCTCTGGCATTTTTCCCCATAGGAATGTATTAGTGCTGAATCCGGTGTTCGGAATGCCGGATCTGTCCTTCTGGTCTGTGCGGAGAGACTGATCCCCCCCCCCCCCATATAGATGCGTCTCACAAATGCCTTCAGTCACATGCAGATTGGTGGATCTGGTGGGCAGTTCCGACAACGGAACTGCCCGCCGGATCACACTGTTGCAGGTGTGAAAGTAGCTTTACTAGACATGGTCTGTATAGTTTATATTGTATGATACAATTTGTATCCATTCATAAATGGAATGAAATCTGCAGCAATTTGATATTTTGTGGTGTGGCCCTTAAACGGCAAAGATCACTGGGCCCCGTAATGTAGTTGCCGTTTAGCTCATTACATGCAAGAGTCAGGTAAGCAATAATGGAGGAAAGTGTGGGTCCCATCCTTTTATAGTAGTCATGTGACAATTGCATGATCTCTCCCCCCACCATAGTCTGTGACCTGGGCTGTGATCTTGTATATCAGGGGTGATTGTTGTGACCTGGGTATGGACTTCCTGGGGCCTACTTTTTCCTGCTCTGACTGTTTACTACACACATGAATACCGGATCTCTGATGAGAGGCATGCTTTGTGATAAGAAGGTGCATAAGACCTAAAGTGCTATGAATCTGGTGAAGTCCTTTAGGAATGTGCAGGTTCTTAAGCCTTAAAGGGGTTCTCCAGGCTTTCAAAACAATCTGTCCCAACTCTTCCTGTTGTGGGAAGAGTTTGGGCAGTACTTACCCCTCAGTCGGACCGTCCTTTCTGCCTTCTCTGCTGTGCTTACACTGATGGGCAGCTGAACAAGAAGACTCGGGAACACGTCTGTCAGGACCTGAACAGAAGAACCTGCAGCCATTGAGCGGAATCGGTGGCCTGAGGAAGGGGAAAGTACTGACCAAACCCTTCTCACAACAGAGCAGAAGAGGTGCATATAGAGATATATACCCACCCAGAGAACACCTTGAAGGCGGCCACACCCACTGAGAACAATGGGGTTGGCTGACAGTCTAATGTGTATGGGGAGCCCCCTGGCATAGGATTTTGGGGGAGAGAAGGATCAGCTTAACTGAATACTTTCCCCTGATCCCCATCTTCTACCAGGAGAGAAGCCTCTGACAACTGCGTTCTCTTCACTGACAACACATATACCGTATTCAGCTACTGAATGTGTATGGTTATCTTAAGGTTTGCCTTTGGCTGCACCTCCAAATTTTAGAGTAGGACTTCTGTGCCCAAAAATCCAACTAAACAACTGCACAAGTTGCACCCCCATAGAGAAGATGGGGCTACATGCAGGGTTAGGGCTCTTTCACACCTGCGTTCTTTTCTTCCGGCATAGAGTTCCGTCGTCGGGGCTCTATGCCGAAGGATCCTGATCAGTTTTATCCTAATGCATTCTGAATGGAGTGAAATCCGTTCAGGATGTCTTCAGTTCAGGACCGGAACGTTTTTTGGCCGGAGAAAATACCGCAGCATGCTGCGCTTTTTGCTCCGGCCAAAAATCCTGAAGACTTGCCGCAAGGCCGGAATTATTGCCCATTGAAAGGCATTAATCCGGATCCGGCCTTAAGCTAAACGTTGTTTTGGCGCATTGCCGGATCCAACGTTTAGCTTTTTCTGAATGGTTACCATGGCTGCTGGGACGCTAAAGTCCTGGCAGCCATGGTAAAGTGTAGTGGGGAGCAGTATATTTACCGTCCGTGCGGCTCCCGGGGCGCTCCAGAGTGACGTCAGGGCGCCCCACGCGAATGGATGACGTGATCGCATGGCACGTCATCCATGCGCATGGGGCGCTCTGATGTCACTCTGGAGCGCCCCGGGAGCCGCACGGATGATAAGTATACTGCTCCCCACTACTACTATGGCAACCAGGACTTTAATAGCGTCCTGGTTGCCATAGTAACACTGAACGCATTTTGAAGACGGATCCGTCTTCAAATGCTTTCAGTTCACTTGCGGTTTTCCGGATCCGGCGTGTAATTCTGGCAAATGGAGTACACGCCGGATCCGGACAACGCAAGTGTGAAAGAGCCCTTACCTACATGTTGTGATGTATGTGTACAGCCCAGAATATGACCACATCAGAGCAATGACTGACCATTAAATCTGAACCTGGCAAAACATTTCCAGCGTCCTAAAAAACGAATAGTGGGCATGTGAAATTTTTCTATGGACGGTGGGCAGTCCTAGTTTCATGGAGCCCCACATACGAGACTCCCCTATAGCGATGTATATAATGTATCTGTAGCCCCGCTGGATGCATCCTAGAACCAGTACTCCAGTAAGCATCCTGATGCACTCACTTCTAAGTTTAGATCCCAATATTTTGATTTGGTGGGAATAGTAGTACCACGTGACCTCTCAAGTTGTGTTCAGCGGACTTGTTTTTTTTAAAGTTTGGCGTCCAAGGTTTGGGTTATCGAAGAATCCCGTTTCCCGTGGATTCTGCTACCACAGACTACTACTGAATTAGGAATCCATAATGGGATTCTTCGATAACCCGAAATTTGGACGCCAAACTTAAAAAAAACAGGTCCGCTCAACACTAATCTCCAGCAATCCAGCATACTCCTGAATCCAGAGTGCCACAATGTTAAACCCACCTATAGATGACAGACATAACATTGGCTAATATTACAATGGCATCTTTCATGGGATGTGATTATTCCATAGTTATGGAATTTGATGTGTGGGAAGCTGGAAAAACGGACAAGCGCAAGGGTCTGAGTGACTGTGACAAGGGCCAAATTTTGTGATGGTTAGACAACTGGGTCAGAGCGACTCAAACGCAGGGCTTGTGGGGTGCTCCTGGTATGTAGAGGTCGGTACCTAACAAAAGTGGTCCAAGGAAGGTCAAGTGGTGAACTAGCAATGGAGTCATGAGCACCCAGGGCTCATGGATGTGTACTAACTCGACTGATCCTATAGAAGGGGTACTGTAAAAGTTACTGCTGGCTATGATGGAAAGGTGACACAGGGCATCACAGCGCACTGTGTTCTGTACTTATTCAGCCACTTACAAAGTGCCCATGCTGGTGCCACCATTGAAGGCACCTACGTTGGGCATGTGAGCATCTGGATCATGGTGCAACAGAAGAAGGTGGCCTGGTCTGAATTGTGTTCTCTTCCATCATGTGGATGGCTGTGTGCTTTTCTGCAACCTGGTTCTTCCCATGGGTAAGTAACGCTTTGCAGAAACTCTGAAACTCCCTCCGTCCCCCCCCCTTTGGAGAGCAGTGTATCGGCACAGCCTGTGTAGAGTCCGAGTCCCTGTCGGCTGCAGTATTAAAGGTATTGTCCGAGATGCTGCATGATCCCATGCGGCTGCCACTTTCCCAGGATCATGCGCCAAGTGTACGTCATGTGATCCCTGAAGTGCTGGCCGCACTGCATCGTGTGGCATCTCGGACAACCCCTTTAATAATGGTCCAGGAGCTAGGAACTGAAGAGACCCCACACAGGCTGCATTGATACAGCACGCCAAATCACCACGGGAGCCTGGCAGTGACTGGAACCTGTCTACTTAATTGCCTAGATGCTGCAGTTAGTAGCGTCCGCGGCAGTTAGACAGACGGAGAGGGCTCTGAGCATCTGCTGAAGAAAGTCTGATACATGGAGGCCCTACCTTGTAACATCCAGAACTTGAAGGAGCTGCTGCTCCTGTCTTGATGCCAAATAACGGAAGACACGTTCAGATTTCTTGTGGTGTACATCCCTTGATCGGTCAGAGCTGTTTTATCAGCACAAGGGGAATCTACACAGTATAAGGCAGATGGTTTTAATTATGGCTAACTGGTATACACTGCTGTATACATGCTTGTCTGTGGTGTCGGACCCCCACCGAACAGATACTGATGACCTATCCAAAGGATAGGTTATAACTTATAAGTAAAAAAAATAACAAATAAATCTTGGAAAAACCTTTTAACAGTGATGTTGCCCATGACTGCAGATGCTCTGATGTTTGGGGAAGCATTATCGCTGAGGACTGGCTGCAGCAATGCATGTGACCACGTAAGGCTACTTTCACACTGGCGTTTCTGGGTCTGCTTGTGAGATCCGTTTCAGGGCTCTCACAGGCGACCCAAAACGGATCAGTTCAGCCCCAATGCATTCTGAACGGATAAGGATCCGCTCAGAATGCATCAATTTGGTCTCCGTTGCGTTTTTTAGGCGGTCATTAAAACGCAGCTTGCAGCGTTTTGGTGTCCGTCTGACTATGCAGAGCCAAACGGATCCGTCCTGACTTACAATGTAAGTCAATGGGGACGGATCAGTTTTTCACTAACACAATGTGGTGCAATTGAAAACTGATCCGTTATGAACGGATACAAGCGTTTTGCATTATCGGTGCGGATCCGTCTGTGCAGATAAAGATGGATCTGCACCGAACACCAGTGTGAAAGTAGCCTAGGAGATGTCGCTCTTCTGGTCCAGTGGTGGGATTCTCTGTGCTGAAATGGAGCGGTGTATAATAGCTACAGAGGAAGCGATTGTATTGGACAGAAGACAATCTAACATGCACCGTAGCTTCCTTGCTACCTTTCCCTTGCCTCAGTGATGGTGTTGTGATCTCAGAGAAGCTTCATTCATCCCTACTAGTAAATTCTGAGTAGTGTACAGCTATATCTCTAGACGGTGGATGAGGAAGTTGTGGAGGAATTACCTAATGCAACGTGTATCTCTGGGGACTATCTTGTATTCAGGGGAGAGAGGGGTTAATAAGAGGGAGGTGCAAGTGCTTGAGTTGCTGTCCACCCACAGAAAGGGAAGACAGAAGTCCTGCAGAGAAGTAAAATATAAAAAAAGTTTTCCAAATTCTCAGGATAGCCCCTTTTATGTCATGACTCTTCACACCATGCGTGCTGTACTGTATGCAAAGTGAATTTCTCCCCGGGCTCACACTTCATATTTGATGAGACTTTTGGAGTCGGGCCAGTACTCGTGCTATTTATTCATCTAGGTTTCTTTAAGGGACGCTAAACCTATAGTTTGCCTTTGCTCTGTTTCTGTGCAAGTGAATACATTCTGTTGCACCCTGTTATCAGCTGTTTCCAGCTGGGGTGAGGATCATTGTGATACATGTAAGTCTACTTTCACACCTGCGTTAGGTGCGGATCCGTCTGGCATCTACACGGACGAATCCGCACCTATAATGCAAACGGTTGTATCCGTTCAGAACGGATCTGTTTGCATTATGAAGAGCAAATTCAAAACTGATCCATCCTGAATTACATTGAAAGTCAATGGACGGATCAGTTTTCAATTGCACCATATTGTGTCAGTGAAGAACTGATCCGCTCCCATTGACTTTGCATTGGGGCTGAACTGATCAGTTTATAACAGTTTGTGAGAGCCCTGAAACGGATCTCACACATTATGGAATTAAGACCAGCATAGCCCCCCCCCCCCTCCCTTACTGGAAGAGGTACATGTATCCTCTGTGCCCGTTTTATTAATTAGATTATAACGTGCCAGACTGGCTATGCCTAGCCCTGTGCTACCCACTTTAGGTAAGTGGCAAACTTTCCAAAAGCCAAAAACTTTGCCCCCCTCCCCCCAGTGTGGAGCTGAGCTGTGGCCTTGGACTATGGTTGCAGGCACCGCTGTGTTTTCTTACGTCGGACCCTCATTGCTATAATGTATGTGTCTTCAGAGTGTGAGTATGGATGGTGGTTTTTGGCCTTGGATGTGGCGTGCGGTGCCAGTGTACATGGAATGCCTACATTCAATTGTCAAACGTGCACTGGAGCCTGCTCAACAGGTTACCACGCCCGCGCTGCACCTGTCTGGCACTTTTCCTCGTCTATCCTGAAGCTGCAAGTGTCTCCTCCTGTAGCGGTCAGTCTACGTCATGTTACATTTATTTACCTCCTGGGGTGTCTTCAGTAAATGTCAGCAGGTGGAATAACCTGCTCCTGACCAGAAATGGTCCAGTACACTGACTTGCAGAAGATTTGACTACCATGTTGATCACATGATCTCGACGACCAGACTGGAGACATGAAGGCCATCCATTTTGGCATCTCGGTTAGTGCAAATTTGAAACTGTGAGTGAAGTGGCAGTGAAAGTGATCTTTCAGAGGGAGGTTCCTCTCAGAGGCCAATTTACACAGGATAGAAGGGATGATGATCCTTTACAGAACGATCGGGAATGGTTTCATTGTATTTCACTTCTCAGACATTTGTGGCATATCCTGCTTCTGGTACAAGCACCTCTATCAAGACCCATGCCCCACCTAATGAGGTGGCCACCCCATCCAGGCAGAGAATGAAGAGATTACCATGCATGTGCACAGTTCTGAGTGTAATGGAAATGGCCTATCTAGATATGCTTTCCTTTTTGGCCTCCTTTGCCCTGCAATAGGCACCTTCACAAGTCATGTGGGATCATGTGTGCCTGTTAGACTTTGGAATCCCCTACACAGAGGCCGGCTCCTGGTGGATTAAGAAGCCTCAGGTGCTCGGGTTAATTTACAACAAGGATTATCGCTGGTCTCCACCATCTTGAACAAAGGACTTTAATCCTGACCTTGGGTCTGGGTGCACACCTCCAGACTGCACTTGGCTGCTGTGTAGGACACATTGAGGTGTGTAGAGATATAGATCAAATCTACAGGTATATTATATAGTTTTTACTTGCTGCAATCTTTAGGTTTGTCATTTACCGACTGTGTTCAACCATGACTGTGGGGTGGGTCTAGCTGATATCATGTATTTTGGATGGCTATGGGGTTCCTGACATGACCCCCCCCCCCTTCCCCTCCAACTGCAGGGGAATTCACATCTGTGTGATTTATGTATAACTAGCAGAAAGACCCGGTCCTTCATTTATTTCATTTTAATGTTTGTGTTGTTGAAAGATATTAACACTATTTACTATAACAGTGGTATCTACAGCACCCCACCCCCAAAACAGTGACCTCCACAGTGCCCCGTCTATATTAAAATTGGACCTCCACAGCAGCCCACCCCCTTAACTTTGACCTTTTACAGCAGCCCACCCTCTTAACTTTGACCTCCACAGCATCCTGCCCCTAGGGTGGCCAGAGGTCCAGTTTTGGGCTGGACAGTCATGCTTTCAGACTCCGTCCTCGGTTTGGTGCAGGACCTGGATGACACAGGGATGTCCTTTTGAACAGCTCACTCTCAGGCAGCAGCACTTTGCTGTCTGAGTGTGAGCTTCAGGAAGAAAGTCCATCCTACCCCTGCAGCTGACAGAAGTTGATTTTTTTTTAACTTCATTTTTTAAATCCCTGTCAGCTGAGTAGGAGGGGCGTAGTCTAACAATATCAGGGCGTGGCTTAGCGGGAACTAGAAGTTGATTTTTATTTTTTTGTTTTCCTTCTCAATCTGTCGGCAGGAGTGGATGGGGGCGGGGTTAAGTTTGTCTTTTGAGGGTGGACACATTGTGGCAGAGGGCGTGTCTGGGCGCCTTCCTGCAGGAGTGACTCCCCTCTGGGCACCTTTACTGGCTCATTTGCATACCAAATAAACTGGATTTTCAGAGGATAAAAACATCTATTGCTGGAACAAAGGCACATCTAGAAATAAAGTACTAAGTGCTCTTAGGCCATGGCTTTACTTCAATAGAGATTTATCCTGGTGACAGATTTCCTCTAAAGCTCATCTACAGCAGTGAAGAAAAATGGCTGGGTTGTTATGGAAACCTGGAGTAAAACTGTGTATGTGGAGGCTAACGGCCTGCGAGCTTCTATTGGCTGAGGAGGGTCATGTGACCAAGCTTCTATTGGCTAATGCATTTTTATTTATTTTTTGGGGGACTATCCCTGGAATTGAAAACTTGTTGCTGTTCCCATATTGATCACAGCTGTGATCTACTCGTAAAGGGAACCTTCAAACAAAAATGCAAATAAATCTTAGGCTAGGTCTACATGACATGTGTCGCGCGACAGGGCACAACTACATTGCAACGTTTGCGCAACAGTCTTTTATAATGATAGTCTATGACGGTGACATGTTGCGACACGCCAGTCGCAGAAAAATCTATCTTGAATGGATTTGTTGCGACTGTCATGTCGCAGTGCGACACCATAGACTTTCATTATAAAAAATTGTTGCACAACATTGGTGGGACAAAATGTCGCGCAATAAATGTTGTCATGTAGACCTAGCCTTAAAGGGACATTTATTAAGACTGGGGTATTACACGCCACACACAAAAAAGTTGCAGTACAGTGTGTGCCAAACGGAGTTCTGCTAGGAGTTCTTGGGCATTTTGCACCTCTGTTAGCCAGGACAATTTTTAGTTTTGACATGTAGAAATAAAACTTAAAGGTAACCTGTCACCGAGATTTTGGACATAGAGCTGAGGACATGGGCTGCTAGATGGCCGCTAGCACATCTGCAATACCCAGTCCCCATAGCAATGTGTGCTTTTATTGTGTTTAAAAAACTGTTTTGATCAATATGCAAATGAACCGCATATGTGTCCTGTATCCGGAGATGAGTCCAGCGGAAAGGAGCCCAGCACCGCCCCGCTGGAGCGCCGAAATCTCGCGATGCGCGAGCTAGCGCATGCGCAGTGTCAGCATCATGTTCATTCCCTGTGCTGGCATCAGCACAGGGAACGAACTATGCATGCGCTAGCTCGCGCATCACGAGATTTCGGCGCTCCAGCTCTGTGACTAACAGTCCATGTCCCCAGCTCTATGGCCAAAATCCCGGTGACGGGTTCCCTTTTAAATGGGGGGGGGGGGGGGGGAGAGAGAAAGGGGCCACACTGCTATAGTTTCTGAACATAAACACATTGTCAAAATGTGCTGAAAACTCATTTTTCATACAAAAATTGCACAAAAGTTCATATGGGTGAATAAAAGTGTAACCCAAGCAGAAAGTTCTACATATCCTCACCAGAAGTGCAAAGACCATATTCTTTATTTTTAAATGCAGACTGGCCTCATAACCCCCTTCTCCCACTTGTGTACATATTTGTCCTTGACAGCTTCCAACCTTATTATTTTTTTGGTCTGTTTTCTACTCCATTTATAGAATATAATTACAGTTGGCTTCAGATCTACAGTTCCACCCCTGTCTACTTTGGGTGGGAAACTGTTGGTAGTGAATGCAGGTGACTACCTTGTAAACCATCCTGTGGGACCACAATGTTGGCTGGTGGCTTATTAATAGAACATGTTTCCTGTTTTCTAGTCTCAAAATTGTAACTGCATATTAATATACTTGGTTTATTTTTTTTGTCTTTCAGATTTATCGAAAATGACAGAATATAAACTGGTAGTGGTCGGCGCTGGAGGTGTAGGGAAGAGCGCCCTGACGATACAACTCATACAGAACCATTTTGTTGATGAGTATGATCCCACTATAGAGGTGAGAGGCGCTCTCTTCTATACGGTGTTTTCTCACGTGATTAACTCTTTTCTCTGTGCGTACCTGCTATAAACGCCATATAGAAGTACTCCCTATAAAGAGCGGTCACTATGTATGTGATGTAACCTCCTTATTCTGTATTATACTTTAGAGCTGCATGTACTATTCTGCAGGCTTCAGAGCTGAAATCTCCCAGCATTTTCTGCGCAGAACTTTTATACTTGGAGCAGTGTCCTTGTTACATCAGGCTCTGCTAATGCATTTAGGGTAGGAAAAAACGAACTAACCCCCCCTGCGTTGTAGGAGCTCTGAGCTGTTTGGGGATTGTCTGCTTACAGGCTTGCCAGCTTTTTTCCACAAACGGTCAGAATCTATATATAAACTGTAAAAGGTCTCTCAATTGGCCATTCTTCTCTTTAACACACCCTAATGAAGAAATTCTGAGCTGCACTGTTTGACCAGGGGAATGGGAACACCCATTGATTTCCAGGAGGAATAACGGGAACGGCAGAGTTCTAAGAAAAGACGGCAAATGAACAGCTCCTCTTAAATACTGACTTGTGGTGCTCCTCGTCACAATAATCATTTTGGTCATGTTCACTTTAAAGGGGTTTTCCACTTTCTGGCTAATGTTGACCAATGTGTTTGTGAGGCGATTATATGGCACTTACTAATATAGTCCTTGTTGAAATTCTGCACCATTTTCTAGATTTCATAAGGCATGCTCCCTGGCTTACAAAGTCTTTTGAGCTGTCCACCCATTAAAGAGGACCTTTCACTAGTTTAAAAACAAACTATATCAGTGGGCAGAGCAGCGCCCAGGGGTCCCCCTGCACTTACTAGTATGTCTGGGCGCCGCTCCGTTCGCCCGGTATAGGCTCCAGTGTCTGCAGCTCCCTCTGTTGTACTGGGCAGAGTTTTTGTATTAGCGAGTCCCAGGCTATGAGCTGTACAACAGAGGGAGCTGTGGACACCGGAGCCTATACCGGGCGAACGGAGCGGCGCCCGGACATACTAGTAAGTGCAGGGGGACCCCTGGGCCCCGCTCTGCCCACTGATATAGTTTGTTTTTAAACTAGTGAAAGGTCCTCTTTAAGCTGTCCTTAAGATGGCTGCTGATGGAGGGTCATGGGACCAGGATAATCATCTCCATTTGATGTCTCCTCCATTCAAAGCCACCGCACCTGCCGTCTGTACTTGTTCTGTTGGGAGTCTAGTGCAGGTACAGTGTGTTTGAAAGGAGGAGCCATCAAATGGACCTGATTTCTCTGGTTACGTGACCCTCCATCAGCGGCCATCTCATGGACAGGACCTCTGTGTGGACAGCTCAACAGACTTTATAAACAAGGGAGCATACCTGATAAAATATAGAAAATGGAGCAGAAGTTCAACAAGGACTATATTGGCAAGTGCCATATAATCTCAAACACATTGCTCAACAATTACCAGAAAGTGGACAGCCCCTTTAATCGGCAGATAGTTTGCTAGGGTTGTTCAGAGGCTATGCCATGAAATCCTCATATGTTCTCCCCACAGGACTCCTACAGGAAGCAAGTAGTAATCGATGGAGAGACGTGCCTCTTGGATATTCTGGACACTGCAGGTCAAGAGGAGTATAGTGCCATGAGAGACCAGTACATGAGGACGGGGGAGGGCTTTCTGTGCGTGTTTGCCATTAATAATACTAAATCGTTTGAGGACATTCATCATTATAGGTAAGGAGTAGGAATCGTTATGGAAATAGTACCGATTTGGGGTAAATATAAACTTGTGGATTTTTTTTCTTTAGTCCCACTATGTGACGTAACTGCGTAATCTACTGTATTTTTGCCTATTAGGTCCTGCCTTAGGCAGGGCCTAACAGGAAAGCACTGCAGGAATGGGCGGCCGTTTGTTTAAGCCAGATTGTCATGGCAGTCCATTGGCATCCCATGATCTCATTTTGGTGAAGCAAATGCTGTAAAGATCTTGAGCCAGCAGGAGATGCAGGAAGGCAGCGGCTTCAGAACCAAAGACGGGTGAATGATCTGTGTGTCTTATTTTTATTCCTTTACTTGACCTGTATTCTCTATCCCTACAGAGAGCAGATAAAGAGAGTGAAGGACTCTGAGGATGTACCGATGGTCCTAGTCGGCAATAAATGTGACTTACCTTCTAGAACAGTAGACACCAAACAAGCTCAGGACCTAGCGAGAAGTTACGGCATACCTTTTATTGAGACCTCCGCAAAAACCAGACAGGTAACAAGTGGCGCTGACAGGTGGCTTTTATGTACTAGGTGTGGGTCTCCACATAAAGACTGACATTTTATGGAGCATCAGCCTGCAGCACGGCCTGTGTGAAAGTAATGGTAGATGAAGCGCTTCTTCAGTCTCGCGTAAATAATGATCTAGCTTTACGGAGGAGCTGTATACAAAAAATGCTAATTCAGCAATATGGCATCATTTCTTTTATACATTGGAGCTACATTATAATATAGTTTTACTTCACCATTTTTAAGATCTCTGCTTATTGTCAGTGAATGGGAACATTCTTATTCATCCCAGAGTCTGTTACGGGGTGTAAAATCCATTGCGGAAAACTGCCATTTCTGCCACCAATTGACTTCAATTGAAAAAGCCCCATGTAAACCTAGTAGTGCAGGGTTTCCCCCCCCCCCCCCCTGTCACAAATTTATAAGTCTACTTCAGAAGTGGCTTGTTGCTGCTTAGAAGTGGATTCAGAATTCTTGTTTTTTTGGCATTGAAGTCAGTTGGAAAACGGAAGAAACCCCTAGCAGTTTTAAAAGCGGTTCTG
This sequence comes from Bufo gargarizans, assembly GCF_014858855.1. Classification (NCBI taxonomy): domain Eukaryota; kingdom Metazoa; phylum Chordata; class Amphibia; order Anura; family Bufonidae; genus Bufo; species Bufo gargarizans. Next base: position 515,682,764 of record NC_058081.1, on the reverse strand, counting down.
AATTTTCTCACGCATGGGCTGGATTAGAAAATTTGACAACCTGTTCTAAAAACTCTTCTGAAACGCTTAAAGGGCTTCTGTCACCCCACTAAAGTGTTTTTTTTTTTTTTATATTGCGATATATGACAATATAATTGTGTTACTTAATTTGATCCAGCAGTTTCTGCAAAAAACTAAGTTTTATAATATGTAAATTCGGTCTCTACCAGCAAGTAGGGCGGCTACTTGCTGGTAGCTGCTGCAGAAATCCGTCCCCTCGTCGTGTTGATTGACATGGCCTGCCGGGATCTCCTCCTCCGGCCAGCCCTGTCGGCATTTCAAAAATCACACTCCTGTGTTGATTCGGTGCAGGCGCTCTGAGATGAGGAGGCTTGTCTCCTCAGTGCGCCTGCGCCGATGACCTCACCGAAATAGAAGACGTCATCGGCGCAGGCGCACTGAGGGAGTGCTGAGGAGACGAGCCTCCTCATCTCAGAGCGCCTGCGCCGAATCAACACAGGCGCGCGATTTTTGAAATGCCGACAGGGCTGGCCGGAGGAGGAGATCCCGGCTGGCCCTGTCAATCAACACGACGAGGGGCGGATTTCTGCAGCAGCTACCAGCAAGTAGCCGCCCTACTTGCTGGTAGAGACCGAATTTACATATTATAAAACTTCGTTTTTTGCAGAAACTGCTGGATCAAAGTAAGTAACACAATTATATTGTCATATATCGCAATATAACTAATTTCACTAGCCCCAAAAAAAAATCGCTTTAGTGGGGTGACAGAAGCCCTTTAAAAAAAAAAAAAAAAATCCTTCAAAACAGCCGCCAAAAACTACCTGTTTTCAGCTAGACATCTGCTGCAGACTTTGCTGTGTGAACATATCCATAATGTACAGATAAAATTGTCACACAAAGATGTTCTACTGATCTTTTATCCCACTGGATAATCCACAAATGTTAAGCAAAGATCTTGAAAATGGTGAGGAATCGAAGCAGTCTAGAAGAAAGTTGTAGAATTTAATAGATTTGTGGAGCTGCTCCTCCACTAATGTAGACCTACACTGCAGAATGTTCCTGTGACGACATGCCGTGTCTTCCATAGATGGAGCTGTTCTCTTGTAGTGGTTCCCTCCTCGGGCTGATAGAAGGCCCTTCATGTGATGTTATGTTGTGCAGTGACCTAGACCATACTCGTGCAGGCTCCTGATCTGTGTCTGCACATATCAAGTTTGAGGACTCTGCATTCAGGATCAGAATGCTACTGATGTTCAGAAGATCCTTGAACCTGACAATCCCCTCTAGGACGGATGTGACGGCAGCTGTGTACCTTTGCACTTGTAGGGGGTCGTTTATTAAGACTGGCCTTTTAGACACTGGTCTTCCCCCTATAGCTAGCAGTGGATCCGCACAGGTTATGTTGAGGTGCAGGCCTCTATATAACTGAGGTGGTTCCACCACCTCTTGTAAATATAAGACAGCTTCTTAGCTGTTTTATATTTAGACCATTTTCTATGCCTAAACCAGGAGTCCAGTATCTCCTCTGTAAGCTATCCTGAGCTCTGCAGCCAGATGGAGGGTTAGCGCACCGGTGCTTGTAGCATCCTCACTCTATGGCAGGTAACGAATGTGCCGAAGCTTGCACTCATTCATTCATTCAGTCCTTATATATTATATAGAGGGATGTGCGTTCCTCTGGACTGAAAGGGGCAGCACCCGCACAGCACTGAAATAAAGAGGAACATCACATGCTTCCCTGAGAAGGTAGCCTGGTAACCCATGGTCAGACATGTGCCACCACATGTGATGCTGCATGGGAATTCAACACTTGCTGGCAGGGTTCCCATTAGTTTAGTTTCAACAGTCAAAGAAAAGGGGGATTGGTCAAAGCAAAAATCCCTTTTTACATTTTATTTGCCGTGGAATGACTCGTTTGGTGCATCGAATGGCTGTGTGATACTTTCAGTCTGTGATTTTTGTTTCCTTCATTATATAAAGCTCAATCTACAACTAAATATCCAATCCTGTCAATCAGTAATAGTGCTGAAATTCTATGCTCCATAATTTGTGATCTGGCTGAAATGAACTCAACACAATTCATACTGTGCTAGAGTTAAAGGGGAATCCACACCATTGTAGGTTGGCTGCTGTGGCCCTCAAAGAAGGTTCCTTACCAGCCTGCACAGAAACTCAAGTCTTGGACTCTGTGGTGCGCTCCCTTGTTTCTTGCACCATATATCACAGTGGGTTTTTAGGTGGACTTCCCCCTTTAAGGATGCCACAGCTAAGCTGTGTTCTGTCTCCCGAATTGTGACTTGTCAGTGGAAATATTTAAGGAGAAAACTCAATGAATCCTGGCTGTTGAGCTGATTACTTTGAGACGTCTTGACTATATTCTAATCAATATATAAATGTGGTTTTGCCTTAATTTTCGAATAATCATTGTATTGTGGCCACATGTAGGCTTGCCCCATTCTTATCCTCTCCTCTACCACAACTGGGTGGGCACTGACCAATGTATGAAGGTTCCCAATCATTAAGGGGCTGGCTTTTCACTGCTGGAGCTTTCAGCCTTGGGGCAGTGTGATAGAAGGGTCTGCACATATGCATCACTGATCGGTCCATGCGAGTGATTTGCTTTGGTTGAAAGACCCCAGTAGTGATGCCCCTCCGATAAGTGCATGTTGTAAATTGCATGGGGCGATCTGATCACTGCTCTTGGTGTTGGTCTCCTTCTCTGCTTTCTCTCTGCATTGATAAAACACTCTGCTTCCTTAATGAATATGGAATAATCAAACAAAATAATCAAAAAAAATCCCTGATGGCTCCAAACTGCTCATGTCCTGATATTGAAGGCGGCCATGTTTATGTGCCTGAGCTAATGGTGAACCTCCTGATTGTCATCATTGTATATCCAAAAGTTCTGTAGCCTTCCACTATCCTCTTTTTTTATTTTTTTATTTCCTAGTTCATCACCATTTTCAAGAACTCTGCTTGATGTCAGTGAATGGAAACATACAATTGAGGGTTTACTGCAATATATCAGTGTAGACTGTGTACAATTTTTGTGCTGCTGCTGTGTTCAGTGGCTCTCAGTGTGTTCACATCACGTTTTTTTTGTGTTTTTTTTTTTTCCCCCAATCTCCTTTTAATGTATATGTTAAAGGGAACCCGTCATCAACTTTATGCGGTGTGTCACTCATGAGTTAAGTGGTTGCCAAGAACCAGTATCATAATCATTGCAGCCCAGGCCTTGAGAAGAGTCAAATTTACCTGAGAAGAGTCCTGGTTATACATAATCTTCTGCTCTCCTCGCCCACCTGCCGATGATTGGCAGTTCTCTCCTAGAGGGGGGGGAAAAACTAGGTAGAAGACGGTCAGTCATCAGCAGGTGGGCGGGAAGTCATGAATAACCAGGACTCTTCTCAGGTGGACATCACTCTTTTCCAGGCCCAGTCTGCAAGGATTGTGATGTTGGTTCTTGACAACCACTTACTCTTAAATGACTGACTGCTGAAATAAACTCACCTTTCTCTACTTTTATTCTGCTGTTGGTATGGACAGCATAAAGGTGACAGGTTCACTTTAAACAGATGATTTAGGCTACTTTCACACTAGCGTTCGGGCGGATCCGTTCTGAACGGATCCGCCCATAATAATGCAGACGGAGGCTCCGTTCAGAACGGATCCGTCTGCATTATATTAGCTAAAAAAAGCTAAGTGTGAAAATAGCCTGGGACGGATCCGTCCAGACTTTCAATGTAAAGTCAATGGGGGACGGATCCGCTTGAAGATTGAGCCACATTGTGGCATCTTCAAACGGATCCGTCCCCATTGACTTACATTGTAAGTCTGGACGGATCCGCACGCCTCCGCACGGCCAGGCGGACACCCGAACGCTGCAAGCAGCGTTCAGCTGTCCGCCTGTCCGTGCGGAGGCGAGCGGAGCGGAGGCTGAACGCCGCCAGACTGATGCAGTCTGAGCGGATCCGCCTCCATTCAGACTGCATCAGGGCTGGACGGCTGCGTTCGGGTCCGCTCGTGAGCTCCTTCAAACGGAGCTCACGAACGGAAACCCGAACGCTAGTGTGAAAGCAGCCTTAGACTGATAGGTTTTTGTTTGTTTTTTTTGTAACCTTTATGTCAAACGTGATGTGAACCCTCCCTTACCTGCACTGATCTAGTGTAACAAACCTATCCTCTGTATGAGCCTGACTAGGCCATGAGGGGCTTTCAGCGTTGCTGAATGGAAACCTTCATGTGCAGACATCATGCTGCAATCTTGAATATGGAGTTGCAGAACTTTCCGTTATGAAGGTTTATCTTCTGGAGGCTGGAGCGCCCCTCAGCACCCATTACGAGTTGTAAGATGGTTACTTTAGATCTAGTCAGAAACCTATCCATGTTTTACTGAAGTCCTTCATATAATGCCATTACAGATGCTAACCTGTGTCCTAAAGATCTGCAAATCAAGCAGTTTTTTGCACACTTGGTTAAGATAATTTGGCATAGACTGTTCCCTTAAAGTTGTTTTCCAGGCTCCTGATATTGATGACCTATCCTCAGGACAGACCACTAATATCCAGTCGGTGAGGGTGTGATACCCTGCACCCCATGATCAGCTGTTCCCTGTTGCTGGAATTAGTGCTGTGAATGGAACAGGAAGCCCAGCCCCTTTCAAAATCTAGTGGTCATGCTGGGTTACTGCACCTGGACTGCCCGCTGAAGTGAATGGAAACTGAGCTGCAGTAGCCTGGCATGGTCACTACACTTGGAGCGGCGCTGTGCTTCCTGTTCGATTCACAGTGCCAGATGCTGCAGTGAACAGCTGATTGTGGGGATGCGGGGTGTCCAGTCCTCTCCAATCTGACATTGGAGCTTTTTCCTCAGGCTAGATCTCCAGTCACATGTCCGCAATTGTGCGGACCCATTTATTCTCTATGGGGATGGAATGGATGCAGAGAGCACACTGTGCTCTCCGCATCCACGGCCTTCCGATCCGCAGCTCTGCAAATAAATAGAGCATGTCCGCAATTGCGGACAAGAATAGGTAGTTCTATGGGGGTGCCGGCGGACCTGCAATGCACTATGGATGTCTGAATGGAGCCTAAGGGCTCATTCACACGGCTGTTTTTTTGCGTTCCGTATACGAAACCATTCATTTTAATGGTTCCGCAAATAAAACTCCGTATGCATTTCTTTTCCGTTCAAAGATAGAACATGTCCTATTGCCCGCAAATCATGTTCCGTGGCTCCATTCAAGTAAATGGGTCCGCAAAAAAACAGAACAAATACGGAATGTACTCCGTACATCTTCTGTATCCGTTCCATTTTTGCGGAGCCATCTATCGAAAGTTTTATGCCCAGCCCAATTTTTTTTTTTCTATGTAATTACTGTATATGCCATATAGAACTGGAAACGCTACTGAAACAAAAAACGGAAAAACCGATCCGTTAAAGGCCCACAAAACACTGAAAAAGCCATACGGGCGTTTGAACAAGCCCGAAGCCATCAATATCAGGAGCCTGGAAACCACACACTGGCCCAACTTTCCCAGATAGTTATTATCTTTAATAGGAAATAATACACTTGCTACATGCAGCTTTTATGAAGGGGAGACCCCTGATTTAGAGCCCCCCCTAGTGGACATTTTATCCCTATAATAGTGTTTTAAAAGGAGTTGTGTTTTACAATGCAGAGAGTGGAGGATGCTTTTTATACATTGGTGCGAGAAATCCGACAATACAGATTGAAAAAGATGAGCAAAGAAGAAAAGACGCCTGGCTGTGTGAAAATAAAAAAATGCCTTGTAATGTGACTGGGTAAGTTCATATCAGGGGGCTGCGAGCCCCCCCAAAAAATAATGCATCTGTGTGCAGGGTCATTGGGGTGGTCTGTGAACGAAGTGATCCCCTCTGGGTGACAGGATGCAAAGAACCCATCTACACTCGGGTGCCCCAAACCTTTTGACTCCAGAGATGCTGGGAGACACCAGGCATGGAGGTGCAGGTCCCAGTCTCCAGTTACTTTCTTGCTAATCAATGGATTTAGCTGCTATTTACTGGATTAAAGGAATCTTGCTGTATGACCTTGTGGGAGCGGTGACTGGTGCAAGAGTCTCAATCTTCTATCCTTTCACGATCTATGGCACCTGCATTTGGGGAGCCCCATACAGGGGCACTGGTTGGTTGGGGAGGGTGCAGTTATCTTCTGCCTTGTATGATATTTTTGGTAATGAGACTTTTTGTCTTTATCCAGGGTGTTGATGATGCTTTCTACACATTAGTACGAGAAATCCGAAAGCACAAAGAGAAGATGAGCAAGGAAGGCAAAAAGAAGAAAAAATCGAAGTCCAAGTGTCTCATCCTGTGATTGGGATTCATCCTGGAACGTAACCCCTCTCGTCTCCGCCCCATCTTGTACATTATACACTAAATTATTAGCATTTTGGTCTCTCTTCTATGGGAACCCTGGCTCCTGCTTCCAGCCCTCCATCCCTCTGCCGGTTGTGCCAGTATTGTGTCCATACGGAAGCACCAGGTGAAAGCTGGAGCCTTGGCTTGTGTGCATGCAGCATCTGGTGTTCTGCTCGTCCTCCAGCTTTACCCCCAAAAACCCAGGAATGGACAGAATAAAGACATTGTAAGAAGTGATGCAGAGGCCATGGCTGCCTGCATCCACTGCTGAGCAAGGTTCCTGCAGGGTTTCTTGTTTTTAATGTATGCCACCACTCGAGCTGCATTGGTGACTTTTTATGACTCTACTAAAAGCAACCCCATACCTACAATGTGACACACTGGTGCTAATGGCGATGATTGGAGCTGTGTGATTTTATGCATGATGTGTTGATGCTTTACTCCCCTTCATGGGGGTTTTAAATCTTCAAATGAATGCTGCTCCCCTTTCACCAAGGTTTTTTCCTGGTCGGGACTCCCCTACCAGGCTGGAGAACAATCTCTTCCTGTTTTTAATTCTACAAACTCTGAAACTCATTTTATAGAATCAATACATCCTATATTGTACTCCAGAGCTGCACTCCCTATGGTTTGTTTTAGAAAAGAGTCAGGGGGCATAAGATGATACTTCCCAGAGCGCAAATCACCAGCATAGGTTCTGTGTAGACACTGAACAAGCAAGGAATGTGGAGGCCTTCAAGCTCAGAAGCTGGAGCATTGGGAGTATGTCTCTGGGATATGCTACAGGATGAATGTACTGGCTGATGTAGCACTCCTCATCTTCAAACTAAACAAGGGAAGGGGGGGGTTCTAATTTTTTTAAAATGTATAAATACCCTGTCTGGCCATATGAGAAGGCTCTCCCAGTCTCGCAGAACCCGTTTAAGGCTGTGTTCACATCTTTGGCAGAGAAAACCCTGCTGGAGTTTACTGGATCCAGCATTGCGGAATTCACTGGTTCACCACTGGATGGTGTCTGTCAGCTTTCCGGCATAAATGGCAGGTTTTGGCAGGACATGTACCACTGCGTGAAGTTTTTAATTGGGGGGGGCCCCCCCCCCCCCCCCCCAAACCTGGTTGGCATTTATGCTGGATCATCTCTGACGGAGATGTGATAGCAGCCTCTGTAAACAATGGCTAGAACCCAATAACTGACTTTTACAATGGCTTTAGTGATGTGAGATCACACTGTGACCAGATGTCAGTCAAGTGCTCTATACACTGACTCCACCAGCAGAATAGTGAGTACAGCTCTGGCGTATAATACAGGATGTAACTCAGGATAAGTAATGTATGTACACAGTGACTCCCAGCAGAATAGTGAGTGCAGCTCTGGAGTATAATGCAGGATGTAACTCAGGAACAGTACAGGATAAGTAATGTATGTATACAGTGAGTCCACCAGCAGAATAGTGAGTGCAGCTCTGGAGTGTAATACAGGATGTAATTTAGCATCAGTACAGGATAAAAAGACTGTAGTGACTTTTATGTAGATTTATCTTATATTTTGACATTGTATTCAAAGTTAATATAGGGCTGCAAGATGTGGGGAGAGAAATCAAGCTTATGTACATTCCTGACTAGTTAGGGACAGTTCATGGTATATTTTGAAGTATAGACTTATTTTAGTGAAGCTAATTGGAGAGGGGGCGGTCATGGTAGTATATATGGATTGACCCCGGTGCTTCTTTTGAAGGTGGGGCTCAGCCTGTCAATCAAGTCTTCCATTTTCTGAGTTTTGTGAAAACGTTCTTAGCCGTTTATGTAGCTCCCTCCCCAGTTGTAGGAATGTTTCCCAAAAGAACTACTACACTCAGCGAGTGCATGTGCTCCATGCTACATTATAACTGGCGTGGGTAACATATCTAGTTAAAAGTGATCTATGTATCTTCAGTTGTGGTAGAACTACACTTCCCATCATCCAATGTCTTGGAGGCTGGGAATAGATATTCAAAGGTAAATGACTAGTGCATTGCAGATATATTAGTCCTTCTGTCACCCTGGGCTGTTTGTGTCTACCTACCCCCCACCCCTTTCTTTATGTGCCATTATAAGCTATTATTGAGGTTGGTGCGGTTAATGCACAGGCCCTTACAGTGTGTGTGGCCTAGATCCGATGTCTGACCTGTGCGCTGCAGGGGCCTGGGCCTTGTACCTGTTGTCCTTTCATGCATGTAGGAGCTGAGTAGCATTCAAACTTTCTAATATACATTGCGTTAGATTTGGGTTCCCTGATTTTTGTGGAAGGGGGTGGAAAGATAGATTACATACCGAGCAGAGAGTACATGTAATATGTACCAGCCCTTCCTCCTTATCCATGGATCCACTCGTGGGAGGGCTAGTCTTTAAGTGCATCCAAGTTGGGGCACAACATTTCAAGAAGGCACCACAGCCCTGCCAGATTGCCTGCCTGCCTTGTAGGGGGGGCTATACAGGCATTGGCTTGTTAGGTCTGAGATGGTAGGACTCCTGAACTGCAGCTGGGAGTCTGCGCTTACCTCACTTTATTGCAATGGGTACAACTGCCTGAGAGCTTCTTCTTGGGCCTTCTGCACATGACCATGTCCATTTTGTGGATCTACATAATACGGATGCGGTCTGTCTCATAATACGGAAGCAGGCACTGTTATATAAAAAAAAAATGTTTCTTGCCTGCAAATGGCTAAGAATAGGATAGGTTCTATCAATTGTGGCACGGATGCAGACCGATGACATCATTTATTTTTTGCAGACTCCTAAATGAATGGGTGCATATGCAATTTGCAAAAATGCCGATCAGACGAAAAATACAAATGCGGTTGTGTGCATGAGGCCTTAAAATACATTTGCAGCTGCCTTCAGTGCATTAGGCCTTGGAGTCAGTTGATCTTTACTTGCCTGTTGGCTCTCTATTTGCTTTGCTACATTAGGACACCGCTATGATCAGTGACTCCAGCCTAGCCATGTCACTTAGAGCTCACAAAGGTAAAAGGTATAGTATTTTATTAATCACAAAATATAAAAGACAAATGTTGCATTAAAAGGAAAGGTAGCGGAGAGAAACGCACCATCCTGGCAGTACACGGACGAAATATAGGAGTATATTACAAAGTCTTATAAAGAAAATGTATGCGGGTATGTCCCATATATAATGCAGCAATGGGAAATGTCAGATACCCATAGCAATCGGCATTGGTTAAATGGGAAATAGAATAAAAGTAGTACCAGGGAGCGAAATCGCATACATCCCCTTACATGGAGAACCTAGGAACTGCTCCAAAATACTGTGCACAAACCAGGATGGCGCTACCCCGATGCGCGTTTCGGCGTGTCTTTGTCTGCACAGTATTTTGGGTGAGTTCCATGCAGCAGTTCCTAGGTTCTCCATGTAAGGGAATGTATGTGATTTCGCTCCCTGGTACTATGATACTCTGCTACCTTTCCTTCTAATGTGACATTTGTCTTTTCTATTTTGTGATTTAATAAAATACTATACCTTTTTACCTGTACTTTGTGAGCTCCATTCTTTTTTTTTTTTTTTTTTTTTTTTTTTTTTTTTTTTTTTTTTTTGGTCTTGTTCTCTGCCTAGGAGCTTGTACTAGGATTTTTGTAGCTGGCCCCCCAATTTAGCCACAATACTTATTGGTGTACCACTGGTGAAGTCTTGGCATGTGGGCCACTTTTGGTCTTTTTTTCAGTCTTCTCTCGGAGCGTGAGGTAGACTTCTGCTGCTGCACTGTTCTGTCTCCATGCTTTGTGCTGCAGTACTGCGCAGCAATCGCATTTGCTGCTGTGTGCAGACGCTCTGCAGGCAGTCACTACATGGAGAGCCAGCTGATTTACATTAGAGCAAGGACATTTTCAAACTAAAAGGAACTAAATCGGCAGTGAAATAAAATGTCTTCCTGTCTAGTCGGAGGAGCCTCAAGCAAGGTGGATGGGATCTAGTATAAAGATTCATCTAACTATATGGCAATTTTGGCTGACACTTGTTCCGCGAGCAAGAATCGCTGTGTAGCCATAGAAATGAATGAGGTGGTGGAAGCTCGTTAGTCACTATACGACCCCATTCATTTCTATTGCTGCACTGTTCCACATCGATCCTTGGTTGCAGGACGTGTCGGGGCCAAGATTTCCGTATAGCCATAGCCTTAGGGCTCATGCACACAACCGTTGTTGTTTTGCGTTCTGTTTTTCACCGATTCGTTCCGTATCTGAGGTGTTCTTTTTTTTTTCCCCCCTCTGATTTAAGTCCTCTTCCGTACTGTTATTCCACAAAACATATCTGTATGCAATCCGTTTTTTGTGGATTGGAAACGGTAACTTATTAATCACCAAACACATGAGCAAAATAGGCTGGACATAGCATTTCTACAGTATAGATCTGCAAAATACAGATGACATATGGATGTGTTCTGTGTGCGTTCCGTATTTTTTGCTGACCCATTGACTTAAATGGGCCCTCGGACCATGATTTCAGGACAATAATAGGACATGCACTCCTTTTTTGCGAAACAGAATGCACAGCAAGTACCTTCCGTTGGTTTTTGCGGACCCATTAAAGTGGCTCTGCATATGGCCCGCAAAAAAAAAAGTCAGCGGAAAGAGAATAAGTTTGTGTGCATGAGCCCTTACCCTTTTTAAATGCTCCTTATCAGCCTGATTCGTGTAAAAAATAAAAAGTCTCACCTGTTCATATTGACAGCTGCAGGAGTCATGTGGGGGGGCCCTTCTAGATTTGTGGAGGGAAGGGGGGTTAATTGCCGATCGGTTGTGTAGGAATAATTTGTGTTTATTAACCAAGCGTCCCATCAATTCACTAATTATGATGAAATGACCATGGACTAATTAATAAATTCTCTCCGCCCAGCTCTGGGGGAAGCCGCTCTGCCGTTGTTTTTGGCATCATCCAGCTACAACTAATGTGAAGACTCTCGCGATCTGTCGAGACTAATGAAATGACTGGTGGCGGGTGATACATTGTAGAGTGACTGTAATTGACATCTTGTATTCTGCTCCCCTCCCCCGCTCTGCGCTTTGCTGTGTCTCGCACTCCTCCCTCCAGCGTGAAAGGAGATAACCGAACTCTGTTTACTTGGAATGTATTTGAACTATTTTTGTATAGAACGTGCACATTTTGTACATTTGTGCTTTTTATTATAAATTTTACTTTTTTTTTTTTTTTTTTGTTGTTTGTCTTCATATGTTGTAGTGGCCACGTGTCGACACAATGAACTACAACCTTACAATGACCACTGTTTCTAAACTGCATTTGTAGGATTTTATAGGAGTTTGTTCTGTGGGATGTCGTCATTTTATTTTGTCATTAACTGTAACGCTCCTATTTATTGTAATGTAATAAACGACTTCTGGTGACTATTATAATGTGCGTTAATCCCTGGGAGGCGGCCGTCAAGTTTGTTTCTCCTCCTCGTTCTGCTGTGCTCCACATTTACTTTAGTTCTAGGGATGACTCCACTTTTTACTGTAGTAAAGGGTCATTCTCATCTCATGCCTTACCTATTGGGAGAATGGAAGTACAGTGATTCTGTTCACTGATCTAATGTGTCCGCTATGTCCAGTGTGTGGAGAGGTGGAAACTCTTTGACATCTAGAAGACCATAAGTATACAACAGACGTGTTCTGACCAGACTGTGGGTTTTTGTGGACCCAAACTCTGTCTCAGTGTGATCGGTGATGCTGTGAGCTCCAGTCAGTAAACCTGTGGTTGGGCCTGGGCTACCAGTCTGTTATCTGGATGCATAAATGAAGCCATAATGCCTAAGGGCTCATGTGCACGAATGTGTGCTGTGCATTGAGGACTGCAAACTGTGGTCCCCAAGACACAGTCCGTGAGGCCGGCGCTGAGGGATGCAGACCCCTTCAACTTGAAAGGGTCTGCGATCCATCTGCACTGAAAAAAAAAAATGGAGCATGTTCTATTTTTGCTTACGCCCATGACGGCACCCTTGAGAGACCGCCTCCATCCAGGACAGGAAATGGGAACTTTCGTGGAGCGCATTTAAGGAGGGGCCCTGCCCCTATACCACCAGTTCCCGTTTCCTGTCCTATGGATAAGACTATATTTTGTGGAGAGCAAGAGTTAGGCTGCAGGAGCCCCTGAAGACACTCTTGATAGGGGTTACCTGGTGCGGCGCAAGTCTCCACTAGGAGCCGCTTGCAAAGACTGGGGTCCTCCTGGGTCCTGGATACATCATCAGGCTGATTGTTCCTGGGCAGTCCAAGCATTACCATGAGGTGATGCTGACACACCAGATCTTCCTGGCGGTGTTCAGGAAGTCTGGGGCCTTTCCCTGCCTGGGCAACTTACAGAGGTGGGGGAGAGTTTTGTTCCGCATGTCCTGTGCGCGAACCAGAAGTTGCGTGGTGCAACTTCCGGTATTTGGAACGCACGTGATGAGCGTTCCGGAAGTGGGGGAGGGACTTCTCTGACTGAGGCTGCATGGGAGCATCGGCAGGGACCTGACCTAGGGTATTTAAAACCCTTCAGCGCGCAGTCACAAGGAGCCCAGCCAGCCTACAAGCATCGTTTGGATCTCTTATGGAAGACGCTCTATCCCCTGCTATAATGGAGGATGAGAGGAGTTGGCGTGCCGACATCCAAGAGGGTCATGATGCCAGACCGGTACTCTGGTGGGGTAAGGGCGTCAATCCCCCAATTTTATTTTCCTCTGTCAGGTTCTAATAGGGCTTGTTCTCTTTTTTTTTTTTTTTTTTTTTGAGTGTCAGAGGGCCCTAGGAAAGCTACCACAAAGACCAGAGGGAAAGAGTGTGCTGTATGTAAGAAAAAGCTCGCCCCTTCCTGGTCGAAGTTATTATGTCAGCATTGTGTGGATAAGGTGGTAGAAGAGGAATCCCCATCTCTGCTTCAGGGTATTAAGGATATTGTTAAATCTGAAGTTTCTGATTCATTGAAAATGTTTAAAAAGTGCCTCCCTTCCCCAGCCTCAGGCAAACAGTCACTCTACCATGGTATCTGATTCAGATGAGAACGAGCAAGGAGAAATCCTAGAAGTTTTTAAACTCGTCTTCGGATGAAGAAACCACTGGTAGACCTTTATTTTCCCCTGAGGATACGGAATCTCTGCTGACTACTATTAGAGCCACTATGAAAGTGGATGATTCTAGAGAACAAGTCTGTCCAAGATATAATGTTTGGTGATCTGAGGCACAAAAGATCAAGTGTTTCCATTAAATGAAAACATACACATTTTAATTCAGAAAGAAAGGAAAAAACCTGACAATTTTTTTAGTCCCAAAAATGTGAAAAGAAAATACCCCTTTGAGGCTGAGTCCTCCTGCTGGGATAGGGCTCCTAAATTGGATGCCCCTATCTCTAAGATCTCTAAATATAATCTTTGCCATTTGAAGATCTTGGCACCTTTCAAAGATCCTATGGATAGACTAGCAGAAATTTACCTTAAAAAGTATGGGAGGCCTCTACACAGGCATTTAAACCGAATATTGCCACTACTTCTACTGCCAGATCGTTAGTTTTGCTCCATTCAAGTGAATGGAGCTTAGCCACACCCAGGCCAGTGATACTAGTCGTGACGTCACTGGGCCAGCAGTAAACAGTGAGAAGGCCGACTGCTGGAGCGTCGCTGCCTTCTCAAACAGCTGATCGGCGGTGGTGTCGGACCCCTGCCGGTCAGATGCTGATAATCTATCCCGAGGATAGATCATCAGTTAAAACTGTAGAACCCCTTTTAAAGTTTATGGCTACAAGAATCTGAGTCCCATATCCAGAATAAAACCTCCAGAGACCAATTACTAGCAGTGTTCCCCACCATCCTTAAAGCAGTAGACTTCATCTCGGATGCATTAAAATTAAATGCAAGGTCAGCTGCTCTATCTAATTCTGCCAGGAGAGCTATTTGCCTCTGATAACAAAAAAGGGGTTTCCTGTTTCCAGACCTCCCAAAAGACAACAGCTTTTTCGTAGAAATATATATTTAAAAAAAATAGAGACAAAAGACTGAATTTTCGACAAGAAAACAGAAATGGGAAGGATAAAGGATTCCTCTTTAATTCTCAGTCCACTTCAGGGTCCAGTGGGGGGGGAAGACTCTCTCTCTCTTTTCTCAGGCTTGGGAAAAAATCAGATCAAGTCTGTGGATTCTTGGTATTATAAAAGACTGGTTTCATCTACAGTTTTTCTCCCCCACTGGAAAGATTAAAGATTACAAATCTTATGCAAAATTCAACAAGAAACCTAGCACTAAAACGAGAAGTTTTTTCCCTTCTAGAGAAAAAGGTTATAGTACCTGTTTTGGACTCAATGAAAGGGAGGGGGTTTTATTTGTCCTTTTGTCTTGTACCCAAACCAGAAGGAGCATTCAGACTTATTATAATTCTGAGGGATTTACAGTGCTGCCCATAATTATTCATACCCCTGGCAAATTTTGACTTAGTTACTTTTATTCAACCAGCAAGTAATATTTTGACCTTTTTGCAAAAGCTTATCTGGACAGAGGGGACAAAGAAGACTACTTCTGGTCTTCTGTGTTTTGGTCAGATGAAACACAAAAATTGAATTGTTTGGTCACAATGATGTTTCCTTCATTTGGCGTAAAAAAGGAGAAGCCTTCAACCCAAAGAACACCATCCCCACTGTCAAACATGGTGGTGGGAACCTAATCCTTTGGGGTGTTTTTCAGCCAATGGACCAGAGAACCTAATCACAGTAAACGGCACCATGAAAAAAGAGCAATACATGAGGCTTCTCAACGACATCAGGCACTCTGCAGAGAAACTTGGCCTTGGGCACCAGTGGACATTTCAGCATGACAATGACCCAAAACACACAGCAAAAGTGGTGAAGGAATGGTTAGCAGACAAAAACATTAACATTTTGGAGTAGCCCAGCCAGAGTCCAGACTTGAATCCAATTGAGAATCTGTGGAGAGAGCTAAGAATCAGGATGATGGCAAGAAGACCCTCCAACCTGAAAGATTTGGAGCTCATTGCTAAAGATGAATGGGCAGAAATACCTGTGGAGACATGCAAAAAGCTGGTCTGCAACTATAGGAAGCGTTTGATTGCTGTAATAGTTAATGAAGGCTTTTCTATTGATTATTGAAAGGGGTATGAATAATTTTGGACTGGACACTTTTTGCCCAAATGTAAATAAAAGCTGAGAAATGTTTTTTTTTCCCCACAATAATGCATCTATAGAACATCTATTCAAAGACCACCATAGATATAAAAGATGCCTATTACCACATCCCAATTCATGCAGATTTCCCAAAATATCTGAGTGGCAGTTTCCATGGAAGGCCAAGTCCATCATCTACTTCCGTTTGGAATATCTCAGACCCCCAGACTCTTTACAAAGGTAATGGCCCACATAATGGAAAGAGACATTTTGGTTATTCCTTATTTGGACGATCTTCTAGTGGTGGCAGAATCAGAAAACCTTTTAACCTCTCATCTCCAAGAAGTATTGCAAATTTTGACAAAACTAGGGCGGCAGATAAACTGGGGAAAGTCAAAACTGACCTGTTCCCAAAGTTGTGTATTTTTAGGACTGATTCTGGACTCAGTAAACCTTCCTGCCTCAGTAAACTTGTATCCTTCCTCAGCACAAGATATCCCGATTAAGAGAAGATGTGCAGTCCCTGGTTTCCTCAAAAGATCGAACCATCAGACAGGGAATGGCAGTATTAGGCAGAATGACCTCCGCGTTACTCGCAATCAGTTGGGCCCAGTTTTACTCGAGAACACTTCAATAGCAGATTCTAAAGGTGTGGCAGGGATCACTATCCCATTGGATGCCCCACTTCCTCTCACCCATCAAGTGATAAAATCCTTAATCTGGTGGCTGGATCCTTCAAATCTGTCTCAGGAGCTCCCTTGGGATCTACAGGAGCAGATAACCATCACCACAGACGCCAGTCCGACCAGGTAGGGAGCCTATTGTCAGTGGGGCGTTCCACAGGGGGTATGGAGCTCAAAGGAGAGTCAGGACTCCCAGAACATGAGAGCTCAGAGCAGTTTTATTTGCCTTGGAGAATTCCTACCCATAATACAAGGAAAGGGAATAAAAATCATCTCGGACAATGCCACGGTGGTATCCTACCTAAACCGTCAAGGAGGGACCTGATCAAGAAGTCTTCAACCAGATAATTCAGCTCTGGAGCCATCCTCCTTGTAGACCTATTCGCAAGCAGAGAAAACCAAAAATGCAACCTATTCTTTTCCCTAAAATCGGAAGATTCTCCGACAGGAATAGACTCCTTCCGTGGCCGAATCAGCTTCTGTATGCCTTCTCTCCCCTGAGGCTTCTTCCGAGAGTCTTACAAAAGCAGAGGCAGCAACAGGTGAGGATTATTTTGATCGCCCCCGGACAGGAAGGATCTGTTGTTTCAGGGTCTTGTCTTCCGTCCGGAAGTGAGACACCTTCATCTAACAGCCTGGTATTTGAAAAGGAAATCCTATAACGCAGAGGTCTATCTAAGGAAGTTGTATCTACCCTATTATCATGTAGGAAAAAAAAGTAACCTCTACCATTTACCTCAGAATATGGAAGACTTTCTTAAACTTCTCTAAAAACCCAGTAGATCCCTTGAGTTATCCTTCTATGTGTAAAATATTCGATAAGAACCTAAGACCCTAGCACTCTTAAGATGCAAGTTTCTACCCCTAGTGCTTTTTTTTATTTCCCTATTGCCAATCATACTTGGATTAGGAGATTCTTTAAAGCAATTAGTAGGATTAAACCTATGATCAGACCCTCAGTTCCCCCGTGGGATCTTAATCTAGTTTTGTCTAGAATGATGGAGCCTCCTTTTAAACCACTACAGGATTTGTCTATTAAAAATGTGTCGTTTGAAACCGTGTTTCTAGTGGCAATTACCTCTGCCAGGCGCGTGGGGGAGATTTCTGCCTTTTCAGCCTGTCCTCCTTATACTAAAATCTTGGACGATAGAGTGCGCATTAAACCAGATCCTTCCTTTCTACCTAAAGTGGTCTCTCTGTTTCATAGAACCCAAGACATTGTTCTTCTATCCTTGTGTCAGTCCCCAAAGAATCAGAAAGAGAATAGGCTCCATTGTCAAGACGTGAAAAGATGCCTGTCTAAATACTTGAAAGTCACTAGTCAATGGAGAAAATCCTCTAGACTTTTTGTACAATTTGGGGGTAGAAACAGAGGTCTCAAAGCTTCTTATAGAACACTATCTAGATGGATAGTGGGTGCTATTACCTTAGCCTATTCCTCAGCGGGGGAAACTCCTCCTTGGGATTTGGTGCTCAGATCCATTTCTACCTCTTGGGCAGAGAGGGCTTATGCATCTCTAGAACAAATTTGTAGGGCTGCTACCTAGAAGTCTGTCACTACAGATTAGATTTATCAATAGAGGAATCTATGGCACACCAGCGTTTCTTTTTTAAGTGATGCTTTTTTTTTGTTAAACTCGTTTTATTGAAGTTTAACATCAGGCATAAGTCAAGACAGCAAGAAGTAGTGACAGCCCACGCAGGGGAGTCCCAGACTTCACAGGCAAATGTTCAGGTACATATCACAGAGGACAACATCAGAGGCAGTGGTATTGTGCATGAGAGCAGCAGACAAACCAACGCAACACATCGCATCAATTAAATCTCCGGTACCTTGAGATAAGTCAGTCAGCAGTAGATATCATCCCCAAGGTTCCTCCGATACAGAGTGCAAGTGAGTGTGATGTAGGGAATGAGTTGAGGAGCACCACTCCCCCCATACCTTCTCAAATTTCTGCGGGCACTTCCTATGGATATAAACTACTTTTTCCATAGACATAGCCTGGTTTACCAAGCCTTTCCATTGACTAACGGTAAGGGGCCTGTCCGCCATCCACCTCAGAGCTATCGCTTTTCTGGCCAAGAACAGAGTCTCTCCCAAAAAAACTCTTTGATGATGTGTCCACAATTCCTCATCTAAAACTCCCAGAATACATATTTTAGGGCAAAGTGTTATCGGAGCGGGCACCAATGTCAACAGAATCACTACAACTCTCTCCCAAAAGGTCTGCACATAGCTACAGCTCCATATTAAATGCCAGAAGTCAGCTCCCTCCTCCTGACACCCGTGGCATCGGCTGCTAGATAATCTCCCCATTTTATACAACCTGAGGGGACAGATAACTTCTATGCAGAATAAACAGCTGAGTTAATCTATTATTTACCGACGGGGAAACCTTAGTGGGAATCAGCAGAGCTTCCTCCCACTCTTCAGCATCAAGTGTAGGAATAGTGGATTTCCATTTAGCTTCCATCTCCAACGGTTGGAGTAGCATTCTATCCCCAAGCAGCTGTGTATATAGGACAGAAATGATTCCTTTAGGACCTTGAGACCTCAACACCCCTATCAAAGGATACTTGGAGATGCTGCGGCTCATCCCCCTAAACTGCGCATCCAAAGCGTGTCTTAGCTGAAGGTATCTATAGAAGAGAGTATGAGGAATCTCAAACTTCTCCTGTAGTTGTTGCAAAGATCTAAGTACACCCCCAACATATAACTCTTCCAATGATATGATCCCCCAGCCTTTCCCAACCGTTGAACCCTCAAGGTTAGCCAAGTGTGGGAACATAGGATTGTCCCAAAGAGGAGCAGCATCAGGTAGATCTTTAAACGTGTTAAATTTGGCAGCCTTCCACACTTGGTTAGCTAGCCTATGGACAGGAAGTAGTCTCCCAGGGACTAGACTCGGGGACTCCAACACCTGCCACAGGGTAGAAATACCAAGGCACTCCCTCAGCCAATACTCCGGCCCGGGCAACTCCCCCTGCCTCACCCACGACGCAATATACTTCAGCTGACCAGCTAAGTAGTACAAGAAAAAATCCGGCAGGGCCGCTCCACCTTGAAGTTTAGACCTCTGTAGCACTCTCAGAGAGTTTCCTCCTTGCCTTGCCCCAAACAAAAGTGGTAATTAAAGAATGGAGTCTGTCAAAAAAAGCCTTGGGAATCGGGGAGCATGCATGCGACAGGAGATATAAGCCCTTAGGTAGCAGTATCATTTTAACTAAATTTAACCTCCCCATCACTGAAAGCGGCAAAGATGTCCATGTCTTAAACTTATCCATAAACAGAAGTACTATAGGGTCTATATTTCTCGCCACCGATGCATGAGGGTCCTTTGTAATTACAATGCCGAGATACTTAAATTGCTCCACTACTGGTAGGTTATGAAAACTCTCCGGCCAGTCGTGTGCCCAAAGAGGCATAATGACCGATTTCGTCCAGTTTATGTGCAAGCCCGAGTATATACCAAACTTCCCTATCACAGCAATTGCACTCGGTAGAGTCCGCTCAGGCTCATCCATAAACAGGAGGAGATCGTCGGCATACAGGCCTATCTTTTCTTCCCTATTTCCCCTGGAGATCCCCTTAAAGGACTTGTCTTGGCTGATACGTAGGGCTAAGTGTTCTATCACCACAGCAAACAACAGTGGGGAGAGGGGACACCCATGTCTGGTTCCCCTATGGAGCGTGAGTGATCCGATTGGGTGCCATTAACTAGTATGTTAGCTTTGGGTCTCTGGTACAGGATTTCAACCCCTCTAATAAACCTTGGGCCGAATCCAAATTCCCGTAGGACCTGCAGGAGGAAAGGCCATTCAACAGAGTCAAAGGCCTTAGCCGTGTCAAGAGACGCCATGGCCCACCTTCTCCCTTCCGCCAGCCCTATCTGTGCTATGACCTGCGCTCTCCTGATATTATCAGAAGTAGTCCTACCAGGTATAAATACAGCTTGGTCTGGGTGCACTATAGATGTAATCACTTTGTTCAAGCGGGAGGCAAGTAACTTAGTCAGAATCTTATAGTCTAAGTTTAGCAATGAGATTGGCCGATAAGAACCACACTAATTTGGGTCTTTGTCTGGTTTTAATATCACTACCACAGTAGCGTCGTATAGCGTTTCAGGCAGTTGATGCCGCTGAAACGAAGCTGAGTACATTTCAAGGAGTTGGGGGCCTAGAATCTCGCTATATTTAGAATAGACTTCTACAGGAATCCCATCCGGGCCCGGCGCCTTCCCAGCAGGTAGATCGTGGATGGCAAGCTGTAGTTCTAAGGCTATGTTCGCATCTAGCAAATTCCTATCCTCTGTGCTAAGTCTAGGATGAGTCACCTCACCGACATAGTCGCTCAGCTCCCCTTCAGTGTAATGCACTGCGGAGCTATACAGTGTTTGATAGAACCGCTTGAAGCCATCTAAAATGTCACCTACGGATTCCACCAGTTGTCCATCTGGGTTCAGTATACGCAACCCTGGGGACGACGACATTTGATTGGTTCTAGCAATATGAGCTAAAAGCTTACCCGCCCTATCTCCAGATTCAAACGACTGCTGCCTCATAAAGAATATCCTGCGCTCACTTTTTTCTTTAAGACGCAGCATGTAGGACCTGCCCCTAACCATCCATTCCATTCTATTCGCTTCCGTGGGGTCAGCACAGAAAGCAGCCTCAGCTTCCCTACATTTAGTGTGCAGATCCAGTTCCTGTCTAGCCGTATCCTTCTTTACATAAGATATTGAGGACTTTAAACAACTCCTCAGATAGGCTTTCAGGGTGTCCCATAATAATAAGCTCTCCGTCTCATCTCCTTGCATTTCCAGAAAAACCCGCAACTGGTCAGGGATTCTATCGTTCTGGGTCAGGAGAGAAAGCCAAAAAGGATGGATTCTCATTTTCCCCCCCTAGAGGCGTTAAGTGATGCTTTTAATATATAATGTGCAATTACATAATTCTGTATTCATTCTTTATCCAGACTTTGTAATATTATAGAGGGCCATATGATTAGTCCCAACGTTTCGGTCGACAACCGACCTTTGTCAAGGGGTCTGTGGCCTCATGTAATGAATATTCTTGGCTGGATGCAGACGCTGTTTCAAGCTTGCTATTTCCTGCAGGATGTAGCTCCCCTAAGCTATTACTATTCTAGTCGTCTCTCAAGGGTGCTGTCATGGGTGTAAGGGAAATTAAGAGTTTGTGTTAGATGTATTCTAAGACAAGTTTTTGCAATTAACTGGTGGTATAGGGGCAGGGCCCCTCCTTAAGAGCTCTCCACGAAAGTTCCCGTTTCCGGTCTTGGATGGAGGCGGCCTCTCATGGGTGCTGTCATGGGCTCATGGAAAAGTGATTACCAGTAAGTGTAATCTTAAATTTCTTGTGATGCGGAGGCACAGACTGAAATGCCACAAAAGTGCTCTGTAGTGCTTCCGTGGCCTTCTTCTCTGTATCTTCCAGATTGCAGACCCCTTCAAGTGATTCGGCAGGCACACATTCATGTGCATGCGTTCTAATAGGTAAGGAAAGAGTTGAGCAAGCAGCATGTATTTCAGTGGATAGCCATGCGCAAGTGTTGCCATATATTGAAGCGGATATAAAGGCAGACCGTACACAAGGTTGATGGGACTACTACATATCAGTAATTCATAGTATATCCACTTGAGATGGGAATACCTTTTTAAATGCTATGTACACCTTCACGTACAATGCAGGCAGCTTGGAGCCATATAGACTGAGGGTACGACTACGCAGTGACACTGGTTTCGGCCAGGATTGCACTGGAGCGGTGAGCCAGTGCTGCTGGATTTTTTGGTGACTTGTGCTCCGATCCTATTCATTTCCATGGGATCACTGCTACTCTGCGATGCTGACTATGACCAGTGTAGTCATACCCTCAAATATGCCAGACTGCTCACTCTCTAGTTCTTCAAAGATCATTTAGGAAAGCAGAGCTTAGAAGTTTTTTTTTTTTTTTTTTGTTTTTTTTGTGCTCAAATAGTGTTTGACTACTTGCTGTTATTTATTTAAATAAATATATATATATATATATATATATATATATATATATATTTTTTTTTTGCATGGTTAAAATTTTTATATATAGAAGAATCTACCCCACTTGGATGTCACTTCCCCTATAGACCAGTATGGGAAAAATAAATTACTACAAAAAATTCCATTAAAAAGCCACATAAAAACACGTGTAAGGGTACTTGCTTTTTTTTAAGCAGGACAACAAAAACAAAAAAAAAGGGGGAGAAGCATCCACAGTCCTGAGGACATATAAAGGACCGCATGGGCTGTCTGTTCTCTGTCCTAGAGACACATGAACTAGCATACAGGAGTGCACTAATACAAGTCTGAACTGAAAAGTTATAAAATAGTACTAACACAGTGCAGTTGTGACACAGCCCTTGGAGCTGCAGTGGGCTCAATTAATTATGACCAAACTGTTCAGTCAGTTTGTATTGTTAATGGTTGCATGGTATTGCATGCGCCGCTCACCCCTTAGGCATCATTCACACATACGTGGACCACGGTCCGTGAGTGCACGAGCGCACGACATCATTGGTTGCTATTACGCGTGCACTTTGTGCTGCCATACAGTAATACACTAGTATAGATCATACTAGTGTATTACTGTACAGTGGCACGACGCACAGCGTCATAGCAACCAATGACGCCATGCACTCAGCAGGATGGGTTTTCACGGACCATGGTCCACGTATGTGTGAATGAGGCCTTAAAGTGGTGGCACATCTCAGATAACCCCTTTAACAATACAGACCGACTAAACAGTGGGGTCATAATTAGTTTAATTAGAGCCTGCTGCGGCTCGTACAGCTTCTGTGGCACTCGAAAGCAGGGTGTGGTTGGCACTTAGGGTTTTTACTATTATTGATAGTGATGAGGGAGTTTATTTGGAATGGTAGGAATTCTAGGATAAGGAAGGAAATTTTCCAGTTACCAATTAAAGAGGGGGAAATGGCACTTCCAAATTGGTATTTATACTTTCTGGTGGCACAATTTTGGTTTGTGGCTGGGGATAATATAGCACCTATTTTGAGATGGCACTTGGAGAATTTGGGGTTCAAAGATTATTACTTTAAGATGATGGTAGTATTAGAATCTGGAATATTGAAGAGCACAAACACTAACAATTTAATGGATCACGTTTGGAGAGAAATTAAAATAATTATGGAAATTAAAAGATATATAGATTTCACACCTATTTGGTTTCATTTAAAAGAAATTCAGAAAATAAAGCAGCATGTCAATTGGGAGAATAGGGGGTTTATTTTTTTGTCACAATTGTTTAATGGAGAGGTGTTTAAAGATTTTCAGACATTGAGAAAAGAATTTGGGATTTCGAATAGAGCGTTTTAAATATCTAAAATTAAGAGAGGCAATTACTTCATCAGAAGTAGACTTTCAGAGGTATAAAAAAAGCACCTATGGAAAATATCAATCAGCTTTTGGATAATAGGGAAGAAAAAAGGAGTATTTCAAGAAGATACAGATTATTGTAAAAAATTAATCAGAGTAAGATTGAGTTATTGGCTAAAGAGAGATGGAAGAAAGATATTAATGGTATATTGGAGGGGCAGTGGAAAGATATATTAAGAAATAGGTCTCTGGTCTCAATGAGGGCCTCACTTTTTTTTATTCATAGGCTGTACTATTCCCCACTGTTACAAGGATGGGTCTGAAATCCACTGATGAATGTCCTAGATGTGGTATGGAACAAGCTGGTCTTCTTCATTTAGTGTGGAGGTGCCCCAAACTTTTCCATTATTGGACTGGGATAGCGGATGTTATTAAAAAAAATTATGGGAGTGCAAATAGAAAAAGATCCCGTGGCCTGTATACTAGGAGGTACAATACAGCTGTCGATCTGAAAAATAGATGAGAAGGTACTTTGTAAACTCCTGTTCCAAGCAAGACTTATTATAGTTAAAGGGGTTGTCCGGGATCAAATTTTTTATTTTATTTTAAATACTTTACTCACTATTACTAGCTTACTAACGAGTCAAGGTTCCCCCCATTATTTTTAGTTTTTTTTTACACTTCTGCATGGCTCCTATGGTCCCCAACAGATTGTTGACATCAATGTTTATGTGTGTGACGACTTCCTGCCACATTGCACTGTGGGTCAGCATCTCCTGGTTTCAACTGTCTATCAACTCATCCCTGCACCCGCCCCCCTCATACATCATCCACCCCTCCATGTATCCGCCCCCCCCCCCCAATTCTCCAGCCTTCTGCCCCATTAGCCTGTATTTTACATGGGAGGAGTTTTCTATGCTAAGTAGCATAGTGATCTGCCTCCTTCGTTCATTAGAAATCTCCATGATGCCCGGTGATGTCACCGAACCAGAGGGGCGTGGCTTAGCGCAATGTCTGCCAGCCTAGTTACCGCCCCTCCGTGTGCTCTGCATAATTGCTTAGGCTGATGGTGACATCACTGGGCTCCCTGCGAAGCGGAAGAAGAGCCTTAGCTCGCCTGCAAGGGACCCGGTACGTCACTGAGTATAAGAAAATAGGCACTTCCAGCTAAGAATTTGTTATATCAAAACGGGGCTTCAGAAATGTGTGGCAAAGGTAGGACATACATGTGTGTAATATGTATGTCACTCTAGTACACTTACACCAATCTAGGACAACCACTTTTAAAAAAATGGATTGAAAAAGACCCACCTCTGGTGGCAGAGTGGAAAATATGATAAAGGTAGAGAGAATAATATATAGTAATAGGGAAAAGACTAATTAGTTGAATTTTGGAACTGTTGGTTGAATAATATGGTATAAATTATTGTGGTTTTTTTTTCTCTCTCTGAGTACGAAAGGGTGGAGGGAAGGAAAAAGAAAATGGAAAAAAATAATTGATTGTTTTGTATAATTCTATATTATGTATTTTTGTATTATGAGTAAAGAAAAATGTTATAAAAAATAAATAAATAAAAGATGCCCCTTTAACAATACCGACCGACTAAACAGTCGGGTCATAATTAGCTTAATTAGAGCCTGCTATGGCTCGTACAGCTGTGTGGTACTCGAAAGAAGTGTGGCAGTGAAAGGACTGGGTTGCATGGTCTTAGCTTTAGGTCACCTGCGCACGCTTCAGAATACGTGCGGTTTTTCTGAGTGGATTCCCGTGCAGACAAACCGCATTGTATTACAGTACCAGCAAAGTGTATGAGATTACACAAATCTCATCTAAACTTTGCACCTTTTTTATGTGTGGAAATTGACCTGCAGTGCGGATTTCAAACCCTTTTCATCATATCCGCAACAAAAACCACAGTTTGACATTGTGGATTTTGGTGCAGATATGCTGCAGAAACGCACATAAATCCACATGGCAATTCGTGCGGATCTTATGTGCATTTACCTTCCACCGTGTGCAGGTGGCCTTATTCACAGAAGATTGTCTAGATACAACTGTACTAGGCCTCCCTTCTACATGGCCGAGAATCGCACGGATTATTGAATGATCAATAGCGATGATCAGGTGGTGTAAATGTACCGCCGATTACCTGATGAACTAGCAAAATGCACATTCATCGGGTAATTGGATCGTTTGTGCAAACACAAAAATCCTTGTTTCCCGGTGGCAGATTGTGCTGTGTGAACACGATCTGCTGCCGGGAAACAACGAGACAGTATGGGGAAAAGTGATGGCATTAGCGATCACTTCTCCCCATACTGTGGAGGAGATCGGTTCATGTAAATGCAGCAGTCTCTTCCACCAGTGATCAGCAGATTGTCGGGAAGGAAGGCTTCCTTCCCGACTATGTCCCGTAATAACACTCTGTACCTTTAGATCAGGATGAGGTTCAGCATCTGGACATGAACAGCAGTGTTTCTTATCAATGATTGCAAGCTGAGATCCTGAGTAATAGGAGCACAATGGCTCAGATCTACTAATCCTAAAGATGGTGTAAGCTTAGACAGGCTGTCTAGACCTGCACCAGGTTTATTACAGGGGCTCGGGCTGGATGATGAATCTGGTACACGGACAGACACTTTTTTCTGACTCTATACCTACTTTGAGACCCATTTTTATGCCAGAATTGCAGAGAAATTTTGGAGCAAAATGGTGTGTCGTAGCCCCCGTCCCCTTTTTGCTAAGTGCCGTCTCACCCCTTGTCGAGCATGTTGGAAAAAATGTAGACCCTGTAAATCTTGGCCAATGTGTATAGATGAGACCTTCTCACGATGCAATGATTATGCTTTATTAGACATTTTTCTTACATTTTGTGTACATTTTTCTGCGGATTTCTCATTAAGCACAATCCAGTAAATCTGCCCTGGTGTGTGAGCTGCGTAATGTAAGGCACAAAAATATTTTCTTTCCCATTATGTTCCTCCCCAATGTAAGTATCTCTGAGTAACCTAACCCTCCGTGAGGTGATGCTGCTTATTTCTTTGAGGTGCTAGGACCCTGGGCTGTCCTCGTAATATCGCTGCTTCATTGCCCGGTACTTGCGCAGATAATATAACGCTTCCACCTCTTTAATAACAAATTCCCCCCGAGCGATGAGCTCCCGGATCTTCTCAGGGTCGCTGACGTCTTTATTCTTCATGAAGGCTTTCTTCAACCGTTCCTTGAAGAAAACTTCGCCTTTTGGGTATTCCCGTCCCAAGAAGAGAAGCTGCAAAGAAGAGAAGGATGGATGATTTGCTGAAAAATGAGGTGTCGGCACCTAAGTCTTCAGCTGTTTCTCTTCCTGATGGGTGACCGCACTGAATGTCACCCAAAAACCCTGAATTGTTCTGTAGTTACAAACCTTGTATTTGCATGTAACAAAACACTGTAAATGAACCACGGACTGGGAGAAGGCTCTGAAAGTGAATATAGAATAGTTTGTGAACCAGAAGGCTCAGGATGAAAAGAGCTATCTATAGATCCCTCCCAGATAGGAAGTGTTGCAGTGCACTGTATATATCTGAAGAGCAAACTAAGAAACGTTCATAAAAATAGAAAAATCTAAGCTTCCCTGTGATTGGGATTTCGGGATACTTATAATGTGTGATTCTGGGGGGGCTTACATTCTTGTACAGCTTCACGACCTCTCCTCGCAATGGATTGGCCATCCTACAGGATAGATCGCTCTGATCAGCACATCATGGGGAGCATAGCTGTAAGGAAACAGAGAGATGTAAGTAGTGTGCTCAACGTGTACATACACTACATTACTTATCCTGTACGGTTCCTGATTTAGGCCAGCCATTACATACAAGATAGATGCCAGCTAAACACTTGACAGCTATCATTTCTGATACCCACGTAAACATATCTGCTCACCTAGGCAGAGCAAACGTGTTTTCAGTAAGAAGAGAAAGCCACTGGAAGACTCCTCTGACATCTGGGCACAGTCGGGAATCCCCCCTATGCATTACATGGTCGGCCGTTTACACCACAATACAGGATGTAACTCAGGATCAGTACAGGCTAAGTGGTGTGGCAGTATACAGCATGTGACCGCTGCAGCCAATCAATTTCCTTAGCATTAGACCATTGAGGACAGTGCTTAGCTGCAGCGGTCATGTGCTGTATCCCGGCACATCGCTGCAGCAGCAGAAAGGACAGATCAGTGCCACAGACAACAGCGCTTGTCTGCAGGGCTTGTCTGAGAGTTTTAATTATCTTGAACAACCCCTTTAATTAATAATAATAAAATATTTATTCATATAGTGCCACCATATTCTGCAGCGCTTTACAAATTCATAGGGTTCATGTACGAAACAAAAGTAACTGGCTAATATGCAACTGAAACACTAGGAGTCAGGGCCCTGCTCGCAAGAGCTTACAATCTATGAGGAACTGGGGGTGACACATAAGGTAATTGATTGATTGTTATAAGTAGGATTTGAGCCATTATTGAACTGACAGGAGTGGTGCCGGGTGATCTGCTTCGGGTTTTGGACACTTTAATTCAGTGTATGTATTGTCCATGAGGACAGAGGAGTAGGCCATTGCCATATAGCTCTGGCAGCAGCTTATCTCCTCTTTGAAAAATGATTTAACACGCTTGATCCTTCTTTCCCTCATCATCATTGGTCTGCAGAAAAATAAAGGAGGCTCCGTACACATGAGACAGTAGAATGGTCCTGGGAAAATTGCTAAGTTCGGATGATTTTGCTTTGATACAAATACTGATAGTAAGATAAAACCAAGAATGGAACCTACAGAGAAAACATGGGGTCATTTATCAAACTGGTGTAAAGTAGAACTGGCTTAGTCGCCTATAGCAACCAATCAGATTCCTCCTTTCATTTTCCAAAGGAGCTGTCAAAAATGAAAGGTGGAATGTGGTTGGTTGCTAGGGGCAACTAAGCCAGTTCTACTTTACACCAGTTTAATAAATTACCCCAATAATGGACATATTTGTAACTTCCATGTTTTGGAACAACTACTGGTTTTGCCTTACAAATACTGATGAAAAACACTGACCAAACACTAAATCAGAGCGCTGCATCAAGTTTCCTTACGCAAAGATTCAGGTTTATTGAGAGCACT
This sequence comes from Bufo gargarizans, assembly GCF_014858855.1. NCBI lineage: Eukaryota > Metazoa > Chordata > Amphibia > Anura > Bufonidae > Bufo > Bufo gargarizans. Next base: position 515,654,026 of record NC_058081.1, on the reverse strand, counting down.
GCAAACCGTCCCTTAAAGGGGACCTAAGCCTTTAGTGATACCATGATGGTGCTGCAGGATCCATACTCTGAGAAGCGCTGCTGCACAACCATGGTTTCAACAAAGGTTTAGGACCCCTTTAAGGGCAAATCCACAGGGGACATAAACTGCAAAATCTGAACCAGCGCCAAGTGGTTTTGGCTGCAGGATTTACCCTATGCACTGTAACAGGTGAAATCCATTGGGAAAATTGCTGTTACTGTAAAATCAGGGTAGATGAACCCTAAATCACCCTCACTGATATACACGGCGCCTGCCATCACATAAATAATACTCCAATATGGCCACAACGCATACGGCGGTGAACAAAAGTAATGTGTTTTCCTCTAGAGAATTTCCCTGTGATTTCTATGAACTCCTGGCAGGCTGAGTGACCAGGGATGACGACAAATGCATATAAAATCCTGCCCCTTCCACTTCTTGGTTACTATGGTGACACACAGGGCTAGCATCGGTAGAGCAGTGGTAAAACTACAACTCCCAGCATGCCCAGAGAGTTTGTTGCTAGCAAAGTGAGGGTCACCGATATGAAGTAAAGCTTTGGGGCCTTGTGGAGGGGTCGGGAATGGAGGATACAGGATTTGGGGTAGGAGTCTTTCGCTAGCAATCCCCTGTACTGACCTCCAAACCACTTCCGGCAACAAGGAGGCGCCTTCTCATGACGTCACCAGACGTGCCGCGCTCCCAGAAGTCCCCGCGGTTTCTATGGCAACGGAGACGCTGCGCCTGGATTGAAGCGAGACAACATGGTGAGACGAGAGGGGGGATTTGAATGAGATGTGAGGGGGATTTAATAATAAGAAGGGTCGGTCATAGTCCCTCGGGTATTGGGAGTATTAATCTGGTGGGCGAGAAGGGTAGGTTTGAGGAGTGTCAGTCAGTCCTGAGAACACTCAAGTACTGAGAGTTATATTAAAGGGATCGATGACATATGAGGAGTTATTATTAATCAAGAGAGTGCAAGTTATGGTTTGGGGAAGCACTTGGTGGGGGTTATTAATGGGGGGCAGTGGTATTAAAGAGTATTTTTAAATAGGGTATCTCGGCGGGGGGGGGGGGGGCAGTTTTGAGGACTAATCACACGTTTCATTAATGGACTATTAGTATGTAGGGATTGTCACAGTGTGGAGGGTCTCTCAGATGATAGTGCCATGGTCTGGGTCTCTCATCTAGGAGTAATTCTTAAAGGGGTTGTCTCACTTTAGAAAATGGCATTTATCATGTAGAGAAAGTTATTACAAGGCACTTACTAATGTATTGTGATTGTCCATATTGTCTCCTTTGCTGGATTAATTTTCCCATCACATTATACACTGCTCGTTTCCATGGTTACGACCACCCTGCAGCCCCGTAGTGGTGGTCATGCTTGCCCACTATAGGAGAAAGTTCAGGCCTCTCCGGTGGCTGATACCATGGGAGCATGCATAAGTAGGAATGTCCATTAGCTTGCATCCCAGCCACCTCGTATCTGCCCTGCAGCTGTAATCCCTGGATATGAGCAGTGTATAATGTGATGGATAAATGAGTCCAACCAGCAAAGGAGGCAATATGGACAATAGCAATACATTAATAAGTGCCTTGTACTAACTCCTTTAATGATGACGTCAGGATAAATCTGGGAGGGGAATCTTATTATAGCCTGATTGACTGTGGTGCGTCACATGGCCCTGGTTATGGCCACATAGTGCCTCTCTATCATTAGTGGCCATATTAAATAGCACCTTCCATGTTTCTGTACAAAGAGTGTTTTATATAGGAGTCTAAATAAGTCCCGTCCTCAGATTTTATATAAAAAAAAATACCTGGAAAATGCTGATAAGGGCCCCCATAAAGTGTGTGCACCAACAATCACCGTTCGAGAGAGTTATCTGATGTGCCATGGACGTAAGTGAGGTCCGAGTGTCCGGACTCTCGCCGCTCTCCCTCATCTCTCTTATGTCCTATGGATGTGCTATTAAAGTCTAGTAAGGTTGATACTTTGTTTCTGCTGCAGACTTAGGGTCTTTCTTCTCATTGATTATATCTTTGTACTTTCTTCACTGATCTGTAGAAAAAGAACAGAAAGGCAAGTAACTAGAGAGCTGAGGTGTGAGGTGACCTGCGATGTCCAGTATTTACTATATCATAGCTCTGTAAACATTCATTGAGGTGGAGGAGCCCTTTAAGAGTCGGTAATAGTAGAAATAGATCATATTTACAGCCTGATTAGTGTGAATGAGTACAACAGAGCAGCAGTCTGGTATCGGACCCAGTAATGTGCACCAGGCCGGGGTATAACTATCATAGCGGATCCCCCAAAAAATCCCCAGCATCCGTTGCTCCGTTCCATGGCCCCACAAAAAAAATATAACATGTCCTATTCTTGTCCGTTTTGTGGACAAGAATAGGCATTTCTACAATGCCCGTTCCGTAAATTGCGGAAGGCACACGGGCGGCTTCTGTTTTTTTGCGTATCCACAGTTTGCGGACCGCATCGTCTCCCCCCCCAAAAAGAGAATGACTATGGGCCCTATCCATGTCCCCTTTAGAGGCTGATCAATTACTGATTTCTCCTGCCTGACCCGCGGTCCCAGAGACTCCTCTGAATCTCGCTTCCCTACTGATGCGAAAGTATTTGAAAACAGAATGGGAGGAACAGACCAGGGGTCCAGGGCAGGGGTGCTTCATTATGAAATTGCTCCATGATGTTAGATCCCCCCTTCCATTGCATTTTCTAAGTGGCTGAAATGCATCCTTTACCTCTATCATTTATGTATTTGTAATGGTGAAGAATATGTCATCGTATAGACCATTTGACACTCCAGCCGCTGTGAAACTACAACTCCCAGCCAGCAAACATGCTCGGCTGTTCTTCTAAATCCCACAGAAGTGAATGAAGCATTCTGGGAGTTGTAGTTTCCAAACAGCTGGAGTACCGGAGGTTGCTGACCCCTGATATAGACCATAGTTCACCGCGTTACATTCCTGATCTCAGCCATATGTTATTACCTTCTGCCTGTCCACTAATGACTGCCCAGCAAGATAACAAGAAGTACATACATGGGTGTGAATGCAAAATCAGACTGCACAAGGTCTGTTTGTAGTCTGTTACCATAGAAACACACACATCTCCCTTTTATGGGATCTTAACGATTGCAAAAATGGATTAGAAATGTGTAGCAGACATATTACAGTAGAATGAAATAAATTCCTTTAATCCAACATCCACAGGTGATGGATTATCACACCGTCCTAGAAAAGGCCATTCAACTCTATGAAGCCCGAGATAAAATGTCCCTGTATTTTATAATCATTGTTTCTCTCTTCTCAGTCTTCGGCTTTTATGACTATTTTGCAATTTTCTGTCAGAATATCCAGATGATCGGATTTTGGAGTGAAGAAGTTCTACATTATTGGCTTTAGCACCATTATATGAGATTATTATTACAACCCACATTTCTTTCATCATTTCAGTCATCAAAAGGGACGTCGGCCACTTCTCGAAAGAAAGGAAAAGTCAGCAAAGCGGAAAAACTGCGACTGCAGAAAGAGGAGGAGGAGCGAAGGCAGAGAGAAGAAGGTCAGTGGTCATCATGCATCCAGGGGGCTCTTGGGTGGTCTACCTCTGTGTGCATTCCTATCAAATGACCTGATTTAACTCTTAAAGGAATTTTCCACTTTGTTCATCCACTGCTTCATGGTGTCCTGGTGTTTTACATTAGGCCTCATGGACACGACCGTGAAGTTTTTTGCGGTCCACAAAAAACGGAAGCCACCCGTGTTGCCTTCCGCAATTTGCAGAACGGAACGGGTGCCGGCAATATAAATGCCTATTCTCGTCCGCAAAGCGCGGACAAGAATAGGACATGTTATATTTTTTTAGCGGGGCCGCGGAACGGAGCCACGGATGCGGACAGCACACGGAGTGCTGTCCGCTTCTTTTGCGGCCCCATTGAAGTGAAAGGGTCCGCATCCGAGCCGCCAAAACGGCCGCTCAGATGTGGACCCAAACAACAGTCGTGTGCATGAGGCCTAAGGCTGCAGGTAAAGGATGCATCCAGCGGTCCGGATAATCACACGGAAAGCTCACAAGTCAGTCATAACGTGACTGTATGATTTTAGCAGTATTTCTGGATGATGCTTTGCTTGCATACCTACTGAACTCTACACCAATCACTCCTTAATGCTATACGGTTTATACATTGTAACAAACTATCAGCTGTGAAAAAAATATTTCTTCAGGCTCTGGATGTAAATGAGAATGTTCCAATTCACTGACTGAAAGCAGAGCTGGCAAGGAATTGAAAACACCAAGGGAGAGATTTATCAAGTGTGTGCTACAACGGTCTTGATATTCCCTGTCAGGGCATGCGCCTAATTTATGATGAGGAGCAGCATAAACTATTTGCATTCTCAGGCAGTCCATACTGTAGATTGCAGTCTTCATTTTCACCAGAAAAATGATGTAAAAGAAGATCAATGTGCCAGGCCCGCTGGTCCCGTCCTATTCTTGCCCTCGCCATGCCCATGCAGAAACTCCTCTTGCAACTACTATTTATCACAGTGCTATTTAAAAAGTCTGCAACTTTTTTCCACCAGAAAACTGGCATTAGGCAGATAATAAATCCCCCTTAATAAAACGTTTGCATAATGGCTGTGCTTAGTTGTAAAATTACAACTGTGAAGGAACAGGTAATTTTTTTAGGTTTCCCTAATGTTATTATTCCCTGTTTCAGCTGCACAGCTAGATGCATTTCTCTCACAAGCAAGGGGTGTCTCCCTTCTTTTGAATCTGCCAGAACTGTGCTGCTGTGCCGTCTGTTCCCTTACTTCCTACTGTTTGTTTTCAGCTCCTGAGCTCCCAGAACAGATAAGAAGGGAGAGATCATACTTACAGACGCCGGAAGCAGTGTAGAAGCAGTTCTTTGATTAGGCTCATGACCTCAGCTAGCCCTGACCCCCCCCCCCCCACCCCCCACTTCCTCTCAGCCGTTTTCTGTGTCTCTGTTACCAGGGCCGGATCTTGCCTGACAAAAGGCAGTGGACTACAGGTTAGGTGGACTTGAGACCTAGTGGCCATGACTTGACAGCTTTTTTTTCAGGTGTCTGCAGCCAGATTTTTAAATGAAGTGATTTAGAAATCTGCTATTTACACCTTTCTCTATTAAATTATATGAAATTGTGTGAAAGTCCACTGATTCCCTTTAAGCTTCATCTATAGAAGAGTAGAAGACCCCTTAGCAAAATTTGGATTTAACAATTTCCTTCCTATGTCTTTGTGTTCTCTAGAAGAAGCTCGATTTCTTAATGAGCAGATTGAAGCAGCTCGTTTGGAGAAAGAGCGACTAGAAAGAGAAGAGCTTGAGCGTCTGGAAGCAAAGGTGAGGCCCAGATCCTTATCCTGAGCTAAAAAGTCTGTAACGGTACATTCACAAAACAGTGAAAAACGGCCATGGGACGGCGGTTTTTTATTTTTTATTTTTTTACGGCCGTCAACATCTGTTTTGAGAATCACTGTCTGTGGTTCTATTTTATTAAATAGTACATATCCTATTTTGTCTGTTATCCCCGCCGGACAGCCCTATACAATTGAAGGGGACTGGTTTTTAATGGCATTTTTTTTTTTTTCAGAAAGGCATCCGTGGAAAAAAACTGCTGTTAAAAATGGACTGTTTTGCTGTTTTTAATGCCCGAGAACCTTTAAGCTTATAATAGTGCAGGAGTGTTATAAGTCACAAGTAGATATATATGTTCTAGAGATATATATACTTTTGGGGGGAACTGGGCATATGTGACATAAAGTAGTAATCATGGGGGTCTGGGAAGATTCTTCAGTCATCCCATTGTAGAACACTACAGTCAGTACAGTCTGAAATGGCTGATAACAGGAAACAATAGATTATATTCATTTGTCCTACAATCCGCCTCTCCTCTGCCTAAAATTGTCTTACAGTCTCCGTCTCCCTGAAATGATAACAAAGAGCAATAGACTCTGTGCGCTTGCCCTTTAGGTGTTGTGTCCCTTTAAAATGTAAAGTGTTCCCATCTCTGTTCCCTCATTATAACAGAGACTAGAACACCGTGAGGAGGAGCTGGGAGAATATCGAGTGCTGGTCGATGAAAAACTGGAAGCTGCAGCTCAGTGGAAGAAAGACCTGCGGATACGGGCGAAGGTCTGAGTATGATCCAAAGGATACATCTTACAGTTTATTGACTGTCTGCTCCAAATGACAAAGTGTTAGTTTATCGTGCATGGAAGGACCACGCTGATACCAAGTATCAACGCAGAACTCATTTATTACAGGAAGTTAAGCAGTTGTTATATCATCAGAGAGGGCGTTCCTCTACTGAGGCTCACGCCATTGTTTCATTGGCTAAAATACAAGAAAAGAGATGACACTTGACATCTGCGCATTGTGCATTATTTTACAAACCTTGGTATGTAAACTATGTAATTATCTAGGTGCCAAAGAGTGGCGTACATAGAGAAGTAAGGACCCCATAGCAAGGATCAAACCAGGCCCCCCACACAGGACAGAAGGGTTTCTGCCTAAACTCTTTTTCAATTACCATTGGGCTATTTTTCCACTGCCTCATTTGCTAAAAGTTGTTCCTTTACCCTAAGTTCACACCTGAGCGTTTTACAGCGCGTTCAAACGCGCTGTAAAACGCTCAACACATGAAAAGCAATGCTTCCCTATGGGAATGGTTCTCACCTGGGTGTTTTACAGCGCGTACGATCGCGCTGTAAAACGCCCGACGCATAATCAAGTACTTGAGCTTCTTTGGGGCGTTTTGACGCGCGTTTGTGGCCATAGGACACTGCAGTCAATCACACAAACGCGCGTCAAACGCGCGTTTACTATTACAAAAAACGCGCTACAAAAACGCGCGTAAAACGCGCGTTTGCGAAACGCTCAGGTGTGAAAGCAGGGTTAGAGCAGGCATCCTCAAACTGCGGCCCACCAGCTGTTGCAAACTACAAATCCCAGCATGCCCGAACAGTCTACAGGTATCAGCCTACAGCAGGGCATTGTGGGAGTTGTAGTTTTACAACAGCTGGTGGTCCGCAGGTTGAGGATGCCTGCTTTAGAGGGTAGAGTCCTGACCAAGTTTTCACCTCCAGTAGAAGAGAAGATAATCCCAACTGGGCCCCTCTTGCCCTGGACCCCATAGCAGTCGCCTGGTCTGCCACCATGGAAGTTACGCCTCTGGTGCCAGCGCCATATTGCAATGGCTTCACATTAATATCATGACATCCTCAAAATGGCTTCACATTAATATCATGACATCCTCAACACAACCGGTCCATTCTGCTCCAAATCTACAACTCTTTAGAACTGCCCCCCCCCCCCAAAAAAAAAATAATAATCTGGGTCATCAGATGGAAATAGAAAAATAAAAATGAAATGAAATGGTCTTGTTGCTCTCCTAAAACACTGCTGCCATCAAAATGGGGCGCAGACACCCGGCCTTCATTCTGCCTCCTCGAGGCTTATGGAGGGCATCTTTTGGGCTGTCGAGATCACGTCCCATCCAGGAAGCACTTTCTTAGGGAGCATTCACACAACCGTGTTTTTATATTCCGTATCTGTTCCGCAATTTTTGTGGACAATGCACAGACCCATTCATTTCTATGGGTCCGCGAAAATTGCGGAATGCCTTTTATTCTCATCCGTGTGCTGTCCGTTCCGTGTGTCCGTTCATTTTATTTTAGAACATGTCCTATACTTGGCCGCAAGTTGCGGTCCGTGGCCTCATAGAAAGTCATTGGGTCAGTGAAAAACTGATAGCACACGGAAATGCATCCGTATGTCATCCGTTTTTTGCGGACCCCTGGACTGAAAACATTCTAGGAAACCCCATTTCAGTCACATGTGGCTGCACCTAGGACCAGGAAGTAGAGAAAGGAGGCTGCAAGAGAATCATGGCCATCATCAATGTTGAGAAGCTCATCATTCTTGTACAAGAACGGCCCCTATTATGGGACACCAGGTCAGAACTGGTTGCCGCTTCTGCCGACTTACTTCACCATGGGAACGCCTCCATACTAGAATGTACTGTCGGATTTGAGAATTACGTTGAAATCGCAATGCGATTAATATAACAAAGTAATCGCATTGCGATTTCAACTTAGAGCTGGGTTTCTAATGGGTCAGCTTGCTAGAATTAACGAAGTTAACGAATATGGAATATAGCAGTGCTAAGTTGAAATCGCAATGCCATTACTTCAAGTTATATTAATCACATTGCAATATTAACTTAGCACTGCTATATTCTATATTCGTTAACTTCGTTAATTCTAGCAAGCTGACCCATTAGATGGACATAGGTTGAACATTTAAATTTGTCAATTTTAACCCTTCTTTTTTTTTTTTGCGGACCATGACAAACTGATGACACACGGAAGCACCACGTCCGTATTATACGGACTTACGGAACGGAAACGGAAAGATAACTGGAGACATACGTAACACATGGATCTGTGATTTACGGACCGCAAAACCAACACGGTCGTGTGAATGCTCCCTTATGTGTAGCTGCTCCTGTGTTGAAGAAGTGGTGCTAGTGTCCTGCAGCTTGTAGTGTTGTGTGGTCACCACCAGGGGGAGACATAACAGCAAAAAAGTCTAAGTGCAGCAGTGACAAATACTGTATATGGGGTGGTATGGTAGCTTGAGCGCCGAGCAGAGATCGTAAACCCCTACATTCCTAACTCTCAATGATCTCTGTTCTTTCCACTAATTGTCTGCTGTGACATTCGCAGTGGGATCGTTACATGCTCTGCGATGGAAGCCCTGATCCTACAATACCCCAGGAGATCAACACGTTCATGAGTCTGTGGAGTGAGGAAGCTGATGAGGATTTTCAGTCCGTGCTCAATAAAAGCAGCCTGGTTCTGAGTGTGAGTTTACAGCTCGGTTGCATTTTGTACAATGTTTTATCTCAGCATTCTGTATGAGACAGAATACAGGCTTCTGTAAATTGCACTTGCACCCTGTAGATGGATGCTTTGGGCGTTCCCTGCAGTCCTGTGACCCTATTGAAGAGTGCATGCTGGACAGTGTATGGTTATGCAGTTCCTTAGCCGCTTAAAGGGAGTTGTCCAGCGAGGCTTAGCCCATTCAAACCAATTACCGGCATCCCCATTGGCCGCAGGGGATGCTAGTAGGATGCCCAGAAGCGCTCGCTTCCGGGTTTTTGCGCATTTAGATGCCGTGATCACACTTGATCACGCCATCTAAAGCCTTTAATTACTGCAATCAGAATTATTGATGCCCGCTGCTCGTGCGAGCGGGCGCCATGTTTGCCTATCGCTCCAGCGTTGTACATGGTAGGAAAGGGTTAAGTTAAAGGGGTTGTCTCTCTTTAGCAAATAGCATTTATTATGTAGAAGAAGTTAATACAAGCCACTTACTAATGTACTGTGATTGTCCATGTTACCTCCTTTGCTGGCTGGATTTATTTTTCCATCACATTATCCACTGCTTGTTCCATGGTTACGGCCACCCTACAATCCAGCAGCACTGTAGAAAAAAGCACTAGCTTTTGTGTGGTGCCACAGTCCCGGCCACCAGAGAGACCGGTGCTTTTTCCTATAATTTGCAAGCAAGGCCACCACCGATGGATTGCAGGTGGTCATAACCCCTGGAAACGAGCAGTGTATAATGTGATGAAAAAATGAATCCAGCCTGCAAAGGAGGCAATATGGATAATAACAATACATTAGTAGGTGCCTTGTCTTAACTTCCTTTACATAATAAATGCTATCTGCTGAAGTGAGACAACCCCTTTACATGAATGATAAGGTGTTCCAAGGGTTAATATATAAATGTCAGTTTGATGGTGGCTCATGTCAGTAAACTGATTTCTTGTGACTTTGTAGCTGATTGAGGAGCTGGAATTCCTTCTACTTGACACTCCACCGGAGGAACTGGGAGAAGCTGAAGCCGCCCAGTACACACAGACTATCCGACTGCTGCAGGCGCTACTGCAGCGCAAATTCGATGAGGCCACAGAGCATCTCCTGAAGGTAACCATCGTCCAGGGCTGAACCCAAAGTAAAAAATGATAACGTGGTGACATTATGGGGAGCACTAGTTTCTTGCTGTTCATCTCAGGATTAGGCTGTATTCACACGTCCGCAATGTGTTTTGCGGATACACGGAGACACGGATCCGCAAAACACGGAAAGAGGCAATGTGCTTTCCACATTTTGCGGACCACACATTGCCGACATAATAGAATATGCCTGTTCTTGTCCGCAATTGCGGACAAGAATAGGACATGTTCTATTTTTTTGCGGAAACGGAAGCACGGATGCGGAAGTGCGGATCCGCAAATGTGGATGCGGACAGCACATTCCGTCCCCATAGAGAATGAATGGGTCCGCACCCTTTCCGCAAAATTGCGGAAAGGATGCGGACACATTTTGCGGACGTGTGAATGGAGCCTTAGGCCATTAATCACATGGCCGTATTTCAGATTTGCAAAATATGGATACCTTCCATGTGCACTCTGCGTTTTTCTCACTCCCATCAATAGAAAGGACTATTCTCATCTGCTATATGCAAAACAATAGGACATGTTCCAAACTTTGCAGAACAGCCACACAGATCTGCAAAAAATACGGATATGTGCATGAGCCCAAAGAAAAAATTGGGTCAGTGTGCTAGCCACATTTAGGCTATATGGACACGACCATGCCTTTTTTTGTGGTCTGCAAACCACGGATACGCAAAAAACTGAAGCCGCCCGTGTGCCTTCCGCAATTTGCAGAACGGAACGGGCAGCCCATTGTAGAAATGCCTATTCTTGTCTGCAAAACGGAGAAGAATAGGACATGTTATATTTTTTTTGCGGAGTGCTGTCCACATCTTTTGCGACTCCATTGAAGTGAATGGGTCCGCATCCAAGCCGCAAAAACTGCAGCTCGGATGCGGACCAGAACTACGGTCGTGTGCATGAGGCCTTATTGTGGATGAAGAATATGGTTGTGTGCATGACGCCTTACAGTCCATGTTTGGCTTGTACTGCAGTTATGCTGCAATCTCTCTGCACTGCTGTGCAGCGGGAATGGTGTATTTTATTATTTTTCCTAATACTTTTATAGCGCTCACATACTTGGCAGCGTTTTATGCATCGATCCCATCAATTCATCCCGGTCTCAAGTAAGCCCAAAAAAATCATACAGGATTCACGCAGATGTTGATAAGGATCTTAGCATTGCAAATTTAGTGCCGAGCCACCATACTACAGCACAGCAGAATGTGTCATCTGTAGATGCTGGGCAGAAGGGTGATGTAATGTCTTGCACTCTGACAGCTAACAGTTGTAAGTGCAGCTCTGGATGTGACTGGAGGACAGCATAAGTATTTGCACCTCAACAATTGATGTAGATGTAGGTGTAAGTAACTGCACTGATCCAATTACTCTACTGTGTGTGTAATGTCTGTCTTGCAGAACGCGGCTGCGCTGTCCGACATTGATACAGGCAACATGCAGAAAGTCATTAAAAATAACAACGTCACTCTCTGTATCTGGGCGAATCTTAACAAGAACCCCAGGTAAGACCCAAACACTCGTAAAGGCTGAGATATTCCAGGTATTTTAGTATTGGGGATTTACTATTCTGCTTTCGTTCACACAGGTTTCGGGGTTATGAGTTCCAGGAGGAGGCGATCGCTTTCGATTTGCCGAAACCTTTGGCCCTGAGTAACATTGCGGTCCGCATCCTTCACACGGACTATGACCACTTGTCCTGTCAATGTCAGGTTTCTCAGCTACAAGTGAAGGAGTCAGAAGAAAATCCAGCTGCCGAGACCATCATCCCAGATAGCGAAGCCGAAGATTGGAAGCCACCGGCTGACGAAGATGAAAATCCTGCACCCGAAATCGTTGCAGCAGCGGAAGAGGAGGAGGTGAAGTCCGAGGAGAGGAAGGTAAAGCTATGACTACACAGGAGGATAAATAAGTGCATCTTCATAAAGTTCTCTATTAGCTCAGGCTCCATTCTGTTGCAAGTCATACTGACCTATGGCATTGCTCATCCTGAGCTTTCAGGTTCACAAATGTATTTTTGTCATGGTGAATAATTCATATCAGGAACAGCAGCAGCATAGAAATAATTCAAAACCTGCACAATGTTTTCTCCATCATAGAGTGTCCTCAGCGCCACGTCACCCAGGGCAAATGTGACTGACCTAGAGGAGAAGACCGCTAATGAAGTGGAGAGGAAGACTGAGAGTCAGGCTGGAGACACCAGTGAAGGTCGGTAAGAACAGAAAAGAGGGACATGAGTGTGAACCCACTATGGGACCGGTCAATACCGTTACACCCCGCCATCCTGTTAGAGAGCAGCCTGCGGATTGTTTCCCTAGCTCCATGTATCAGAGAAAGGAGGTTTCCTCCTCTATTAATACTCTATACAGTGCTGAATGCCTTTTCAAGCCCTTATTAGATGCTGCACGAAATGCCTCTATGATGTGTATGCCATTGCTTCATAGGAATCTCATTATATCATACTCCAATCTTTTCTAGAGCTGCATTAACAATTCTGCTGTTACTTCAGCTCTTCTACTCCAGTGCCATCTAGAGCTGCATTCATAATTCTGCTGAGACATTGTATTTTATAGTTCATTCCCTCACTGAGCTGCATTCACAGTGCGCTATTACATCATGTCTCATACTTCAGTCCCATCTAGAGCCACGTTCACAATTCTGCTGTTACATTCATAATTCTCCTATTACATCATGTCTCATACTCCAGTCCCATCTAGAGCTGCATTCACATTTTTTGGGTATCACATCATATTCTGCTGGATGTGGTTTGGAATCTGGCAGCACCAAACACCAGTATAAGGTCAGGTTCTGCACAGGAAAGCAGCAGGTCCGTGGATGCAGCTTTAGATGGGACTGGACTTTGTGACAATCAGAATCCTATGATGGTGCTTATTGGGATGAGCAATAATTAGCAGTGTTAGGGCTCATGCACATGGCCTTCTGTGTTCCGCATTTTGTGGAACGGAACATCCTGCCCTTTGTAGAAATGTCCTATCCTTGTCTGCAAAACGGACGACAATAGGACATGTTCAGATTTTTTGTTTGCGGAGCCCCGGAATGGACATACGGAGATGGACAGCACATGGTGCTGTCCGCATCTTTTGCGGCCCTATTGAAGTGAATAGGTCAGCAGATCGGATGCAGACAAAAACCACAGTTGTGTGCGCGAGCCCTTAAAAGAACCCTTGTAAGTTGCTGCAAAAAAATCACAGAAGCAGCTAGCTGATTATAAGGCCTCTTGCACGGGACCATATGCCCTCCGCGATATACGGTCGGTCAATGGGCCATATGTCCCGAAGCGGCCTTGATCGTGTGCACGGGAGCTCACGGACCGTATATCTCGGAGGGCATACGGTAGTGGGCAAGAGGCCTAAGTGTTAGATTTCTTGTGAAAAAAAACCCGAACAATCGGGAATTAAGGAATTTCACTATGTGTTATTCAGGTCATTCTCAAACTTCATTACTGAGCGAGGCCCAAGATGAGGAACTGCTGGAGGACGAAGATGTCGTAGATTTGTGTCAGTTCACAAGTCTGGGAGGAGTTTATTATTTCGATGTCCTTGTTCTGCCACCACAGTGTAAGCAGGTGAACAGCTGGAGCATGGTGCAGGTGAGGAGGACAAGTGATGACCACATTAACCTGGAGCAGCGTGGATTACTGCTATTAAGGCCTCCTGCACACGAACGCCCCGTGGCCGTGCTGCTGCCCGCAATGCATGAACACCGACCGTGGGGCAGCCGCAGCGGATCACGGACCCATTCACTTTAATGGGTCCGTGATCCGGCCGTTCCGTAAAAAGATAGGACATGTTTTATCTTTTTGCGGAACGGAAGTACGGGACGAAACCCCATGGAAGCACTCCGTAAGGCTTCCGTTCCACATCTCTGGATTTGCGGACCCATTGAAGTGAATGGGTCCGCATCTGTGATGCGGAATACACACGGAACGGTACCCGTGTATTGCGGGTCCGCAATATGGTAGCGGGACACCTACGGTCATGTGCAGGCGGCCTAAATATGTATTACACAGGTAGTGAGCATACATATTATACTTCACATTCTGCAAGTATAGACTGTCCCAGATTTACTAATCTTAAAGATGGTGTGAGCTTAGACAGGCGGTCTAGACCTGCAGAAGATCTATCACAGGGGCTCAGGCTGGATGATGAACGTGGGGCAGGGATAGACATTTTTCGCTGACTATACCAACTATTGGTTGGTTTACTTTAAAACATCTTAGGCCCCACCCTCTTGTCAAGCACTTTGGGGAAAAAAGGGTAGAGGGTAGAAACTCTAGATGTGCCAAATTGAGCCACCTTTTAGATGTATTTGTGGCACAGATACATTAGTAAATCTGGGCCACAGTGCACATAGATTACATTACTTATCTTGTACTAATCCGGAATTAGCACTCATTCACACTTCAGTGTTTGGTCAGGGATTTCCATCAGTGATTTTAAACCAAAACCAGGATTGGGGCCTCCACAGGCATAAGGTACAAGGGAAAGATCTGCACCTTTTCTGTGTTTAGAGCCGCACCTGGGTTTGGCTTAAAATCACTGATGATCATCACTGACCAAACACTGATGTGTGAATAACCCTGGGTTCACACCTGAGCGTTTCTGAGACGCGCGTTTTACGCGCGTATTTGTCACGCTTTTTTTGCAATAGTAAACGCGCGTTTGTGTGATTGACTGCAGTGTTGTCCAATGAGTCTATGGGCCAAAACCCGCGACAAACGCCCCAAAAAAAGCTCAAAACTTGTTTATGCGTCGGGCGTTTTACAGCGCGTTCAAACGCGCTGTAAAACGCTCAAGTGTGAACCAGGGCCATAGGGAAGCATTGGTTTTCACGTGTTGAGCGTTTTACAGCGCGTTTGAACGTGCTGTAAAACGCTCAGGTGTGAACTTAGGGTTAGGCCTTCACTGTCAGTGATTTGGCTTCAGTTGTGTTTCCTTGTGTATTCCTTTTTTTTTGTCTGACAGGGGAAAAAAAAGGAAGGTTAATGAAAAGTGTAATTTTATTGCAACATGGTCTTGTAGAAAAAAACACGGATGACATATCAGTTGTGCATCCGTTTTTATTTTTTTTACGGACCCATTGACTTGAATGGGTCCGTCCTCCGTTTTCCACTGACAAGAATAGGACAAGTTACTTTTTTTTTGACGGACTGGAATCACGGAGCAAAAAACGGAGGACTATCACTTTTTTTTTTTTTACAGCTCCATAGAAATGAATGGGACCTCCGCTAAACTTTGAAAAATGACGGAACGGACGTGGATGCACACAACAGTCGTGTGCATGAGGCCTAAGGCCTCTTTCAGACGGGCGTTGCGGGAACATGCACGATTTTTCCACGAATGTGCAAAGCATTGTAATGCGTTTTGCACTCGCGTGAGAAAAATCTGCATGTTTGGTAGATCGGTGTTCTGTAGATTGCTATTATTTTCCCTTATAACCATGTTACAAGGGAAAATATTACATTCTGAATACAGAATGCATAGTACAAAAGGGCTGGAGAGGTTAAAAAAAATAAAATAAAAATTTAACTCGCCTTAAAGGGCTTCTGTCACTCCACTAAATTCATTATTTTTTTTTTTGGTCTCCCTACAATCCTTATGCTGCGACTTCTTAATATATATAGCTATTACACTGTTTGGTTCAGTAGTTCTATCAAAAAACTGACTTTTATATTATGCAAATTACCTCTAGCAGCAGGTAGGGCGGCTACCTGCTGCTAGCAGCCGCATCCTCCATTCATAATGACGCCCCCTCCTCATGTTGATTGACAGGGCCAGCGGACGCGCTCGTCCTCTGACTGGCCCTGTCTTCGTTTTAAATCTCGCGCCGGTCTTCAGTTGGCGCAGGCGCACTCAGAGGAGGACGCTCGCTCGGCCGCTCCATCCTCTGTGCGCCTGCGCCGGGTGTACATGTGACGTCATCGGCACAGGCGCGCTGAGGATGGAGCGGCTGAGCGAGCGTCCTCCTCTGAGTGCGCCTGCACCAACTGAAGACCGGCACGAGATTTAAAACGAAGACAGGGCCAGTCAGAGGACGAGCGCGTCCGCTGGCCCTGTCAATCAACATGAGGAGGGGGCGTCATTATGAATGGAGGATGCGGCTGCTAGCAGCAGGTAGCTGCCCTACCTGCTGCTAGAGGTAATTTGAATAATATAAAAGTCAGTTTTTTTATAGAACTACTGAACCAAACAGTGTAATAGCTATATATATTAAGAAATCGCAGCATAAGGATTGTAGGGAGACAAAAAAAAAAAAATGAGTTTAGTGGAGTGACAGAAGCCCTTTAATCCACTTGATCGCACAGCCGGCATCTCTTCTGTCTGTCTTCCTTTGCTGTGGCAGGAACAGGACCTGTGGTGACGTCACTCCGGTCATCACATGATCTTTTACCATGGTGATGGATCATGTGATGACCGGAGTGACATCACCACAGGTCCTTTGACTGCAATCAGCAAAGAAAGAGACAGAAGAGAAGCCGGGCTGCGCAAGCAAGTGGATTAAGGTGAGTGCTATTTTACTATGCATTCTGTATTCAGAATGCTATTATTTTCCCTTATAACCATATTATAAGGGAAAATAATAATGATCGCGTCTCCATCCTGATTGTCTCCTAGCAACCGTGCGTGAAAATCGCACCACATCCGCACTTGTTTGCGGATGCTTGCGATTTTTACGCAACCCCATTCATTTCTATGGGGCCTGCGTTACGTGAAAAACGCACAAAATAGAGCATGCTGCGATTTTCACTCAACGCATAAGTGATGCGTGAAAATCACTGCTCATGTGCACAGCCCCATAGAAATGAATGGGTCAGGAATCAATGCGGGTGCAATGCGTTCAACTCACGCATCACATTCGCAAGGAATACTCGCCCGTGTGAAAGGGGCCTTAGGGTGCATTCATCCACCAGAAAATACACAGCATAAATACCTCCCCCTTTTATTTTATGGTGTACAATTGTCAATCCCTGCCCTATATTGTGCAGTATAAATAATGTGCTTTTTTTAAAGCAGAATATCTCCATTTATTTCAATAGGGGATGTAATCTGCAACAAAATCCGCACCTGCAGATTTTCTGGCAGAGTTTTCTCCCGACATCTGAAGGCATCCTTAGGTTCACATGGAAGATTTTGGGAGCAGGTTTCAGCGCGGTATTAGTGCCTCTGTCTGAACCTGCTCTTAGGCCTTGTCCACACTTCCGTTTTGCACGGACGTGCGCTGTCAGCATTTTCCATGGACAGCACGAGTACCAATTGCTTTAAATGTGTCTGTTCACATTTCAGTATTTTTGTACTGACCATGGGTGAATAAAAAAAAAAATCACTGATACTTGCACTATTTTGATCAGTGATGCAGACCAAGCACACTCATTGAAGTCTATGGGCCTGTAAAAACACATGGATGGCATCAGTTTTTCACAGAAGACAGATCGAAAATGCTCTTGAAATTAATTTTCAGCTGAGCAACTTCCATGAATTATGGATGACACACAGAAGTAAAAAACAGACTCATGGATCCTTCACGGATGATACACGGACATGACACTGAAGTGTGGACGAGGCCGTAGGCTGTCTGCACATAGGTGCGGATTTCTCTGTTACCAAACCTGCACTAAAATCCACATCTGCTACTTTCGGATTTTGTTGCGATTTTTCCTGGTCTCACCGTTTAAATTGCAAAGGTTGAAATGTGCACTAAAAATCTGCAGAAACACTTGACATACTGCGGATTACAAACAATAGACAAAGTGTACATGAGATTTGGCAAATTCACTTTGCTAATACAGTATTAGGGCTTGTTTACACGACCGTGCCATGTTTGGCAGTTTGCAAATTGCGGATCCGCAAAACACAGATGCCACCCGTGTGCCTTCCAGAATTTATAGAAGGTCCTTTATAGAAATGCCTATTCTTGTCCGCAAAACGGAACGGAGTGCTGTCCGCATCTTTTATGGCCCCATTGAAGTGAATAGGTCCGCTCCAGATCCGCAAAATATGTGGCACCAAACCACAGTCGTGCGAGTGAGCCCTTACACAGTGTTTCTTTGGCATAAAAATCTGCAACGTGTGAAGATAGCCTTAGGCTTCCTGTACACAAACGCGTGCGCCCCGTGGTTGTGCTGCAGGCCGCAGTGCACGAACGCCGTTCGTGGGGCTGCCGCAGCGGATCCTTTCACTTTAATGGGTCCGCGACCCGGCCATTCGGCAAAAAGATAGAACATGTTCTATCTTTTTGCAGAACAAACCCCACGGAAGCACTCCATAGTGCTCCCGTAGGGTTCCATTTCATGCTTCCGTCCCGCACCATTACGCATCTCCGGACCCATTGAAGTGATGCGGAATGCTCATAGAACAGCACCAGTATATTGCGGTCCACAATACGGCAACGGGGCGCACACATTCTTGTGCAGGAGGCCTTAGGGTACCTTCACATGTTGCAGAAGTTTCCACAACTGAAAATCAGTTCCATTAACCTGTATGGGGCTTGCAGAAATCCATAGGTTTGCTGCCCCATTCAAATGGATGGAACTGATTTTGAGTTGCAGAACAATTTGCAACGAAATCTGCTGCGTTAAAGCAGCCTCATACTCCAGAGCTGCACTCATTATTTAGGGTATTGTGGATTTTTTTTTTTTTTTTAAAGAAACATATGTGCAATGTGTTTTTAATAATGCTTTTGAAGCCAATACAGCTCTACAGAGGAAGTGACATTATGGCGTTATATACTTTCCTAAAAAAAAAAGTTAAAAACATCTAGGCATGCAAATAAAAATACCAGGTGGTAAAGCACCATATGGGCAAAATTCAATACAGGCGGTTTTTTTGATGCCCAAAAAATGGTGTGTGTGTGTATGTCCCTTATACTGGGCTTTGCCGTAGTTCCCTGCTCCATGCCTATGATCTGTGCCGATTTCTTTTCCTCTGCAGCTACTGGCAGGAGGTCTGCAGAAATTCCCCTTCCCTCAGGATTCGTACCTCTCTACCAGTCTGGGGATGTCACTGCAGGAGAAGGACATGGAGGCTCTGAACTCTCCCCCAGTTGGAGTTTCCTTTAAAGTTCCTAGTAACGTGATCTTCTTTGAAGAACCTCAGGTGGCTCGATGGGACACAGAAAGTAACGTACCATAAACTACTCCAGACAGTTTTTAGGCTACTTTTGTGCAGATCCAGCATGGACAGATCCGTTCAGAACGGATCCGTTTGTATTATCTTTAACATAGCCAAGACAGATCCGTTTTCTATTGTGCCAGTGAAAACTGATCCGTCCCCATTGACTTACATTGTGTGCCAGGACGGATCCATTTAGCTCAGTTTAATCAGACGGACACCAAAATGCTGCAGGCAGCCTCCAGAGCGGAACGGAGACTGAACTGATGCATTCTGAGCGGATCCTTTTCCATTCAGAATGCAAACTGATCCATTTTGGACCGCTGGTGAGAGCCCTGAACGGATCTCACCAACAGAAAGCCAAAACGCCAGTGGGAAAGTAGACTTACTTATGTATAGAAAAAAATAAAAGAAGTACTAATGTAAATTTAAAAAAATTTATAATAGTTCTAATGCATTAACATTTCTCACTGACATTAGTAGGTCTGTTAGAGTAATTCTTCAGCTATTGGCAGCCATCTTGCTATAGTGGCACTTCCTCTTTTCCCTCCTTACTTGAATTGCACCACCTCTGGCATTATTTTCATGTCCTGCTCATCAGTTAAACTCAATTTTTATGTATTTTAGGCAGGAACTGGAAAACCGATGCAATCACAGACAAAAACTACAATCCAGAATTGCGGGAGCTGACGTTCAAAATGGACGCCTTCTACACCTTCGCCCTGATCCAGGAATCCCACCTGCACATGCCATATGAATCATGGGAACTCACCCCCAAAGGCGTAAATGAGGTGTCATTAACGATCGCCTCCGCCCTTACAGACATCCAGATAGAAATCAAGGTAAAAAGAGTTAGAGAGGACCAAGTCACCGAAAAATTCCATGCAAGCTGTAGGAAGCATGTTCTAGAGCAGAAGAAGCCGAGCAGAATGAAATATATATTTTTATGGAAAAAAATTCTGTAAAACCTGTAACATACATTTATAGCTTTACTTTTTATCACCACCTGTGAACAGCTATCGGTACAGGAGGGAGCTGTTATACGCTCAGTGCCATCACCGCTATCGGTACAGGAGGGAGATGTTATACGCTCAGTGCCATCACCGCTATCGGTACAGGAGGGAGACGTTATACGCTCAGTGCCATCACCGCTATCGGTACAGGAGGGAGATGTTATACGCTCAGTGCCATCACCGCTATCGGTACAGGAGGGAGATGTTATACGCTCAGTGCCATCACCGCTATCGGTACAGGAGGGAGACGTTATACGCTCAGTGCCATCACCGCTATCGGTACAGGAGGGAGACGTTATACGCTCAGTGCCATCACCGCTATTGGTACAGGAGGGAGATGTTATACGCTCAGTGCCATCACCGCTATCGGTACAGGAGGGAGACGTTATACGCTCAGTGCCATCACCGCTATCGGTACAGGAGGGAGACGTTATACGCTCAGTGCCATCACCGCTATTGGTACAGGAGGGAGATGTTATACGCTCAGTGCCATCACCGCTATCGGTACAGGAGGGAGACGTTATACGCTCAGTGCTATCACTGATAACCCCTCCGCCCTGTACCGATAGCTGTTCACAGGTGGTGGAAAAGAACAGATCTAAATGTAGAAATCACAGGTCATATTGAATCTTTTCCCACAAAAATATACTGTTTATAAATCTGCTCACCTCCTCCTGCTCTATAACATGGCGCTTTCAGATTGCATTTTGTGGTGACAGGTCCTCTTTAAGCAGGGGTCATAGACTAAGGGCACTAGTTTAAATTGAAGGTATAACCATGCCAGTTTCCAGTCATAGCTTATAATAAATGTGCTAGGACAGCTATGCCTGGCCCCCACCCCCTGTTTTTTGTGAAAAGTAGCAGAATGTAAAGGCCACACATCTTTGCGCAAGTGTAGTCTGCACCAAATTTTGCAACTTTGCTAGTAAACTGGTGTAGTGGAATGATAAATGTCCCCCCCTTTTGTTAGTTTCACACCACAATCCTCCTGATTTACACTCAGACTCCTCATCCTGACTTGATACTTTTCAGAGCTGAGGATTTGCTACAACTGTATCCAGTCTAGGAAATGCTATTTGTACTCCATCCCTTGTAACCCCCCAGATGAGTAAGCAGGACTAGGGTGGGATGGATTTTTAACCTCTGGATGTAAACAAGGATATTCAAGCAAGAATCTTGAAAACTGAAGAACTGAAACACAACATGGCAGATGTATTAATGCTATAGAATAGAGAGATGGTGTCTATAGACCTGCACCAGATGGATGACAAATCTGGCATAGCATGCCAACTATCGGTTGGCTTACCTTACAACAGAATGGCAGCACAATAGCCCACAATCCTTTTCTGATTAGGCTCTAATATTTTATCTAAACCTGGATGCACCAAATTCTGGCACAATTTGCTCAATATGCACTCATTAGTAAAAGTCTATGTAGAACTTTCCAGTGTACAGTCAAACTATTTATTTAAAACTGCACACCGACCTTTGAAATGTAGCAGTCAAAGATTTTGAAATTAGCGAGGTGCAAGAAAAATTTAGAAGACCTTTAAGGGGTTATCCACCCAAAAAATATTGTTAACCTATCCTCAATATCAATGGGGAAGAGCTGCAGTACCAAGCATGGCTCCCTGAAACAGCCGATCGTCTGGGATGCCGGGACTCGGACCCCCACCATTGTGATAATTGATTACCTTAATATACACTCCACATCACTGATGCAGATCCATTCACTTGAATGGGCCCGCAATCACGGAGATGCATGACGGAAGCACTACAGAGTGCTTCCATGGTGTTTCTGTCCGTGCCCCCACACCCCCCCAAAAAAAAATAGAACTTGTTCAAATTTTTTTTGCAGTGCAGATGGATCATGGACCTATTCAAGTTGAATGGGTCTCGATCTGTCCCGGCCGCCGCACGGACATTGCGCGTGCATTGGGGAATTGCGGTTCCTATTGCACAGAACGGATGCACAACGTTCATGTGCAAGAGGCCTCATCTTTTCCAGGATAACCCCTTTAAAGGCTATGTAGGCCTTCAGGGACAATTTTTTACCTCATTTTTTTAATTAAAAATATTGAGCTGCTCTGTCACAAAAAGTTAATAGGGTTAAATCTGGTGACAGAATCCCTTAAACTAGCTGACATTAGCACATCACTAATGTCAGCTAAACCTAACTAGCCTATTCCTACTTTTATCTATGCCTCCCTTACACCAGAAATCTAACTTTTATAATATGCTAATTAGCCTCTAAG
Source organism: Bufo gargarizans (assembly GCF_014858855.1). Classification (NCBI taxonomy): domain Eukaryota; kingdom Metazoa; phylum Chordata; class Amphibia; order Anura; family Bufonidae; genus Bufo; species Bufo gargarizans. The sequence continues at coordinate 515,631,550 of NC_058081.1, read as the reverse complement.
AGCAGGGGGGACGTTGTTCCTGCTCCTAGAGACTCCGTTCTCCCACCTTTGTCGCCTCCCTCCAAGTCCTGATTGACAGGGCCAGGCAGCACTCGCATCTGTCTGCCAGCCCTGTGCTCTGGTGAAATCTCACACCATTCAGTATTCGGCACAGGCGCGGTGAGGAAGTTGGCAGCCTGCGAGCGTCTTTCCCACACCGAGCCTGTGCCGAATGGCGCAAAATTTCACCAGAGCACAGGGCTGGCAGACAGATGCGAGCACTGCCTGGCCCTGTCGATCAGGACTTGGGAGGGAGGCGACAAAGGTGGAAGAACAGAGCCTCTACGAGCAGGAGCAGGAGCAATACCCCCCTGCTCCTAGAGGCTAATTAGCATATTATAAAAGTTAGATTTCTGCTGTAAGGGAGGCATAGATAAAAGTAGGAATAGGCTAGTTAGGGTTAGCTGACATTAGCACATCACTAATGTCAGCTAGCTTAATGGGGTTAAATCTGGTTACAGAAACCCTTTCACTTTTTTTTTTTCCTAGCTGTGCAAATGGTACTTACAGTTTCTGCCAGTTATCTAATAACCCTCATCTGTAAATTACTAAAAGGTCATTAACACTTAGATAAGAATTGAGCTTTAAAGAGGACCTTTCATGCATTTTGACATAGGCTAATTATGGTATTACCTTGTAGGGCGGCCCCCGCTGATGTCATGGGTATGGGTATAATTATTTATATACACATACATACATACATACATATATTTTTTTAAACCCCTCCAGTTCGTCCGCTGTGGCCCCCCCATGATTTTTGGCACGCTGTATTATAATGAGCATTAAACTCGCAACGGGGAGGAGACGCAGTCTTCTGTTGTGGGCGTCTTCTCCCTGGCTGTGAGAGCAATCCAATCAAAGCGGACCGCTCACAGCCAGGGAGAAGTAGCAAGATTTCTTCTCCCTGGCTGTGAGCAGTCCGCTCTGGATCACGCCTACAGCCAGGGAGAAGGAGACGCCCACAGCAGAAGACTGCGTCTCCTTCCCATTAATGCTCATTATAATACAGCGCGCCAAATCATCGGGGGTGGGGGGGGAAATGGATGAAAGGTCCTCTTTAATGAGTGTTTATAAGGTCAGAAATAAGGAGCCCATCAGCTCCCTGCCTGAAAGAGCAGAGAGAAAATAAAGATTCTGCTAGTAGATAAACTCAAAGCTGTGCAGGGAAAACGGCTCATCATTTTTAATAAAGACTGGTTGAAAAAAAATGTTTTAGCTCAAAATGAGTTCAATGCAATAATAAATGCTATGTACACCTTTGGTGGCAATTTTTTTAAGGGTGTCCATACACAGAACTGCAAGTTAAAAGCTGCACACAGTTTAACAATACGGTTTTAGGCCTCACCAACATAAAAAATAAATAAAAATGCTTCACCTGTATTTGCCTTGAGTTCTAAGACCGCATAACAAAACTGTGGCAATTTATGACACAGTGCGGGCATCTTCGACCAGTTCTCTGAAGTGTCAGGCTAACTCTGTATTAACTATCTGTATGGTGCAGGAGGAGCAATGCCGACTGGCGGCCGTGTCTAGCATTGATGGTGACCTATCCCACATCATCGGGAGGTGGATGACTCCTCTGTGTCTCAAAGCTGCAATGAAAAGAGTTGGACTGAACGTCTTCCCTGAAGAGGATTCTGGGAAATACGTCAGCGTCAATAAAAAGGTAGCAACAAAAGTCAAGCACTTCTACTTGCACATAATGACCTCACATACTCCCAGAGTTGATGATTGGGATTGGGAGGTAGAACTGCCTCTCTATATTTTTATATCAACAGGCTATGTGGTTTCTTAATCTGCTGTAACATCTTCCCTCAAACTAACATTCTGATATTTTTCACCAATATGGAGCTGGCTGGTAATGAAGCAGACGCAGCATTGTCAGATACGGCTGAATCGTGCATCTCTGTATTTTATAACTTTATTCTGTAATCTATTTTTTTTTTGCCAGAATGAACAAGTGGAAAAAATGGCATACCAGGAAATGGCTCTTCTGTCACCTTCATTTACCTTCGGGTGGAGCAAATGGAACCATAACTGCAGCTACGAGGAGATCATTGTGAAGGTGCAGAGCGAGCATGGCCTGAGCAATTTGTGAATAAATTAATAACAGGACATTATCAATGGGGCGTGCCCTGCACTCTGACCAGGCAATGCCGAGTGTCAGACTGTAGGGACACACCCCTTTGACAAAGCAAATGTTAACACCTATTTACACATTTCCAAGAGGAGTAAGAGGTGTGCACAATACAAGGTTCTAACAATAGAGGTAGCGGCGGAGGCAGAGTCTTTGTCCTTCGGCTGCTACTCGAAGCATCGGTGCACCCGCAAGATTATCAGGGCCGGGTTAAATGGAGGAAGGGGGGGCGGGGATGAGTTGGGGGAGCTTGCTTCTTCCACAGGCCAGGACAGCAAACAAATGTTTTTTTTTTTTGTCTAAATCTATTTTCTACTGCTTAATGTAAAGTCTGTTACCTTTCAGGTGAAAGAAAGCTCCGGATTCCACAACGAGGAGGACTGGTCCCTGTACCTACTGAGCACACAGAGGACCCAACGCCTCAAGATCTCAGAATCCAGCGACACCTTTTCTGAGGAGCTTTACGACGGCAGCGAGTTCCACACCACTCTCTATCACATGATCAGAGATTACTGCAGCCCCGAGGCCACCGAGAGGCTGCAGCGCTCCGACCACCTGTTCATAGACTGCGTCTACGGGCTGCTGAACGGGACTAGAGTGCTGACATACTCCTAAAGACTTTATTAAATAAATACCACAACCAACAACATTCAGGCACATAAAAACCGCTCAGGACAGGAGGGGACAAAATCTAAGAAAATGTAATCTCTTGAAATATTTCAGGTCCTGGAGATCTGCTCTACAGAACAGGTTGTACCCCCTTGAGAACCTGCGATTGCCTGTAATAAAAAATTATATATATATATATATATATATATATATATATATATATATATATATATATATATATATATATGTTTAAATTATATTATAGCCACGTCACCCGACATCCTCACACTACTGTACAAAACCTCAGAGCTGGAAACTAGGAAAGCAAAAAAATATATAAAAGTTCTGTCTTATTTGTGCTTCATACTGGAGGGGGCGCATTGTGGTGGAGACCAGTGTAGGGCCACAGTAGCTGCTGGACTGAAGTCCATGAAGTGCCAGTTCCCACAGGAGCTCCATCGGCAGGTTTGTAGAAGGAAAGGCCCACGAGGAAGCTAAGCAGCGTGACGAGCAGGAAGATGGCCAGGACTGCGATTACCACAGGCTTGTTGATGCTTGTGATGGATCGTTTCAGGTCTGCCGTCCAGGACAGAATTTTACTGTAACTACAAATACAAGAAGCTGCAATGACTGCACTCAATATACAAAAATAGTAAAAATAAAGAAAATTAAATATAGAAAAATGTTATGCCGGCTTCTAAAATCAGATGATATTATGTACAGTTGTGTTCAAACTAATAGCAGTGTGTTTAAAAAAGTGAATAAAGCTCAAAATCCTTCTAATGGCTCTTAGTTCCATACACACAAATGCATTGGGAACGCTACACATTCTATTCCAAATCAAACCATGAAGAAAAATATATCAACTTTGAGTTGTTCCTCTAAAAAAAAAAAAAAAAAAAAAAAAAAAAAAATTGTATTCTTCTTTACAAACTCAAACATTCACTATATAAACTGAAAACCGTTTGAAGATTTTGCTTTCCTTTGAATCGCTGAACTAATATTTAGTTGTGTAACCGCTGTTTGAGAACTGCTGTACATCTGTGTTTCATGGAGTCAACCAACTTCTGTCAGGTATTCCAGCCCAGGATGATTGGACTACGTTCCTTCTCTATTTCTTGGTTTTGCCTCAGAAACTGCATTTTTGATGTCACCCCACAAGTTTTCTATTGGATTAAGATCCAGGGATTGGGCTGGCCACTCCATAACGTCAATCTTGTTGGTCTGGAACCAAGATGTTGCACGTTTACTGGTGTGTTTGGGGTCGTTTTCTTGTTGGAACACCCATTTCAAGGGCATTTCCTCTTTAGCATAAGGCAGCATGACCTCTTCAAGTATTCGGATGTATTCAAACGGATCCATGATCCCTGGTATACGATAAATAGGCCCAACACCGTAGTATGAGAAACATCCCCATATCATGATGCTTGCGCCACCATGCTTCACTGTCTTCACAGTGTACTGTGGCTTGGAGTCAGTGTTTGGGGGTCGTCTGACAATCTGTCTCTGGCCACTAGACACAAAAAGAACAATCTTACTTTCATCAGTCCACAAAATGTCTCTTTAGGCCAGTCATTGTGCTTTTTGGCAAATTCTAACCTCTTCAGCACATGACTTTTTTTCAACAGTGGGACTTTGCTGGGGCTTCTTGCAGATAGTTTGGCTTCACATAGGAGTCTTCTAATTGTAACAGTGCTCACAGGTAACTTTAGACCTTCTTTGATCTTCCTGGAGCTGATTGTTGGCCGAGTCCTTGCCATTTTGGCTATTCTTCTATCCATTTGAATAGTAGTTTTTCGCTTTCTTCCACATCTTTCAGGTTTTGGTTGCCATTTTTTTTTGTCAACTCTTTATTTAGAATTTTAGTGCTCATATCCAATAGTAAGACATTTGCAGATAAATACAAACCACAATAAAATGAACAAAGAATATACTCCATATCCTTAGTTGTCACAACTTGGTCAAGTTATATTTCTTACAAGTGCTATTACATTAGCTCCCTTATGAAAAAGAATTACACATTCGATGGTACGGCAGCGTGAAAATTCTTTAGCAGCCCATAATGCTACTGCTTCAAGAGGGTTTCTCTATCTTTTCTTCTGTCCTTCTATATACATTTAAATGGTTTTAAATTCTAAATGAAGAGCTATCGTATTTAAACGTGAAGCCGACATTAATGAATCCATACTAAACACCCTCTCAGGTAATCAGCCCACATGTATTAATCGTTCTGGAAGTGAACTCCCTATACCACTCAGACCATTTGTCCCAAATTAGTAAAAATCTGTCATGGGATAAAGTCTCCCAACTAGTGAGTTCTTCCATTTGGTAGATCTCCTGAACTTTAAAAACCCATTCCCTTAAACTGGGTATCTGCTTGGATAGCCAATATTTCAGAATAAGGAGCTTAGCCGCAGCTATCAGTTGCGCCGGTAACAAATTTTTGGTCAGCTTATAGTGACTATCTGGTAAATTGAGAAGTACTACTTGCGGTGTAAGGGGCGATTTTATCCTACAAATCTTTTGGATTTCCTTTGATATCAAATCCCAATATCTAGTGACCTGCGGGCATGACCACCATATATGTTGCATGTTGCCATCAGCCCCTCCACATCTCCAGCATTCGGCAGATACTTCCGGTGTAATAGAATGCAATTTATCCGGCGTTTTGTACCATCTCGTGACTATCTTAAACGCATTCTCTTGTATCTTAATGCACCTGGAATAGCCATGTGAGTGTGTAAGTAGTCTTCTAACTGTGCTATCATCCATTGGTTGCCCAATCTCTTCTTCCCACTTTGTAATAAATGGTGGTCTGAGGTCCGCTCCTATCTCTAGTATTTTATTATAGAGACGTGAGACAACCCCCTTCATATATGTCTGTTGATTAAATAACGTGTCGTACCAGGTGGGGACGTAATTGCTCGTGGTACACGCCAAGTACTGAGAGCATACTTTGTGAAATTGTGAGTATTGGATTGGAGCCCATGGGATACGTTTGAACTTGTCTTTTAGGCTATGCATAGGTGGGACCTCTCTGCTCTCTAACGTGTCTCCAACTGCCACATCTCCCATAGCTGCCCATATACCCATGTCATCCTGGAAATCCGCCTGTAACAGATAGGGAAGATAGCTGATAGGCGTGAAGGGTGATATTTTCTTGGAGGGATGTAGATGTCTCGATACCTTAAACCAGTAATCAAATACACCTCGTAGTGAGCTGGGTATATTATCTCTACTAGAGGGCTTTCTACTCGTGTCCCATAACAGGGCTAAGTTCCTCTGCCCTAGTATCCTCCTAGCAACTTGGCAACCGAGTTTAGTAACTCGGGGATTCGCTAGTTCCGAATGTAATCTCATCTGAATCGCACAATAATATCCACTTATATCTGGTAATCCAAACCCTCCCTTGTGTTTTGGTAGGATTAATCTCCTATATGCTAGTCTGGGTTTGGCCTGATTCCATACAAAGTTGGAAAAGGTCCTTCTCACCTGGCTCAGATAGTGCGGTGGCAAAGGTACTGGCACTGTCTGCATCAGGTATAGGAATTTGGGAAGTATATATATGTTTTCAACACATTTTTCCTCCCCAGCCATGTCAAAAAGGGGATTTTAAGCTCATTCAATTGAGTTTTAATGTCTTTTAATAGTTTGGGGTAATTTTGTAAAAATAGCTGGTCGGGATTCCTGGTTATGCAAACCCCTAAGTAATTTATGTTGTCCTCCTGCCATTGGAAAGGAAAATTGTCCTTAAGGTGGGCTATGGTGGTTCGAGAAGTGTTAACACCTAGCGCGACACACTTTGATAGATTAATTTTAAAATTGGATAGATCTCCAAATCTATCCAATTGTCTCAGTAATGCTGGGAACGCTTCTAATGGTTTGGGGAGCAGTAAAAGCATATCATCCGCGAATGCCGCTACCTTGTGTGTCTGTGAACCTATTTTAAGTCCTTGAATTCCGTCATCCTGTCTGATGGCTTGAATAAAGGTCTCCAGACACAAGATAAATAGCGTTGGTGACAAAGGGCAGCCTTGACGGGTTCCGTTTCTAATATCAAAGTGAGGTGTAAGATTACCATTTACCCGTATCCTTGCTGTGGGTGAGGAGTACAGAGACAGCACAGCGGTCACAAACTGAGCAGGAAAGCCAAACCTATGCAGAGTAGCTTCCATAAACTGCCAGTCTACCCTATCAAAAGCCTTCTCGGCATCAGTACTCAGGAATGTGAGCCCTTCCCCTCGAGACATAGCATACTGCTGAGCCTGTATTACCCGAAATGTGCTGTCTCTGCACTCCCTGCCTCCCACAAACCCCGACTGCTCAGGCGATATCAGACTTTTGAGCAAGGGAGCGACCCTGTGAGCTAGGATCTTGGCCCATAGTTTAATATCTGCATTAAGCAGTGATATTGGCCTATAGCTAGCTGGGATGGCCGGGTCTTTACCCGGTTTGGGCAGCACTGTAATATGTGCTTCTAGTGACTGTTTGGGCAAAGGTACTCCTTGTAATAGGGCGTTAAAAAGATACCAAATGAGGGCCTAGCGTAGGGAATTTTTTTTTATAATAAGCAACCGTTAAACCATCCGGTCCCGGGCTTTTACCCTTAGGAATGCTTTTCAGAACTTTCTCTATTTAGTCTACGGTTATGGGGGCTGTCAATGATTCGATGTCTCCTCCTGACATTACTGGTAGATTGAGATTTGTTAAGTAGACCTTTATCCTATCACTCCTGGCCTGGCTTTCCTCTATGGGCTCATTATTCCTTATGTTATATAGTTCATGGTAATATGTTGTAAACACCTCAGAAATATCCTCAGCTTTCGTGGTCAATGAACCATCAGTTTTTCTCATTTGTTTAATAAACGCCTGTTCTGTTCTCTTTTTAATCATTGCAGATAGAATTTTACTACCCCTGTTCCCGTGTATATAATGTTTTTGTTTAACTCTTAAATACGCTTTTGCGGATTTGACATTAAGAAGCGATTTCAAATCCTGCCTAAGATTAACCAGCGCTTCGTAATCTTTTACTGCCAGAGATTTTTGGTGTGTCCTCTCTAGCTGAGAGATTCTCAACAACAAATCCGTCAACTTTTTTGTGCGTTCCCTCTTGAGATGGGATCCCAGAGCTATGAATTCTCCTCGTATAACCGCCTTGTGCGCTTCCCACACTATAGTAGGCGATATATCCGGGGACTTATTTATATCAAAATAGTCTTTTAGTTTCTTAGATATACCTTCGACATGCTTTTGTGTATCCAGTAATGTGTGATTTAGTCTCCACGACCACTCCTTTCCTGATATCCCTGGGATCATAATGGTGCGATGCATCATGGCGTGGTCTGACGTTGTTATGCCATCTATTTCAGCTGATTTAACTAACGTTAAACAGTGATCTGGGATTAGGAGGTAGTCTAGTCTCTGATAAGACTTGTGTGGGTTTGAATAGAAGGTATAGTCTTTTCTATCACCATGTATTGATCTCCATACATCCACTACATGAAGGTCTCTCATACGCGTTTTCAATGATTTAAGCGCTTTGAAGGAGATAACCGATCTCTGGGATGAGGAATCTAATAAAGGATTTAAAGTTAGATTAAAGTCGCCTCCTATAATCAACCAGCCAGTAGAAAATGCAGATATCTTGTCCAGAGTCTCCATTAGCCACTTCACTGGTTTAATATTTGGTGCATATAAGTTACATAAAGTGAATTTTGTGTGACCAATTTCACAATTTACCAATAAGTACCTGCCGTTTGGGTCACTTAGTTGGGAATGAAAAGTGAAAGGTATCCCTTTTTTCAGCCCAATACTAACCCCTTTAGAAGCAGACCTATCCGAACAGGCATGAAACCAGTTATGAAATGAGGTATTACCCAAGTTGGGCAATCTGCGAGGTGTAAAGTGGGATTCCTGCAGCATTATTAAATCTATTGCCGCTTTCTTAATTGTACTAAATATACGGCTCCTTTTAACAGGGCCTATGCAACCATGAACATTAAAGGTTGCTATTTTTAGTGTCAGTGGCGCCATCTATGTTTCGTGATGAGAGCAATACGTGTGCTGCATGACCAATGTGACCAGACATGAAGATTAAACATAAATAACAAATGGAGTGCAAACCAACATTCAACCAAAGAGGAACCACATGATACAGTGGACGACTGCATTGTCAGCATGTACTTCCTTTTGGCCGGGAAGGGGGGGGGGGGGGGGGGAGGTGATCCGTTGTCAACGGTACACCCTGATCGGCCTAGAACTCTCTCAGCCTACCAAGGTAGTTACCAATAGCAACTAAACACCCGATTATGATCTATATATCCATTATCAATCGGATTGAATTCAACAATTTAAGAGATCACTTGCTTAACTACTTTTAACCCATTGCTTAACCCTAAAGGGGGTTTTAACCCATTACAAGGTAAAGTTTTGCCCAAAGATATAGGCGCTAAAAGCAATATAATATAACATTAACATGTCAGACTGCTAGCAGACATGAGGTAATTGGTAAGAAGATACATCAGGCATAACCCTTTCACCCGTCCAACTGGTGATCAGATATCCATGTCTCTGTACGTTGCTTTCTTGTTCCGTCCCATCCTCTGATGCTTTGGTTTAGACCAGGACGACGCTTTTGGCAATGGCGGCAGTTCTTCCTCAGATGCTACCGGCAACCATGATGGAATGTCAACAGGAGTTATGTCCGTCATTTCCCAGAACGGTTTCAAATCGTCTGGAGTGCGTATTGTGAAGCGACGATTCCCTGCTGAGACCAGGAGGCCGAAGGGAAACAGCCATCTATAAGGGATTTTTGCTGAGCGCAGTGTGTCAGTCAGCGGTTTTAGCAGCCTTCTCTTTTGAAGCGTAGAGGCAGCTAAGTCCTGGTATATGTGCACGCTCTTGTCCTGCACTAATATCTCTTTTTTCTCTCTTGCCTTTTGTAGAATATCTTCTGTGTCTCTGTAACTGAGCAACCCACATATTATATCTCTGGGGTTTTCAGATGACCCTGGTTTAGGTCTGAGTGCCCTGTGCACCCTCTCAATTGTAATGCCTTTGGCCCTTTCAGTGCCCAGCAGGAAAACAAAAAGTGAGTCCATCACTGTAAATAAATCTTCGCTGGTCTCAGACTCAGGAAACCCTCTTATTCGTATATTACGCCTTCTATTTCTGTTTTCCTGATCCTCCATTTGAAGCAGTAAGCTATTCATAGCTCTGGTGTGTGAGCTTAGGGAGCTTTTAACCGCTGAATTGAAGGTAATTATGGCATCTTGTGTTTGCTCCAGCGCCTCTACCCTGTCCCCAATATGGCGGACCTCTGCTTTTATGGTGGTTAGGTCGGCTGCTATCGGAGCTAAAGCCCGTTGCAGGGCACATTCTAGAAAGTCCCTAGTCAGAGCTGTCGGGTCTTCCCCCATATGTTTTCTGCTCACCTCGGTCGGAGCTTCACACACCGCTGCACCGCCAGCGTCTTCTGCTCCTTCTTCCTCTTCTCCTCGTTTCGGCGCCATCTTGCCAGGACGCGAGGTTGCCTGAGGTGCCTGCTTCTGCAAGTATTTGTCCATGTCGGACTGCTGCGGGGGGGTCTTTTTTTTGGTCTGCAATGGTTCTGTTCGAATCCTTCGGCTGAATCTTCATACCGCAGGTCGGGTGATGCTTAGACTAGTGCTGAGAGAGGTTCTAGTGGCAGGAGCTCTGGTCTCAAGCTGCCGCCATCAAGCTCGGTCAGGCCACGCCCCCAGGTTTTGGTTGCCATTTTAAAGCATTTGCGATCATTTTAGCTGAGCAGCCCATCATTTCCTGCACTTCTTTATACGTTTTCCCCTCTCCAATCAATTTTTTAATCAAGGTACGTGGTTCTTCTGAACAATGTCTGGAACAACCCATTTTCCTCAGAATTTGAGAGAAATGCACTGTAACCTGCATGTACGACATTTGCTGCCTTCCTTACTTAAGGGCAATAATTGCCACCTGTTTTTCAAAGAATGAATGACCTCTCTCATTGAACTCCACACTGCTATTATTTTGAACATGCCCCTTTCAATTAGTGATTCAATTAAACAGAATCATCAGCATGCATGTCCTGACTGTTGGGTCTGTTGGATTTCTATTACTCTACTACACCTGCTAGTAAATTTGCCATGTAGAAATATCATTTCTACCAAAAACTGTGATTGATCAGGTTAATGATGTCTGACTGCTATTATTTTGAACACAACTGTATAACATAGGAAATTTAAATACTGTGCAGCATAAAAACCTGTTAAATCACATCTCTAAGCAGCACACTGGTTGATCCTCTGCCGATCTACAATGTAGCAGCTGCAGCGTCTACGCCTGGTGCTATACAGAGAGAAAAGTTCCTACAGTGTATTGTAGCTTAGCAGTGATCCCATAAGGCACAGCTCTAAGTCTTTAGTGCTGCCGGAATCAGAATTATACCCTGGTCACATCCAAAGCTGCATCTATAAGTATACATGCACCTTTGTCATTTTTTCACTTCATAACTTGAACTTTAAAATCACAAACTTACGTAGAGTTGGCCTTTGTTGGCGGGAGGGTTTTCTGGATGTAGCTATATTTTCGGACTAGCTCTTCTTTTGCATCTTCCACCAGTGCCGTGCTCGGCTCATCCCTAGGTCATGTACAACAGATTGTGGTTACAGCTGAGGTCAGGAGACTGGGTGAAGTGAAACCCTCCATTCAAATCATTATACTACCATAGTGAAAATATTGGCAGGGCAGTCATACAGAAAGTCGCATGGACTGGCTTCCAAATCTGATCCAACATATTCCTCATGGGCAGAGACAGCCGGCCTGTCACATGATCACATCACCTACCATTGGCAGATATATTCGCTCATGGAGTTGCGTTTTCTGTCAGCTGTCTCTGGCAATAACAGATCTGTCCCTCTCACTGTCCGTGGACATGACTGAATTGGTCTGTGAACCAGTGACCAAATGTTTGTGTATTAGGATGATGAAATGGTGGAAAGAGTATTGGCGCAAGAGAAAGTCGCTAACTTCCCCCAATCTGGTTTCAGTAGAAATCAGTATTTAAAAAAAGGGGTATTCCACTATCCAAAGTGGTGGGACTCCCATTGATCACAAGAAACGGGGGCACTGTACCCCCTGAAATGAATGAAGTGTCCAGTCAGATGTGTGCGGCCCTCCATTTCTATGGGAATTCCGGAGATAACCGAGCGCTGTATTCCACCATCTACGGAATTCCCATAGAAATGAATGACGTGGCTACATGCATGCTGAACCGGCCACGCTGTTCGTTTCAGGGGGCTGCAGAGGATACGGGGCCCCCATTCTTGTGATCAGTGTGGGTCCCAGCGGTAGTACTCCCACCGTTCTAATAGTTATCCCCTATCCTGTGGAAAGGGGATAACAATGTAACCGGAATACCCCTTTAACTGCAGGAGTAAGGCTGTACAGGGCTGGACCATCAGATGGCTATGGGATGTGATGGGCAGAGGAGTCACTACTTACTCCTTTATGATGTCCTCGCTTGGCTCTGGCCGGGTGTAATTGTCCACAAAGCGCTGCAGTGTTGGGCGGTTCTCGTTCTGTCTGGATCCCACCAGCTTCCTGGAGGATACAAGCATCATGATTTATTTAAAAGGGCCCTAAGCAAGTGAATCTCCCTACTGACAGTTTTCCACTACAATAAGAACTCCTGTAGTGGAGGCCAAAGGAAAATCCATATTATTAGTCCAGTTGATTAACATGTAGATGACTCCCTCACCAGCTGTTTGATCTTCTGTGCTGTAATTTTCCATCAGGTTTCTCTCCAAATAAGTCCTAAGTGAAGGGGGGTAGGTAAGAAATATTTTAGAATCTTGGACTGTGGCACAAAATTAAATCCATACCCAAAAGTGAAAACCTGGTAGGAGGCATAAAAAACCAGATCATGCCAAATATGGAGCACTCCATGATGTCACGAGATGATGCTCTATGTAGAGTCACCAGATACAACTTTTTCTATAAGATCCCACACTCTGCACTCTGCTTCCAGTAAATAAACCTAAGGCTACTGTCACACTTGGGTTAGAAGAATCCGGCAGGCATTTCTGTTGCCGGAACTGCCTGCCGGATCCGGAAATCCGTATGCAAATGGTTATCTTTCTTCCGGATATGGATCCGTTAGACTTTTCCACTGAAATACCGGATCAGTCTTTCCGGTATAATCCGGAATAACGGAGCCGGTATTACATTTTTTTCAAAGCATGCGCAGACCGGAAAACCGAATCCGTCAATTTCCGGGAACACTTGTTACCAGATCCGGCATTAATACATTTCAATGGAAATTAATGCCGGATCCAGCAAGTGCAGTAGTGTTCCGGGATTTTGGCCGGAAAAAATACCGCAGCATGCTGCTGTATTTTGTCCGGTCAAATACTATACAAGGGACGGAACGGAAGACATCCTGATGCATACTGAACGGATTGCTTTAGTTCAGAATGCTTTGTGACAAAACTGATAAGTTTTTTTCCCGGTATTGAGACCCTTTACCGGATTTCACTACTGGAAAAGAATAACGCTATGTGAAAGTACCCTTAAAGAGGCTGTTTCACTTCAGCAAATAGCATTTATCACGTAGAGGAAGTTAATACAAGGCACTTAATTATGATTGTCTATATTGCTTTCTTTGCCAACTTGATTCATTTTTCCATCACATTATACACTGCTTGTTTCCATGGTTACGACCACCCTGCAATCCAGCAGCGTGGTCGTACTTGCACACTATAGAAAAAAGTACCAGCTATGTGAGCTCCCACAGTCCCAGTCACCAGAGAGGCTGACATTTTTTCCGAGTGTGAAAGCACGACCACCACTGATGGATTGCAGGGTGGTCGTAACCATGGAAACGAGCAGTCTATAGTGTGATGGAGTCTAGCCAGCAAAGGAAGCAGTATGGACAATCACAATACATTAGAAAGTGCCTTGTATTAACTTTCTCTACATGATAAATGCTATGTGCTGAAGTGAGACGACCCCTTTAATCATCTAGTCATAAAAAAAAACACCTCAGCAACTTTCTAATACTTTGGTTGCTAGTCAGTGAATAGAAACACTCAGTTCTCACAGTTGAGGGCTTGTTGCAATGTACCCAGTCAGTATAATCCTTCTTAAAGGGGTTGCCCAGAACGGATGACTGAGGGCCCCACTGCCGGGATCACCAGAATGGGGCTTTCAAGTCCCCCCCTTCCTTCTTACTGAATGACAGAGGAGCAGTCTGCATAAAGCAGCAGTCGAGCAGTGAGGTGCGATGGAGGCGCGGGCGCCCCATTCTAGTGATCTGTAGGGCTTCAATGGTCAGACATTTTTCCCCTATCCCAGGGATCAGTAACCTCCGCCACTCCAGCTGTTGTAAAACTACAACTCCCAGCATGCCTACTTGCTCAGCTTTTCTAAGAAATCCCATAAAAGAATAGAGCCTGCCGGGAGTTGTAGTTAGTTAACAGCTGGAGTGCCGAAGGTTGCCGAGCCCTGCCCGATCCTATGGAAAGGTGATAAAAGGTCAACTGTGAGAAACCCTTTAAGTTTTATTTATAGAAAAAGCTTGCAAAAACGTGCACAAAATTATTAATTTTACAGGAGGAGATATACCATGGGTGATCCGGTGCAGAGGCCTCTGGGGTACGCTGGCATGCTGACTCTCCTAGCTGGTGACACCTGGCACACAGAACATGGAAAACAGGGAAGACCATAAAAACCAAGACCCAGCAGCATTCTGCTCCTCGCTGGACTTGCCTTACTCACTAGAGATGACGCCAGTTTCTGGGAATCCTCTGGAAGAGAGCAGACATTAGAAGTTACCATTCCTGCTGCCAGTAGGGGTAGCGGTGATCAAATACAATCGTGATCAGTTCGTTCTGACCCCACCGAATAACAGTTCTCACCTCTGTCCGTGGCGCAGCTGGAGCGTTCGTTTTGGTGCATGGTCTGCCGCAGCTCCTCCAGCTCCGTGTGCTCCTTGGTGTACATTCGCTTCAAGTTCTCCACATGCTGGATCATGACCTCGACCGCTTTACTGACTCTGCTTTCCTAAAATACAAAGAAGTTCCATGGGTATTTGCTGCCAGTGAATGGAAGAGTTCATAATTTATATCCAGAGGCTGGATACCTGTCCTGACTGAAATCTTTCTTCACAGCTGTGGGTTTGTTACAACTGTATCCAGCTTGGGCCAACATCTGTGAGCTTAGCAGACCGATACGTTACCTGCCCTAAAACATTGTAACAAACTAGGTGGACAGAAGGGAGATTTGCACTGTTGTAGCCTGGCGGAGGATTGCATACTCTGTAACAAACCCTCAGATGTAAGAAGTGTTTGGACAGCACAGGTTTTCAGGCTTTGCATATAAACAATGAATGTTCCTAGTCACTGATGCCAAAAAGGGAAGAGGACATCATAAAATTGTTGACTATTAAAGGGGTTCTCCAAGATTGTGAACTCCTTTAGTTATTGCCAAGCAGGGTGCCTACCGGTGGTGTGACAGGGTTAAATTCAGACTTCCCAACAGCACAAAAACATAAGGCTGTCACTAGAGGGAGCTCTAACATGATTACACTGGTTGAGGAGAGTTAGGGCCTGGTGCTCATATTAAAGTTGGACATCAATTGAGCCACATGTCATGTCTCTCCTCTGTTAAAACAGGTTAGTGTTATAACTATAGATGGAATATAATTGTTGTTACGTTAACCTATAGGGTTGCCTATTTTCTCTTCTGTATATTATTACAAGATACTGATATATTAAAGTTGGACATCAACTGAGCCACATGTCATGTCTCTCCTCTGTTAAAACAGACGCTGTCGGCTGCATCGTGGCACTAGTCTGCACTACTACTACAAACACGGTTAACATTTGGGGGCTCGTCCGTGATATGTAATTATCGTGCAAGACAGTCACAGAGTGAGAAGGCTGCCATTACAGTAAAGGGAGAGAGGAGGCTTCAAGCAAGCTATACAGGATCTAAGATGGTGGACGCAGCATCAGTGAAGAAGCTGCAGTGGCAGATCCAGAAGCTGCTGCACACATTGTCTGAGGATCAGTTGCACTCACTTGCTGTACAGATTCAGGGAGATGCTGGAAAAGAAGTTCCCCAAGCTACAGGTTCAAGTGAGCAGGAGATCTGTGAGTACATCCTGGGACATTTACAGGGAGAAGCGGTGTACAGCATGGAGGACAGTGGCAAGGCATACCTGCTTCAGATAAAAGAACTGGCTGAGTCCTTGCTAGGAGAAAGACACTGACACTCCACATGGAAGTGTGAACAGAGAGCACAGCACAACTCACACAAAGGACAGGACAGGGCAAATGGCAGAAAGTGGGTTTACATTAAAGGACTTAGCAGCTTACCTGCCAAGGAAGGAGTTTAAAATTCATGGTGGGCAAATTTCAGACTGGGACTCTGAACTGACATATAGCAGTGTATGTAGACAGATTGATGAAGGTATACAAGAAAGATACTCAGAGTCAGAAATCATCAGAACTGTGCTGAAAACTGTGAAACCAGGAACTTTTAAGGAGATGCTGGTAAACAAGGAGGATCTTTCTGTAGCAGAGCTGAAAAGGTTTCTGCGCTCACATCTTCAGGACAGGAGCAGCACTGACTTGTTTCAGGAACTGATGAACGCTAAACAGCATGATAAAGAAACTCCGCAGCAGTTTGTGTATAGAATTATGGGGCTAAAACAGAAAGTTTTGTGGTCTTCCCAACAAGTTGGTGCTGCAATTACCTATGACAAGAATTTGGTACAAGGAGTGTTTCTTCACACGTTATTTCAGGGGTTAAGTGAGAAATATAGTGACATTAGAAGAGAGATTAAGTTATATATTTCTGACTTATCTACAAGTGATGATGTGCTGCTAGAAATAGTTACCAAGCTAGCACATGACAGCATTCAGTACACCATGGGGGCTACATGAATGGGTGAGGATCCCTTTTGGCTTGATGAATGCCCCAGCAGCATTCCAAAGGTGTATGGAAGAGACCCTGGAAGGGCTGAGAGATGAATGTTGCTCACCTTATCTTGATGACGTTCTGTGTTATTCTAAGGCTGAGTTCACACGGGCGAGATTTCCGCGCGGGTGCAATGCAGTAGGTGAACGCATTGCACCTGCACTGAATCCTGACCCATTCATTTCAATGGGGCTGTGCACATGAGCATTTTTTTTCATGCATCACTTCTGCAATGCTTTAAAATCGCAGCATGTTCTATATTCTGCGTTTTTCACGCAGCCCTGGCTCCATAGAAGTGAATGGGGCTGCGTTAATAACGCATTGCATCTGCAAGCAAGTGCGGATGCAATGCGTTTTTCACTGATGGTTGCTAGGAGATGTTGTTTGTAAACCTTCAGTTTTTTTATCACGCGCGTGAAAAAAGCATCAAAACGCATTGCACCCGCGCGGAAAAAACTGAACAACTAAACGCAATTGCAGCCAAAACTGACTGAACTTGCTTGCAAAATGGTGCGAGTTTAACTGAACGCACCCTGAACGCATCCGGACCAAATCTGTCACGCTCGTGTGAACTCAGCCTAAGACTTTTCCAGAACATATTGAAAGTTTAAGAAAGATTTTTCAGAGAATGCGTGCATATGGGATTAAGTTGAGACCAAATAAGTGTGAACTTTTCAAAAAAGAAGTGAGGTTCCTAGGAAGACTTGTGTCGGGCAATGGGATTCGACTGGACCCAAAAGATACAGAAGCAATTCAAGCAGTCAGAGAGAAAACACCAAGGACAGTGGGAGATGTGAGAAAACTACTGGGGTTCTTGAGTTATTACCGCTGCTTTATACAAAACTTCTCCCGAATTGCGAAACCTCTATATGACTTGCTGCAGACAAAGAAAGAATCCAAGAAGACAAGTAGAAATAATTTAGCGAAGGAGAGGCTGCATGTAAAGGCAGGAAAAACACAACAGTTACCCTCAGGAACTTCAGTGCAATGGACAACAAAGCATTAGGAAACCGTTGACAAGATAATAGCGTTGCTAACCAAACCCCCAATTCTTGCTTATCCGGACTTTAACCTGCCATTTATTTTGCATACTGACGCATCACAGGATGGGTTGGGTGCAGTGCTGTACCAACATCAGGAGAATAAACTACGTATTATTGGGTTTGGTTCACGGACACTGACACCCACCGAGAAAAATTATCACCTGCACTCAGGTAAACTGGAATTCTTAGCCTTGAAGTGGGCCATTTGTAATAAGTTCGGGGGACTATCTGTACTATGCTTCGACTTTCACTGTTTTTACCGACAATAACCCCCTGACCTATGTCCTCAGCTCAGCAAGACTAAATAGCGTGGGACACCGATGGGTAGGGGAGTTAGCTGATTTCTGTTTTGATATTAAATATCGACCAGGGAAGAAAAATGCAGATGCTGATACTCTGTCAAGGATGCCATTGAATACGGCCGAAGATGAAGATGAATTTACAAAGGTGATTCCATCACAGATTATCTCTGCTATATGCAGGGGCGTAGCTCAAGGCTCATGGGCCCTGGTGCAAGACTTCAGCTTGGGCCCCCCCTTCCGTCAGTGCTTTGTGGCCAGGGGCAGGGAAGCACATAGCCTTCATGCTGCCTTGAGGCAAAAATTGAAACTGTACCCCCCCCATGCCAGATTCCCAACCTAACCCCTTCCCTCCAGCCAGAGGTGTAACTAAGGGTACTTTCACACTAGCGTTTTTCTTTTTTCCGGCGCTGAGTTCCGTCCTAGGGGCTCAAATCCGGAAAAGAACTGATCAGGCATATCCCCATGCATTCTGAAAGGAGAGCAATCCGTTCAGGATGCATCCAGTTCTGTCTTTTTTACTGATCAGGCTTATCAGAAAACCATAGCACGTTGTATTTTTACCTCCGGCCAAAAATCCGGAACACTTTGACTGAACTGCATTTTTCCCATTGACTTGCATTAATGCCGGCGCCGTGTGTTCCGTCAAACCGGATCCGGCTTTTGCATGTTAAACCCTAAAAATGTGAAAAAAAAGTCCATAAATGGCGGATCCGTTTTTTTCCAATGCATTTTTTCATTGTGATCAGAATACATTAAATGTAATCCGTTTTCACACGTTTTTCCGGATCCGCCGGGCAGTTCCGGCGACGGAATTGCCCGGCCGATTCAAACAACGCTAGTGTGAAAGTACCCTTAACCAGCATGGACTTTCTATAATACCAGTGTCTTCTTGTGCAGCACAAGGGTCTTTGGGCCCCCTCAGGCTCCTGGGCCCGGTAGCGACTACTACCTCTGCACCCCCTATAGCTACGCCCCTGGCTATATGGAAAGGAAGCAATGCAAGGGTTGATGAAGCAGATCTTTGGGCCATGTCACTAGCCCTAGAACCAGAAGTTGAAGAAAAATTTCGAGCTATTGATCCTCAGGTAATTATTACAAAGGATAAGCTCAGAACTGCTCAGGCAGAAGACAAAGATATTTGAGTGGTGATGGATCTGAAACTGAAGAAGGACGTACCCTCAAGGGAAGACAAAACGGACTTGGGAAGGAGAGGGAAACAACTCATACATGATTGGGGCAAACTGAGTGTGAAAGATGACATTTTACTACGGCAGAACAAAATAGTGGTTCCAGAGAAACTAACCCCAATAGTGTTGAAATACTTACACAATGACATGGGCCACTGTGGAGCAGATAAAGTGATGCAGCTTGCAAGAGAAAGATTTTACTGGCCTTTCATGCAGAAAGAGATAACAGATTATGTCACTAAAAGATGTAGCTGTCTCAAACAGAAGCATCCAACAGTACCAGACCGGGCACCTATGGGTGCTATTAAAACAAGTGCTCCCTTTGAACTTGTCTCAGTAGATTTCCTTCACCTGGAGAAGAGCAGAGGTGGCTATGAATACATACTGGTAGTCATGGACCATTTCACCCGTTTTGCCCAGGCATATGCTACTCGCAACAAAGCGGGAAAAACAGCTGCAGAGAAGATTTTTGATAATTTCATCCCTGTATTTGGATATCCTGAAAAATTACATCACGATCAAGGCAAGGAATTTGAGAACCACCTTTTTAGAAGGTTGAGACAGTTGTCAGGAATAGCCCATTCTAGGACTACACCGTACCACCCACAAGGCAACCCAGTTGAGAGACTGAACAGAACACTTTTGCAAATGCTTCGGACGTTAGAAGAAGAAAAGAAAACTCCCGCACATAGTCCATGCATATAACTGTACCAGGCATGAGGCAACTGGCTACGCCCCTCACCACCTGCTTTATGGTAGGACACCTCGTCTACCAATAGATCTGATATTTGACCTGGATAATGGAAGCGGAGCAGCTTCACCTCAAGACTATGCTGAGAAATGGGCTTTGAAAATGAAGGAAGCGTATAGAATTGCATCTGAGACCAGCCAAAAGTCATCTCAAAAGGGGAAAAAGTACTATGACAGGCATGTCAAAGGAG
The DNA here is from genome assembly GCF_014858855.1 of Bufo gargarizans. NCBI lineage: Eukaryota > Metazoa > Chordata > Amphibia > Anura > Bufonidae > Bufo > Bufo gargarizans. The sequence goes on along the minus strand of NC_058081.1, from coordinate 515,611,315 downwards.
TCGCTCTTCAGTCTGGTGACCGTGTTCTTGTAAGGAATTTGTCAGAGCAGGGAGGGCCAGGGAAACGCCGCACTTACTGGGAAAAAGATGTATACAGGGTGGTTGAACAGATAGGGCCAGAACATATTTATAAAGTTGAATCAGAAAAAGGCAATAAACCAACAAGAGTGATTCATCGCAATTTGTTGCTTCCTGTCAGAGATTTACCTCTGGAAAACACACCAAGAAAAACAGGGAAGAGGATTCACACCAGACCAGTAGCTAGACCTGAAGTTAACAGCAATGCAGAAAGCACAGACTCAGATTCTTCAGATGAAGGGTATTACTACTGTCCTGACCTGTTTCAATACAGTGAGCAAGGTATCACTCCTCAACTACGAGCTGAGGCTGAAGAATTTCATCCTAGGGATCGGAATGCCCGTGCGGACTTCTCCGTTCGGCTTCATGGAGCGAAGTGCGCATGCACCGGCACTTCCTCAACCTCCCGATGACCTGAACTGTTCAGGTCATCGGGAGGTTGAGCGAAGTGCCGGCGCATGCGCACTTCGCTCAATGAAGCTGAATGGAGAAGTCCGCACGGGCGCATCAGGCACAGGCCTGTGCGCACGCGCGGGATCTTAGAGAAGGAGGGGGGAGTGAGGGAGAGCCGGAGGCGTTAAAAAGGATTCTAAGGCGGCGCTGATGACAGCAAAGGAGGAGCTGGGCACATCGCTGATGACAGCAAAGGAGGAGCTGGGCACATCGCTGATGACAGCAAAGGAGGAGCTGGGCACATCGCTGATGACAGCAAAGGAGGAGCTGGGCACATCGCTGATGACAGCAAAGGAGGAGCTGGGCACATCGCTGATGACAGCAAAGGAGGAGCTGGGCACATCGCTGATGACAGCAAAGGAGGAGCTGGGCACGAACGGCGGCAGGCGGCATCTTGGAGACATGAGCGTCCTCCTGGGCACCTTAATCTGATGAATGACCGGTTAGATAAAACGTTTTTTACACTAAATGAGCCTACAGATTTAGCTTATAAGACCACGTTAGGAATCACAAGGGCTCCATGCACAACCATATTTTTGAATGTGGGGGTCAAAAACTGGTGACAGAATCCCTTTAGGGTATAGCAATCCTCTGCAGCAGGAGCGCACGTAGTACTCACTATGAAACTCCCGTAGCAGGCAGGCTGGCCAGTCACTCACTTCCTCACACGCATGCTCCACCCAATTTATGAATGAAGCAGGCGCGTGATGGAGTGAGTGACGTTACGCTGCCAGCCGCCCTGCCTGCTATGGGAGTTTCATAGTGAGTATACGTGCGCTACTGCTGCAGAGGATTGCTATACCTTAAAGCTTTACCCATGACTTTACTTAATACGGCTGTGAGCGGGGCCCGGTGTAATAGAGAACAGTGACCACACCACCAGGCCCCACCACGATTCCAACACAAGTTGCTGGCCTCCAGCCCCTGTATTGGGGGGGGGGTCACTATTTACACAAGGACAGTGTTATTTGGGGGGGGGAAATGTGGATGACACCTCTATAGCATAAAATATGCTATGTATGTGTGTCATCCACAGATTCCCCCCCCCAATAACCGTGTCATCCACAGACCCCCCCCCCCCCAATAACCGTGTCATCCACAGACCACCCCCCCCCCCCCCACCCCCAATAACAGTGTCATCCGCAGATCCCCCAGTTCAAAACCCACACCTTTTGGTTAAAAAATATTTTTGTTATCTTCCTCCTCAAAAACCTAGTTGTGTCTTATGGGCGAAAAATACGGTAAATTAAATGAAATGTTCTGGACTGACATCCTGCTGTTTGGCAACAAGGGGCCGCCATTTCCCAGGCACAGCTGACTGACTGGCTATACATATTTCCATATTCATGAGAGGTGGAGTTATCAGACTGATTGAGAAAGGACACAGAGGAGTGAATACAGACACAGCCAAGTGTGGGATCAACATTTTGCGACCACATCTACAGTTAAGCTGATCGTTGTTCAGGACCTGGATTCTGCCCAGGGGACAGAAGAATTCTGACAGGAGTGCTGATGGGAGCTGAGGAACAAAACTACTTTTTCTGCACATATACTGCTTGTTCGGTTCGGAATCAGCGGAGACAGAGCAGACCCGGGTTGGTAAGATTGTGCACGCACCTCATTGAAATATTGGCACCTAGACACTAGACCAGGCCTGTAGTTAGCTAGTTAGGGCTTCTGTTTCGTGTGTCAGGCCAAAAAGTGCTTCTACGGTTCACAAAAAGTCTCCAAATTAAAAAGCGACATTGCAGAGTTGAGAACTGATAGACGTCTCACCAGCTCAATCCAGCTCAGCGTGTTGCGCAGGAGTAATACGTATGCACGTGCCATAGAACCAGTTACGGGAGGGGGAATATTGTAGTTTATTATAAGATTGTGAACTTTTGTGCTGCACCGCAGGCCAGCCCGTATCATACACCCACCTAATAGTTTGTGTAATTTCTAGGGTAATAACAGGGCCGTTTGAGTTGTGCCCGCCAGTAGGCAAACTAGTGCGATTCTGTCTGGTAGCCACTGCAGGGCGCCGTGCAACGCAAGTGTCTCAGCCTGCGGGCTCAGTGTATGTAAATCCATTCTATATTTCCCAGAGGCTGAGGTTTGCGTTCTATGTCATATTTCAGTAAAAAGTCTGTTTTGCAAAAGCTGGTGTCAGAGTTGCTTTTCTAGTTCGTGACTGCACTGTATCCTGGGGAGCCCACCCTGGTACACTGCTTACAGATTGGCCATGAATATGGCAGTCCAATGGGGGCCGAAAGTAAAGGGGAGAAGGGAGCTTGGTGCACCTGTATTTTTTTTGTTAAACCCATGCAACCTGCCTGGCAATATCAAAAGGCTTTTCTGGACAACTCCTTTAATATGATAATTAAACTGTATGTGCATAAAAAAAAAAAAAAAAACTGGATATGATTTATTTTGTGCCTTTAACATGTGGCAGAGACAATTTTGCACCATTTTCCATTCATTGTCTGAATTGCTTTTTCACGAGACTTCTAGGAAACGGTTTTCCTCGCCAATGCTCACCTGATGAATGGCGCCCAACATCTCTGATCGGCTGGCCACCCGTGCCGTGTGCTGGCTTAGGAACTGTAAACTTTTCTCCAACTTCTTCACAATCTCATGTGTCTGATTATCTTCCTCACAGAGCGGAGTCAGCGCCTGCAACCAGAAGCCAAAATACAGGTAAAAAATAAAAAATTATATTAGATAAATATCTGTGCCGCACGCACCATTGTAATGTACAGCCTATCAGCTCCCTGCCATCCTGAGGCACAGGAGGCCTCACGTCTCAGCATCATCACTACCTCCTGAGGAAAAGATGCGCTAAACAGAATTAAATCTCTTAGGCCCCTTTCACACGGGCGAGAATTCCGCACAGGTGCAATGCGTGAGGTGAACGCTTTGCACCCACACTGAATCCGGACCCATTCACTTCAATGGGGCTGTGTAGATTAGCGGTGAAATCGCAACAAGTTCTATATTCTGTGTTTTTTACGCAACGCAGGACACATAGAAATGAATGGAGATGCGTGCAAAATCGCAAGCATCTGCAAGCAAGTGTGGATGCAATGCGATTTTCATGCATGGTTGCTAAGGAAACAAGGGATGAGTTACCCAGGATCCCATTTACTTTAATTTTTTCCATTATACCATGGTTATAATGGAAAATAATAGCATTCTATAATTCAGACTGCTAAGTAAAAAAGGTACATTGTGGGGTTAAAAAAAAAAAAAAAAAAAAAAAAAATATGTAACTCGCCTCATCCAATTGATCGCTCAGCCGGGCTGGTCTTTTTTCTTCTTCTTGCAGGACCTGGCTGGAAAAAGGACCTTCGGGGACGTCATTGCGCTCACCACGTGGTGAGCGCGGTGACGTCAGTGTAGGTCCTGCTGAATGAAGATATGAAGATGGAAGATTTATCTTCATTCAGCAGGACCTGCGCCGACGTCACCACACTCACCACGCGGTGAGCGCGATGACGTCACCGAAGGTCCTTTTGCAGGTCCTGAAAGAAGCAAGAAGACGATGCCGGCTGCGCGATCAATTTGATGAGGAGAGTTAATTTTTTTTATTTTTTAACACCTCAAATCGACAATTTTACTAAGCATTCTGTATGAAAAATGCTAATATTTTCCCTTATAACCATGTTTTATGGGAAAAAAATAAAATATACAGAACACCTAACCCAAACCCGAATAAGTCCGGGTTCGGGTCTGGGTACCACAGTCAGTTTTTTATTACGCGTGTGCAAAACTGAATATCGGAACGCAATCGCAGTCAAAACTGACGCATCCGGACCTAATCTGGACACGCTCATCTGCAAGGGGCCTTAATAGTAACTGGACAGAGTGGATTTCACTTTTTATTTCCACACAAACCTCTAATAGTTTCTTGCAGCCCGCCAGTTCCTTCTTTAAATTTTCTTCAGCTAACTCTCTCGACCTTTCTTCAAGACGCAGCCTCTTATCCAATGTGAAGATGTCGCACTTGAATCCAAGGGAAAGACGCAAGAACTCACCCTAAAAATAAAAAATAAAAGCCTTAGGCTCCATTCAGACGTCCGTAGTGCATTGCGGATCCGGAATACACTCGGCCGGCACCCCTATAGAAATGCCTATTCTTGTCCACAATTGCCACGCGCCATTTTCATTGCTTGTCTGCAAATGGACATGATACATTTTCTTGGGGAGCTGCGGACCGGATCGGGGTCGCGCTCCGGAAAATGCAGATGCGGAGATCAAAGTGTGCTCTCCGCATCTCTTCCGGCCCCATTGAGAATGAATGGGTCCGCACCCATTCTGGATAATTGCGGATCGGATGTCTGAATGGAGCCTTAGTCTTGAGTTACATTAGGTTTCGTTCTCAAGCCATATCCAGAGCTGCATTCATTACACTAAATAACTCTCCTGCTGAGGCCTGGCATGGCATGATGGGAGTTGTACTTCTGCAACAGCTGGAGAGGCACAGATTGGGGAGCGCTGCCTGAGTAAGCAGGAGATGGTAGAAGGTGCAAGCGCAGAGTCAACAATATCTTGAAGGCAGCTTTGGATGTGACTAGAGTTTAGAAAATGATGTAACTCAACTATAAATCATGATGGTAAGATAAACACCCGTCTTCAGAGCCTGTGCAGAACTCACCTCCATCTCCTTCTCATTATTTGTGGAACTGCAACAGAAGAAACCGATATTACATTGAGGAAAGAAGAAGCACAATTCAGGAGTAAAGGAGGACTCCAGCAGCACTTACTGGTTCTCCTTCACAGGCTGGGAATTCATCACTAGAGATGCAGCCAAGGATCCTAACGTGCAGAAGACAGAGCAAATTCAGAGGCTGGAAATAAAACATGGGGCACTGCTTCTGACCCTTCATCCGAAGGAATACTCCATTTGTGAGGGACTGCCCCTATACAATTTGCTGGAGGAGTAACATGGCCGCACATCTTGCACATGTGCCATTACTGCAAGTATCTGCGCGAGCGCAAATGATATGCCTACAAAAACAGATCAGCGCTTGTACCTACTCCGCTAAAATCCACTTAGAGGCTCTTGTAAATTCATTGATGTGGACTCCTAGGCATATCATCCGTGCAGTGCATGTCCCTTCAAGAATCGCAGTAACAGCGCGTGTGATGTGCGGCCATGTTAATCCGTCAGCAGAGGGAATGTCTGAAGCTGTGGGAACGCCTCAGTGTAAGGCCTCTTGCACACGAATGGATTTTCTTCCCGTGTCATTCCATTTTTTTTTTTGCGGACCGTATGTGAAACCATTCACTTCAATGGGTTTGAAAAACAAAAAAAAAAAAAAAAGCACGGAAGTCACTTCCGTTCCGCAAAAAAATAAAACATGTCCTATTATTGTCCGCATTACGGACAAGGATAGTACTGTTCTATTAGGGGCCAGCTGTTCCGTTTCACAAAATACAGAATGCACACGGACGTCATCCATATTTTTTGCGGACCGCAAAATACATACGGTCGTGTGCAAGAGGTGTAAGTTTGTGCAGATGAACAAATCGATTTGCTCATTACTACTCCAAGGATTAAAAGGGTGATGATGCGGGTAACACAAACTTCTGGTAGATTACTATATCAGAGGTATTTGATACAACAGTGATGCTACAGTTATACTGCAGTTTGACTATTAGCCACTAGAGGTCAGCACTAAAGTCCAAATCAGGAAAGAAAGCAGTTTACAGCCTGCATTAAAAATCTTATTGGGACAAAGGATTGGTGCCCATGCTGCACCCCCCAAAGTTCTCCCGTACCCATTACCAACTCACCTTCCTCTGGAGGTGGCCGCTTCTCCTCGCTCTCAGGCTTCACATGTGAGGATTCCTAGAGGAAAAGAGAAAAGAGGTCTTATTTAGAAAAACGTAAAGTGTAACCATTTAGTGACCAGAGCCAAATAATCCTGTATAAAATACAGGGAGCATTGGGGTAATGTTCCCCTTAGTTGTCTTTGTTGCTTGCTGAGGATTGTCGTCCTAAATCAACACTGTCTACTCACAGAGCCGTCCTCTTTGGAACAGTCTCCAGATTTGTGTTGCACGGATGAGGCTGCAAGACAGACAGACACATTGTAACTTCTAGGAATTACCATATGTCGCTCACTAATCTGTACAGATGGCAGCCACCTTAAAGGGAACCAATCACCATGAAAATGCAGTGCAATCTGCAAGCACCATGTTATAGAGCAGGAGGAGCTGAGCAGATTGATATAAAGATTTCTGGGCTGTGAGGTCAAGGAGGCGGTCCGATCAGTGATTGCCAGTTATAGAGGGAGAGCTGTCAATCACTGGTAGGACCGCCTCCTTCACTTCAAAGCCAAGAATCTGCAGGAATTTAAATGAATGAAATACAGGTTATACTGAATCTTCTCGCACAAATCTATATACAATCTGCTCAGCTCCTCCTGCTCTATAACGCACTATCTGCAGATTGCACTGTATTGTCATGGTGACAGGCTCCCTTTAATAAAGGGTTTGTCCAGGATAAGGCTCCATTCACACATCCACAATTTTGTTCCACATTTTGCGGAACGGAATTGCAGACCCATTCATTTCTATGGGGCCGCACGATGTGTGGCCCGGCAATAGCGGACAAGAATAGGCATTTTATTAGTGCCGGCGATGTGCGGTCCGCAAAATGCGGAACGCACATTGCCGGTGTCAGTGTTTTGCGGATCCGCAAAACACACGGATTTGTGAATGGACCCTTAGAAAAACATGGCTGCTTTCTACCAAACCCAGTGGCCACAGGTTGTGTGCGATATTTACAGCGACAGCTCCATTCATTTCAAATGGAACTGAGCTGCAATACCAGATAACCCACGGACAGGCGAGGTGCTGTTTCTAGAAGAAAACAGCCATATTTTTCTATTTCTGGGCAACTCCTTCAAAAAAAATAATCATAACCGCTACCAAGCGCTTAACCAAACAATGGGATCAATGTAGCCTACAGATACTATGGTGGTTCCTGACTCACCACCGTTTGCAGAGAAGCTTGAATCCTCTGAACGTTCCACCGCGTTTCCCTTCTCCGCGACGTCTTTACTTTCTGCATTGGAGTCTTTTTGTTGCATTATGATCACTTCAGCGCTGGCCTCTGCTACACAGAGAATGGGATGAATGATCACTGACAAATGGCTGGCGCTTCCCCCAAAAATCCCAGGTAAATAAGAACCCCAGGCTGCTCTGAGTGTTCCTGGGAAAGCTGGGTGAGATCTAATAAGACCGTCAGACAGGTAACAATACATCTCTTGCCTCTCTAAGAATGAGCAGGTAGAGGAAAAATCCGTATGTAATATCAACCATACTGGCCATGACCCAGCTTTCCCAGAAAGTGCGATGTAGCAGAGCCGGAATGGCGGCTCCTAGGTGTGAGGAGTATGTAATGTAAACGTCCTGAGCAGCCCTAGTGTTCCATGAGCTTCAGTACCAGGCACTGCTCCTGTTTACAGGACAAACCGCCACTTAATCGCCAATCACTTAATAGTCAGCGCTTCGTGTGGTCATTAATAATATTGACGGTAGGAGAGACATGAACCAGAGGAGCCGCACTCAAAATATGGAGACAAATAGAAAAAGGCACCGTAAAAGCAAAACTCAGCACCATTGTGGTTACAGGTTGTGGCTTTTAGGATCATGAGCAGCTGTTTTATATCCCAAAATCTGTCCAGCAAATGGAAGCCAAACAGGATTCCAACATTCCAGAAAACATCTACAGAAAGGGATTTGTCTCATTTCCCTTTTAGTGCAATAAAATGTAATATAATTCTTGCTGCCTCCAGTTACCACTTCGGGGAGGGCACTAACTGCATCCATATTTATACAGCCACCAGTGTAGTGACCCCTCCACCCATAATTATACAGCCACCACTAGGGGGCACTGCCTACATCCATGTTTATACAGCCACCACTAGGGAGAACTCACTACAGCAATGTTTATACAGCCACCACTAGGGAGAACTCACTACAGCAATGTTTATACAGCCACCACTAGGGAGAACTCACTACAGCAATGTTTATACAGTCACCACTAGGGGGCATTGCCTTCATCCATGTTTATACAGCCACCACTAGGGAGAACTCACTACAGCAATGTTTATACAGTCACCACTAGGGAGAACTCACTACCGCAATGTTTATGCAGTCACCACTAGGGAGAACTCACTACTGCAATGTTTATACAGCCACCACTAGTGAGAACTCACTACAGCAATGTTTATACAGTCACCACTAGGGAGAACTCACTACCGCAATGTTTATACAGTCACCACTAGGGAGAACTCACTACCGCAATGTTTATACAGTCACCACTAGGGAGAACTCACTACAGCAATGTTTATACAGTCACCACTACGGAGAACTCACTACTGCAATGTTTATACAGCCACCACGAGGGAGAGCTCACTACAGCAATGTTTATACAGCCACCACTAGGGAGAACTCACTACAGCAATGTTTATACAGCCACCACTAGTGAGAGGTCACTATAGCAATGTTTACACAGCCACCACTAGGGAGCACTCACTACATCCATGTTTATACAGCCACCACTAGGGAGAACTCACTACAGCAATGTTTATACAGTCACCACTAGGGAGAACTCACTACCGCAATGTTTATACAGCCACCACTAGGGAGAACTCACTACAGCAATGTTTACACAGCCACCACTAGGGAGCACTCACTACATCCATGTTTATACAGCCACCACTAGGGAGAAATTACTACATCCATGTTTTTTTCATAATGCCACTGGGCGGGGTACCCTAATCCCATAACCGGGCTCTATGTCCCTGGATATGGTGTCACAGCCATAGTTTTGCCATGGGGCCCTATGATATCTGTGTATGGCCCTGTGAGGATATACTTCATCATGCACTGAAAATCCAGTAGAGTAGAATAAATTCATGAAATGCATCTTGTCCAATATATGACGATTCTGATCAGCAGCCAATAAATATTTTATAGTAGGTCAATTCAACTTACCACAACCATTCACATCAGTACCATGGCGTTTATGAGTACGCAAAGCTTACCCTTGTAGAGGTTAATGTTCTTCATACAAATACTTTTAGGATTCTCCGCAGCCCACTGCCACCCGAGTAATCCAATCTGTACTCAGCTGTGTGCAACTCCCATTGGCCTGAATAGGGGCTGTATTTAGTACACAGCAACAAGACAAGGAAATGGGTGTAGATTTTTTTTATTATTTATTTATTATTTGTATGGAGGATTGTTAAGGAAGAAGTGCTGGTTCTGTAAAGATTAGTTTCCCCACAGCTATAACAGTTTTATGGAAATTACTTGTACAAAAATTCTTTACTGTATTTGTACTATAGGAATTAACCTTGGGCAGTCTTTAAATATACATCTGGTTTCCAGATCTACACTGTACAAGCTGCATATCCATTATTGGGTATACATACAGTTACATAGCAACTGCTGTAAATGCTATGGTCAGTCAACTGTGATCTGCCGCACCCTTTACAGCAGGTTTATACACATACAATAAATGTTTTTCAGCAAGGCTTCAATCCTGGATCCACCCCTGCCACCACTAGAGGGAGCTCACTACATACAGTACATATTTATACTGCCACCATTAGAGGGAGGGCACTACATACATATTTATACAGCCACCACTAGAGAGCTAACCAGATTCAGTATATATTTATACAGCCACCACCAGATGGAGCTTACTACATAAAGTACATATTTATATAGCCACCACTAGAGGCCGCTCACTACATACAGCACTTATTTACACAGCCACCACTACAGGAAGGGCACTACATCCTTATTTATACAGCCACCACTACAAGGAGCTCGTTACATACAGCACATATTTATTTATATAGCCACCACTAGGGAGAGCTCACTATATCCATATTTATACAGCCATCACTAAAGGGAGCGCACTACATACAGTACATATTTATACACCCACCACTAGAGGGAGCTCACTACATATTTATACAGCCACTAGTTCTGATCAAGCACCGTAGTGCTCGGGCCGAACACATCGAGATGTTTGGGTGCTCGACCGAGCACCCGAGTATAATGGAAGTCAATGGAACAACCCGAGTATTAATCCAGATACCCCCTGCTTAGGGGAGAAATTGTTAAAAACATTCTTTCCTGTATATTTACTTGTATATAAAGTGCAAGTGCTGCCAAAAATTACAAAGAGGTACTCCGATACAACCTGTATATTACTTAATGGAGGGCCTCATTCACATTGTGGTACAATAGTTCAGGTAGTGAGACTCCTACATTCATAAAGCCTATGCACTACGTGAAAGGGCTGCCAAAAATTTCAAGGAACTGGCACTCCAAAACACCCTTCGTTACACATAAAGGAGGGCATCATACATACCCTTGAAAAATTATGACTGATGGCCTGCTGGTGACCCTCAAACATTTGGAGCAAGGGCCTGCTGATCTGACCATCTAAAACATTAGGGGCGAGGGCCTGCTGCTGCATTGGCGACTCTAGATCACCTCTGGGTGATTGCACGTCTCCGTGACAGCGACGATACAGTCGGATGTCTGCCCTATAAACTTTCGATGTTTTTCTGCGCCTACCATTGTGATCATGGGTAACAGGGAATCATGGTTCGATGCCGGAGAGGGAGCCTGAGAATTGTCTACCACATCCAAGTGAGGTCAATGGCTGAAATCTGATGATGATTCCTTGCCCCCTTTTTTGTCCCAATTGTGAACCACCCAGAGAGGGTGGGTCAAGTTATTAAAGCACAAGCATCCAAGGAAGGCAGCAGGCGCGCGGCAATTACCCACTCCCAACTTTGGGAGGTAGTGATGCTAAATAAAAATACAGCACTCCTAAGCAGCCCCGTTATTGGAATGAGTACACTTTCTATTAATGAGGATCTATTGGAGGGCAAGTCTGGTGCCAGCAGCCAACTTGCTCTCAACTTCCATAACGTTCGCCCAGTGTGCCATCATGGTGAGGATTGTGTTGACCAGACTCTTGGCTACTGAGACTGGACTTGTAGGTGAGGGCTTGCTGCCACTTTGACGACTCTAGATAACTTCTAGGCCAGTGTTTCCCAACCAGTGTGCCTCCAGCTGTTGCAAAACTACAACTCCCAGCATGCCCACACAGCCAAAGGCTCAGGCAAATTGGGGTAGGTTTTGAGAAACCGCTGAACCACTAAGGTTAAGACATGGGCTAGGCATGGGATGCGAGTGAGCTTGCAGAGCTCCAAAGCTGCCAAGTTATGGCCATTATCACACACAACCGTGCCTGGTTGTAGGTTGAGTGGCGAGAGCCACAGCTCAGTCTGGTCTCTTATCCCTTGCAACAGCTCTGCGGCGGTGTGCCATTTGTCCCCTAAGCGGAGGAGGCACTAATTGAGGTACTGGCGGAAACTGATTGAATTAGGGCCCACAATCCTTGGTGTCTGTAGCACCTGTGCCATCCCAGGGTACGACTCGCTCCCGGCCTCCACAATGTTCACCCAGTGTGCAGTCAGGGAAATGTAGCGTCCCTGGCCAAATGCACTTGTCCATGTGTCCGTGGTTAAGTGGACCTTCCCAGTAACTGCGCTGGTCAGGGTAAGTGTGACGTTTCGGGACACATGTTGGTGTAAGGCAGGCACGGCACACCTTGAAAAATAGTGGCGGCTGGGGAAGGCCTCAGTGTACAAAAGCCTAAATGGCAACATTTCCAGGGCCAGTAATTTGAAAGGTGCGCATTTAGTGCTATGGCCTGTCGGCGGTGGCTGGGTATTTGCACTTGCTTTCAAATGCCTGGATTAATTACATTTGGACGCTGGGACAGGGAAGTTGATGTGGTCGCTGATCATGCTTGCAAAGGTCCAGGCACAGGGCAGGAGGCATCCTCCCCTGCGCCTTCGACAGGCGATTGGCCAGCACGTACCATAGGGGAAGAGAAGGCAGTGGTGTGACCCACAGACAGATTGTAGACCCAAGCATTTGGCCCACCTATTACGGTGCTTTGATGCCATGTGGCAAATCATGCTGGTGGTGGTGAGGTTGCTAGTGTTCACGCCCTGGCTCATTTTGGTGTGGCACAGGTTGCAAACTATATTTTTTTTTTGTCGTATTGCTCCGTGGAATAGTTGCGGGCCTGTTTGGTGTGGCCCGCCTTCTCCCTTTTGCCACCCCACTGCCTCTTCCAGCCTGTTGCGGTGCTGCGGATCCCTCCCCCCCCCCTGTACTGCTGTCCTCGCTCGGCTTTCTACCTTCCCAGGTTGGGTAAGCGACCTCATCGTCCACCACCTCCTCTTCCTCACTCTGAACATCCTCTTGATTTGTTGACCTAACCACAACCTCAGTGATTGACAACCTCTTGAGACAGTAATTGCAGTTGACTCATTTGCAACTGTCTCTCATCATCATCCACCTCATGAATTGCCGTTCCCCACCGCCATGTTCTTGTGACTGTGGATGCTCAAGAGGTTTGGAATCAGGGCACAAGATCTCATGTCCCTCTTCAAGCGTGCTTGTCGAGAGGCCAAATCAAGTAATGGCGATGAAAAGAGCGCTCTTCGGAATTTCCAAGTGTGGGATCACCACCAGACTCTCCATGGTGGAAGGAAGGAGGATCAGGGAGAGGATTCTGTTGATCAGATTCTTGGCAACGGAGACTGGACTTGGTGGAAGACAGGGTGGTGCTTAACAGACTGGAAGAATTCTCCCGCAATCCCACCGACCACCTGGTCGCACTGGTCTGACTTCAAGAGTTTTGTCCTGCAACGCCCTACAAACTGGGACTTGAAGCTAGGTATCGTGGAGGATTGTTTTTCTTGTTCTCTGGCAGCAGGCACAGTTTCAACACGCCCAGGGCCACAGCCTCTGTGTGAACCATGAGCATCACAACCACTTCCCCATCCCTTAGTGCTCGCCTTCTTCATATTAAATATGTTATATGCACGCATGTCACAGTTTACAGCAAGCCAAGCATATTGAAAAAGTATGGAAAAGTATGGAAAAAGGAAAATAGATTTCACTTATATTTCTCCAATCTCTGGCCCTGACACGCAGAAGGTATTGGACAGATGTCACAAGTCACTGCAGACACCCTCTATATTGCGATTACACTCCCTACACCATCTGTCCCTTCTGAAGCGCAGCTCTCCCTGACTACAAATGAGCCGAACATTCGTCATCGGGTGCTATATAGCACCAGACGACGTGTTCCGGCCAGCCAATCACTGTAATGCCAGTAGCCAACATGGCTACTGGCATTACAGTGATGGCAGTACTTAGCAGCCGCAAAACGTGTGGGAAGGAGGAGGAGACTCTAGCATGGCGTTCGAGGACATGCAGTACTTGGCCGAGTACCGCCATGTACCGAGCATAGCGATGCTTGAGCTGAACAGCAGTTCGGCCAAGCATGCTCGCTCAACAGTAACAACCACCACTAGAGGGAGCTCACTACATCCATGTTTATACAGCCACCACTAGAGGGAGCATACAACACCCATATTTATACAGCTTCTACTAATAGCATCACACTACAAGCACATTTAAATTGTCAAAGTGACAGGAAACAGCCACTGACCAGATGATGAGAGTGTGTTATCAAGGGGAGAGGACACACAGTCAGCCGAGGTCCGAGAATTCACACATATGCTGAAAAAGTGAAAAAAAAAAAAACATTAAAAAAAATTAGAATAAAACAAGCTACAAAATACAAAAAAAAATAAAAATACAAAATTTCAGAATCCTAACCTGGCCGTGTCCACAGTTTCTGGAGGACTGTTAGTGCAAATCTCCTGCAACATAACACAACAATGGATTAATTTATACTGCCAGAATATTTTTCACTGTGCTCGCCAAGTCCCTGACAAAACAGATTGATACATTGGGGGGGAGGGGGGGGGGGAAGATATACCAAGATAAAATGTGCCAGAATTCAGGTTTAACCTGTGACAAATCTGGGATCCATGCCTTGCTCCAGATTATGTATCAGACACTTTCTGCACCTAGAAAGTTTTCTAAAGTGTCTAGAAAAAAGATGTTGCAGACTTTTGACCTAGGTCAATGAGGGGAGTAGAAAAAGACATATGGCCAAGTGGAGTCAAAGTCTGTGCCAACATTTTAGTCAAAAAAATATTAAAAGTACACCAATAGAAGAGGCACAAGGAAGAGTGAAATATCTAACATATCTGGCAAGAGTCACATCTTTCAGTGTGCACGCCAATGTGATAAATTTGGCACATCTGGTCTCGTTTTAAGTGGTCTACATTTAAAGGGGTATTCCAGTTACATCAGGTTATCACCCAACCACAAGATAGGAAATAACTATTAGAGACCAGTAGGGGGCCAACCACTGACACTCCTACCGAGAATGGGGGCCTCATACCCCATGGGGACCCCTGAAATGAATGGAGCAGCAGGTTGAGCACACGCACTGTCACTCATTCATCACTGTGGGACAGCTGGAAGTGGAGCGCTTGTACTCGGGCAGTCCAATGGATCGGTGCACATGCTCGAACTGCTGCTTCATTTATTTCAAGGGTATGTTCAGTGGGGGTGCCAGCAATCCTATGGTATAACGTCATGTAACTGGAATTCCCCTTTAAGGCCAAAATAAATCTGCCTCATTCTTCTTTTGCCCAGTTCCGTCTGCACACTCTCCAGAGTGAGAGACACCCAATTCCAGCAACCAGATTAAATGGAATCCCTAGACGTTAGCATGCCCTAAGTCCCGGACTGGAGCATGGGGAACAGGCACCCACCCAGCACATTGCCTATTTCCAGTAAAAGCCTGCCACGGACTAGCTGGAACCAGCTATTCTAACTATATTGGTGTCCACCAACTAACTTAGTGTCCACCTATCTAGGGGCCTTTACTCCAAGGCCGGGCCCCCTGGTGACTTACATTTCTTTCCTGAGAATATGGGACCTTTCAATAGCCCTTGTTTTAAGGCGCTCATGTCACCGCTGGGAGACTATAATGGTGGCCAGAATGTCTCATCTAGCTTTCCCAGAAAAAGTTAATGGCAGTAAATACTGAAGTTATGTGGGTGTATTTCAGATTTAGGTCCCACTATAAATATCAAACCATGATTCAGCTGTATATAGACCAATGTAGAAGGATCACATTTGTTAAAACACACATAAAAAGGTCTGTTTATTCTGAGCCTCCTAGTTCGTGCTCGTGAATAGAATGCCAGATCTATACTGAAGATATACAGACAGGATTACATAGTAGCGGAGAGTGGCTGACCAAATTTTTGTTTTCTGGTCCTGGTCAAGGGGTGGAGCGCTCTTGGGGGAAGGCAGTGAGCTACAGCTGGAGAGCTTGTGCTTCATGGAACCCACCACCTCCTCAGTATCTACAGAAACCACATGTAAACTGTGGAAATGAAGCAAATAATCTTATTTATAAAGGGCTCTCTTCTCAAAATCGGTCAGTAAGCACCAGAGGAGAAACCAAAACCAACCACGAGAAAAAAAAAAAAAAAAATGGAACACCTCTTATTAAGAGGGTCTCCCCAAGACTTGAAGATCACCAATAGAAATAGATTGGGTCCTGGAAAAGCTTGGCAACACCAATATTGCCACCATTAATGCTGGTCACTCTGCTTTCTTAGAGTCCTGAAAAATCAGCCTAGATATAAAAAGTGACACAGGAGCCAGGAGGGAGTCATAGCTTGTGCTACCAATGGTGGCGGTGGTGGCAGGGGCGTAGCTAAAAGCTCATGGGCCCTGGTGCAAGAGTTCAGCTTGGGGCCCCCGTCCCTCAGTGCTTGTTGGCAAGGGGCAGGGGAGCACATAGCCTTCCTGCTGCTAGAGGCAAACATTGAAAGGGCACCCCCTCATGCCAAATTCTTAACCTAACCCCTTCCCTCCAGCCAGAGGTGTAAATTGACCAGTATGCACTTTCTATAATGCCAGTGTCTTATGTGGCACAAGGGTCTTTGGGCCCCCTCAGGCTCCTGGGCCCGGTAGCGACTGCTACCTCTGCACCCCCTATAGCTACGCCCCTGGGTGGTGGGATGTAGTTTACCATGTGTCAAGTTTAGTGACTCTAGATCAGATGCATTGTCTATGGGTGTCTGTAGTAGTTTGACACTCAGACTCCTGTTTTTATGCATTACACTGGGCGCTGCTATGATCAGAGACTCCAACAGAAAGCCATGTTAGTCTAATGTCCACCTCCCTACTTTACACTGAAGCTACGCTTGTCCAGACTACTGTATATAAGCACATTCTCAGCAGGAAGCGAGTATGTAAAATTATTTCTGTGACAGCAAGGACAAAATGATTAACCTTCAGGCATTTACATCCATATTTGTGACCAGTATCAGCAGCCCGTCTTATAATGCTCCTGCACGATTACAGACTCCAGACTGTGGCATTACAGGTCCTTTAAAACTGGTTAGAAGAGACATCCGCTTAGGAGCCAAGGCTTCTAAAAGAGGAAGCGGGGATGTGCTGTCGACCGAGGGCAGCTCATAATTCACATCATGCAAATCCTGGCTATTTTTTTCCATCTGATTTGAATCTTTGCAGAAAGTGAGTATATTCAGCAGGATCTGTCGCAGCAGAGGAGGTCATTAAACCATGACCGGCAATTCTGGAGATCTCACTGTCTGCCCCTTTAACCACACTGCATGCAGATGGCAACAGCTCACTGTGTTCTTTTAGGCCAGGGATCAGCAACCTCCGGCACTCCAGGTGTTGTGAAACTACATCTCCCATCATGCACACTTGCTTAGCTGTTCTCTGAACTCCCACAGAAGTGTAAGAGGCATGCTGGGAGTTGTAGTTTCACAACAGCTGGAGTGCCGAAGGTTGCTGATCCCTGTTCTAGGCTAAAACACAAGTCCCTCTGCTATGCTGGTCATTTGTTACAATGTATCAGTCCGGAGGCCAGGCAGTGTACCCAACAGGATCTTTCTAGACTGGATACAATTGTAACAAACAAGATTGAGTGTAAATAAATGTTTGCATTAACTGACAGCAATCTAGAAAATGGTTAAGAATCCTTGAATTGTCCACTGTCCTCATTGCAGTGTCCAATCTGCATTTTTTGTGGATTGCACGGATGTCATCTGTGCGCTGTCCACATCAGTGTGTCCGTTTTGCAAAAATGTAGAACATGTCCTATTCTTGGCCACAAAATGAGGACTATGGACCCAGCTTTCTGTAGGATACTAACTGTGGGTCCCCATGTTGTCTTGGTCAGACATCTTGTATTTCTTTCTTCTATTTGTACCTCAAAGTTTAGCAAAGGGTTAGCGTGAAGAAATATCTTTGTTACTGAATAAGTCTGATGTACTTTTTTTTTTATTTTTAAAGAAAATAGAGGTCCCCAGGAGATGTTCTCTGATTAGCACTAGCTAGCCATGAGATTATGGAGTCTTCGTGACATTTATGCCATGTAGTGGTTGTTCTAGATACCTGAATATTGGACACTTGTCAGCTTCTTTAGTGTATGGCAAACACTTAAAGGGGTTGCCTGGGTTCAGAGCTTAACCCGAACATACCCTTATTTTCACCCAGGCAGCCCCCCTGAGGCTAGCATCGGAGCAGCTCATGCTCCAATGCGCACTGCAAGGTCTACTTTGTTTTCAATACCACACTGCCGGGCGGAAACTTCCGCCCAGCCGTGTGTTCGGTGAAGTCACCAGCTCTGATGGGTGGGCTTTAGCGCTGCCCAAGCAGTTTCACTAGCTAAGGCAGCGCTAAATCCCACCCATCAGTGCCGGTGACTTTCCCGGGGTTCCTGGCAGCCCCATGGAGAGCCCCGATAAGTCACCGGATCTAAAAAAAAAAGGCCTTTGCCCTGCGCGATTTAGCCAGGGCAAAGGAGAGCATCGGAGCATGAACTGCTCAGATGCTCATGTTAGGGGGGCTGTCGGGGTGAAATGGAGGTATGTCTGGGTTCAGCTGTGAACCTGGACAACCCCTTTAAGGACAATGAGATCAGGGGACGATGGATCAAAAGGTGCATTAGATATTCATTTTCACACGTGCTAGAAAACTTTTGGCCAATTAACTCTCATGATGAAGTACAAGGAGGAGTATGTCTTTCTTGTGCATATTGAGGTTTGGAGGTTGTCACATAGCAAGAACTTTTAACCAGTCAAGAATTGGTGCGATCTCATACAAATGGATATTAAGATATTAAGGATTTAAGAAGAAAGATTAATGCTTATGGACGGTGGCAATCTTGAATTATACTAATGATCTTCCTTCGTTCTCTGGGGTATAAAAGTTGACGCGGAACGGGACGATAGTGTAGAGCAGGCATGTCCAAACTGCGGCCCTCCAGCTGTTTCAAAACTACAACTCCCAGCATGCCTGGATAGCTTGCAGCTATTAGAGCATGCTGGGAGTTGTAGTTTTGCAACAGCTGGAGGGCCGCAGTTTGGACATGCCTGGTGTAGAGCATCGACGTCCCTACCATCAACCTTACTCTACTGATTCAATGCCTTCCACCTAGATTGTTGCCCATCTTGCTGCTGTGTCTCTAATAAACATGTAAGAATTTTCCCATGAAGAATTTGTCTGATGAGTTTCGTACTGCGGAAAATTTCCAATACTTTCCAAGCAGCGTTTTTTCATAGATCTGTTTCTGGAAGCGGAGCGACAACCAATATTATGAGACTTAGGGCCCACAATGGAGGTCACTCAACTTTTCCAAGACTTCTGTGTTGCTTTAAAACTAGACAAAGCATGCCTTTCAGGAGTGTGTGCCAGGAGGAATACTTGCCATTGAGGAGTCCGGGAAAGCTGGGCCGCAATCCCCATGGGAGTTCAGCTGCACAGCTGACCTTCTTGGTTGTTGTCAGCCAGCTTTCCCTAACAGATACAACATATAAAGCTGAATTACCTTACAGAAGTTGCCATCTTGGGGGACAGGGCTCTATATCCACAGTATGGTCAGCTTTCCCACAAAGCGTTAATCGCATCTCACCATTGTGTCCCCCTCTTCCCCCCCCCATGTACTGCAGGAATTTTTCCATCTTTTTATGACTGCCTTACAGCCGGAGTTGACAGGAAGATTTACGCTCCTGACATAAGAGCCGCTGCTTCTTCTTCAGCTACTTAGAGCCATGTTTGCCCTGAGCTGAGTCTTACAGAAACACTTCAGATTATTATACTAAACAGCGATCATCACCCAAGACGCAAATTAACCACTTCACCGCCAGTGGCGCCTAACAAAGCTTACCCGGCGGCAACACAGACATATTACAAGTAGATGTATGAGGTGGGAATCAAGGGTGGCAGAGGCTTTACCTGACCTTTATCTGGTGTAAAAACTCAGGTTTTTGGCCCCATCCACCTAATACCCTGGGTGAAAAGTGGATTGTTAGCCCAGGGCACATCTTCATCCGTGCTGATAAGAGGCAACCTCAGCAGTATTCTGCACTCAACATCTTCTCAGTCTGAAAGGGCTGACAACGGACTAGTATCTAGCAAATTTTACAGACCTAAAAAAAAAAAAAAAAAAAGGCCCCAGAGGATATAGTCGCTTCAGGGGCGCCATATGGAAGACTAGTACTAGTATGTTAAGGGCTCTATATCCACATCTGGAGCCATGTCCATGAGGTCTAAAACTAGGGTGCTTAGTCTTAGACAACCTGTGAGCCAATCAGGGGGCAGGACTTTTTAGTTAGGAACATTGAATCAATAGGTAGAAAAGTCAGAGTTTTACCTGGGAGCATAGGGCCAGTCAGAGTTTTGTGGTTCAGTTGCTGGCAAGTGCTAAGTTATTACAATAACCAAAATTATGCAGAAACATCATTTTATCAACCAGCCATGTTTTTAAAAGCTTCTAAAATGTGTTTTATTTGCATATTCCCAGTTAATCCCAGCACCACAATATGCATTTCTCTTGCTATGCTACACAATCGTGCCTTTTCTTTCTAAAATCCATCTCCAAATTTGCTACCATTTAAAATTGAGCAGTTCAATGCATTGTACTACTGTGCCAATATACTAGTTCAACGTATTATACTGCTGCATTAATATACAAATTAAATTCATAGCTCTCTCATAGCATACTTTTCATTTGGGTAGAATCAATTCTGACTAATCAAATTTTTCGACAGATTTGTTAGAATCGGACCACAAACGAATGTCAAGAAAAACTCAATTCTCTCGAATTACAGACAAATACTGTGCAATCACAACCCCCCCCCCCCCCCCAAAAAAAAAAACATACAGATCCTGACAACTGGAGATTACTCATCCCGAGCCTCTGGCTTGAATCCTATCCAGAGTGTCCCATAAATCAGCAAATTACAGGTCAGCAGCTTCTAGGGATCAATTGCCACAAAGCAAAAAAATAAAATAAAAATCTTAGATAGAAATGGAGGCAGTTGAATATAATCTAGTAGATGTATGAACCCAGAAGGGTCTGCAGTCAACAGCAGCCACAGTGGCAATCCTAAAACAAAATGGAAATGGATCCCACAATCATCATCCCTCAGAGAACAACTAATCACTGAGTAAGTGATCAGCTACCTGTACCCCTCCATAGGCAGTATTATTAGTAGTTATCTCCTTGTACATAGGAGGCAGTATTATTAGTAGTTATCTCCTTGTACATAGGAGGCAGTATTATTAGTAGTTATCTCCTTGTACATAGGAGGCAGTATTATTAGTAGTTATCTCCTTGTACATAGGAGGCAGTATTATAGTAGTTATCTCCTTGTACATAGGAGGCAGTATTATAGTAGTTATCTCCTTGTACACAGGAGGCAGTATTATAGTAGTTATCTCCTTGTACACAGGAGGCAGTATTATAGTAGTTATCTTCTTGTACATAGGAGGCAGTATTATAGTAGTTATATTCTTGTACACAGGAGGCAGTATTATAGTAGTTATATCCTTGTACATAGGAGGCAGTATTCTAGTAGTTATATTCTTGTACATAGGAGGCAGTATTAGTAATTGTCAGGTTCTTACCTTGGAGAAAGATTTTTCCATCTCAGAGCAACTAGAAATCTCCTCATCCGTCTGGACCCCAACAGCTGCAAATTCTTGCCTAATAGAGATAAAGAAATATAATTATACTATACACCAATATATTTTCCTGTTTTGTCTGACTTCTGCTTTTCTTTGCTGGTTATCTCCTCCAGTTTCACTTTTTGTTCTACTTATGGTTAAGTCATGAAATTTCAGATAGTGACATTTTCAAAATGATATTTTCTAGACTGAGCAGAATCTTAACCTCATTCCTCAAAAGTGCACATGACAAGAAAGAGCATAACATATCCAGTTTTCCATCTTCACAGCAGCAGTTGATGTTCTTGACAGAAGGCAAATATCTGTTGCTCTCCGTTATCAGCCAATTCAAGCAGAAGAGAAGACGACCAACACTGATGAATATAATCTATTGCGCAGTTACCAGCAATTTCAGGTTGGTGAGAGAAAGCAGTATTTTTCAGTGGGATGGATGGGTGACAGGAAGTGTAGAGGTCCCCCTGTCCCCCATGACGACTTCTTTGCCACACATGTCCAGTGCTGAGAACCTCAAGGGCATTTACATTCATGTGTGTGATACATCAGCCGCTCCTCTAACACTCCTGCACAGGTAAAAGCTGGATATTGTGGTTACCAGTCCTTTAAATGCAGATTTAACAAAATGCCTGCTTTCTGCCACCCCTGGGGGGTTTTAGTGTAGGACTTTATATTGGCTTTTGGTTCTTATGACAAAAACGTGCAACTAAAACAGGTGCAAAAATGGAGAACTGGAAACTGCAAATTACAAAAAAAATACAGCAAATATCAGGATGTGGACGTCTAAAGATAGGAGGCAAACCCAAAAACAGACTCCGGTGTAGAGTCTCTAACTTTGTGTCAATTACTCACCATTCTCAAGAGACCTGCTTCCTGGCAGTGAATGGGACAATTCTAGTTTACACGTAAGCCACCCATGACCAAAAACTACTCGCAAATGAGGGTTTGTCACAATATTTCCAGTCTACAAAATCCTCTGAACTAGTTTGTAACAATGTATTAGCACAGGTAAAGCCGTCTGGAATCCATGCTACTTTACTCACAGAGGACTGTCTACATTGGGTAGAATTGTATAAAACAACAACATTCAGATTTGAGAAATATTAGGTCAGAACGTTAACCGTCAATGTTCCCATTCATTGACAGCAAGTAGAGATCTTGAAAATGGCAAGCACATTAAACACATGGGGGGGGGGGGGGGGGGGGACTTTATCAAAGTTGTACACCATTGCACAAAAGTAGAATTTTTGTGCAACATACCATTTTAGATATTTCCCACCGCTCACATCACTTTTCAAAAGGGTGGACAGGGCCAGTCTCCTTTGCCACACATGTATCATAAAAGTTACATTGCAACAGATTTTTGATTAATTTACTCCAGAAAAGGGCTGGAGTAATTTACTCCATTAAGGGCTCATGCACATGGCCGTTGCCGTATTGCGACTAAAACAGGTCCGTAATACACAGGCACCGGCCGTGTGCACCCCGCATCACGGATACGTGCCCATTCACTTGAATGGGTCCGCAATCCAGAAGGTCGGTGCAGAATGGAGGCACGGAACCCTACAGAAGCACTACGGAGTGCTTCCGTGGGGTTTCTCTCCATGCCTCTGCACTACTTTTTTGCTGAGAGGACAGTCGGATGCGGATCGGACCCCATGCAAGTGAATGGGTCCGATTGCAGAGTCCTTAGGTTGGTGCCCGTGCATTGAGAACTGCAAATTGCGGTCCGCAGCATGGGCCCAGCAGGCACACTGTTTCATTGGGTTACAGTTTGACCTTGTTAACAGTGGTTACTCCAACTTGAAGTGTTGGTAAAATATAATGCCAATGTATTACGTTATGCTTCATACATCTGTCCGCACTGGAAAGGGCCCACAGTCTTACCAAAATAGATATGACATGTTGGATATGTAATGTGAAATGTCACATATGTGCTATGCAGGTCTTACACTGCTGTGGACATGGTAGAAAGAGTACCACAAAAGAAGGTATAGCACTAGGGTGGGTAAAGAGTGCCATGTGCACAAGACCAGGACATAGCTGCATACTGATGTTGTCCTGCAGCCTGTGGCAGTCATATTGCCTTATGTATGATGCTCATGGACCATGCAGGTGGGCTGCACTGGGGATAGTGGCAAATGTCCTGTGGATATAGTGCACTGTGACATAAGTATAGGTCGCTGTACTGTAAATGTGTGTGGAGAACTGCACTGATGGTGGTATGCTGTCACATGCTAGCCATGTATTATTGCTTTTAAATAATATGCTGTTGATGCACAAGAACATCTTGGCCATATGACATTGTATTTAGGTCCTTAAGCAATAATGATAGTGTGAGAGACAGGATTTTATTTTACTCTCTCTGCTGTAGTACACATTATTCTCCACTAGAAATCAATTAAGTGCCTCGTGCACATTTTCTTTGTTCTAAGATCATTAGTGAAAGATAGGAGGAGTTAAGTTGCTAGTTTCAAATGTGCCAATCAAACTCAGGAATAAAGTTAGTAAACTACTCCCTTTTTGTCAGAGCCAATAAACTTTCATCTAGGAACACCCTTTTGTCTACCTCATATTGCCTATATAAGTGTATGTAACTGTAATAAAGCACTGCATATTTTCCATGATACCAGCCTGTATTGGTCTCATTGAGAAAGCTGTATGAGCTCATACTTATAATTCTAACTGATTCGGAGCCACAAAGAAGAAGTGTTTCGTAGAATTTGCGACAACAATAGCACATCTGAGAGATGATAAACAGCAGACAGTAACAGGCAAATTGAAGTGAGCTGGGAATCTGATGAAGGAAATAATGCCAGCAATATAACTGCTTGAAGCTAGCTAACAAGTTGAGGTGATTGGTACTAGACATGAAGCACACAGACCTCAGATTATAGATAGGGCCACAGAGCAGATGAGCATTGTAAAGGAGTTGAGGCCAGAGCGGAGGGGAAGAAACAAGCCACCTCATCTGTGCAACCTGGAAGCAGCCAAGGGCTGTATAATAGTCTGGCTTGTAACCAAGACCATCTAGCCTGCTACCTGTAAGCAATCCTGTATAAAAGACTGTGTGTACAATACTGTGTGTCTCGAGGAAAGGCACAGCATGACTGATTGGGACTGTGCCAAGTGTGCGATACTGTGTCATGTGGAGAGAAAGCCATGGTGATGGAACCATCTTCATTGATGCCCACTGAGGTGAATAAAGCCAGAATGTTTATGCCCAGGTCGGAAGGTGCAACCTAAGGCAGGGGGAGATAGTTGTTGCCTTTTAAAAGGAAGTGTGTTTTATTTGCCTGTTTAGCTAATTAACAGATTGCCTACAACCCAGCCTGTGCCTTCAATGAAAGGCTATAACCACTACCTGTCCAAGAACTACTGTAATCACCAAGCTTGTTGCCCAATGCGAATCATATAACGTTCAACTTGTTTAGGTTACACCTTTGTCCACCTGTGTCCTCCCCCACCCTAAAGATTTTTTTTTTTGGGGGGGGGGGGGGGGGGGAACTCATGGCAAGAAAAATGATTTTAATGACCAATCCCCCCCTCAGGCATGTACCTTCTTACCTCTCAAATGATAGGGCCGCTCTGCTCTATAGATGGTCACACCAGCACACTTGGCAGCTTCTATTAGAACGCTTTGCCCAGAAGGGAAAGTTTACACCCTGATTTGTTTATCTCCTCATTCTTTCCACACATATGTATTGTCTGCCGAGCTTTGCATGTGTTCAGTGTAATGAACCCACAAGAAGGTATTCAAATCTTCCAACCCTGTCACCATCCCCATCACTACAGGAACCAAAAGGTTATTGATGACGAGACTGAATCATAAAAATACCTGGTCGTAAGAAGCCACTTTATCTGTACAGAACGGTCCGAAGCGGTAGATAATCTCCACTCACCTCCAACTCTCTTACATAAATTATCATGAACCCTAATCTTTCTTGGGTTCTTTTCACTAAACAGTGTTTTTTTGGCTCCCTCACAGGAGCAGATGAATTAAAATAATGGGGCCCTGGATCCAACCTATGATGCACCAATGGAGCCTGACAGACACCATCACAGTGTCTTTCAGTACGACAAGAAGTGCAGCACGCTGCACTAGTTTTCCAGTCAAACATGAGGCTCCTAATAGTGAAATATGAGCATAGCCTTACAGTGTTAGACCTTCTGGAGAGTCTGGTTCCTCCCTCTTATTTACATAATTTGGGGGTCAAATATGGGTTGATCATGATCTACGTTAGTACTTAAATTATTTGCGCAGCAGCTCCCATCATAGACACCAATATAATGGTACCCATTGAACCCCACTCTCTCTCACTACTTGGATCTGCTCCACGGCTGTGTTTAGCACAGAGACAACTGAGACAGGATTTTTTAGGCCATTTGCTGATGTCAATAAGACTAGAGTAAAAAATAAAAATTAAAAAATTATATAGCAATATTTCCATTTCTGGAAAAGCTGGGTGATATGGTCACCATCTCAGCTAGTCCTAAACTAAATGATGCATTGCTATGTAACTACAGAAATTTGCCTTTTCGGACTCTAGAAAAGTTGAAGACTGACTTCTGGGACAAGTGACTGGTGATGCCATCAGAACACTGAAAGAGGCAGTGTTCTGATGGCATCACCAGTCATTGTCCCAGAAATCAGTAACTGAGGGGTTCGGCGGTGTATGAGAGGGTGTATGTTTTTGCAGCTGTTCAGTACACTGGTGTAACAGCAGCAGCTTTTCTTCTCTGCCCCTTTAACCGCCCCCTAATCCTGTGGTACAAGGCCACTCACCGCTGTGGGATCAGTGAAGCTTCTTGTGATGAGGCAGATCCTCTCTGTTTTTCGTCCTGAGGTCCAGGGTCAGGTTTCCAGCGATTTGCCGTTGCTGGGTGATAACTTGGTGCTTGCTTCCCTCCCTCCAGAGACAGCGCGTCTGAAATGTATATTAATTTATTTACACATCATCTCTGTGGCTGGGGAAGGGGCAGATCTAGGGGTGTTTCAGACCTCGTGCACGTGACTATTTCTCATTCATGTGCTGTCTGCCTTTTTCACATACAATGGGGCCATACACACCCATACTTTTTGTGAATCTGTGAAGACATTATGCAAAATTGTATACTAACACTTCCTAAATCTATCTTTTACACCAAACTAGCCTGGACAATTGTACTCAAGTAGTAATGGACATCTGGAGCTGACACCCAGCAGAGGTGGTAGAAGGGGGGCACAGAATAAAGTAACTGGAACCCAGATGCATCTCAGCAAAAGAGGTTACCTAATAACGGTGTGTATCTGATCCGAGCCTCCTTCCGTGGTGTGGGTTGGAGACGTCCAGAGAAGCAGCTGGATTCTTGGACACCAAACTCTTCACAAATGCAACTTGTCTGGAAGAGTAGAGAGCAAGTTTGTATATTAAGAGCAAATATTTATGCTGATGACTCCCCCATATTATAAGGTCTAGGAGGGAGGCAACCCACACCCTCGGCTCCTTCTTTGAGGATTTTATCACAGCTGTTCCAGGCTGTACAAGTTACCAGACCATGGGGAGCGTCTGCCGAAGAAAACTTCCTCAGATAAAATCCTACACAGACTGGTTTACTGGGAGCACAGTGGGTTTATGGCGAGATGGCACAGACTGAGGAGAGGACCCCACACCTACCTCTACTCCACGTACTGGGGGCTCCACTTCAGCTTCACCGCCCGACCCCTCTACCCGACTCTAAATCAGAGAAAGAGCAGATTCAGACATTACAATCAGAACTTCCATGGTCCTTGTGTCATTCTCAAGTTGTTCAGAGGTTCTCTAGTTATATCGGTTTCAGGGAAAGCTGGGTAACAATCCATATAGACAACATGATAGCTCACACAGGGGCTGACACCCCGCTTTTCTAGAATCCCGAACAGTAATTTTACCTATGGTCACATCAGTTTATTAAAAACAGGCAGATAAGCCATTTAGGACTTTGAAAGCTGGGTCAACCCCAAGGAAGCTGTAAAGACAGGGGCCTAGCTACAGGGAAAGCGGCTGCTTTGGGGCCCTGACCCAGAAGGGGCCCATCAAGGAGGAGGAGGACTAAAAGACTTTATCAGAGCCCCCTCAACAGTATTACACAATGAAATTATACACAGTGGCAGTATAGACGGATGGAACAGCTGCCAGGCCTGGTCAGAGAGAGATCTTTACTAGCCACAGGAATGGGGGCGGCATGAAAGGAAGGGGTTGCAAAAATATTACTGGGGGAGGGGGGCCCCCCATTCAAATATTTGCTGTGGGTCCTAGTCATTTCTAGCTACGCCACTGTGTAAAGATGATCATGTTGGTTGTTACGCAAAAACTCTTGGTAAAGAAAGTGGCATTAACAACTTTTGATAGCTTATAGGGACGTATGAAAAAGTTTAGATTGGTGGGGGTCTGAGCATTGACACCCCCATTGATCTCTATTAGAGGGAAAAAAAGTGTGCGCTTATTAGGTGCTCTCCCTTTCACTGCACTAAAGATGAGGGAGACGGGTCCACAGACTCTGTTAAGTCTGTCTTTCCCCCTTGTATGCTTCTCTAGAACAAGGGGAGGGATCAGTGGAGGTCTCATCAAAAGTTTAGATTGGTGGGGGTCCTAGCGCTATGTTATAGAGACACATCATAGGTTTATTGAAAGCACAGTGCCACTAAGTTTGGAGAAGAAAGACCCAAGTAATTGCAGAATTTAATAACAAAAGTCCCTTAAAGTTTCACAAATTATTTAATGATGGTCTCTACCTGGTAATCCAGTAATCTGTCCTGCAGAAAATGAATAGTCTCTGGAAGAATAAAAAGCAAAATGTAAGGCATTTCAATCTTCAAATTTAGATCCTTTTCCAGTCACATCAATTTACAGAAAATTGAAGTATTACATCAAATGAAGCAGAAACTGATGTGAACATAACAATGTAACACTAAAATAAAAATCTCAATTTATAAATGAATAATATTTTAAATACTTGTATAGTATATTTTAGAAATGTACAAACATAACAGCAAACTTAAAATGATGAAAAACTAGATGCAAATACACCAAAACAGTTTTTAACGTTTTGTGCTCAGAAACTATAAGGGAAAAAGATTAAAAAAATAAAAAGTATTTTATTAACCTAGATCTATCAAGTCTTAATTTTGCAGATGTTGAGTGCAGACCCGAGTTGAGTAAATTCGTACAATTCAATTCCGTAACTGTAAAGTTAACTCGCGATTTTCCAGCTGGTATAGACGACACATTGTCAAATAGATTCTGGTCACTCACTCACCCTCCTGCTCAGTGGTCTTCTGCTCTCTGCTACGACAGTCACTAGTTAACACCTCTACTGCTGACTGGAGCTCCTGCTGTTGCCTCTGGGCTTCCTTCAAGTCTCTCTGCAGCTCGTCTGCCTCTGACCGCACAGTGTGGAGACAGATTTCCAACTCCTCAATCTGCAGATGGCATGAGATATCATTAACAATCAGGAAACTACATAGCGAGAAGCCAGTGCTGAAAACAGTTCACATTTTTGTAGTAAGGTAAGTGTTAAGTCCACTTCTGAACCTCCAGCCAATCAGGCTTAAGGGTTGTGCAGAAATGTCAGGAAAAAAAAAAAAGAAAGAAAGATGCAAATATTTTACCCATGAGAAGCAGCAGGTGCTGCACTCACAGGAAGAGGCTCCACTAGGCTACCCAAGCTGGGCTCAACCTAATCTAAGAGGCTAAAGGGCATCATTATTAGCAGATCCTCAGGCGGCTGGATGTTCATATTACACCCACACCCTCAGATACAGAATATCAGTGCCACCATACGTAAAACTGACGGCTCTGACTGTGGCAGTCATGGTTATCAGAGCTTTAGCAGACACCAGAGTATAGAGCATGAACAAGCTTCATAATTCCACAGGAAGAGCAGCAGATTGGGTAATGACAACTTCCCCATAACCAACCCCCAACTGGCCAAAGTTGAGCAACCACGAAGGACGGCCAGTGTCAAATTCACCCACAGATAAGGGCAGTGCCACAGGGTATACTGGGAGAGAACATTACCTGCTTGGTCAAGTCCTCTCGTTTCAATGCAGAGGCTTGTAGTTGGGAGAGAATGGTAGCCTCCTTCCCCTCAGATACCTCCTGCTGATGCCGGGTAGCCTCCAGATCGTGAAGTCTGTTCAATGAGTGGAAACCACAAGAGAATGACATACTGCATTATATTTATAAACAAAAAAAAAACAAAAAAAACAACAACACACAACAAAACACACACAACACAGAAATGGCACCTGTTTGGAAGGTTCTTTGTTCCTTATAAACCACTGAATGATGTCACAAAAAAAAAAAAAAAAAAAAAACGGGTAAAACAAACATGTCCTTCACAATGATTGCAGAGCATTCTGCCTCACGCCAAGCTCCAGAGGACGAGACAGGGAGATACTTCAGAGGAAAACTCAAAATACTGGGCTGATCATCTCCTGTGCAAAATCCCAAGCCACAAGCTACCCAATACTGCCCCCTATGTATAAGAATATAACTACTATAACGCTGCCTCCTATGTACAAGAATATACCAATTATAATACTGCCTCCTATGTACAAGAATATAACTACTATAATACTGCCTCCTATGTACAAGAATGTAACTACTATAATACTGCCTCCTATGTACAAGAATATAACTACTATAATACTGCCTCCTATGTACAAGAATGTAACTACTATAATACTGCCTCCTATGTACAAGAATGTAACTACTATAATACTGCCTCCTATGTACAAGAATATAACTACTATAATACTGCCTCCTATGTACAAGATTATAACTACTATAATACAGCCCTCTATGTACAAGAATATAATTACTATAATACAGCCCTCTATGTACAAGAATATAACAGACGCATGATTCCCTGCACATGACTTGAATGCAACTAGGTGTTAATCTTTCCACATTCCCCCTCTTAAACACTTATTTGAGGCTAAACCATACGGTGCAGTTTCTCGATTCTTATTAATTTCAAATGGGAGATTCAGCTTGTATTCTGCGCCAAGATAAGACATACTGTTTTGCTTTTTTTTTTTTTTTTTTTTTTTTTTCTTTCTTCTCACGTGGAAAAAAAGCAAGTCCTGTTCCCATTGGAATGAATAGGAGGCTGCTTGTGCAAAAAATGCACCAAAATCAGCGACACAAAACTGAGTGGAAGGGCCCTTACTGTCAATGAGATGCCGACACTTTAATGCATAAGCACACAATGACACTTTGCTCTCTAGCGTCAAACAGGTTAACCTCTAGCACACTAGCATTCAAAAGGTTAATAGAGCTCTAATAAATAAATACTTTTTCTCTACCAGATTGTGGGTACAGAGTGGCAAGGACAATCTTAATTAAAATTTGATATACAATAGTAGAGTGCTTAAAAGAGAATATGTCACCAATTTTACACTTCCCCAAGTCCTTACAGCTCCAGAGTATGCAGAGTCTAGTTTTATCCTAATGCAGGCATGCTCAACCTGCGGCCCTCCAGCTGTTGTAAAACTACAACTCCCACAATGCCCTGCTGTAGGCTGTTCGGGCAGGCTGGGAGTTGTAGTTTTGCAACAGCTGGAGGGCCACAGGTTGAGCATGCCTGCCCTAATGCATTCTGAATGGAGAGCAATCTGTTCAGGATGCCTCAGGAGGTCTTCAGTTCAGTCTGACTTTTCACGACGGAGAGAATACCGCAGCATGCTGCGGTTTAAGCTCTGTCCAAAATTCCGGAATACGTGCCGGCAAAACAGATCCGGCATTACGGTCTGCGCATGCTCAGACCAGTAATATGTGAAAAATAAGTGCCGGATCCGGTTTTTTCGGATGATACCGGAGAGACGAATCCAGCATTCCAACGCATTTGTCATATGGATCAGGATCCCGATCCGTCTGACAAATGCCATCGGTTTGCGTCTATTGCCAGATCCGGCAGGCAGTTCCGGTGACGGAACTGCCTGCCGGAATCCTCTGATGCAAGTATGAAAGTACCCCAAGGACTTACGGCAGCATAAAAGTTCCATTTAGGGCTCATGCACACAAACATTTTTCTTTCCGTGTCCATTCAGTTTTTTTGCAAACCATATGCGGAACCATTCGTTTCAATGGGTTCACAAGAAAACTGAAGTTACTCCGTGTACATTCCGTCTCTGTATGTGCGTTTCTCAAAAAAAAAAAAAAAAAAAAAAAAAAATAGAACATGTCCAATTATTGTCTGCATTGCGTACAAGGATAGGACTGTTCTATTAGAGGACAGCTGTTCCGTTCCGCAAAATACGGAATGCACACGGACCTCATCCGTGTTTTTTGTGGATCCGTTTTTTGCAAACTGCAAAATACATATGGTTGTGTGGATGAGCCCTAAGGCACTGTACCATTTTATGTCTAAAGAGAATGTTGGCCATGTGCAGGGTCCAACTCCAGAGTAGTGGTAAACTAAAAAGTGCAAAAAGAAATTTTAAAATGTGTTTGTATGCACACAGCATTAATAGACCATATCTTTAGCCACCACTAGATGGGGCTAGTGTCACCCACTATATACACAGAGGGGAAAAACATTCAAAAGGAGTCTAATCTAATCAATCAGTAGAGTCTGAGTCTAACTAGCAAACACAATGGCTGCAAAGATGTAGTGCTGACAGACTTCCCTGTCCTGAAGCCGGTACCAACCAGGACAAGGCCAAAAAAGAACAGCTACAAGAGTAAGTCCTATGTAAAAAGGAGATGTAGTGAAATGCCAAGTAGAGATAACTTGTCTATGCGGACTTATTGACAATACGGCATCTATGTTCAGGAGTTGCTTCCAGTGCCTGATCATATCCAGCAGTGAGAGTTACCCCCACATTTCAAGGTGGATTCTGTGGAAGTGTACTGGGAGTACAGCAACTTTTTCAAAAAAGGAGCAGAGAGTTTTGCTGTTAGGGGGAACTTCCCAGTTGGTTGAATTGCATTTCCTAAATTAAAGTGTACCTCCCAAGCATGCATGTATGATTATGTGTTAAGCCTCATGTAGACATCCGTTGAACACGGTCCGCGAGATACCGGACTGGCATTGCAGGAGCATACGGCATCATTGGGTGCCATGACGCTGTGTGCTTTGTGCCGGCGCAGTACAGCGATACACTCTTATAGATCATAGGAGTGTATCACTGTACAGCAGCAGCGCGACAACGCCGTGCGCTCCTGCCATGCCAGTACGGTATCTCATGGACCGTGTTCCACGGACGTCTGCATGAGGCTTTAATGTGTTGCAGAGCAAGTAGACTACTAAAGAGTCACTTTGGCTTATTAACTACCTGGGCGGCCATAAAACCTGTAGTCCGTGGAAAGTGCATTTGTGAACATCTACCAGTCCCTTGCATGCTAAAGAACAGATCTGTGTGCATTTGAATCTTCAGTAAAGAACTGTTCTGCTGCACAACTGCATCATTGCTTCATGCACTGCAGATGTTGGAGTCATGAACTGGGACCCTGCTTTGCACCTCAAAAAACATCAACACCAAGGGCACTTCAACCATCAATAGGCGTGAGAACCCCAAAATCAGGGTGTGCCCTAAAAGGGGAGAACCAGTGTGCCTTCCCATCACTGCACAAGCCCAGGGAGTGTTAGAACCATCCATGCAGCAAGACTGACCATAAGCACTCAGGTCATTCTACCAGAGAGCAGATAGTGGATACCCCCATAAAATGACCCCATTGTAGAAACTACACCCCTCAAGTTACTTAAAACTGATTTTACCAACTTTGTTAACCCTTTAGACGTTCCACAAGAATTAAAGGAAAATGGAGATCAAATTTAAAAATTACTTTTTTGGCAGATTTTCCATTTTAATCCAATTTTTTTTTCTTTAACACATTGAGGGCTAACAGCCAAACAAAATTTAACATTACCCAGATACTGCGGTTTACAGAAACACCCCACATGTGGTCAAACTACTGTATGGGCACATGGCAGGGCGCAGAAGAAAAAAAGCGCCACATGGTTTTTGGAAGGCAGATTTTGCTGAACTGGTTTTTAGATGTCATGTCCCATTTGAAGCCCCCTGATGCACCCTTACAGTAGAAACTCCCAAAAAGGGACCCCATTTTGGAAACTAGGGGATAAGATGCCAGTTTTATTGGTACTATTTTGGGTACATATGATTTTTTGATCATTCATTATAACACTTTATGGGGCAAGGTGACCAAAAATTGGTTATTTTAGCACAGTTTTTATTTATTTTTACAGCGTTCACCTGAGGGGTTAGGTCATGTGACATTTTTATAGAGCAGATGTTACGGATGTGGCGATACCCAATATGTATACTTTCTTATTTAATTTTTACACAATGGCATTTTTGAAAGAAAAAAAAATATGTTTTAATGTGTCCATGTTCTGAGAGCTATAGTCTTTTTATTTTTTAAATGATTTTCTTATGTAGGGGCTCAATTTTTGCGGGATGAGGTGACGGTTTTATTGGTACCATTTTGTGGGACATGTGCCTTTTTGATCACTTGGTGTTGCACTTTATTATTTAAAGGTGACAAAAATGGCATTTTTTGACACCGTTTTAATTTTTTTATGGTGTTTATCGGACTGGGTGCATCATGTGATATTTATAGAGCCCAACGTCACGGACGCAGCAATACCAAATATGTCTATTTTATTTTTTCTATTTTTAAATTATTATAACTTTTTATAATTCCCTATTACATGTGAAACCTTATTTTTTTTATTTTTAACACTTTTCGTCCCCTATAATCATACAAGACCTTTTAACTTCATTTTATTTTTAATTTTTTCCACTATTGATTTCTCCTGTAACTGGGGACATAGTAGCCCCAGTTACAAGGAAATGCACCCCCCAGAGAAGGCTGTACAGCGATATACTGCACTGTAAAGCCTCAGTGCAGGGCTGATCGAGGTGTGGGAAAGACCCGACAGCTCCTGCACTCTCCCAGCCCCTGCGGTCACATGCGTATAGCGCTTCCTGCTCTGTATACACAGTGCTCGGTGAGCGCTGTGTATACAGCGATCGAAAAGGCAGGGACACCTTGGAACTGTCCCTGCCTTCTCTAAGGATTGCCCTGCTGTCACTGACAACGGTCAACCCGATCTGCAGCTGTGATCTCTGAATGGACGTTCAGAAACGTCCATTCAGAGATGGAGAACCACTTCCCGGACGTTTATAGTCAACGTGCAGACGGGAGGTGGTTTATCTAATAGAAATGTTGTGAAATGACCTGAAGAGAGCATTTCATGGGAGGAAACAACCAACATAACAGACTTGATACCGTTTGAGGAATGGATTAAAATTTCTCCAAGCCAGTGTGCAGGACTAAATCAACAATTACCAGAAACATTTTGTTGCAGTTAATGCTGCACAAGGAGGGGGGGGGGGGGGGGGGGGGGGCGGGGGTTCACACCAGATACTGAAAGAAAGGGTTCACATACTTTTGCCACTCACAGACATGTGATATTGGATCATTTTCCTAAATAAATAAATCACCTAAGTCTAATATTTTGACTAATTTGATTTGTTTGCCTTTATCTACTTTTAGGACTACTAGAGTTTTAGGTCAAATGTATAAAGAAATCTTGAAAATTCTGACTCCTATGTACAAATATGTAACTACTATAATACTATACCTATATATAAGAGTATAATATACTATAATACTGCCTCCTATGTACAAGAATATACCTGCTATAAAACTGCCTCCAATGTACAAGAATATAACTACTATAATACTGCCTCCTATGTACAAGAATATACCTGCTATAAAACTGCCTCCAATGTACAAGAATATACCTGCTATAAAACTGCCTTCTATGTACAAGAATATAACTGCTATAATACTGCCTCCTAGGTACAAAAATATATTTACTATAATACTGTTCTCTAAATAAAAGACTATAGTTATTATAATACCCACGTACAAGATTACTACTGTAATAACGCCACTTATGGATAAAGTCATACTACTGTATCTTTTCCTTCCAAGGTCTCAGAATAAGAATTCTGCACAGATTTGCATCTGAACAGATATTGCGCACCTCAGACTTAAAGGGGTTTTCTCACTTTAATAAGCGGCATTTATTATGTAGAGAAAGTTAATACAAGGCACTTACTAATGTATGGTGGGGAAAAAAAAAAAAAAAAGGGGGGGGGGATTTCAGCTCACCCACCGTCTTCCTTCGCAGCACATGGATCCTGGACCAGAAATCAATCAGAACAGTAGAAAAAAAAAAAAATATCCAGCAGCAGGATAAAATCCAATTTCTTCATTTCTTCATTATAAAATCCAAAGGCTGACCAGACAGGCAACGTCTACACGTTTCGACTGCACGTCTTAATCATGACCACATTGTGTTGTCACATACTCTGGTTTAAAAATCCTCTTGCCATGAGGCACGCCCCCAGCCAGGTGCCGAATAATCAGCTCTAATCTAGTGCCGCTTCCAATGGCTTACTTAAAATGCTACTCAATTATAAACAACAAAAAAACAAAAAAGGGAGCGAGTCAGTACTCAAAATCCAGAAAGATTCTCTATTCAGCAATCGACTATTCTGGTCTCCTTGTGCGGATTTATATACCCTTTCTATACCCATAACACTCAGGCTTGTCAGGTCACCCTGATTAACTTCTCTAAAATGCCTAGATAGCATAGAGACGTTCTGCAGTTTGAACCACTTTCTAATATAAAATTATTATCCATATTGTTTCCTTTGCTGGCTGGATTAATTTTTCCATCACATTCCATTATATACTGCTCGTTTCCATGGTTACAGACCACCCTGCAATCCATTAGTGGTAGTCGTTCTTGCACAATATAGGAAAAAGCGCCAGCTTATGTGCGGTGCCACGGTCACGGCCACCAGAGAGGATGATGACTCCTTTTTCCCCCATAGTGTGCAAGCACGACCACCACTAATAGACTGCACGGTGGTCTGTAACCATGGAAATGAGTAGTGTATAATGTGATTGAAAAAGAAATCCAGCCAGCAAAGGAAGCAATATGAAGAATCACAATATATTAGTAAGTGGCTAGTATTCATTTCCTCTACATGATAAATGCCACTTACTGAAGTGAGACAACCCCTTTAATACATTTATAAAGAGACTAGCAGAAGGACCCGGCTTTGTACGGGTATATTTCATTTTATGTTTCCGTGGTTCGTAAAAAGATAGACAGTGTCCCCCATAACCACCCCTTTGACAGTGACCGCCCCTTTAACAGGGACCTTCATAGTGGCCACACATTTAACAGTGACCTTCACAGTGCCCGCCCCTTTAAGCAGTAAAGAAAAATGGCTGGGTTTGTTTATGGCAGTTGGGATTTGAAGAGAAAGACTTGCAGGCTTGTATTGGCTAATGTTGGTCATTTTTGGGGAATATCTCAGGAACGGTATGTCCTAGAGAGCTGGGACCCGGTCTAAAACCTTCTGAGGCTATAAAGGACCATGAGCTGACTCCTCGTTGAGATCAGATATAAAGCAGAGCAGGATTTTTAATAAGGTGAGACTGTAACGAAGTGCAGCTCACCACATCAAAGGAATAAAACACAAGTTTGCGTCTTTGGGTTGTTTTCAGCTCCTGTAAAAGTTTGGCAACCATTCAATATGGCTCCAAAAGGATCTTCCTCAGGTGACAGCTAAGACTAGGTTTACATCTGTAGTGGAGGTTCTGGCAGGAGCTTCCATAGTTGATTTCGTGAATATAAATTTTATATATATATATATATATACACATACATATATATACACACACACACACACACACACACACTCTCTCACAATATCGTTGCATGCAGTGGCTTGTCTGGCACAATGCCAGAGTTCGTACAGGAAACCTGATCGTCCCGGTTACAGTCAATAGAATATATTGGGTGGTTATCTGCTCTATGGCGATTGTATTATTTTTTTATAGCCTTAGACATCAAATACATATGGAATAAAAAAAGGCTTGAGCTTTACCTAGGCTGGATTAAAGGGGTATTCCAGTTAGATAGGATAGGGGATAACTATTCGATCGGTGGGATCCCCACCGATCACGAGAAAGGGGCCCTGTACCCCCCCTGAAATGAAAGGAGCGGCCAGTGGGGAATGTGTTTTGTTGCTCTATTCACTTCTATGGGAATTCCAGAGATAGCTGAATGTAGAAAGTCCTACAGAAATTAATAGAGTGACCACACACATGTGCAGTCCAGCCTTTCTTTTCATTTCAAGGAGGCTGTAGGGGGTACAGGACCCTGTTAGGATTAGTGGAAGTTCCCAGCGGTAGGACCCCACCGACCTAATAGTTATCCCATATCCTGTGGATAGAGGATAATTTAAAGAGTAACCAAAATAAATTTTTGTAAAATGTCCTAAATACCCTAATAAAACGTTGAATTTTTTATAGAGATCTCTCCCCCCCCCCCCAACCACCTAAAGCACAGCTTTCCCTGTACGCTTAAAATCCACTTTTCTGTACACCGCTGACTTCTCAACGGTGTATGGCGTATGGGCTGTAATGCATAGAGCATAGGCAGGAGCCTAAATTGCCACACCTGCCTGTGCCTCCCAGAGGTTTATTAAATCCTAGCATAGCACATTGGTACCCTGTAACCATGTGCTATGCCAGGAATAGCTGAGAGGAGCGGGCTTCTGACTGCGACGCTAAGCTAAGAGTCCTACATGCAAGCTTATAGCTTAGCGAATCAGGCACAGGCAGGAGCCCATAGTACATGGTTACAGAGTACCCATGTGCTATGCCAGCATTTAGTAAACCTCGGGGGACTGTGGCCCCATTCATAAAGTGCCTGCACTCCATACACAGCTCAGAAGTCAGCAGTGTACTGAAAAGTGGATTTTAAGCAAACTGGAAAAGGTGCGCTTTAGGGGAGATTAATAAGAATGAATAATTATATAACGCCACCATATTCCGAAGCGCTTTACAAATTCATAGGGTTAGTGTACAAAACAAAAGTAACTGGCTAATCTACAACTGAAACACTAGGAGTCGGGGCCCTGCTCACAAGAGCTTACAATCTATGAGGAACTGGGGTGACACAAGGTAGTTTGATAGGCGATTTGGACCGGCACTCAAAACACCCAGAGGAATGTGGATCCAAACTAGTTTATTCAGCTACAATAAAATAAAATATATATGACAGAAATACAATATTATCGATGGATATCGATTATGAAAAAAAAAAATCAACTACTAGTAGTTGTAATCGATTTTTTTTATAATCGATATCCATCGATAATATTGTATTTCTGTCATATATATTAGATTTATTTTATTGTATCTGAATAAACTAGTTTGGATTCACATTCCTCTGGGTGTTTTGAGTGCCGGTCCAAATCACCTATCAATTTACCCAACCAGAGCAAGGGGTGGCTCTTTTCGTCCAGAGCACCTAGCGTGATCACTCACAGTGAGCCATCGGTTTACACTTTCCAAGTACATAAGGTAGTGGATTGCAATAAGTAGGATTTGAGTCATTATTGAACTGACAGGAGTGGTGCCGGACGATCTGCTTCGGGAACTAGAGGATCGAGTTTAGGCCAGAGGAGTTGGTGGGGGAGAGGTTTAGTCGGGGAATAGTCAGTTTAGGTAGCCTGATAAGCCTGCCTGAAAAGATGTGTGTTTAAGGCACGTTTGAAGGTGGAGAAGTTGTGAATTTACCTAGTATTTCAGGGCAGAGTATTCCAGAGAGTGGGTGCAGCTCAAGATAAGTCTTGAAGACGGGAGTGAGAGGCACGAATTATGGAGGTTATTAATCTTAGGTCGCTAACAGAACGGAGAGCACGAGTAGGGTGGTAGATGGAGATGAGGGAGGAGATGTATGGAGGTGCAGCACTGTGGAGAGCTTTGTGGGTGAGGGTGCGAAGTTTGAACTGTATTCTGTGGTGGATGGCAACCAGTGAAGTGACTGGCACAGACTAGTAGCATCAGTATAGCGGGTGGACAGATGGATGAGCCTGGCTGCAGCATTTAGGTGGCCATATTGGATATCTGTAGTGTCCCACTCCAGGTGGATGGGAACACTCCAAAATAGTTTGTGCCATCCTATGTCATTTATTGTATTTTCCTTTGTCAATGCTGTTAAATTCCCATTTCAGGCTGGTTCAATGCATTACACATATCCACCTCTAGGTGTCACTTTAACACCATTTATATAGGTCAGACACAGGAAGTTAGAGAGGAGATTAGGAGTGAGGAGGCGAGGAAAGGAGACAGACTTATCTCTGTCCTCCTAGACCTAGCCAAGGAAGTGAAGCTACTTCAACCTTTGTAGTCCAAGACTAGGACTTATTGATCCTTATTGATCCTTTTCTGTAATACCACTCCCAGGGACCCTTCCCGGGATTAAGAGCATAATTGCTGTATCTTGTGCAACCTTTCACGAAGAATAGAGCAGAGAGTTTGCCTGCCATGAGGAAGACTGCCCTTGGGTTGCTGAATCGCTGAAGCACTGAATATTGCTAAATTGCTAAGTGTAGAATAGAACTTACATAGGATCCAAACTATTATTGAAAGGCTGAGTAACCAGAGCAAGATCAGGAACCAAGTACAAGTAAGATCATCATTCCTATACAGTTGAGCTGGAACCTACATCCACCACCTCACTGAGCATGCTATTGGGATTTACAGCTTTACCATCTGTATTTATGACAAAGTGCTGCTATACTTATGGCAAGACAAGTAAAGTTCCTGTTAAGTTCAACAACTGTCTCGCTCATCATTCAACTATCTCCTAATTGCACCTTATGGTGCTGGCGTCACGAACAACACAGGGGCCCAGCCACCAAAGCACCCCAAGCATACCCATTGCCATCAAGAGCATCTCAACTTCCATCTGGCTGGTGTTCCCTGCAATAGAGAGTGCCCCGGAGGATTTAGTGCCATCTTCCCCTCCACTGCAGGCCGGCCCAGGGGACAACTGAACTGTGAGTACTACTACCCTCACTCGGCACATCATCACCATTACACTTACATATTGCCCCTGAGGTCCGGCTTTCTGCATATCTAAAGAAGATTGCTAACCTGGAAGAAAAGAAGAAGAATTGACGATGAAAGGGACAGGAGATAAAGAGGAAAGAAAACTACAATTAATGGAAAAGGAGACAGAAGGGCAGAAACTACATGATAATGGGGATTAGAGAGGAAGGAAGTGTAAAACCATAAAGGTGGGAAAAGAAAATGAACTATGAGAAGGCATGCCTCCCACCTATCTCGGATCCAGTTCCGGAGTCCGGCCACGTGTCCCAATTGCCGATGTATCAGCTTCTTCTGGAAGCAGATACAGTTGAATAAAATGGTGAAGCTAGGAGCAGTCTGCTCCCTTCTTCCTAATTCACCCTGTAACACATGCCATTAGTGCAGGTGGGCATGATTCACTTACATCATCGCAGCTGCTGTGCCAAGCCCGAGACAGCATTGACTGGACCAGAACTGCAGTGAGAGATCTGCTCCATTCATCATGGGAACATGGGCTACGTGCATTTCAATTTAGGAGGCACAATATTGTGTGGGGAGGCTCTAAGGTGGAACCATACCATGTGAGGAGGCACTAAGGGGCATCTTTACAGTTTGGAGACTTTAAAAGAGGTTGTTCAGCGAAAAATATTCTACAGTTTTCAAACCAGCACCAGGCTCTGAATTATTTTATAATTGCATGTAATTAAACATTTAGCATAGACACTGTTAGTCAAAATGTATTTGTATACTGCCACCTGCTGTTTGTCTTTTTGCCGCACATGCTCAGTTTCATGCTCAGTGTGCTGTCCGATCAGTGGTCCGCAAAAAAAAAACTAAAATCAAATTATAACCTGTCCTATTCTTGTCCGTTTCGCGGAAGAGAATAGGCAGTTATATCAATGGCTGTCCATGCCGTTCCGCAAATTGCGGAACACACACAGACGCCATCCGTGTTTTGCAGATCCTCGAACCGCAAAACACACAACGGCCATGTGCATGAGGCCTTAAGTGTAGAGCAAAACACAACTATATTGTAACCAAAAAAAAAAAAAAACACCCCAGTCACATCATCCTGACATGTCTAGCTTAAAACCCTAACAGACTCTTAAGCACCAGCAGTAAACCTAGCAAAGGTCAGGGGAGGTGCCGAGCAGTAAATGCTTGCATGACGTGATTTCAGTACAGTGGCGGGAGAGAGATCTGTCTCCCTACATGACGCTTCGCCGAACGATTAAGTAATGTTTACATACACATCATGAATACAGTACACAGGCGCCATCAAGGACAAATCTCCTGCTCCACCTGCCAAATCTCTACAACCCCAAATGTCAAGTACAGCTCATTAACCCCCTCATGTGGGTCAAGGAATTTAAAAAGGGTACTACTTTTGTAGTCTGGCTCCTCTGTTTCCTGTAGAGCTGAATACCATATACAGTAATTCTCCCCGTTATCAGCCATATCAGGCTGGGGTGATGCTGTTCCACTATGTACAAGAATTTAACTATAATACTGCCCCCATAAGTACAATACTGTCCTACAGTGCATTTAGAAAAAAAACTTCAGAACCTTTCAGTTTTTATACATTATGTTGTGGCCTTATGCTAAAATAAAATAAAAATTCAACCCCTACCCCCATCAATCTGCACTGGATACGCCATAATGAGAGAGTGAAAACAATGTTAGAAATCTTTGCTGTTTACTGGAAAAGTAAAGCTTAGAATCTTGCAGACATACAACAAGTATTCAGACCCTTTATTCAGGACTTTGTTGAAGAACCTTTGGCAGTGATTAAACCTCCAGTCTTCATGGGTATGATACCACAAGGTTTTCACACCTAGATTTGGGGATGTTCTGCCATTCTTCTTTGCAGATCCTCTTAAACTCTGTCAGCTTGGATGTGGACACTCTGAACAGCCATTTTACGGTCTTTCCAGAGATGTTAGATTGGATTCAGGTCAGGGCTCTGGCAGGGCCACTCAGACATTCACAATGTTGTCCCAAAGCCACTCCTGTGTTGTCTTGTTGGTAGGTGAACCTTCAGCTCAGTCTAAGACCCAGATAATTCAGGATCAGTTTTTCATTAATCTCTCTTTGCTCCATTCAGTTTCCCCTCAAACATAACCAGTATTCCTGTTCCAGCCGCTGAAAAACACCCCCACAGCATGATGCTACTACCACTATGCTTCACTGTAGGGATGCTAGTGGGGAGATGAGCAGTTTCTGGTTTCCTCCAGACATGATGCTTAGAATTTAGGCCAACAATTTACATTTTGGTTTAATTAGACCAAAAATGCTTGTTTTCTCACAGTAGGATTT
Source organism: Bufo gargarizans (assembly GCF_014858855.1). Lineage (NCBI taxonomy): Eukaryota > Metazoa > Chordata > Amphibia > Anura > Bufonidae > Bufo > Bufo gargarizans. Next base: position 515,568,533 of record NC_058081.1, on the reverse strand, counting down.
CTTTAGGTGCTTTTTTTATTTTTGCAAACTTTGTGTCTTATTGGGAAGAGACTCATTCTGTCAACTCCGCCATAAAGCCTGAATTGGTGGCGTGCTGCAGTGATGGTTGACCTTTGGCAATTTTCTCCCATGTGCACAAAGGTGTAGTACCCAAGAGTGGGCACTACCATTCCTATACCCTGCTACTGTCTCTAATGGCTAACCAATAATGTCATCTGTGTATTTATTCCAGGTCCTCTTACACTGTGCCTTAATAGTATTGCTATGAAACTTATGTTCATGTACTGTGCCTGGTTCACTTGCAGATGGCAATGTATCTGACAGAGAAATCTCTCGATAGAATGGAACTCACCATTTCACCCCCCCCCCCCCCCCTTGCTGGGCTCGAGTGGGATAGTCCTGCTTTCTACCAAGAGAAGGGTTGCAGGAAGCTACAGATAGTCTAGAGTTGAAAGGAGACATGGCGCTGGAGGGAAATGGCCTGCCTCCTGCAGCAGGAGTCTCTCGGGAAGCGGCTCATAGAGCACCATAACTCCTTACAGTTTACAGACCGAGTATTATGATGGGGTCAACAGTTAAAGGCACACTGCTCAAAAGGTACCAGAACGGTCAAAAAGTCCAGCTATCAGACCGAAGCCAGAGAAAGAAAGCAAGGTATCCAAGTTTGCCTGCCAATTTACCCCAAAACCTGCTGGAGCCAAGAGAAAGATCCAATATTGTCTGGATTGAATTCTATTCAAGTAAGGCCTCTTGCACACGACCGTATGTATTTTGCAGAATGGAACAGCTTGCCCTTCATAGAACAGTACTATCCTTGTCTGTAATGCGGACAATAATGGGACATGTTTATCGTTTTGCAGAACAGAAATACGGACATATGTAAACGGAATGCCCACAGAGTACCTGTGCAGATTGACTGGGAAAGCTTGGATTTTTTTTTATTGTAGCACAAGGCCACAACTTAAAATATATTAAAAAAAAAAAAAAAAAAAAGTTAAAGGGTCTAGAGACTTTCCGAATACATGTACTGTACATATTCAGAAAAAAAACTACAAATATGCTGCCTCTATGTCCAAGAGAAATGCTGCTACAATATTGCTCCATATGTGCAGGGATATACTATAACTCTTGCCCCTATGTACAGGGGTATAGCTACTATAATACTGCCCCCTATAGAGTGCATAGATTTGACTGGGTAGATTATTTAAACATGACTTCCTATAAGATGTCAGGTTTGTGCCCATTCAGACTACTAACGTTAATGTTTGTATGCTGTTTAAGCATAAAATGGACAACACCCGAACTGAACACTTACCCATTATAGTCAATGAGCCAACTCGCAAGTGCAATTTACCATTTTTTTGCAGGAGCCACATATTAAGTAGAGATCATTAATTTGGCAATATGATTCGGTCACCACATGGAGCAGATGACCTTTCCCCTCCCCATTACACACCTGGCAGTAAGTTCCTTCTTCAGGTGCAGCTGCTCAGTTTTCATTCTCCGCAGATTTCCCGATAACTGTGCAAACTCCTTGTCCAGAGAATTCTTATGCTTCTCAAGCTGCTTCAGGCTTTGCTCCCAGATTTTCCTCCTTTCCCGCAAATCCTTTTGTAATATCTATGGAGAAGCATAAGGTTCAAGGGGAAAGGACCCAAAATACAAACCTATAGAATAAAAGCCCCAGTAAAATCTGCTACTGGAAAAGTTGGATGACAACCAATATGGATGCAAATCGGGACTCTTACCGCTTTCCGAGATTACAGAATGGCAAATGAAGTGGATGAAGAAACCACACAAAAGGACATAAAGAAGATTATAGGGTAAAGAAACATTCCTCCTGGTGTATTTTTTGCAGCATTTTCTGTTTGGCCATAACACACACTCTAGGGACATGTTTACCTCCAGCATCTTCCCAGAGAGAACCTTCACATCAATATCTGACTCAATCAGATGTTGGAGGGGGACCAACAGTTGGTCAAATATTGTGCTGGTGTCTTCTTGCTGGAGAGAAAAAAAACAAAAAAAAAAAAAAAAAAAAAAAAAAAAAAGACAGCCTCATCAGCCAACCAGACCTCATATAGTCTTCTGTGGGTTCATAGGATAAAAGGTGTACCTATACAGGGTGCAGATGTAGCAGTTGCCCTTTGGCTCTAGTGGCTGATGGAGCTCTATCCCCCCTTTGACAATACCCAGAGATAGCTGGCTGTAGAAACCAGATGGAAGCCTGATCCAGGGAACCTTCATCAACAAAACAAAAAAAGACTACCCCTGACAGAAAGGGAACAGACTTATGGAAGGTACAGAACCATCAAGAGCGTTTGTTTATGGCAAAAGGCTTTACTGTACACACACCACGGTTTGAGATGGACTGGTCACCTAGATCTAGTTTCTGCACCCCGCATACTGGGAACTGCAGAAAGGTTCAATGAGAATGGCATTGCATGCCTGTGGTTATTTGGGACGGTTGCAAAGTGTACTTGGGGTGAGACTCAGTGAGGATTACTACAGTCCTGATCAAAAGTTTAAGACCACTTGAAAAATGGCAAAAAAAAAATATAATATAAAAAAATCATATTTAGCATGGCTGGATCTTAACAAGGTTCCAAGTAGAGCTTCAACAAGCAACAAGAAGAAATGGGAGTGAGAAACCATTTTTTGAGCATTCAATTTAATGAAAACAATAAACTGAAACAGGCTGTTTTTCAGCTGATCAAAAGTTTAGGACCACACCTCCAAAAAAATAAACCCCCCCAAAACAGAAATCCAACTTCCAAACATGAACTCAGTAATGAGTAGCTCCACCGTTATTGTTTATCACTTCCAAAATTCGTTTCGGCATGCTTGATGCAAGCGTTTCCATGAGGCGAGTGGGAACATTTCTCCAAGTGGTGAAGACGGCCGCACGAAGGCCATCTACTGTCTGGAACTGTTGTCCATTTTTGTAAACTTCCCTTGCCATCCATTCCCAAATGTTCTCAATTGCACTTAGATCAGGGGAACATGCAGGATGGGCCAAAAGAGTGATGTTATTCTCCTGGAAGAAGTCACTTGTCCTGCTGGCATTGTGTACTGTAGCATTGTCCTGTTGAAAAACCCAGTCGTTACCACACAGACGAGGGCCCTCAGTCATGAGGAATGCTCTCTGCAACATCTGGACATAGCCAGCGGCCGTTTGACGTCCCTGCACTTCCTGAAGCTCCATTGTTCCACTGAAGGAAAAAGCACCCCAGACCATTATGGCGCCCCCTCCACTGTGGTGGGTAGAAAACATCTCAGGTGGGATCTGCTTGTCATGCCAGTAACATTGGAAACCATCAGGACCATCAAGGTTACATTTTTTCTCATCAGAGAATAAAACTTTCTTCCACCTTGAATGTCCCATGTTTGGTGCTCTCTTGCAAAGTCCAAACAAGCAGTTCTGTGGCGTCCAAGGAGACGAGGTCTTTGAATACTTTTTTAGTTTTTAAAGCCCTTCAGTCTCAGATGCAGTCTGATGGTTATGGGGCTGCAGTCAGCACCAGTAAGGGCCTTAATTTGGGTCGAGGATCGTCCAGCGTCTTGACGGACAGCCAATTGGATCCTCCGGCTCAGTGCTGATGAAATTTTGTTGGCTCTTCCACTTGACTTTTGTTCCAAAACCCCCAGGATCATTTAAAAAATTCCAAATGACTGTCTTACTGCATTTGAAGGGGCTCACAAGCGGCCCCGAACGCATCCGTCCAGCCCTAATGCATTCTGAGTGGACGCGGATCCGCTCAGAATGCATCAGTCTGGCAGCGTTCAGCCGTCCGTCTGGCCGTGCCGATCCGTCCAGACTTACAATGCAAGTCAATGGGGACGGATCCGTTTGAAGATGACACACTATGGCTCAATCTTCAAACGGATCCGTCCCCCATTGACTTTACATTGAAAGTCTGGACGGATCTGTCTGAGGCTACTTTCACACTTAGAAATTTAACAATATAATGCAGACGGATCCGTACTGAACAGATCCACCGTCTGCATTATATGAGCGTATCCGTCTCAGACGGATCCGCTCTGAACGCAAGTGTGAAAGTAGCCTTAATCATTATTTTAAATTAATTGAATGCTCAAAAAATGTTTTGTCTCACTCTCATTTCTTCTTGTTGCATGTTGAAGCTCTACTTGGAACCTTGTTAAGATCCAACAATGTAAAATATGATTTTTTGCCATTTTTCAAGTGGTCTTAAACTTTTGATCAGGACTGTACAAGCATTGCTGCTGCTTATAAATAACTATTGGGAAAAGCTTACTCTCCACTATACCTCAGAACTGTGCTGATTACTGCTGTATGTGCTGCAATTCATCTGTTCAGTAAAGAGAGACTGTTTATTATAACCAAAACGGTCCCGTCCTTTCCTCCACCACCATCCACCCACCATGCAGCTGCACCTGTTCTCCTGCCTTGCACCCAGTTGTCCACACAGCCATCAAGGAAAGAAGGGTTGTACCCCGCCATATACTGAACACTTGGCCCAGGGAGAGCTGAAGGACAGGTCACCATGAGTAACTACCACCACTCCCATCCTCTTAGAGGTCTCTGCCCTGCGGTCCAGGTTTTTGCACAAGGACTAAAACAACTGATATAGGTACCAAAACAACCAACCACCATCCTCACCAGTGTCTGCAAAACAGCTTTGAAATCTGCAGCTACTTGTTCGTGGCCAGGTCCTTGAAGCAACAACAAAACCTCCCGATCCAACGTGACGTCAAGAGAAGATGTTCGTCCGGCAGAGCACATCCAGTCAGCTGTAGACACCTGGGCACAGAAGATAAGGCTCAGTGGGCAGAGACCTTTAGGAAGCATAAAGGTCTTCCATTCACCACTATATTTTTTTCAGTTAGGTAAAAAAATTTTTTTTAAAGCAGTTTAATCTTAATTCATCTTGACAGGAGTCAGAACTTCGGTTTCAGATACATAGCTCCAGATTTCCTGCACAGAAGAATTGCATAATATTCTGAATGCCTGCAGCCACCACTAGAAAGATATTAGTGAAGACGCATATATTATGGAGTTCAATAGGCACTGTATATGCAGTGAGCTCCCTCTAGTGGTGGCTGCAGACAGACAATATCATTATGTAACAATGTCTATGCAGGTGACTTGAGCGAAGAAAAAAAAAAAAAAAAAAAAAAAAAAAAAAAAAAAAAAAAAGAAAGGCATCTGGAGTTTCATAGTAAATTCACATGGCGGTCACCTCTAATGAATGCTGCGCATATTCCAGCTCTGTGTGCAGCGAGTTTGGGCCTCCGTTAATGACACGATTAAGTTGGCAGGTAATTGGAGAGTTTATTCCATTCCTGGAATGGATGCAGAATGAATCCAGTCATAAGATAAAGGATCATGATTTAAGGTCACAAATCTAAGGTATCTGCTTGTGGGACTCACGAGAGAAGCTCCTGCTCCATTCGTTGCAGAATACTCTCCATTTTGCTCTTCTCGTTTCTCAAGTTCTGGGAAGGACATTAGAAGAAAGGAGAATTAAAGAGGGCGTTCCACCAACGTGGCGCATCTATTATATGGGAGCAATCTTAGGCTTAATAAAGGCTGACACGGTCAACCCACACTCACAGGAAAGTCTGACCCAATTATCACTAGAAGTTGTCCAAGGGGCATTTTCGCCCTTTAATGAAGAAAGTTAGGTTAAAAAGGCACCAGATGAGGCCTCCTTTATATTATACCCCATTATGGATGCTCTAATAAGCTTAAAGCTTGCTGTGCAATTGTGCCTACTGAATGACTCCCCCCTGGAAAATGGCTTGTTACACAAATCCCTTCCCTCTGTGAGCCATTAGCTAATCAGAAGTGCAGGCAAAGAAGACATGGCCTAACTTCTAAGAAGCAGGAAGAGTAGCATCTAAAGAATCAGAGCACACCTATATTATCTTGGGAAAAGTGTCATACAAGATGAACCAGGCCTGGGGTTCAGGACTCCTTTAAAGAAGCACTATCACAAAAAAGGTTTTCCTTCCATTGTGTGGGTAGATTAAGAGGACGTTGTTACCTCGATGACTGAGCTATACTCCATTAGTGAGGACTTCATTTCTTCGACATAAAGATCTTTCTGCAATAAAGAAGAGAAGCGGCGGATTATAATAGTGGTGGTTCAGGTGGTTGCCCGGGGCACCTAGGAGATCCATGGTCAGTCAAACTGGCCTTCATTTTACAGAGATAACATAGGGTGTTAATACATAGTCATACATGGAAGTGATACATTCATATTTTTACTGCCTTATCAGTGGTTTGAGTTGTCTATTTTTAAAGAAATTTAATAAAATAATGCTTTTAATTTGGAACTATAAGGACTCATTTTTTCATATATGATAAATGCACTACATACAAGGCAGCATGGGGGCAGAAGCTGGAAGAGCAAAAACCCAGATGGCAGCTACCACTGTAATGGCAAGGCGAGAGTCTCAGAAATGACCCTCTTTTTTTCAGATCATGATATTATATAGGCCTAGACTTGAAACATGTCAGAGATAGGAGGGCAAGTTGTCTGGCCTCTGGAACTAATATATAGTTTTTCTTGTCCAGGGTCTGTATTAGGGCTTTGAATTTATTTATGGGGGTTGACTGTACATGTGACGTTCCCACAAGGTTTGGGGAACGTCCCAAGGTCTATCGTGTACTTTATCTACCCCTAAAGGGAGCCACTGGTCAAAACAGAGGATTGCCTTGGCTGATACTTTGAAGTTGTTGCAGTGTATTAGGTCCACTGAATGTAAATGATAAATGTCAACATTCATTGGCAGCAAGCAAAGATTTTATAAATGGTAATTGAAACACAATGTTAGCAATTTGCAGAACTTCAGAGACTGATAAAGGGGCTATAATACTCCACTGACCACCAACAATCCTGCATCCTTCTTCTGCAGCGCGCTCTCCAAATCAGTCATTTGTAACTGGATGGAAACGATCAAAGAAAATAATGAACAGGGGAGGACTCCAAACTATTATCACCCTCCTTCCCCCCCCCATTGTATAGGGTTTTATGGGAGATGAAGACTCTCAGTGGACACAGAGTCCGGGTATTACCTGGAGCTCAGCAGCTTTATCAGTGACTTGAGACAAAGTCTTTCTGATGTCCTCAACTTCCAGGGCGCTGCGCAAATTCTGTGAATGAAACAAGACAACATCAAGACCCAGGAAGAACAGTCACTTGTGTGTGTGGTGACTCATATGTAGTCAATGCACTGGTCTCCATCCTCTATATGTAGTCATGCTAATATTTAAAGGGGTCCGGATTCACTTCTATGGAACAACCCCATCCTATTCACTTGAAAGAGGACAGAGCCATCCGATTAAAGTGAATGGCGACGCCATAATTGTAATTACACTGCTCACCACTGCAGTTGCAACAGCATACTGGATAAACAATGAAGAGAAGGCAGCGCTTATAAAAGCGCTGCTTTCTCTTCAAGCAGCTGATCGGCAGGGATCTGAAACCAGGCACCCTTGCGGATCTGATATTGATTCACCCATCCTCAGGATAGGTCATCAATATAAAACAAAGACAATCCCTTTAAATTGCCCACCCATCATATTAACCGCGGCTTTAACGAGGTTTTCTGAGTGTTTAATACGGACGATTTATCCTAAGAATAGGTCGTCAGTATCTTGTTGTAGGGGCCCAATTCCCAGCACCCCCAGAAATAATCCATTTGAAGAGGCAGCGGAGCTAAGTTGAGCGCCACAGCCTCATTACAGCGCCATCCAGTACATAGAAGCTGTGTTTGGCATTGCAAGTCTGTCCCATTCACTTGAATGGGACTGAGCTGCTCCTGGGCCATGTGACCGATGAAAGTGACAACACATTGCTTAGAAATAGGCTGTGGCTTGATATTTGTCCCTTTCTCTTTTAAAATACAACAAGAAGCTAGGTAATCACAGTCTTTATTAGTGTTCATTTGACTTAAATTGCTCACGATTTTAGATACTTTATTTTAGTTTCATCTGCCAAATGCTTTGTACGTATTGCCTTGCTTATTTCACCGTGTAACAAATGTGTACTGTTACATTTGAATAAAAATACAATTAGAAAAAAAAGAAATAGGTTGTGACTGTCACTGCTTCTAAACAGATAAAAAAAATAAATAAAAAAAAAAAAAAAAAAAATATGGGTGAGGTGCTGGGAGTTGGACCCCCACTGATCATCAGATACTGAGGACCCATCCTCAGGATAGCTCATCAGTATTAAAAACACTCAAACCAGTCACTGTGTTTAGTTTGGATGGAAAACATCTAATATAACCAGCATGTGTCCAACTGTTCCTATGTCTAGTCTATGACTGGCAGTGCTCCCCTTAAAACTTAATGCAGGGCTCAGCCCAACAGAATCCAGTTCTCAGTAAGGCCCCTTTCACACGAGCAAGTTTTTCACGCGGGTGCAATGCGTGACGTGAACGCATTGCACCCGCACTGAATCCTGACCCATTCATTTCAATGGGTCTGTGTACATGAGCGTTTTTCATGCAGTCCTGGCCCCATAGAAGTGAATGGGGCTTCAGTGAGAAACGCATTGCATCCACGTGGAACAATAAAATAAAAAATGAACTGAACTTGCTTGCAAAATGGTGCGAGTTTCACTGAATGCACCCTGAACGCATCCAGAGCCAATCCGTCACGCTTGTGTAAAAGAGGCCTAACTGCCAAGCAAGTCTTGCACCCACCTCGTCCTGTAGAGAGCTGATCTTATGGATTAGTGACAAATTCTCTTTTTCCTAAAAACAAAGCAAAAAAAATTAAAAAAATAAAATAAAAAATACTGGTTTAGTTTACCGGTAAATCCTTTTCCAGGAGTCCGACATGACTGCACCCATGGAGGTTGTCCTATTGGTCTCTGTAGGGACAGGAAGCGAGAGAGATTAATAAGGCCCCCACCCCTCCCACTCTCCAGTGTTTTTCCAAATTACTACACCGGATAGGATCCAACTCCTTTATTAACAACAATGTTACATTCACACTGCCTACAAAGTTGGAACCAGTATATCGGGGAGGGTAGTACAGGGTGCTGTCATGTCGGACTCCTGGAAAAGGATCTCCAGGACGTCCCTCCATGACAGCACCCATGGAGAACTAACAACTGAATCTTCTAGGGGGAGGGGGGGGGGGGGGACGTGGGGACTACTGCCTGAAGGATTTTTCGCCCAAAAGCCAAGTCCTGTCCGGCCAATATATCTAGTCTGTAATGTTTAGCAAAAGTCAGGACATTAGACCAGGTTGCTGCCCTGCAAATCTGGTCAATTGTAGCGTCTGCCTTTTCTGCCCAGGAAGTTGCCATAGCTCTCGTAGAATGTGCCTTCAGGTTTAAAGGACAGGTCATCTCCTGCAGCCTGTATGCTTCTCTGATGGCGTCTTTAATCCACCGTGCCAGCGTCTGTTTTGAAGCCTTCAAGCCTCTATTCTTCCCACCGAACTGGATGAACAGGTTACTTGATCTCCAAGTACTTGTTCTGTCAAGATAGGCTAGAACTGTTCTTCTAACGTCCAGACTCTGGAATCTTTCCTCCTGTATATTTTTGGGAAAGGAACAAAATTAAGTGAGTGAGTGTTAGCTCTTGCTCTCTATGGAAGGTTGAGACCACTTTAGGTAAAAAGGTTGGATCTGGCTTCAAGATTATGCGATCATCCAGAATCCTTAGATATGGTTGTTTAATCGATAAAGCCAGAATTTCCCCTATCCTGCGGGCTGTGGTTATGGCCAGAAGAAACACCGCTTTGAGAGAAAGAAATGTTTGGGATATCTGACCGATCGGCTCAAAAGGAGGGTCACATAAACCTTCTAAAACTACATTTAGATTCCAGGGGGGGAACCGACTGTCTCAAGGTGGGTCTCAATCTAGAAGCTGCTCTTAGAAAACTTCTAATCCATCTATGATCTGCAAGGGGAGTATCCAGACAACAGCTGAGTGCCGAGATCTGTACTTTAAGCGTGCTGGGTTTTAGTCCTGCATCAAACCCCTCCTGAAGGAATTCTAATATGCAACCTACCAAAGGGGATCTGGTATCCGTATGATTCTGTGACAACCAGGATGAGAATTTGTTCCATATTTTGTTATATATTGCTCTCGTGACGGGTTTGCGGCAGCCCTGTAGAGTTGAAATTACCTTATCCGAGAGCCCTTTGTTTCTTAAGGTTTGCCTCTCAGGATCCACGCTGTAAGATTCAGTTTGTCCAGGTTGGGATGAAACAGTGGTCCTTGTGACAGTAGATCCTGTCTTTTTGGAAGGGTTATCGGTTCTCTGATGGACATGGTCTTTAGAACCGAAAACCAGGTTCTCTTGGGCCAAGCTGGAGCTACCAAAATCAGCGTGGTTGAACATCCTCTCAATTTCTTTAGGATTAACGGTATGAGGAGAAGTGGAGGAAAGGCGTAAGCTAGACTCATGTCCCACTGCTGGGAAAGAGCATCCACTGCCAGTGGTCTCCCTCTTGGGTCTAGCGAGAAGAAATAGTCCAGCTGAGTATTTCTGCTGGACGCGAATAAATCCACTTGAGGTTTCCCCCCCATTTCTGGCAAATCATCTGGAATACTTCTTGGTTCAACTTCCATTCCCCTGGTTTGACTAACTGTCGACTGAGAAAATCCGCTGTGTAATTGAGAGATCCTTTTAGGTGTGTGGCTGAAATGGACAAGATCTTTTCTGACCAGCTGAAGATGAGATTCGCTAACTCCTGGAGTTGAGGATTTTTTTGTCCCTCCTTGCCTCTTTATGTAACAGATTGCTGTTATGTTGTCCGATAGTACGCGGACATGATTGCCTATGAGGAGATGTTCTGCAGCTTTCAGGGACTCCCAAACCGCTTTTAACTCCCTGTAGTTTGAGGATTTTAGGGAGTCTGTCGGACCAACTGCCCTGAAAGAACTGATCCTCTAAGTGAGCACCCCAACCCCGGCTGCTTGCGTCCGTGGTTATTGTCTTGAGTGGTATCATGTTCCAGGAAACCCCCCGGGACAGGTTCTCTGTCACTAACCACCAGGAGAGGGAGTTTACTGCTCTGTCTGAGAGAGCTATCCTGGCATTTAATGATCTGTGGTCCCTGTCCCAAGATGAGAGGACCTCCGCCTGGAGAGTTCTTAAATGGAACTGGGCCCAAGGAACTGTCGTGATGCACGAGGTCATTAGGCCTAGTACCTGCATGGCCTTCCGTAGTGTCCGCCTTTTCTTTAGTTTGAAGGATCTTATCCTTTCCCTTATGCTGATTTGTTTGTCCAGGGGAAGAAGGGAATATTAAGTCACCGAATCTAGGAGGGTTCCTATGAACTTCTTTTGTGTTGCTGGCTGTAAATCCGATTTCTCCAGGTTTATCTTCCATCCTAGACGTGTGAGTAAAGATAGAGTCCTTCCTTTGTGAAGCTCTAATTCCTCCTTTGAGTCTGCAACAAGAAGAAAGTAGTCTAGGTAAGGAATTATCGTTACCCGTCTTTGTCTTAGATAGGCAACTATCTCCGCTACTACCTTTGTGAAGATGCGTGGGGCTGACGATATACCAAACGGGAGACATTGGAACTGGAAATGCACTATCCTGCCGTCCTTTTTGATTGCGAACCTCAAGTATTGCTGAAATTGAGGGTGAATGGGGACGTGATAATAGGCGTCCATCTTGAAATGGTAATGTGTTATCCATCTGTTTAAGAATTTCAGATTGATGCTGGTTCTCTTGGATCCATCTGGTTTCGTTATGAGGAAAAGCTTTGAGTAGTGACCCTTGAACTCCTCCGAAGGAGGGACTTGCACTATTGCGCCTAAATTCAAACGTTTTTGGATATCTGTCAGAAGTTGATCCTGAAGTGAAGTCGACTGAAAAACTGTGGTCTGAAATAGTTGTGGAGGAGGAAGGCAAAACTCTATTTTGAACCCCTTCTGGATGGATTCCAGAATATACCGATTTTTGGTTATTCGGGTCCATTCTTCCCAAAAAAACTGGAGTCTGCCCCCTACTGGTCTGGCGTCATTGTCTCTCAGTTTTGGAGTTGGGATTAAAGAGGAAACCTCGACCTCTTCCCCCCTTTTGGGTAGCTCCACCTCCCCGTCTTCCCTTTACCTCTGGGAGTGCCTTGGAAGCTGCTGGCCGGTTTACGAAAGGGCAAAGGTTTCTTGCCTTTCTCCTCCGGGAACCCCTTCTTTCTGTCCGCTGTCTTCTCCAGGATCTCATCTAGTACAGGTCCAAAGAGGTGGGAACCTTTAAGGGGTATAGCGCACAATTTATTTTTGGAGGCTATATCCCCTGACCAGGATTTTAGCCACAATGCTCTCCTCGCCGTATTGGTTAGAGAATCCGTTTTTGCTGCGAACTTTATGGACTCTGCCGAGGCGTCTGCTACAAAGGATGTGGCAATCTTAAAAAGGGGTAGTGATGCCAGGATTTCTTCTTTAGGGGTGTCCTGCTTAAGATGTTCCTCCAGCTGGTTCACCCATAAATACAGAGATCTGGCCACAGAGGTAGCAGCAATATTGGTATTGATACTGTTGCCAGAGACTTCCTATGCTCTTTTGAGTAATCCGTCAATCTTCCGATCCATTGGCTCTTTTAACTGGGCTGAATCTTCAACGGGTAGTGTGGTCCTCCTCACCACCTTTGCTACCTGAATATCCACCTTAGGGGCTACATCCCACAGCTTTGTATCTTCAGGGTTGAACAGTAATCTGTTTTTAATATCACGTGGTATATATAATTTCTTATCAGCATCTGCCCATTCGTCGATTACTAAATCTTTTAAGTTCTCGTTTACCGGGAACAACTTTTTCTTAGCTTTTAACCCGCCAAACATCTCGTCCTGTACCGAGCGAGTCTGTTCCTCTTCTTCTATATCCATTGTCTGCCTTACGGCTGACAGGAGGGGATCTAGAGCTTCTTGTGAGAAGCGATATCTTCTCTGATCGTCAGCTATATAAGACGAACCCTGATAGTCATCCCCCTTTGAGGTTTCCCCCTCTGAAAGATATAATCCCTCTTCTTCAGATTCAGACTCCCTTAGTATACGGGGTCTTTTGGGGGGAGGAGAAGCAGCACAGTGTTTCTGAACCATACTAGAGCTGGCCGTCTGGATCTCCTCTTTCACAATCACTCTCAAGTCTGCCAGGAGGGAAGATTGTTCGTCTTTGAGAATTTTCGCCAGGCAGTCACTACACAGGGCTTTTTTATATGACTCCGCCAGTCTTTTTGAGCATAAAGCACATCTTCTGGGTTTCTTCCTAGGTTCTCCCAAGGATTTAACCGTGGTGTCTTTCTCTCCCTGGCAGGAAGAGAGAGAGAGACCGTTAGCCGTGTGCATAAAAGAAGAGGAAACCGGAATACTAGCCTCATAGGCACTTACATGACCCGGGGTAGGGATGTCTGCGCTAGTGTCCTGCATAGCTGACATCTGGACCTCCATACCTCACCTGGACAAGAAACTGACACGCAATTTATGTCCTACCTGGTCCACCCGTTTCCGCCTCCTTATTTCCTGGTGGGGGACTCATTCAAACGAAGAGTCAACCCCCCCTGCATGCTTTTTCCGTCCGGGCTAGCGTTCCCTGGGCGCCTCCATCTTCCTCCGACCATGTGACCTCGACTTCCGGTCACATGGTCTGCATGCCGAACAGGAGGAGTGTCCGAGCGCAGGAGCCGCAGCCGATCCCAGAGCTCCCACCCGGAAGAAGCAGCCTTGGCTTCCCACGATACCGCGGCCAGAGGTACAGCGACGGAAAGGTATCGGGGACAGCTAGGGGACCTCTACCCCGAGAGGTGCTAGCATCTTTAGGCCCCAGGAGACTGAAGAAGAGAGGAGAACCCCCCCGACCAGACTCGGCCCCACTTGTATTTCCAGAGCAGGGAATGACTCTCTGCTCCTATCCCCGTAGGGACAGGAAGAACACTGGAGAGTGGGAGGGGTGGGGGCCTTTTAATCCCTCTCGCTTCCTGTCCCTACAGAGACCAATAGGACAACCTCCATGGGTGCTGTCATGGAGGGACGTCCTGGAAATATTACATTTTAACGGGCAAAATCAAACCTGATTACCATCTGTTTGTTCTGTGCGACCAGCTGGGACTTGGACTCCTCCAGTGCTGTCATATTTAACTTTAACTCCTCTATTTCACCTTTAAGGGTCCGCACTCTGGTGATGGACTGCTGAGCACTATAAGACACAGAAAGATGGAAAAAAATTACTGAAGAGCAATTCAGGTAAGGACAGAGGGGTGAGCTAAAGCAGTTGGTTCTCAGTGAAAAATCCGTAACAGCCCCCTCCCCACATCTACCATCTTCTCCTATGTGTCTGGGATAAGATCCCTTATAACTACACTTCAGGTTGAGGAGGATCATAAATAAAAATAAACTAAAAAACAGTGACTCACTGAATCCTATTGTCAGGGGTCCTATAACTAGACTGTGCAGCATGGCGAGGTGGTCAGCGGTAATGTCAGTCGTCTACTGTACAGCAGACAGTACTTACTGTGTATATGTAGCTACATGTATTAGAATAAATGGCCATACATGACGGTGGTATTGGTTACTTTATGTTCACCCCTTCATACTTACCTGCCCCCTCCCACCAATAAATCTCCAACCCAATGTTGTATACCTCATCAAACCTTAATCAAACTCCATCCTCCGCAGCAGACGTTCTTTTTCACTCAGGTTGGTTACCGCAAATGCAGCTGTATCCTTCTCCTCATTTTGTCTCCGTCTGTATTATGCTATATATCAGACTTGTATCATCTATTGCCGTTAGGTAAATATTGGCACCATTTGGACAATGATAAGATTGACAATGCTCGAATTCCATATCAATGTATAACTAGTATGTGAATATTGATACATAGATATAGTGTGTCCCCCCCCCCCAACACTAACCTATACTAATAGAGAATCATACATTCCTTTTACATGTTCCATTTGCTTACTAGGAATCCTCTGACCCTTTGTACTACATTGCACCTGACTGCTGTTTCTAATGGTTGCTTATGGTCTCCTTTGATACATGATATCCAGATATTTAAATAATGACTTTTTTTTGTGTACCTTGTACCCTTACCCCACGATCTCTAATGTTGCTACATTACTATATGCGTTATGGATTTGTACAATAATACACCCCCGATATATACACCTCTAAAATCCAGGATTATGTACAACCCTATATATAATATATGCATTTCAACTTATTATTTTATCTTAGGCCGTGAAGGTGGTCTCGGGATGAGACCGAAACGTTGGCCTTAATTCTCTGGATGGATAAACAAACATTTACTTTCAACTCGAGTGCCGCGGTCTTATATATACAGGTCCTTCTAAAAAAATTAGCATATTGTGATAAAGTTCATTATTTTCTGTAATGTACTGATAAACATTAGACTTTCATATATTTTAGATTCATTACACACCAACTGAAGTAGTTCAAGACTTTTATTGTTTTAATATTGATGATTTTGGCATACAGCTCATGAAAACCCAAATTTCCTATCTAAAAAAATTAGCATATTTCATCCGACCAATAAAAGAAAAGTGTTTTTAATACAAAAAAAGTCAACCTTCAAATAATTATGTTCAGTTATGCACTCAATACTTGGTCGGGAATACTTTTGCAGAAATGACTGCTTCAATGCGGCGTGGCATGGAGGCAATCAGCCTGTGGCACTGCTGAGGTGTTATGGAGGCCCAGGATGCTTCGATAGCGGCCTTAAGCTCATCTAGAGTGTTGGGTCTTGCGTCTCTCAACTTTCTCTTCCCAATATCCCACAGATTCTCTATGGGGTTCAGGTCAGGAGAGTTGGCAGGCCAATTGAGCACAGTAATACCATGGTCAGTAAACCATTTACCAGTGATTTTGGCACTGTGAGCAGGTGCCAGGTCGTGCTGAAAAATGAAATCTTCATCTCCATAAAGCTTTTCAGCAGATGGAAGCATGAAGTGCTCCAAAATCTCCTGATAGCTAGCTGCATTGACCCTGCCCTTGATAAAACACAGTGGACCAACACCAGCAGCTGACATGGCACCCCAGACCATCACTGACTGTGGGTACTTGACACTGGACTTCAGGCATTTTGGCATTTCCCTCTCCCCAGTCTTCCTCCAGACTCTGGCACCTTGATTTCCGAATGACATGCAAAATTTGCTTTCATCCGAAAAAAGTACTTTGGACCACTGAGCAACAGTCCAGTGCTGCTTCTCTGTAGCCCAGGTCAGGCGCTTCTGCCGCTGTTTCTGGTTCAAAAGTGGCTTGACCTGGGGAATGGGGCACCTGTAGCCCATTTCCTGCACACGTCTGTACACGGTGGCTCTGGATGTTTCTACTCCAGACTCAGTCCACTGCTTCCGCAGGTCCCCCAAGGTCTGGAATCGGTCCTTCTCCACAATCTTCCTCAGGGTCCGGTCACCTCTTCTCGTTGTGCAGCGTTTTCTGCCACACTTTTTCCTTCCCACAGACTTCCCACTGAGGTGCCTTGATACAGCACTCTGGGAACAGCCTATTAGTTCAGAAATTTCTTTCTGTGTCTTACCCTCTTGCTTGAGGGTGTCAATGATGGCCTTCTGGACAGCATTCAGGTCGGCAGTCTTACCCATGATTGCGGTTTTGAGTAATTAACCAGGCTGGGAGTTTTTAAAAGCCTCAGGAATCTTTTGCAGGTATTTAGAGTTAATTAGTTGATTCAGATGATTAGGTTAATAGCCGCAACAAACACCAAAACCGCAACCCCCCGCCGAGTCCACCACCTCCCCCATGAATAGCGAGCAACCGTTATAACTCTCCAGAAAGGAGCTCCAAACTAGCAAGTCCGCATGCAATTCCTTACCTAAACAAATGTAATGGTGTGGTGCAACTACCACTGCAGTCGGCCCCGCTAACCTTCTGCTAAAAACCCTCCCCATGGGCATAATCCTCGCTACTTCCCACTTCAAGTCTTCCAACTTATCTATAGGCAGTCTACATTCCATCCTAATCGTATCAATCACTATCCCCAAAAACTCAATTCTGTGACTGGCCCCATCGTCTTTTCCGTTGCTAATGGAACCCCAAACAACGTACTCAAAGTGTGCAATAACAATGCACAAATGCTCAAATCTGGGGGCCCAATACAAAGAAAATTGTTCAAGTAGTGACTGATGGATTCACAACCTGACCCGTTCGCCACCACCCATTCTTAAAACGAGCTAAACATCTCGAAATATGCGGACAAGGAACAACCCATCGACAAACAATGATCCACAAAAAATCCCCTGTCCCAAACACCCCAACAAATGCAAACAATCCAGATGCACTGGCAATAACCGAAACGCCGCCTCAATATCAGTCTTTGCTCAAATGAGGTATAAACTACTGAACACAAGGCAGGGTCAATACAGTCATTGACATACAATCCCTTTGGAAAAGACAGGTGATTAAGTTGAAGCCTATTTAACTCCTTTTTTGGGACCACCCCCAGTGGCGATACCTGCAAATTTGCTAGCTGCGGTTCAAAAAACAGGCCCGCCATCCTACCTAGCATGACCTCTGTTTAGTTTTTCTGCCACTACCTCCGGATGTTCCATAGCAGACCTCAAATTCCTTTTTAGCAACACTGCATCCCCTGAAACAAACAGAATTTTAAAACCCCATGAGAACCTCTACTGTAGCAACGCCGCAGCCCCTTTATTCGGGTATCTACCGGTATCAAGGGACGGCTCCATCCTTTCCAGACGGACCGGCATCTCCCCCTTTGCTATTGATGTCGCCACCCCTTTGCCCATTACCCTTAAAGCATCACGCCGCACCGTGGGACCCACCATATATGGAGCATTCATGCTTAAATTTGCATTTTGTTCTGAATTTACAGCCCCCTTCGTTATACAAGAAACACATTTCCCTTGCGTACGCTGCCGTGATGTTGGATTGACCCCCATCTCCGGATTCCCCTTGAAATGGTTGACCCGATCTAAACTGCGCAGTTACCTTCAACCGCAAAGCTATATCTCCCTCTCTCTCTTTGTGATCCATCTCCTTTCTGGACGCACCACCTTCCGCTGCAGAAACTGCTCTTCATAGCACAGCCATGCTATCTATACCCCCGTATACCCAATACGCTTGGCCAATCGCGTCCAAATAGCAAAACAGCGCCGAACACTTCGGCGCCTTTCCCCCCCTGCAGACTAGCTAATATGGCAAATGCCTGTAACCAATTCGGAAACATTTGAGGTATTAACCGATAGCTATACTTTCCCTCATCCTCTTTCTTGCCCTCTTCTCTCCTTGCCCTATCCAGGTTAAACTTCTCCAATGGGAACAAAGAAAAAATCTCCACGTATTCCACTTCCCAAATTCGCTCCCTTACCTCCTGCTTTAAATGAGCCCCCAACGGGCCCTCAAAACAAATATACCTCCCCTCTTGCCTTATCATCCAACCTCAGTTTTTTCCTCCGCCGTGCCGCCTTCCTCTGTACCAACGCCAGATTACCCGTTATCCCTAACCAACCTCCTCCCACAACTTCGGACACTTCAGGGGCCCCCGCCAGACCCCATGCCGGCAAGCCTGCCAACCCCCCCCCCCCCCATTAACTGTCCGAAGCCCCTATATAAATCCAACTGGGGCCCTCTGCCACCCCCATTACCCATACCCGCCACTAACTGTGCTAAAGGTCCCCACGGTATCTCACCTGGCTGCTGTGACCCCCTCAGCCGCAGATCTTGGATTCCAATTGTCCACTCCTCTGCGATGACCTTCCGGATCCTGTAGAAATGGATTCCAAACTCTGTCCCACGGCTGGGCTCAAGCCAGGAACGATCGAGCTGTTCTCCTCCATGAATGGCTGCCGCCTGCTGTGACCCTCCTCTGCTACTGCCGCCTTGGTGAAAGCGGGCTGCTTGCACACTGCCGTAGACCTCGCAGCAGCCCTGTGCCTCCTGATATCTTGGGCATGCTGGGGGGCACCTTCCTCCCCTGGATATGAGAAGGTGCCCGCCATGCCTGGTCCCGCTCCCACGCCTCTCCTCACTGCAGGCCGAGGTGACAGAGCCCGGCCACCTCGTGGGCTCTGCCATTGGCTGAGGTGAAACAGATGCCTCAGCAGCTCCCCTTAGCATCTACTGCACCTGGTCATGGACCCACCTGGTGCCACAAACCTTCGCTGCAGCCCTCAACTCTCTGATGGCCTCCTCAAGCTGCTCCATTGCTAAGGCGAGCCCTGCACTGCAAGAACGTGGCGTAGATCTTTTCTTTTACCCAAAATGGCACCCTTCTTCCCCCTGCATCCCCCTCTTAACCCCCTATTCCCCACCCCTAAACTCAAACTGGCCAATCCCTACCCCCTCGGGCTCTCCCTAACCCAACCCCTCTAACCACACTGACCTATCCCTACTCCCTGGGGTCTCTCTGAACCAAACCCCCGTCATGTGGGCCTCCCCTAAAGGCTCTGCCCCAAATTCCGGCCATTACCAAAAGGAAGGTAAGTGGTTCATTAACCTGCATTGCCATGGCCTGAGAATTACACTAAGGACAAGGAGGCTGCAAAAAGTTAAACCAATGATGGTATAGTGAGGATTAGGGGGAAAAAGTAAAAAACTGGCATATGGGATGTTACCTCTTCCAATGGTTGCGTAACGTTTCATTTTCCTCCAGGAGCCTATGGTTGGACTCGTCCTGCGCTTCGATGGCCGCCTTCAGTTTGCCATGCTGCTCCTTTAGCTTCTGGTTGTTAAATTGAAGATCAGCAATGCAGGTGATGAGGTCAGAGGTGTCACTGTGGGAAAATAGGGTCACGAGTTATGTCCCAAAGCAGGAGATCACCCCTCTTTATACACAGCTCCGTATGGCAGTATCTCTGTATTAGACATGGACTGTATTATACTACAGAGCTTCACTCACTATTCTGCTGGTGGATATTTGTTCAATAATGCAGGGGCAGTTAGGGTACGACTAAATTTCTGGATGCAATTTTGGAAGCCGAAGCCAGGAGTTAAAATAAAAAATAAAAATCTCTCCTTTATACTTTTTCTCCTTTTATAATCCACTCCTAATTTTAGCTTCCAGAGCTGCATGCAGAAACCTGACTGACTATGTGGCTGTACCCTTACTCTTTCCTAGATCAGACAACTGTGTAAAATACATGTATAAATGACACTTTCCAGAATGCAAATCATCAAAGCAAGATCTGTGCAGACACTGAACAAGTAAGTGGAAACAATCTATAAATGTACTAACAGATAGATGCCAAACGACTGCTACACAGGAGAAAGAGCTGCAGGAGCATTTTACATAGCTCAGCTGAAAACCTCAAATAGGGAAGGAATAGACAATGTGTAGAATATCTGATTAGAGAGATGATCTTCTGTAGATCAGTACGCTCCATTGATAACACATATACGAAGGGTGTAGTCAGTAAGGGAATCTTTGCAAGCTGTAATGTCTTCACCAATACTATTAGAAGCCATATAAAAAGTTATACCCGCTGTCAGGGCTATACGCAGTACTATTCTGAAGTGTGCCGAGCCCCCTGCTGGACAGACTGTGTACTGCAAGATCACTCCAGCCATTGACTCCAGGCTTAGGTCTCTTGCACACCATGTGTGCTGGCCGGGCCCGTGCACCAACCGTGGGCCAGCTGCATGCGGACCCATTCACTTGAATGCTGTCAACGATCCTTCCGTTCCGCAAAAAGATAGAACAAGTTCTATATTTTTGCTCATCGGAAACACAGAGAAACTCCACGGAAGCACTCCGTAGTGCTTCCGTTCCGTACCGCATCTCCGGATTTGCGGACCCATTCAAGTGAACGGGTCCACATCCATGATGCGAAATGCACACGGCTGGTGCCCCGTGTAATGCAGAACTGCCGTATGCGGCCCGCAATACGGCCACGGGAGCACTACGGCTTTGTGCAAGAGGCCTTAGACCCCTTTCACACGAGCGTGACGGATTAGGTCCGGATGCGTTCAGTGAAACTCGCACTATTTTGCAAGCAAGTTCAGTCAGTCAGTTTTGTCTGCGATTGCGTTCAGATTTTTCCGCGCGGGTGCAATGCGTTTTGATGCGTTTTTCACGCGCGTGATAAAAAAACTGAATGTTTACAAACAACATCTCCTAGCAACAATCAGTGAAAAACACATCGCACCCGCACATGCAATGCGTTTTTTCACGCAGCCCCATTCACTTCTATGGGGCCAGGGCTGCGTGAAAAACGCTGAATATAGAACATGCTGCGATTTTCACGCAACGCAGAACTGATGCGTGAAAAACAACGCTCATGTACACAGACCCATTGAAATGAATAGGTCAGGATTCAGTGCGGGTGCAATGTGTTCATGTCATGCATTGCACCCGCACAGAAAACTCGCTCGTGTGAAAGGGGCCTTATAGCTGTTACATACATGATAAATTGTAACAAACTCCTCTGTACGAGCAGGACAAGATACAATCAATCTATATTCTTATAGTGTTAGGCTACTTTCACACTTGTGTAACTTTTCCATTAAAGGATCTAAATACCGGAGAAAAACGCTTCAGTTTTGTGCAAATTCACTATCAACCGGAACAAAACTGAACAGAACGGCTGTGGTTTTCTGTCCGGCACGGGATACTGAGCAAAATAGACATACAATGGTGTCGGATCCATTTTATTGGACACAATATCAAAACGGATCTGTTCCCCATTAACGGTTTTACTGCCGGATCAAACATGGCTATTTTCAAAGACAATACAACCGGATCCGTTCGTAACAGACACAGATAGTTGTATTATCAGAAATGGATGTGTTTTTGCTGATCCCTGCCGGATCAGGCTAAAACGCAACTGTGAAAGGTTGGCAACAGAATTTACAGGGGTTTTCCAGCCGTTACCAAGAGATGGCCTGTCCCCAGGATTGGCCATCACTAGTTTATGTTGGGGTCTGACAACCTGCATCCCTGCCGATCAGCTGTTCATCATCCCGTCAACCTTATAGTGGAGGGACCTCATTATTACAGCATTGCTCTCATTGACTTAGGAGCAGCGCATTAGTAGCAAGCACCCTCCACTACAAGGTTGGCAGAGCTGTGTAGTCTTTACGCTGATTTACGGTGCCAGGGCTACACCTGATGGGCAGGGGTGCAGGGTGTTCCTTTCACATATTTGATTGTGTGATGCCTCTGCAAGGGCAGTGAATCCTGTTATCTCTTATATCGGTGCAGTATATATCATATTACTGCCACTCACAGATCTCCTCTGGATACATCGCCTCCGAAAGCCTCCAGACTTCCACAGGTTACATTCATAGTGGTGCCAGAAATTCTTCGCACTAAACACAAGGAAAGCACAACGGGACAGATTTGCTGATCGGGTTTAATATTTAGACAGTGCAAACTTAAAGGGAACCTGTCACCATGGAATGCAATTGGCAGGCACCAGGTTATAGAGCAGGAGGAGCTGGGCAGATTGGTGTATTATTTTGTAGGGAAAGATACAGTAAAAACTGCATTTTATACATTATATCTCTACTCTCTCTGAGCCCAGTTGTACATGGGGGTCATGTCATCAGTGACCGACAGCTACCTGTGTATACACACTCCGGGTCCATTCACACGTCCGTAGCATATTGCGGATCCATTGCAGACAAGAATAGGACCTGTTTTTTTTTTTGTTTTTTTTTTGGGAGACGCAGACCGGAAATGCGGATGCGGACAGCACAATGTGTGCTGCCCGCATCTTTTCCGTCCCCATTGAGAATGAATGGGTCCGCACCCATTCTACAGGTGTGTTAATGGACCCTTACACATAGAATGCTATCAATCACTGAAAAAAAAAAAAACTTTATAAGTTGTAGGGACTTATCAAAAGTTTAGGTTGGTAGGGTCTTTGCACTGAGACCCCCACTGATCTCTACAACGAGGTGAGAGAAGCACACGCATATCATGCCCGCTCTTCTCGCTACATGAAATGGTAGCAAGATGGGCCCCTAGAGTTTCCATCGAGTGGGTCTCACTTCCTATGAGGCAGTGAGGAGAGAGAGCGCGATATCCCCCTGTTCTAGAGATCAGTGGCTGGTGATGAGTGCAGTGCAGTATGACCAGGTGTGGTGATGTAGGGTAGTGCAGTGCAGTATGACCAGGTGTGGTGATGTAGGGTAGTGCAGTACCAGGTATGGCGATGTAGGGTAGTACAGTGCACTACAGTGTATGACCAGGTGTGTGATGTAGGGTAGTGCAGTACCAGGTACGACCAGGTGTGGTGATTGAGAGCTGTGGAGCTTATTCTACAGAAGGATGAGACCATACAGGTGCAATCAGAACTAGATGTTTACAGGACAGAAGGGGCAATTGTCCTGGGGCCTCCTCCATTGAGAGTTTTGAATCCATCATAAAGATGGGATCCACCTTGTAATAAGCAGGGTATGTAAGTGGTTTATTTGTTCCTCAATACACAATGGCCACTGTGTAAAAATTATGATTCTCTTGGAACAATAGTTTCTTACCTGCAATAAGACCCTCTCGTAGTTTTATCAAAGAATCTTCTGCAGCCAGGATGGACTCTTTGGTTTTGTTTTCTGTCCTATATGAAATAAATAAAAAATATAAAGGAATTGGCATTTAGCTCACCCAATAACCTCTGACTTCTAGTCTGTTTCTAGTATAAACAGTGACCCCATGAGGTAAGAAGAAAAAGCAATCAAGCATACCCCCTTTAACCACTTAAGGACCACAGGTTTATACCCCCCTAGTGACCAGGCCCTTTTTTACAAATCGGCACTCCACAACTTTAGCGGTTTATTGCTCGGTCATGCAACTTACCACCCAAATGAATTTTACCTCCTTTTCTTCTCACTAATAGAGCTTTCATTTGGTGGTATTTCATTGCCGCTGACATTTTTACTTTTTTGTTATTAATCGAAATTTAACGATTTTTTTGCAAAAAAATGACATTTTTCACTTTCAGCTGTAAAATTTTGCAAAAAAAACAACATCCATATATACATTTTTCGCCAAATTTATTGTTCTACATGTCTTTGATAAAAAAAAAATGTTTGGGCAAAAAAAAAAATGGTTTGGGTAAAAGTTATAGCATTTGCAAACTATGGTACAAAAATGTGAATTTCCGCTTTTTGAAACAGCTCTGACTTTCTGAGCACCTGTCATGATTCCTGAGGTTCTACAATGCCCAAACAGTAGAAAACCCCCACAAATGACCCCATTTCGGAAAGTAGACACCCTAAGGTATTCGCTGATGGGCATAGTGAGTTCATAGAACTTTTTATTTTTTGTCACAAGTTAGCGGAAAATGATGATGATTTCATTTTTTTTATTTTTTCTTACAAAGTCTCATATTCCACTAACTTGCGACAAAAAATAAATTCTAAAAACTTGCCATGCCCCTCACGGAATACCTTGGGGTGTCTTCTTTCCAAAATGGGGTCACTTGTGGCGTAGTTATACTGCCCTGGCAATTTAGGGGCCCAAATGTGTGAGAAGAACTTTGCAATCAAAATGTGTAAAAAATGACCGGTGAAATCCAAAAGGTGCACTTTGGAATATGTCCCCCTTTGCCCACCTTGGCAGCACAAAAGTGTGACACATCTGGTATCGCCGTACTCAGGAGAAGTTGGGGAATGTGTTTTGCGGTGTCATTTTACATATACCCATGCTGGGTGAGAAAAATATCTTGGTCAAATGCCAACTTTGTATAAAAAAATGGGAAAAGTTGTCTTTTGCCAAGATATTTCTCTCACCCAGCATGGGTATATGTAAAATGACACCCCAAAACACATTCCCCAACTTCTCCTGAGTACGGCGATACCAGATGTGTCACACTTTTTTGCTGCCAAGGTGGGCAAAGGGGCACATATTCCAAAGTGCACCTTTCAGATTTTGCAGGCCATTTTTTACACATTTTGATTGCAAGGTACTTCTCACACATTTGGGCCCCTAAATTGCCAGGGCAGTATAACTACGCCACAAGTGACCCCATTTTGGAAAGAAGACACCCCAAGGTATTCCGTGAGGGGCATGGCGAGTTCCTAGAATTTTTTATTTTTTGTCACAAGTTAGCGGAAAATGATGATTTTTTTTTTTTTTATCTTTTTTCCTTACAAAGTCTCATATTCCACTAACTTGCGACAAAAAATAAAAAATTCTAGGAACTCGCCATGCCCCTCACGGAATACCTTGGGGTGTCTTCTTTCCAAAATGGGGTCACTTGTGGCGTAGTTATACTGCCCTGGCAATTTAGGGGCCCAAATGTGTAAGAAGTACCTTGCAATCAAAATGTGTAAAAAATGGCCGGTAAAATCCGAAAGGTGCACTTTGGAATATGCGCCCCTTTGCCCACCTTGGCATCAAAAAAGTGTGACACATCTGGTATCGCCGTACTCAGGAGAAGTTGGGCAATGTGTTTTGGGGTGTCATTTTACATATACCCATGCTGGGTGAGAGAAATATCTTGGCAAAAGACAACTTTTCCCATTTTTTTATACAAAGTTGGCATTTGACCAAGATATTTCTCTCACCCAGCATGGGTATATGTAAAATGACACCCCAAAACACATTGCCCAACTTCTCCTGAGTACGGCGATACCACATGTGGGACACTTTTTTGCAGCCTAGATGCGCAAAGGGGCCCAAATTCCTTTTAGGAGGGCATTTTTAGACATTTGGATCCCAGACTTCTTCTCACACTTTCGGGCCCCTAAAAAGCCAGGGCAGTATAAATACCCCACATGTGACCCCACTTTGGAAAGAAGACACCCCAAGGTATTCAATGAGGGGCATGGCGAGTTCCTAGAATTTTTTTTTTTTTTGCATAAGTTAGCGGATATTGATTTTTTTTTGTTTTTTTCTCACAAAGTCTCACTTTCCGCTAACTTAGGACAAAAATTTCAATCTTTCATGGACTCAATATGCCCCTCACGGAATACCTTGGGGTGTCTTCTTTCCGAAATGGGGTCACATGTGGGGTATTTATACTGCCCTGGCTTTTTAGGGGCCCTAAAGCGTGAGAAGAAGTCTGGAATATAAATGTCTAAAAATGTTTACGCATTTGGATTCCGTGAGGGGTACGGCGAGTTCATGGGAGATTTTATTTTTTGACACAAGTTAGTGGAATATGAGACTTTGTAAGAAAAAACAAAAACAAGAACAAACAAAAAATTTCCGCTAACTTGTGCCAAAAAAAATGTCTGAATGGAGCCTTACCAAGGGGGGGGGGGGGGGGGGGTGATCAATGACAGGGGGGTGATCAATGACAGGGGGGTGATCAATGACAGGGGGGTGATCAATGACAGGGGGGTGATCAATGACAGGGGGGTGATCACCCATATAGACTCCCTGATCACCCCCCTGTCACTGATCACCCCCCCTGTAAGGCTCCATTCAGACATCCGCATGATTTTTTACGGATCCATGGATACATGTATCGGATCCACAGAACGCATGCGGACGTCTGAATGGAGCCTTACAGGTGGGTTATCAATGACAGGGGGTGATCAGGGTAATCAGGGTGATCACCCCCCTGTCACTGATCACCCCCCCTGTAAGGCTCCATTCAGACATCCGCATGATTTTTTACGGATCCATGGATACATGTATCGGATCCACAAAACGCATGCGGACGTCTGAATGGAGCCTTACAGGGGGGTTATCAATGACAGGGGGTGATCAGGGTAATCAGGGTGATCACCCCCCTGTCACTGATCACCCCCCCTGTAAGGCTCCATTCAGACATCCGCATGATTTTTTACGGATCCATGGATACATGTATCGGATCCACAAAACGCATGCGGACGTCTGAATGGAGCCTTACAGGGGGGTTATCAATGACAGGGGGTGATCAGGGTAATCAGGGTGATCACCCCCTGTCACTGATCACCCCCCCTGTAAGGCTCCATTCAGACATCCGCATGATTTTTTACGGATCCATGGATACATGTATCGGATCCACAGAACGCATGCGGACGTCTGAATGGAGCCTTACAGGGGGGTTATCAATGACAGGGGGTGATCAGGGTAATCACCCCCCGTCACTGATCACCCCCCCCTGTAAGGCTTCATTGAGACATCCGCATGATTTTTTACGGATCCATGGATACATGGATCGGATCCACAAAACGCATGCGGACGTCTGAATGGAGCCTTACAGGGGGGTTATCAATGACAGGGGGTGATCAGGGTAATCACCCCCCTGTCACTGATCACCCCCCCTGTAAGGCTCCATTCAGACATCCGCATGATTTTTTACGGATCCATGGATACATGGATCAGATCCACAAAACGCATGCGGACGTCTGAATGGATCCTTACAGGGGGGTTATCAATGACAGGGGGTGATCAGGGTAATCAGGGTGATCACCCCCCTGTCACTGATCACCCCCCCTGTAAGGCTCCAATCAGACATGCGCATGATTTTTTACGGATCCATGGATACATGGATCGGATCCACAAAACGCATGCTGACGTCTCAATGGAGCCTTACAGGGGAGTGATCAATGACAGGGGGTGATCAGGGAGTGTATATGGGTGATCACCCGCCTGTCATTGATCACACCCCTGTAAGGCTCCATTCAGACGTCCGTATGCTTTTTGCGGATCCGATCCATGTATCCGTGGATCCGTAAAAATCATACTGACGTCTGAACGGAGCCTGACAGGGGGGTGATCAATGACAGGGCGGTGATCAATGACAGGGGGGTGATCAGGGAGTTTATATGGGGTGATCATGGGTGATCAGGGGTTTATAAGGGGTTAATAAGTGACGGGGGGGGGGGTGTAGTGTGGTGTTTGGTGCGACTGTACTGACCTACCTGAGTCCTCTGGTGGTCGATCCTAACAAAAGGGACCACCAGAGGACCAGGTAGGAGGTATATTAGACGCTGTTATGAAAACAGCGTCTAATATACCTGTTAGGGGTTAAAAAATTCGGATCTCCAGCCTGCCAGCGAGCGATCGCCGCTGGCAGGCTGGAGATCCACTCGCTTACCTTCCGTTCCTGTGAGCGCGCGCGCCTGTGTGCGCGCGTTCACAGGAAATCTCGCGTCTCGCGAGATGACGCCTATTGGCGTTAGTGTGACCTGGGAGCGCCGCAGCATTGACGCCTTTCGGCGTTAGTGTGACGGGAGGAGGTTAAGCTGCTCACCCATTGTTTCTGCAGTCATCCACCCATTCCCTCATGATGGCGTGATAGGTGTCCAGGTCCATGGAGATGTCCCTCTTTTCAGGGTCTAGCATGTTACACAGCTCACTAAGGCCGCTATCTTCAGAGCCACGACTAGTTGTGTGCCGCAAGTAATCCACAATCTTGGACACTGCCACTTTACCTGTCGTAGAAGATGAGAAAATTGGCACAAGCGACAAATTCGTCAGTCCATAATTTCAATAACCCTCTACTCCCCACCTCTGTGCTCTGTATCACATGCGTAGAAGATACTGTTCAATAAGTCTTCCTCACAGATTAGGCTGACCTCAGCAGCGGGCTCCGGCTTGTTCTCCATCATAAGCCTGAGACCTACAACAAGATTATTCGAAAGTATGAATTTATTCCATTAATTTGTCACAGCTCCCATTACTGACATCACTGAATATAATAGTAATATAATTACACTGTGATCAGACATGAGATCACACACCTTATACTACAGTAACAGCTATTCCATCTATTACTGCTGACAACCAGCCTCTATAGCAGGTCTGAAAGGTATAATGTTGTGCAGCCATTTTCTTTTTTAATATCATGTTTGCTTCATGGATATGCACCTGTGATTCTGAAGGTTCTAGTCTAAATTTTCTTGTAGTATTAATTGAGGGTAGCACTGAACTCGCCCATCTACCTGGGGCTTCTGAGCAGAATACGTTTGTAGCTGGTTCCTACACTGCTCTGAATATTGTAGGCTTAGGCAAGTCCAAGAGAAGCAGTATATTTAGTGTTAGGGACCCATCTGTGGAAGCTACCTTGATGCCTGGTAGATGGGCCCAACACACGTTTGATCAACTATGTGTGCTAAGAGCTTCCATTGACTCATTTATAGTAGGTATTGTACCAATTTTATCTAGAATGATCCCCATTTCTTAGCTCTATTGTTTGTATGTAAAATGGTGTGTAGCCAGTTTCTTTTTTATAATTATGTCTGAAAAGTTGTCAGAGCACCACTACGCATCTCTAGTAAAGCTACCCATAAACAAAATGATTTGATCGGCCACAATGCAGATGATCAGTTGTCCATGAGATCGTTGCTATAAACGATCCTACCAGCAACATTACAGACAAAGCTGGGTGATCAAAGCAGTAAAAAAAAAAACCACACAGGCTACTTTCACACTTGTGTCGTCTTCCGGTATTGAGATCCGGCAGAAGAGCTCAATAACGGAAAAAGAAAACATTTCAGTTTAGTCCTCATGCATTCTGAATGGAAAGAGATCCGTTCAGGATGTCTTTAGTTTCATCAGCATTCAGTTTTCTGCAAGCTGTGGTTTTGTGCCAGTCATAAAAACGGAAAAAAACAATCCGGCACTGAAATCAATATAAGTCAATGGTGACTGATCCGTAAAAAAAAATAAAAGTATAAAACGGTCACCCATTGACTTTCAATCTATTTAGTAACGGATCCTTCTCTACCGGAACAGCCTGCTGGAATTAAAACCATAATACCGGAGGTGTGAAAGAGGATCTGTCATGGGAGTAAAAAGTGCAAAGTAAATTCATGTACTTACTGTTCTATGCTCCTTGAGTAAAGCGCTTTTATTATTTTCTGGTCAGACCTGTTCCCGATAGCTGACCCCCATAGTAAATCGGTATGTTTTATAGAGTGTGGTCCTTTATCAGGGCAGCAACCACATCTTCATTTCTTGGGTGATGTCTACATACAGCACCACTCTGATGCTGTCCATTCCCAGCAGATAGCCTCAAAGTGACAAACAAGCTCAACAGCATCTCAAGTAGACAGAAGCTTCAGAAGAGCAATCAGTGGGATGGGAGGTCTAAGCCAGGAAGAAGTACAGCGGTGTCTTAAAAAGATTAAAAGAGACAAAATTGCCAGGACCAGATGGCATACACCCCTGCATTCTAAGAGAATTAAGTAATGTCATAGCCAGAGAATTATTTCTGATATTTGCGGACTCTATACTGACAGGGAATGTCCCACAGGATTGGCGCATGGCAAATGTGGTGCCAATATTCAAAAAGGGTCTAAAAACAGCGCCTGGAAACTATAGGCCGGTAAGTTTAACATCTGTCGTGGGTAAACTGTTTGAAGGTTTTCTAAGAAATGCTATCTTGGAGTGCCTCAATGAAAATAAGCAAATAACGCCATATCAGCATAGCTTCATGAGGGATCGGTCATGTCAAACTAATCAATCAGGTTCCATGAGGAGGTAAGTGCTAGAGACTTGACAGCGGCGAATCAATGGATGTCGTATATCTGGACTTCTCCAAAGCATTTGACACTGTACTGCATGAAAGTTTAGTATAGAAAATGAAAATGCTTGGACAGGGAGAAAAAGTCTGGGTAAGTAACTGAAACATAGAATAAGTCAGCAGATAAGAACCATTTGGCCCATCTAGTCTGCCCAACTGGCTCAGTGATAGAAAACAGAGGGTGGTTATTAATGGTACACACTCAGATTGGGTCACTGTCACTAGTGGGGTACCTCAGGGGTCAGTATTGGGCCCTATTATCCTCAATATACCGTATTTTTGTGTGGGTGTGTGTGTGTGTGGGGGGGGGGGGGGGGGGAGGAGAATGGCAGTGCGTCTTAAGGGGTGAATGTTGCCGTTTACACTGATACACCGCTGACCGCATGCTGCACAGAGCGGTCGGAGGTGTATCAGCAAGGAGGGGCTGGGGGCCAGCATCTAGTTTTGTAATGGCAGCGGGGCCCGGTGCAGTCATTGTATTCTATTGCACCGGCCCCGCTCACTGTACTAATCGTATCTAACTGCAGGCAATGTTTAACAATAGAATATCTTCAATCCAGCAACCTGTACTTATGTCCGTAGCAGGCAGGAGGGTGGGCAGGCGGGCACTGGCAGTGCAACTCACTATGTCACGCGCCTGCTCCGCCCACTTTGTGAATGAAGCAGGCGGCGCGGGCACGTGACTAGTGCCTGACCACCCACCCAGTCTCCTGCCTCCTACATTCATGAGTACAGGCTGCTGGATTGAAGATATTGTATAGTTAAACATTGCCTGCAGTTACGATTAGTACAGTGATGCCCGGTGCAATAGAATACAATGACTGCACCGAGCCCCGCTGCCATTATAACACTAGTGTAGATGCCAGCCCCCACCCCCTGTTTTGGGGGTCAATACACAGGGACACTTATGGGGGGTGGGGGAATCTGTGGATGAGACATAGCATAAGATACTATTTATCTGTCATCCACAGATCCCCCCCCATAACAGTGTCATCCACAGATTTCCCCCCCCCCCCCCCCATAACACAGTGTCATCCACAGGCTACCATTAGTTCAAAGCCCACCTTTTGGTTCAAAATATTTATTTTCCTCCTCAAAAACCTAGGTGCGTCTTAAGGGCCGGTGCGTCTTCTAGGGCGAAAAATACGGTATTCCTTAATGATCTTGTAGAAGGCTTGCACAGTAAAATATACATTTTTGAAGAGGACACTAAACTGTGTAAAGTAATTAACACAGAAGGACAGTATACGCTACAGATAGATCTGGATAGATTAGAGGCTTGGGCAGATAAGTGGCAGATGAGGTTTAACACTGACAAATGTAAAGTTATGCACATGGGAAGGAATAATGCAAGTCACCAGTACATACTAAATGGTAAAACACTCGGTAACACTGACATGGAAAAGGACCTAGGAATTATAGTGAACAGCAAACTAAGCTGTAGAAAACATTGTCAGGCAGCTGCTGCCAAGGTCAATAAGATAATGAGTTGCATCAAAAGGGGCTTAGATGCCCACGATGAGAACATAGTCCTACCACTTTACAAATCATTAGTCAGACCACACATGGAGTACTGTGTACAGTTTTGGGCTCCTGTAAACAAGGCAGACATAGCAGAGCTGGAGAGGGTTCAGAGGAGGGCAACTAAAGTAATAACTGGAATGGGGGAACTACAGTACCCTGAAAGATTAGGGGAGATCTAATAACTATGTATAAATATATCAGGGGTCAGTACAGAGATCTCTCTCATCATCTATTTATCCCCAGGACTGTGACGAGGGGACATCCTCTGCATCTGGAGGAAAGAAGGTTTGTACGTAAACAAAGAAGAAGATTCTTTACGGCAAGAGTAGTGAGACTATGGAGCTCTGCCTGAGGAGGTGGTGATAGTGAGTACAAAAAAAGAGTTCAAGAGGGGCCTGGATGTATTTCTGGAGTGTAATAATATTACAGGTTATAGCTACTAGAGAGGGGTCGTTGATCCACGGAGTTATTCTGATTGCCTGATTGGAGTCGGGAAGGAATTTTTTTCCCCTTAAGTGGGAAAAATTGGCTTCTACCTCATTTTTTTTTTGCCTTCCTCTGGATCAACTTGCAGGATAACAGGCCGAACTGGATGGACAAATGTATTTTTCAGCCTTATAAACTGTTACCATGACTGGTCTCCTGAAGCTGCTGGTCTCTGCTGAAGATTCCATCTGCTTGCAATGCCACTCTGTTCCAGAAGGAGATCTTTACCCAGCTTGGTCTCTTGAGAAGGATCTCACTAGGCTTCTGCATTCCTCTAAGGCTGACCGCTGATTCTGTAGACATCACTTACAGTTATGTGGTTGATGCCCCATGGCAGACCACAGTATTAGCATACAGTATGCCAAATACTATTGAGGGGGGGGGGGGGGCAGATCTCTGATATGTTATGGACAATCAAGAGAAAAACAAAACAAAAATGTGCTATATTCAGGGAACAAGTGACTGAGCACATGGACTTATTTTGCTTTTTTACCCAACAAGTCCTCTTTGACCTTCAGCTACTTTTGTAGGCCAGATTTTTTTCTCCCATTACCTGCGCTCTCACTCATCGACAGCCTCTTCACGACAGGAGATTTCAATGTAAAGTGATCAGATTTACGGTCAAAGTAAAAGCTGGGGACAGATGGGAGGAGTCGATCTTCCAGTATGATGCTTTTATACTCAGAGCTGGGGAGGACTGACTGAAACTTAAAGTGAGTGTCACGAGGTCCCACGAGGGGGGTTGAGCAGCTCTGTGACCCGCAGGTTGACCGCACCTTCTTGTTCTGATCCTTGGATACTAGGCTGGCACAGTCTGTCACTTGCTGCAGACTTGGAGACTGCACAGCTGGGGAGAACAAAGTGCCATTCCCAGGACTGGAGAAGCTGACCAGATCCTTGCTGGTGTTCCTCATGGCCCGATTCTTCAAAACCTCCTCCAAGTTTTTCTTCGTGTTGGACTGCGGGCTGTCAAAGTTCCGGGACTGGAACTTGGGGATCTGTAAAGATGGATTGGACTCTTGATCTCGCATTTCGATGGTTTTGATTTTCCGGCGGATGCTGTCCACCGGGTTATGGCGCTTGGTGGCAGAGCCAGACTCC
Organism: Bufo gargarizans; assembly: GCF_014858855.1. NCBI lineage: Eukaryota > Metazoa > Chordata > Amphibia > Anura > Bufonidae > Bufo > Bufo gargarizans. Next base: position 515,535,065 of record NC_058081.1, on the reverse strand, counting down.
GACATCTTTACTATGAATTTCCTACAGTTAAAAGAAAGGGAAAAAAAAAAAAAAAAAAAAAAAAAAAAACACACAGGACAGAGCTTTAAAATGCAACACCAGGTGGCGCTCCTAATAACTTCTCCCCTAGATTCTGCCCAACTCGGGCCAGGTCTAATATCTTTAGGCCACCGAATAACACTTTCACAGAGCCATTTAATAGTTGCCATTACACCACTGGGCACAGCCTTGATAGGATGTTCTACAGCCATCTTAGGCTACTTTCACACTGGTGTTTCTGGGTCCGCCTGTGAGATCTGTTCAGGGCTCTCACAAGCGGCCCAAAACGGATCAGTTCAGCCCCAATGCATGCTGAATGGATAAGGATCCGTTCAGAATGCATCAGTTTGGCCCCGTTCCGCCTCCATTCCGCTCTGGAGGCGGACACCAAAACGCTGCTTGCAGCGTTTGGGTGTCCACCTGGCGATGCAGAGCCAAACTGATCCGTCCTGACTTACAATGGAAGGCAATGGGGACGGATCCGTTTTCACTGGCACAAAATGGTGCATTTGAAAACGGATCCATCCCCCATTGACTTTTAATGTCAGTCAGGACTGATCGTTCTGAATGGATCCCATCGTTTGCATTATCGGTGCGGATCAGTCTGTGCAGATACAAGACGGATCCGCAGGTGTGAAAGTAGTCTTAATCTACTGTGATGACTATGTATGCCACTTAATAATTGACGGTTTCAGTCCTAAATGGCAAGTCCGCCTAATTATACGTCATCCAGTCTTCCAAGCACCAGACAGAACAATGAAGCAGAATTACATTTTTGGGGCTCTGGGCAGTACTCGGGGGACTGACACTGAGGATTTATAACGACCAAATTGTATGATCACTAAGAAGGATGTAGACATTCAGGGACATCTGCACTGCTTCAAAATGACATTATGTACATGAAACCATACAATTTTACGTCTATTCTAGGAAGATGGCGACACAGGATACAGCGTAGCAACATTACATCTTATTATATCTGAAGCTCAAATCATATACAAACTTGTGAGATTCAACCAGTGAAGTTATGGTCCGTATTAGCAGAATCCATAATGGAATTCTTAGATAACCTGAACTTTGCACCACAAGTTCACTCAACACTAATCATCAGAAAATGACCTATTGTTTAAATCAATTTTTTTTTTACATTCTTAAAACATTTTTGATGAGGTTATTTTCCATGTTATGTGTAACCCACATGATAGGGAATAACTATCAGATCGGTGGGGGTCCTACCTACATGACCCCCATGATCACAAGAACAGGGGCCCCATAACCCCCTGCAGGCTCCTTGCTGCTCCCAAAAAACACTGTACTCGGCGATCTCCAGAACACCCATAGAAATGAATGGAGCGGATTAGAGGATCAGTAAGGGGCGTGCAGGGGGTATGGGGCCCTGTTCTTGTGATTCGTGGGGGTCCTAGCAGTAGGACACCCACAGATCTGATAGTTATGCCCTGTCCACACTTATACCTATTGAAATACCCTTTTATACAAAAAACATTAAATACTGCAGTTTTCACAGCATACCTGATCTCCGTGGAGGCTCCACTCCTGGTTTTGGCTCACAATCACTGATGGAAATCACTGACCAGAAGACTGTGTGAATGAGGCCTTACAAATACTAAACATATCATAAACCAACATAGAGATTTGAGTTGTTAGAAGACACTTATTCCATTATATCTGAGCACTATGATGTTATACACACAGTCCAGAAGAATACACATGTAATTGAACAGACCTGCAACCAGTTTTTTTCTGGAACTCTTTACTAGATCTGGAGGTTCAGTTGTTTCCCCTGTGAAGGGAATCAAACTCCCACCATCTGCATAATATAAAGCAGGTGTCTGCTCCACTCAGCAACTTATGTGCTCCTGATGTATCCCTCCCCCATCAGGAGAACTGCTCAGACACTGCCCCTTTGTGGACACTAGGCAGAACTGCAGCAACATTATATCAGAGGGCCAGGAAGCTTCAGACATCAGCAACTTCTTTTTTTTATTTTTTTTTAAACTTTAATTCATACAAAAGATATCATTTTTGGGGAAATGTACTACATGTAACTGAAGGGAAAAAAAACAAATGGTGACCCTAGCCAATCAGGTATCGGATATAACATTCAAAAGGATCTCTGATAAATGAGAGCAACAACTCTTGTCACCTGCCTTAGCACTGTTTCTTTCACACGTCTGTGGTGACATCGGTGAGAAGATGGTCAGTGGTGCATTTGTGAAGATTCCCATAAAGCAGGCATGCTCAACCTGCGGCCCTCCAGCTGTTGTAAAACTACAACTCCCACCATGCCCTGCTGTAGGCTGATAGCTGTAAGCTGTCCAGGCATGCTGGGAGTTGTAGTTTTGCAACAGCTGGAGGGCCGCAGGTTGAGCATGCCTGCCTGTATTTTACGGACCCTGCTAGGCTGATAATTAATTTCCAGAACATATCCTAGGTCCATGAAAACTGTGGACCAAACAAAGATTGCGTCCATGTTGTGTCCGTGGTTTTCACAGACCCATAGGGAGTAATTTACAAATTTACAAAGAACAGTCGTCATTAATTAGACACATCTCCGTCAGTCATGTGCTTGGGGTGAAAAAGCTACAAATGTTATTGGACAGCGCTAGCAAGGACAAGGGGGTCCATGCTTACCGGTTCCTGTGCTAAGCGGCTCCTGCTGCCCAAGCACTGGGTGGGGTGGAGGACAATATCATCAGTAACCATCAACCTGCCAGTGTATATAGATATATTTTCCAGCAGCCAACTTCTCCCCAATCTAAGGGCTCATCCACGCGGCCATAGTTTTGGTCCGCATCCAATCCACATTTTTTGCGCATTGGATGTGGACCTATTTATCTCAATGGGGCGGTATGCTGTCCGCATCCATAAGTCCTTTCCACAGCCCCGCAAAAACAATAAAACATGTCCTATTGTTGTCTGTTTTGCAGACAAGGATAGGTTATTCCTGTAGAACTTAAATTTAAAAAAAATGGCGGCATGCAGAATCTGTGTTTTGCGAATCCGTGATTTGTGGACTACAAAACACTTACAGGCGTTTGGATAAGCCCTACGGGTAAAACCAGGGATGGACTGGAAAATTTTCATCTTGGCCAATGCTCATAGGGCCACTAGAGCCGTCCTCACTGCCTCTGGATAGGTAAGTACTACTGGGGGCACTATAGGGGTCATTACTAGAAGAAGTCCAGGCAGCATGCTGAATGTAGGGCTGTATCTAAGCCCCCTGCTTCATTACGGGAGGACAGAACATAGCAGCTATTGACGCCCACCAGAGAGGGGTGGTATTTTGTGCTGCACTATGGTATTGGCCCCATCTACTTATATTGCCCCGCTGTCTGTCAGTTTGGACCCACCTACAACATTGGGGCAACTTTAAGGCTGGGTTCACACCTGAGCGTTTTACAGCGCGTTCCTATGCGCTGTAAAACGCTCAACAGGCAAGAACCAATGATTCCCTATGGGAATGGTTCTCACCTGAGCGTTTTACAGCGCGTACGATCGCGCTGTAAAAAGCCCGACGCCCCAAGAAGTACATGAGCTTCTTTGGGGCGTCTTGTCGCGTGTTCCCGTACATAGACTTCAGCGGGAACGCGCGACAATGGGCGTTCGCTTGTCTCTGTATGCGCGATTGCAAACGCGCATACAGAGCGCTCCATCGCGAACGCTCAGGTCTGAACCCAGCGTAAATTCCCAATCCTCCCCTGGGTACGACCACATGGCACAGTTGTGGCCACACTCCGGTTGAGTACTGCACGGCTGAAAAACTGTGCGGGATTGAAGGCTATTGATACAACCGTGACATGAGCGGGCCATGTGGTCATACCCTGAAACTGCTGATAACAGGGGATAATAGATCATTTTCTCCTATTCACCTGTAGGGCCTCATGCACACGACTGTATGCATTTTGCGGTCCGCAAAAAAATGATCCACAAAAAATACGGATGACATCCGTGTGCATTCTGTATTTTGCGGAACGGAACAGCTTGGCCCTAATAGAACAGTCCTATCCTTGTCCGTAACGCGGACAATAATAGGACATGTTCTATTTTTTTTGCGGGAAGGAAATACGGGCATACTGAAACGGAATGCACACAGAGTAACTTCTGTTTTTTTTTGCGGACCCATTGAAGTGAATGGTTCCGCATACGGTCCGCAAAAAAAAACAGAACGGACACTGAAAGAAAATATTTTCGTGTGCATGAGCCCTAAAACAAATGGAGAGAATAGAGTACAGGTGTACTGTGCCCTTAAGAAAGAAGGAATGCGCCTAAGAACACCTAGGTGGACATTAAAGGGGTATTCCGATTAGTTAAAGTTATCCTCTTTCCACAGGGGAGGGGATAACTATTAGATTGGTGAGGTCCTACCACTGGGGCCCCTACCCCCTGCAGGTCCCCTGAAATGACTGGCGTATGCTATTTCAGCTATTTCCGGAACTCCCATAGAAATGAATGGAATGGCCGTGCACGCGTACGACCAGCCCCTCCGGTCATTTCAGGACAGCTGCAGGGGGTACAGGGCCCATGTTCTAGGTTTAGCTCCAGTAGGTGGTGAGCAGGCGCCTGCTGTCGCTTTGCATGGTAACTGCACAAGAATGGACCTGTACGTTCTTGTCGCAGTCTTGAAAACAAGCAGCAAAACCCTCGGCCGCATGAACTGCGGTGTGGAGTCCCAGTGTAGTGTCCCACTAGGTTAAGGTGGGCACTGCACAGGTTAATGTGTTTCATTGCATTGAATGTCATGTGCATGTTTTTCCCTGTATTAGCTGGGTGTCAGGCCTGTCAGGGTGTAATTTAGCCTCCCAGACGTTAGAGGGAGCTAGAGAGCCCTAGATACATATAGGAAGGCCCAGACAGGGGAGAGTTAGTTCATTCCAGGGGACTGAGTCACTTCGTCCACCTGAAGCTCCTGAGGCTAGGATTAGCTCAGTAGAGACACCCCAGTCGCAGGACAGAACCTCCTGGAAGAAACCCACAGTCATCCACCTCACAAGAAGGGGACATCCCAGGGAAAGATAAGTAACCCTGATGGGCAGATGCAGTAGAAAGTGCAGCAAGAATCTAAGGCTGCTTTCACACTAGCGTTCGGGTTTCCGTTCGTGAGCTCCGTTTGAAGGAGCTCACGAGCGGACCCGAACGCAGCCGTCCAGCCCTGATGCAGTCTGAATGGAGGCGGATCCGCTCAGACTGCATCAGTCTGGTGGCGTTCAGCCTCCGCTCCGCTCGCCTCCGCACGGACAGGCGGACAGCTGAACGCTGCTTGCAGCGTTCGGGTGTCCGCCTGGCCGTTCGGAGGCGTGCGGATCCGTGCGGATCCGTCCAGACTTTCAATGTAAGTCAATGGGGACGGATCCGTTTGAAGATGCCACAATGTGGCTCAATCTTCAAGCGGATCCGTCCCCCATTGACTTTACATTGAAAGTCTGGACGGATCCGTCCCAGGCTATTTTCACACTTAGCTTTTTTTAGCTAATATAATGCAGACGGATCCGTTCTGAACGGAGCCTCCGTCTGCATTATTATGGGCGGATCCGTTCAGAACGGATCCGCCCGAACGCTAGTGTGAAAGTAGCCTAATACCTGAGGAAGATATAATTACCAAGGATTTAAGCCACCCTTTAGGCATCCGGGCCTTGAGATATAAAGCCAGAGCAGGAGTTCTAGAAGGGACAGTGTACATTATTTCTGAGGAAAGGTACAACCTGCTTCTGAGTGCATTGTGAAGTTACCCTCTGAGTATCTTGCATAATTAATACCTGCCATTCTGTGAAGAAAGCCTACTTGTGAAACTGTGATTGAAAGACTGTGTTACTACCTGCTGTACAAAGTTGAACTGTTCAGTAAAAGTAACGTTTGGTTCACTATTCTACCTGTGTACCTTCATCATTCCAACTACCAACCGGTGTGCCACCGTCCAAAGGGACTGGCGTCACGAATAGGGATGAGCGAACTCTAACTGTATAGTTCGTACCGAATTTTGGGGTGTCCGTGACACGGACCCGAACCCGGACATTTTCATAAAAGTTCGGGTTCGGTGTTCGTCGCTTTCTTGGCGCTTTTGTGACGCTTTCTTGGCGCTTTTTGAAAGGCTGCAAAGCAGCCAATCAACAAGCGTCATACTACTTGCCCCAAGAGGCCGTCACAGCCATGCCTACTATTGGCATGGCTGTGATTGGCCAGAGCACCATGTGACCCAGCCTCTATTTAAGCTGGAGTCACATAGCGCCGCCCGTCACTCTGCTCTGATTAGCGTAGGGAGAGGTTGCGGCTGCGACAGTAGGGCGAGATTAGGCTGATTAACTCCTCCAAAGGACTTGATTAATCGATCGATCTGCAGCTGTGGATCATTGAGCTGCTGAAATTCAATTGCTCACTGTTTTTAGGCTGCCCAGACCGTTTGTCAGTCACTTTTTTCTGGGGTGATCGGCGGCCATTTTGTGTCTTGTGGTGCGCCAGCACAAGCTGCGACCAAGTGCATTTAACCCTCAATGGTGTGGTTGTTTTTTGGCTAAAGCCTACATCAGGGTGAAGCTGTCACACCAAGTGCATTTAACCAGCAATAGTCTGTTCATTTTTTGGCCATATACTACATCAGGGGCAAGCTGCGCCCGTCACCAAGTGCATTTAACCCTCAGTAGTGTGGTTGGTCAAGCTGTCACACCAAGTGCATTTAACCAGCAATAGTCTGTTCATTTTTTGGCCATATACTACATCAGGGGCAAGCTGCGCCTGTCACCAAGTGCATTTAACCAGCAATAGTGTGGTTGGTCAAGCTGTCACACCAAGTGCATTTAACCAGCAATAGTCTGTTCATTTTTTGGCCATATACTACATCAGGGGCAAGCTGTGCCCGTCACCAAGTGCATTTAACCCTTAGTAGTGTGGTTGGTCAAGCTGTCACACCAAGTGCATTTAACCAGCAATAGTGTGGTTATTTTTTGGCCATATCCCAGTCTAATTCTGTCACTTAATCCATACCGGTCACCCAGTGCCTAAATACTAGGCCTCAAATTTATATCCCGCTAAATCTGTCGTTACCGCTGTACTGTTGTGGCTGGGCAAGTTATTTAGTGTCCGTCAAAGCACATTTTTTGTTCTGGGTTGAAATACAATTCCCAATTTAGCAATTTCATAATTTAGTGGTTTCTGCTATATCAGAGCTATTTGAAATCTATCCCTAAAAGGTATATAATATTCAAGGTGCACATAGGGTCATTCAGAATAACTTCACACACACGCTACTGTGCATTTCCAAGTCTAATTCTGTCACTAAATCCATACCGGTCACCCAGCGCCTAAATACTAGGCCTCAAATTTATATTCAGCTGAATTTGAATACAATACATTGGGCCAAATAATATTTTTGTTGTTGTGGTGAACCATAACAATGAGGAAAACATCTAGTAAGGGACGCGGACGTGGACATGGTCGTGGTGGTGTTAGTGGACCCTCTGGTGCTGGGAGAGGACGTGGCCGTTCTGCCACATCCACACGTCCTAGTGTACCAACTACCTCAGGTCCCAGTAGCCGCCAGAATTTACAGCGATATATGGTGGGGCCCAATGCCGTTCTAAGGATGGTAAGGCCTGAGCAGGTACAGGCATTAGTCAATTGGGTGGCCGACAGTGGATCCAGCACGTTCACATTATCTCCCACCCAGTCTTCTGCAGAAAGCACACAGATGGCGCCTGAAAACCAACCCCATCAGTCTGTCACATCACCCCCATGCATATCAGGGAAACTGTCTGAGCCTCAAGTTATGCCGCAGTCTCTTATGCTGTTTGAAGACTCTGCTGGCAGGGTTTCCCAAGGGCATCCACCTAGCCCTTCCCCAGCGGTGGAAGACATAGAATGCACTGACGCACAACCACTTATGTTTCCTGATGATGAGGACATGGGAATACCACCTCAGCATGTCTCTGATGACGAAACACAGGTGCCAACTGCTGCGTCTTTCTGCAGTGTGCAGACTGAACAGGAGGTCAGGGATCAAGACTGGGTGGAAGACGATGCAGGGGACGATGAGGTCCTAGAACCCACATGGAATGAAGGTCGTGCCACTGACTTTCACAGTTCGGAGGAAGAGGCAGTGGTGAGACCGAGCCAACAGCGTAGCAAAAGAGGGAGCAGTGGGCAAAAGCAGAACACCCGCCGCCAAGAGACTCCGCCTGCTACTGACCGCCGCCATCTGGGACCGAGCACCCCAAAGGCAGCTTCAAGGAGTTCCCTGGCATGGCACTTCTTCAAACAATGTGCTGACGACAAGACCCGAGTGGTTTGCACGCTGTGCCATCAGAGCCTGAAGCGAGGCATTAACGTTCTGAACCTGAGCACAACCTGCATGACCAGGCACCTGCATGCAAAGCATGAACTGCAGTGGAGTAAACACCTTGAAACCAAGGAAGTCACTCAGGCTCCCCCTGCTACCTCTTCTGCTGCTGCCGCCTCGGCCTCTTCTGCTGCTGCCGCCTCGGCCTCTTCCTCCGCCTCTGGAGGAACGTTGGCACCTGCCGCCCAGCAAACAGGGGATGTACAACCAACACCACCACCACCTCCGTCACCAAGCGTCTCAACCATGTCACACGGCAGCGTTCAGCTCTCCATCTCACAAACATTTGAGAGAAAGCGTAAATTCCCACCTAGCCACCCTCGATCCATGGCCCTGAATGCCAGCATTTCTAAACTACTGGCCTATGAAATGCTGTCATTTAGGCTGGTGGACACAGACAGCTTCAAACAGCTCATGTCGCTTGCTGTCCCACAGTATGTTGTTCCCAGCCGCCACTACTTCTCCAAGAGAGCCGTGCCTTCCCTGCACAACCAAGTATCCGATAAAATCAAGTGTGCACTGCGCAACGCCATCTGTAGCAAGGTCCACCTAACCACAGATACGTGGACCAGTAAGCACGGCCAGGGACGCTATATCTCCCTAACTGCACACTGGGTAAATGTAGTGGCAGCTGGGCCCCAGGCGGAGAGCTGTTTGGCGTACGTCCTTCCGCCGCCAAGGATCGCAGGGCGACATTCTTTGCCTCCTGTTGCCACCTCCTCCTTCTCGGCTTCCTCCTCCTCTTCTTCCACCTGCTCATCCAGTCAGCCACACACCTTCACCACCAACTTCAGCACAGCCCGGGGTAAACGTCAGCAGGCCATTCTGAAACTCATATGTTTGGGGGACAGGCCCCACACCGCACAGGAGTTGTGGCGGGGTATAGAACAACAGACCGACGAGTGGTTGCTGCCGGTGAGCCTCAAGCCCGGCCTGGTGGTGTGTGATAATGGGCGAAATCTCGTTGCAGCTCTGGGACTAGCCAATTTGACGCACATCCCTTGCTTGGCGCATGTGCTGAATTTGGTGGTGCAGAAGTTCATTCACAACTACCCCGACATGTCAGAGCTGCTGCATAAAGTGCGGGCCGTCTGTTCGCGCTTCCGGCGTTCACATCCTGCTGCTGCTCGCCTGTCTGCGCTACAGCGTAACTTCGGCCTTCCCGCTCACCGCCTCATATGCGACGTGCCCACCAGGTGGAACTCCACCTTGCACATGCTGGACAGACTGTGCGAGCAGCAGCAGGCCATAGTGGAGTTTCAGCTGCAGCACGCACGGGTCAGTCGCACTACAGAACAGCACCACTTCACCACCAATGACTGGGCCACCATGCGAGACCTGTGTGCCCTGTTGCGCTGTTTCGAGTACTCCACCAACATGGCCAGTGGCGATGACGCCGTTATCAGCGTTACAATACCACTTCTATGTCTCCTTGAGAAAACACTTAGGGCGATGATGGAAGAGGAGGAGGAGGAGGAGGAAGAGGGGTCATTTTTAGCACTTTCAGGCCAGTCTCTTCGAAGTGACTCAGAGGGAGGTTTTTGGCAACAGCAGAGGCCAGGTACAAATGTGGCCAGCCAGGGCCCACTACTGGAGGACGAGGAGGACGAGGATGAGGAGGAGGATGAGGCTGAAGCATGGTCACAGCGGGGTGGCACCCAACGCAGCTCGGGTCCATCACTGGTGCGTGGCTGGGGGGAAAGGCAGGACGATGACTATACGCCTCCCACAGAGGACAGCTTGTCCTTACCCCTGAGCAGCCTGGCACACATGAGCGACTACATGCTGCAGTGCCTGCGCAACGACATCAGAGTTGCCCACATTTTAACCTGTGCGGACTACTGGGTTGCCACCCTGCTGGATCCACGCTACAAAGACAATGTGCCCACCTTACTTCCTGCACTGGAGCGTGATAGGAAGATGCGCGAGTACAAGCGCACGTTGGTAGACGCGCTACTGAGAGCATTCCCAAATGTCACAGGGGAACAAGTGGAAGCCCAAGGCCAAGGCAGAGGAGGAGCAAGAGGTCGCCAAGGCAGCTGTGTCACGGCCAGCTCCTCTGAGGGCAGGGTTAGCATGGCAGAGATGTGGAAAACTTTTGTCAACACGCCACAGCTAACTGCACCACCACCTGATACGCAACGTGTTAGCAGGAGGCAACATTTCACTAACATGGTGGAACAGTACGTGTGCACACCCCTCCACGTACTGACTGATGGTTCAGCCCCATTCAACTTCTGGGTCTCTAAATTGTCCACGTGGCCAGAGCTAGCCTTTTATGCCTTGGAGGTGCTGGCCTGCCCGGCGGCCAGCGTTTTGTCTGAACGTGTATTCAGCACGGCTGGGGGCGTCATTACAGACTAACGCAGCCGCCTGTCTACAGCCAATGTGGACAAGCTGACGTTCATAAAAATGAACCAGGCATGGATCCCACAGGACCTGTCCGTCCCTTGTCCAGATTAGACATTAACTACCTCCCCTTAACCATATATTATTGGACTCCAGGGCACTTCCTCATTCAATCCTATTTTTATTTTTATTTTACCATTATATTGCGAGGCTACCCAAAGTTGAATGAACCTCTCCTCTGTCTGGGTGCCGGGGCCTAAATATATGCCAATGGACTGTTCCAATGTTGGGTGACGTGAAGCCTGATTCTCTGCTATGACATGCAGACTGATTCTCTGCTGACATGAAGCCAGATTGTCTGTTACGGGACCTCTCTCCTCTGCCTGGGTGCTGGGCCTAAATTTATGAAAATGGACTCTTACAGTGGTGGGTGACGTGAAGCCTGATTCTCTGCTATGACATGAAGACTGATTCTCTGCTATGACATGCAGACTGATTCTCTGCTGACATGAAGCCAGATCCTCTGTTACGGGACCTCTCTCCTCTGCCTGGGTGCTGGGCCTAAATCTATGACAATGGACTGTTGCAGTTGTGGCTGACGTGAAGCCTGATTCTCTGCTATGACTTGCAGACTGATTCTCTGCTGACATGAAGCCAGATCCTCTGTTACGGGACCTCTCTCCTCTGCCTGGGTGCTGGGCCTAAATTTATGAAAATGGACTGTTGCAGTGGTGGGTGACGTGAAGCCTGATTCTCTGCTATGACTTGCAGACTGATTCTCTGCTGACATGAAGCCAGATTCTCTGTTACGGGACCTCTCTCCTCTGCCTGGGTGCCGGGGCCTAAATATCTGAGAATGGACTGTTCCAGTGGTGGGTGACGGGAAGCCAGATTCTCTGCTATGGGACCTCTCTCCAATTGATTTTGGTTAATTTTTATTTATTTAATTTTTATTTTTATTCATTTCCCTATCCACATTTGTTTGCAGGGGATTTACCTACATGTTGCTGCCTTTTGCAGCCCTCTAGCCCTTTGCTGGGCTGTTTTACAGCCTTTTTAGTGCCGAAAAGTTCGGGTCCCCATTGACTTCAATGGGGTTCGGGTTCGGGACGAAGTTCGGATCGGGTTCGGATCCCGAACCCGAACATTTTCGGGAAGTTCGGCCGAACTTCTCGAACCCGAACATCCAGGTGTTCGCTCAACTCTAGTCACGAATCCAACAGGGACCTTGCCCCCAGGCACTCAAAATACCCGTAACATCCAGGGCACCTCATCCACCATCAGGCCTGGTCCCTACATACAGAGTGTGCCCCAGAGGAACCGTGTCTACCTCTCCTTCACTGCCACGCGCCTGCCCAGGGTTCTCCAATACAGTGAGTAACCCTCGATTGCCCATAACCGTGACCTCACTTCGCTATACCCTGCAGGTCTGGTGTGTTGCACCAGTTGCAGAATCTGCCCAGAATCGGCCCAGTTTTCACCTCCGAATCCGCTCTCCTACATATGCCCAAAATCCTTCGTCTGAACATGATCTTATGCAGGGAACGGATTTTTCGGACTGTGATAATCGTCATACGTTTGCAGTAACTCTGTATGGAGACATTTTTGACCCTGCAGTCGAAACCAAATCAAACTGGTTTTAATGTGTTTCATGTGTACAAGTCACGTGACTAAAGATCATATATATATAGTATAGATCGTATAGTATATCACTGGAACAGTGGACAGCTGCCTGCCTCTCAGCATGGCCAGGAGTCCCTCATCCCTGTTCTCCAGCTTTTTAACATTTTTTGTGTTGCCAGCGCCCCGTCCTTACTTTTTGTGAGGTTGTCAGAGACCAGCCCCCTGTTACTAGCATCACTGATTATGATGTGACAAGCAGAAGGACCCGGCTTTGCACAGGTGTATTTCATCTAGTTCATTTAATGTTTGTGTGTGTCGTTAAAAGATATCGACAGTATCCCCCATAACAGTGACATCTACAGCACCCCGCCCCTTTAAGGGTTCATTCACATGTCCGTAATTTAGGTCCGCATTCTTTCCGCAATTTGCGGACCCATTCACTTTCAATGGGGCTGGAATGGATGCAAATCCGCTTTGACGGGATCCGCATCTGCATTTTCGGGATCTGTTTTTTCGGTATCCGCAATTCCGTTCCTGAAAAAAATAGAACATGTCCTATTCTTGTCCGCAATTGCGGACCAGAAAAGGCATTTTCTATTATAGTGTCTGTGATGTGCGGTCCGCAAATTGCGGATCTCACATTGCAGGTGTCCGTGTTTTGCGGATCCGCAAAACACATACGGATGTGTGAATAGACCCTAACAGTGAACTCCACAGTCCCCCACCCCTTAAGGGTCCATTCACACATCCATAAGTGTTTTGCAGATCCGCAAAACATGGACATCTGCAATGTGCGATCCGCATTTTGCGGACCGCACATCACAGATACTATGATAGAAAATGCCTTTTCTGGTCCGCAATTTTTTTTCACGAATGGAATTGCGGATCCCGAAAAAACTGATCCTGAAAAAACGGATGCGGATCCCAAAAATGCGGATACGGATCCAGGAAATGCGGTTTCGCATCTGTTCCAGCCCCATTGAAAGTGAATGGGTCCGCAAATTGCAGAACGAATGCAGACCCAAATTACGGACGTGTGAAGGGACCCTAATCCCCACAGTGCCCTGCTATTTTAAAATGTGACCTCCACAGAAGCTCATCCCCTTAACTTTCACCTTCATAGCAGCCCGCCCCTTTAACAGTGAGTTTCACAGCACCCCACTCCCTTGACAGTGACATCCTCAGGGGCCCGCCCCCTTAAGGGTTCATTCACACGTCCGTAATTTGGGTCCGCATTCACTCACTTTAAATGGGAACGGTTGCAAATCCGCATTTCCGGGATCCGCATCCACATTTCAGGGATCCTTTTTTTCGGGATCCACAATTCCGTTTTTTCGGGATCCGCAAAACACTTACGGACGTATGAATGGACCCTAACAGTGACCTCCACAGTACCCCGCTGCCTTAACAGTGACTTCACAGTACCCTTCTGCCTTAACAGTGACCTCCACAGCAGTTGCCCCTTTAATAGTCGCCCCTGCCCCCTTAACAGTGACCTTCACAGCGACCTGCCCCCTTAAAAGTAGCATCCACAGTGAGCTCCACAGTGCCCGCCTCTTTAACAGTGACCCCCACAGCGCCCTGCCCCTTTAATGCTGGGGCTACACGACTACATGTGTCGCGCAACATTTTGTCTTAACAATTTTTAGAATGACAGGCTGTCGCATCGCAGTCGCAGCATGTCACAGCGCAACACCATAGACTATCATTATAAAAATTGTTGCACAACATTGGTGCGACATCAATGTCGCAGTGTAGTTGTGCCCTATGTGTCGCGCGACTTATTGTTGTTGTGTAGCCCTAGCCTAAAGCTGACCTACAGCAGTGAAGAAAAATGGTTGGGTTGTTATGGAAACCTGGAGTAAAACTGTGTGTATGTGGAGACTAAGGGCCTGCGAGCTTCCATTGGCTGATGAGGGACATCAGTGGCGTAGCTAGAAATGACTGGGCCCCACAGCAAATTTTTGAATGGGGCCCCCCTCCACCAGTAATTTTTTCGCAACCCCTTCCTTTCATGCCGCCCCCATTCCTGTGGCTAGTAAAGATTGCTCTCTCAGACCAGGCCCGGCAGCTGTTCCATTCCTCTATACTGCCACTGTATATAATTTCATTGTGTTAGGACTCATGCACACGACCGTTGTGTGCATCCGTGGCCGTTTTCCGTTTTTTCCTATCATTTCAATGGCAAACTTGATTTTTTTTTTTTTTTCATTTTTCATGTCCGTGGATCCTCCAAAAAACAAGTAAGACCCACGGACGAAAAAACGGTCACGGATCACGGACCCCTTTTTTGCGGACCTTAAACAAAAACGGTCGTGTGCATGAGGCCTAATACTGTTGAGGGGGCCCTGACAAAACCTTTTAGTCCTCCTCCTCCTGGATGGGCCCCTTCTAGGTCAGGGCCCCAAAGAATCCGCTTCCCCTGCTTCCCCTATAGCTACGCCCCTGAGGGACATGTGACCGTGTGTATGGCAGTTGGGATATGAAGAGAAAGACTTGCAGGCTTGAATTGGCTAATGCAGGTAATTTTTTGAGAATATCTCAGTAACGGTACATCCTAGAGAGCTGTGACCCCCACAAGATTTCTTTCCAGGTAGCCAGGGATGTGTATACCAAGTTTCGTTGAAATTGATGTGTAGCGAAACCAACCTCGCCACTGGGTTTTAGAGGGGCCTGGCTACCAGCCTCTTCCCCCAGGATTATGGCCCATACTAACTTTGAAGGAGAAGACAGACTGGCTGCACAGCTGAAATCTTTGGAACTGTTTTGGGCAGGAAAGCCATGCTTGCGGCCGGCCAAATGTGACTTCCATGGAATTCAGGAACCCCTGCCCGGATCTGGGTGATTTTTGGATATGTTGTTCACCCAGATCAGAGCTATCCATGGATGTATACATTATGGGGATGTGTGGGGTTTTGAGGTGTTTTCTGTGTGTTGGGAAAAATGTGTGTTTTCTGTCTGTGAGGGATTAAGTTAGCCCATTACGTTTGGTAATTTAATTTTGTTGATTGCGTCTCAGACAATGCCAGTGTGTTAGTTAATTGCGTCAAAGACAATGCTCATTATATTTTGTTGATTGCGTTACAGACAGAGGGAAGGGGGTTTCGTGTACAATTGCTGGGAAGGTTTCAATACTGTAAATGCATGTGATTGGCTAAAATATAAACTGTCACAGTCTTCTAAAAGGGCCCCAGGGGGAGTGTCCCTTGCTAGGAGACCTGCATAAAAGGCTGAACAATAACCCATTAAAGAGTTACTGTTTTACATTCAACATAGAGCCTCGTCTCATGTGTCTGGGGATTGCTATACGTGTATACTCCCCTGGCTATTACTTCTAGCTCTTGTGAGAGCTGTTCCTGTTCCTGGCTCCTGTGGTGGTTTTGGTGTAGAGCGGAGTGCTTGAAGTCTTCGGGAAGCACTGGGAGCATCCATCAACGAAGGTACGAGGTCGGGGTGCTAGGAGATCCGTTACACGATGGTTGCGTTTTTGAGTGATCACGGAACATACATACATACACACACACATATGTTGCGGCAGGCCAAGGGTCAGCCACTTGATGATCGTTGCCTCGTGTTCAGGTGAATTACGTCAACGGAGGAAAATGACAGAAGTCTGAGTATAGTTCAAAACCTTGTCAGGACCCTAAAGTGAAAGTGTCCGGCACCCTTTATTTATACACAGTTCACAGGGTGTAACCCCTCAAAGTAAAACATGATTGGTTTACAGACATTTCAATAATGGCTTTTGAATCCATCTATTGATTGGTTAGTTATTTTTCAAGTTTCACTTTACATAAATGTGTTAACTAATGGGTTTAGAATTTTAAGCAAGAGAGGCAAAATATCCCAGGAGTAGTACAAATGTTATCTTATCTTAACACACACAGTTCACTTCTATAGGTTTTTTAGCTTGCGTTTGTTCTTTTCAAATGTCAGCAAATTATATCACGTATACAGATAAAATGAAAAACATTTTATGAATTTTATATACACTTTCAGAAAAGCTGGATAATTTCCTTAACACATACATACAGTATGTCACAAAACTGAGTACACCCCACAACACTAAAGATATGACACTTTGATACAATGTAAAGTAATCAGTGTACAGCTTGTATAGCAATATAACTTTGGTGTGCCCTCCAAACTCCAATATAGGTATAAAATTTAGCACTTCAAAATTGAAGGTGAAATAGTGTTTTTTATTCAGCCGGACATAATGGTATATAGTAAATTCAGGCAACGTTTCGGGCTATATGTAGCCCTTCATCAGGCTAATAAATAAAGAAATAACAGGAAATTACTATTAACTAAATGCATGATTTTGATAAAATTTATAGTTATGTCAAATACACGTATACATGACTATATATGATCCATATTCTTGCAGAAAATTCTATTACATGATGGAGGTTTAAACAAATACGTCGCATTATAAAAAAACATTTTCCTGTCCTGGCATATGACAAGGAATGGACCGACATAGTTGCAGATGGGGTCCAATGTGCAGCTAGAAGAGCACCCACAATCGCAAACTATGTCAGCCCCAATCTATATTAAGAAAAGAAAAAATTGCAACCAGTCTGGCTTAAGACCAAAGGGAGCTATAGGTGTGGACACCATAGGTGCATTTGTTGTACACATATGTTGATCTCCAAGACCTTTGTTTCAGCATCAAATGATAGAGTATTTCAAGTAAAATCGTACCTCAACTGTAATACAACTCATGCAGTTTATTTAATTACATGCAAAAAATGTAAGCTGCAATATGTGGGGTGCACCATTAATTAACTAATTAATCAAAGCTAGAATATGCAAACACATTTCTGATGTGCCCCACCATGACAACCGCAATGTATCTGCAGCTAGTTTGCTTTTTGCTCTTTGCCATGGTGGGGACACATCGGATATGGTGGTACAGGGCATAGAAAAGGTTTTTCTGCCCAAATGTGGAGGAGACCACAGAAGAAAATGATTAAATGGAGAGTCCTTCTGGATCTTTGCATTAAATACGCGCCAACCAGATGGTCTGAATAAACGTCTAGATTTAATCTTGCAACAATAATCCATACCTTTATAGCCCATGCAGCTTTTATTTTTAGGAACATAAGAAAATCTTCCCTCCTCCCCCCTTTTTTAATATATCTTAGTAATTTTCTATCCAGCATATACCTTATGTGTGTTTTTGCATAGTTTTCAGTTTTTTACTATGTTATATGTTTTTTTCTTTTCAGAGTTGTCTAAAGGCGTCGCACCTTTTTGAGGGCATTTGCAGTCATGTGAACACAATCAGAGAAAACAGGTGCGGCATCCCTTTTAAAAGGTGCCACTTTTAATGTCTTACTGTGTCATGAGGAAGGGCTGGAATTGTCTCTGGTAGCCCGAAACGCATAGCAAGACTGTTTTTGTAAGGCTACTTTCACACTAGCGTTCATAGGTCCGTTCGTGAGCTCCGTTTGAAGGAGCTCACGAGCGGACCCGAACGCCTCCGTCCAGCCCTGATGCAGTCTGAATGGAGCGGATCCACTCAGACTGCATCAGTCTGGCGGCGTTCAGCCTCCGCTCCGCTCGCCTCCGCACGGACAGGCGGACAGCTGAACGCTGCTTGCAGCGGTCAGCTGTCCGCCTGGCCGTGCGGAGGCGAGCGGATCCGTTCAGACTTACAATGTAAGTCAATGGGAACGGATCCGCTTGAAGATGTCACCATATGGCTCAATCTTCAAGCGGATCCGTCCCCCATTGACTTTACATTGAAAGTCTGAACGGATCCGCTCAGGCTACTTTCACACTTAGAATTTTTTCTAAGTTATTAATGCAGACGGATCCGTACTGAACGGAGCCTCCGTCTGCATTAATATGATCGGATCCGTTCAGAACGGATCCGATCGAACGCTAGTGTGAAAGTAGCCTAACTATGGATGAGATTTTACCACAAGCAAAATAAAAGATTCCTTTATCGAAGTGAAGCTGGATTCCTTGAACCTTTTTTGCATACATGATGGAGGTATATCATTTTACAGTACATGATCCAGAAAATGTTTTTACATTATCCAGAAATATTTTACATATGACAAATACAGTTCATGCAACTGTGCAACATATTAGGCAATGTAAGGTGTATGAGGATTAAGGTACCCCATGTAATAGAACCACACATATAACAGAAAAAAACTGAAAAGCAGCTGAATAGTGTGGGGATTCGCTTTGGTAGGCAGGGTAAGCGGACACAGTACAGAGGCAAAAAACAAGGTTGAAATTAAAGTTCAGTGTTTATTCACACATAGCCAGAAAACAAGCCAAAAGAAAGTGTTCAGTCTTGGTGCCTGTTCACACCACACAAAGTTCACAGTGCAAAAAGACGTCACCTGGTCAGCAGATGATTTTCACCCAGAGTCCGCAGCAGTCTTTAGTGGCCTGTTTCCCCAGCCTATGGCTCACACAAACAGATCCCTCAGTGTCTCAAACCACAGACTCCTCAGCTCCTCTGTCATGGAGGATAATTTTCCACCTGAACATGCTGGCTGGTTTTTTTTTATATTCCAGCCAAAACCCGGCCTGGAACCGTGGGCAACAGCCACCCACCCTGCTCTTTGGCTGCTCCCAATAAGAACCGGCCCGGATTGGCTTTACAGCCATTCTAACAGTTGAAGTGTCAGATTGCACTACAGACCTGACACTTCAGGAAAAAACCCGGTTCTTACCTCACCGAGGCCAGGAACCTCGGTGACACGTATCTTCCGTCAAAGACGGCTCCTTGTTCCTTCTTACATACCTCCCCCCTTTGTTCAACCCTGAGGGGGTGAACACTTGCCAGACAGTGTACGCGGGATAGGGCATCCGCGTTTCCCTGTAACCTGCCTGCCCTGTGTTCCAGGGAAAACTTAAAACTTTGCAAAGATAAGAACCACCTGGTGACCCGAGCATTCCTCTCTTTGGCCTGGCTCATCCATTTCAAAGGGGAGTGGTCGGTCACCAGACGGAACCTTCTCCCCAAAAGGTAGTAGCGGAGAGACTCGAGTGCCCACTTGATGGCCAGGCACTCTCTCTCCACTATACTGTACCTAGTCTCAGCTGGGGTGAGCTTCCGGCTGAGGAAGACAACGGGATGCTCCTCCCCGTCAATATCTTGAGATAGTACAGCACCGAGACCTACCTCAGAGGCATCGGTCTGCACTATAAACTCCCTTTTGAAGTCGGGCGCCACCAAAACCGGGGACCCACACAGGGCCGACTTCAAAGCGGAGAAAGCCTTTTCCGCCTGCTCATTCCAGTGGACAGTCACTGACTTGCGTCCCTTCAAAAGGCCTGTCAATGGTGCGGCGACTGTAGCAAAATTGGGGACAAACCTCATATAGTACCCCACCATACCCAGGAACGATTTTACTTGCCGAGTAGAGACAGGTCGGGGCCAATTCCTAATTGCCTCAATTTTGTTCACCTGAGGTTTGATCACTCCGCGCCCAATGACATACCCCAGGTACTTGGTCTCTTCTAACCCTATCGAGCACTTTTTTGGGTTAGCGGTTAAGCCAGCCTTCCTAAGGGAGTCCACTACAGCCTGGACTTTAGGTAAGTGACTTTCCCAGTCGTTGCTATGGACAACGATATCGTCCAGGTACGCTGAAGCGTATCGACGATGTGGACGGAGTACAATATCCATTAACCTTTGAAACGTGGCGGGAGCGCCATGTAGACCAAAGGGTAATACCTTGTACTGATACAGCCCCTCTGGCGTGACGAAAGCCGTTTTTTCTTTGGCAGCCTCCATCAAGGGTACCTGCCAGTACCCTTTGGTGAGGTCCAACACAGAAAAATACCGGGCTTGGCCCAACTTTTCAATAAGTTCATCCACTCGGGGCATGGGATACGCGTCAAACTTGGACACCTCATTAAGTTTGCGGAAGTCATTACAAAACCGCAATGTCCCGTCTGGCTTGGGTATTGATACTATCGGACTGGCCCACTCACTTTTTGACTCCTCGATGACACCCAGCTGGAGCATTAGCTGCACTTCCTCCGTGATGGCTTGTTGCCTAGCCTCGGGTACCCGGTAAGGTTTTAACCGGACTTTCGCCTGAGGCTCAGTGACAATGTCATGCCGGATTACGGACGTGCGTCCAGGGAGGTCTGAGAACACATCCGTATTCCGACTAATGAACTCCCTGGCTTCCTGAGCCTGTTTAGAGGAGAGGCTGTCAGCAATTTTCACTGTGACAGCCGCTTCCCCTGCTTCAGACTGAGGGGCCAAAACCGCTTCCCCTAGGAACCCTGGTCGTGGGCTGTCTTCCGTACAGGTTTCCCTTTCCTTCCACGGCTTGAGTAGATTCACATGGTACACCTGCTCCGGCTTTCGCCTCCCTGGCTGGTGTACTTTGTAATCTACTGGTCCAATTTTTTCTAGTACCTCGTAGGGCCCCTGCCACCTAGCTAGGAACTTACTATCTACCGTTGGTACCAGAACCAACACCCGATCACCCGGGTTAAAGTTTCGGACCGAGCCTGCCGATTATAGACCCTACTCTGGGCTCGCTGCGCTGCCTCCATATGCTCCCTAACCAGAGGTAACACTGTTTCCATCCGTCCCTGCATCTGGGTGACATACTCAACTACACTTTTGTGCGGTGTGGTTTGTTGTTCCCACGCCTCTTTGGCGACGTCTAATAAACCACGAGGGTGTCTGCCGTATAGTAGTTCGAAGGGCGAGAACCCAGTAGAGTCCTGGGGCACTTCTCGCACTGCGAACATGAGATAGGGCAGAAGAAGGTCCCAGTCCCTCCCATCCTTAGACACCACTCTTTTCAGCATATTTTTTAACGTCTGGTTAAACCTCTCTACCAGGCCATCCGTTTGCGGATGATACACGGATGTCCGTAACTGTTTTATTTGGAGCAACTTACAGAGTTCCCTCATGACCTTGGACATAAATGGGGTCCCTTGGTCAGTTAGAACCTCCTTAGGCAGACCCACTCTAGAAAACCTTTCCATTAACTCCATAGCTATGAGTTTGGCTGACGTATGACGCAATGGCACCGCCTCCGGGTACCGCGTGGCGTAGTCGAGGATGACCAGGATGTGCTGGTGCCCTCTAGCTGACTTCGGTACTGGGCCTATAAGATCCATAGCGATCCGCTCGAAGGGAACCTCAATAATCGGGAGAGGGACCAGAGGACTACGGAAATGTGGCTGGGGGCTGGTTATCTGGCAGGTTGGGCAAGACTTGCAAAACTCTTCTACCTCTCTGAACACACTGGGCCAGTAAAACCTCTGTAAAATCCGGTCCTGCGTTTTCTGCTGGCCCAGGTGTCCCCCAAGAACATGTTGGTGGGCTAATTTCAACACGAGCTTGCGATATGCCTGGGGCACCACCAGCTGTTCAATATGTTCACCCCGTAGTTTATTTACCCGGTACAGCATCTCCTGTTGAACCACAGAACGGGGGAACATAGATTCGGCCCCCGGTTGTTGCGGCTCACCCTCAACTACTACCACATTTTCCCAGGCTCGAGATAGAGTCGGATCCTGGTGTTGTGCTGTACCGAAATTATCCCTAGAGACATTGAGGTCTGCCAGCTCAGGACCCGGCGGCAAATCCTCTACGTCTCCCACCATCACACTTAACGGGGTTGTCTCCCCCTCTTCCACCGAAGTGGCGGTCACCCCTACAGCTGGTCCTTCTGACTCCGGTTCCCAAGGTTCTGGCCTCCCCCCTGAGTCAGGCCACTCTGCTAGGGGTACATCTGTCTCCCGGGTAACTTTCGTATCCGGCCAGAGTGCCGGGAACCCGGGGAAGTCTCTCCCAATGATCAATTCATATGGTAGCTTTGTGGCGACTGCCACCTCATGCATCCACCTGCCGGCCACCATTGACAGAGAGACCCGGGCGGTGGGATACTCCTTTAAGTCCCCATGTATGCAAACAACACCGACTTTTCGGCCAGTATACTCAGCCGGCCGCACCAGGGCAGCTCTTACCAGCAGAGCCACCGCCAGAGTGCCCCCCACTTCCACCTGGCACAGGTGGCTATTGTCCATAGTCTCTGAAGTTCCTGTGGCACACAACATCCTGGCATATAATGAGTGGCGGAAGCCATAGTTGGTGTCCATGGGTTCCCCCCGATGGGGACAGTCCGCCCTTATGTGTCCAGGCTCCTGACAACGCCAGCAGACCACCGGGTTTAGGTCGGCAGGGGGTACATCCCGGGCGGGTCTAGCTGGCACCGGCCGCCGGGTCTGGGGCGGAGTTTTCCGGGGTTTGACTGGCCCCCTAAAAGAACCCCCCCTGTAGATTTCTGGTGGCCTCATAGCGCTCCACCAGGTCGACCATCTCCAGGGCATTATTCGGAGACACCTGGCCGATCCAGTGCTGGAGAGGGTACGGCAAAGCCCTCCAAAACACATCCGCCAACAGCCGATCCAACATAGCAGTGGGAGTCAACATGTCCGGCTGCAGCCATTTTTGCAAACGGTGCAGCAGATCATAATATTGTGGTCTAGCGGGTTCAGCCGGGTTAAATTCCCACCGATGCACCCTCTGGGCCCGGACCAATACATTCACCCCGAGTCTCGCCAGGATCTCACCTTTTACTGTCGGGTAGTCGGCAGCCTGATCATCGGGGAGATCAAACAATACTTGCTGGGGACCAGAGCAACGACCTCAGCCCACTGGTCTCGGGGTAACTTTTCCCTCACGGCCACTTTTTCGAAGACCGCCAGATAGGTCTCGACGTCATCCGAGGGGGGTCATCTTCGGAATCGCCGCGCGGACAGCTTTCCGGGCATCGTGGACATTCTGGGACGCTCCTGACGCCTGCAACACCATCACATGTTGCAATAGCAGCTGGTTCGTTTCTTGTTGCTGCTTGTTAGCCTCCCGCTGCTGCAAGTTAGCCTCCACGAGGGCCTTCACGACCGCCTCCATTTTGTCAGGGGATACGGGTCGTAACCTTGCCGGCTTAATGTAGGACATGCACTTGTGCCCGGATAAACAAAAACTTTTTGGCCTTCAGGCCTGCCTCACTGCGTTTGCCCGCATCCGACACCAAATGTGGGGATTCGCTTTGGTAGGCAGGGTAAGTGGACGCAGTACAGAGGCAAAAAACAAGGTTTAAATCAAAGTTCAGTGTTTATTCACACATAGCCAGAAAACAAGCCAAAAGAAAGTGTTCAGTCTTGGTGCCTGTTCACACCACACAAAGTTCACAGTGCAAAAAGACGTCACCTGGTCAGCAGATGATTTTCACCCAGAGTCCGCTGCAGTCTTTAGTGGCCTGTTTCCCCAGCCTATGGCTCACACAAACAGATCCCTCAGTGTCTCAAACCACAGACTCCTCAGCTCCTCTGTCATGGAGGATAATTTTCCACCTGAACATGCTGGCTGGGTTTTTTATATTCCAGCCAAAACCCGGCCTGGAACCGTGGGGAACAGCCACCCACCCTGCTCTTTGGCTGCTCCCAATAAGAACCGGCCCGGATTGGCTTTACAGCCATTCTAACAGTTGAAGTGTCAGATTGCACTACAGACCTGACACTTCAGGAAAAAACCTGGTTCTTACCTCACCGAGGCCAGGAACCTCGGTGACACGTATCTTCCGTCAAAGACAGCTCCTTGTTCCTTCTTACAATAGATAAATAGCAATAGATGATGAATATAAGTGGTAGTGATACAGTGAATAAGTGAGTCCTTGGGGGGGGGGGGGGGGGTATAAGAGACGAAGCAAGCAGTAAAGAAAAGGGGGAAACCTATGGTAACAAGTAAAATAAGTCTGAAAAAATAAATTTGTTAAGCTTACCCTTGTGTATAAGCACAATCATGTGGACGCCGGCGCTGGGATGCAAGGATGGCCAGCACCATCTTAAATAGTCCTGGTGGGCGGAGCAGATCAGGGGCGGGCATCAAAGCAATAACACATTGAATCTGGCTCTGGAATGATGCCGGGGCTTAGGAGTGTGACCACGTATGCGCATTAGGCGCTGGGGATGCAATCACTATCTTGGATAAGGGCAGGAGCAGATTTTGACAAACATGCAGAGTGCTATCGCGCAGGCGCAAGGAGTGCTGAGAACAAGATAACTATTTTAGGAGTAAGACAAACTAATGCTGACATAAAGCGCTTGTCAGTATAAAAGGCTATTAGTATGTCATAACAGAAGTGGCAGAATATGCCACATACTGATATGGCAGTACAACAGTGAGAAAGTGGGACACCAAGATGTAGATGTCACTACATAGTATTCAAATCATAAACATGGTATCTTATATACGTATATGTCACAAACCGCAAAGCCGATTACCACTGGCAACCTGATAATTAACCCAACCAGTATAAAGAACCAAAAAAGGCGGGGGTGGGGGTGAGGGGTGCTTATATCACCTCAAGGACAGTAGAAGTGGGGCCCATGGAACGTGCTTCACGAGGGTCACCACTCGCTACCGGACGACAAAGGCCCTATAAGACAAAGAGAAAAGACACAAGGTTGAAATATCAGCATTCATAATTGCATTACAATCATGGTCAACTTAATTGTAAAATTATTGCCAACAGTAATCTTTATTGAGACCAGCTGGTTGCAAGGCATTGAGGCAGCCATCCACATCCACAGTGCCTGCCCCTTTAAAAGTGACCTCCACAGCGCCTTCCCCTTTAACCGTGACTTCCACAGTGCCCACCTCTTTACCAGTGACCTCCACAGTGCTTGCCTCATTAACAATGAACTCCACAGCGCCCACCCCTTTATCAGTGAGTTCCACAGTGACCCCCCCCTTTTAACAGTGACCTCCACAGCACCCTGCCCTTTAATGCTAGGGCTACACAATGACATGTGTCGCGCAACATTTTGTCTTAATTTTTATAATGATAGTCTATGGTGTTGCACTGAGACATGTGACCTGCTGGAACTGCGACACGACAGTTGCAAAAAATCCATCCATGCGCGTCACGCAACATATGTGTAACACCCCAGAGTTGTGTTACTAAACTCTTTTACCCCGCTACAATCTCCTAAGAGCATTAATGTTGTCATCTGATGTCATTTTACATTATATCCTCACAACTGTGCATTGTAAACCTTGTTAAATGTATATTGCTGTAACTTCCATGTTCACCAGCAGGTGGCAGCAATGTGTTAGCAAGGACTTAGTTTCAGTTTAGTGTTTCTAAGCGGGAATAGTTCATTCCAGTTTAGCTCCCCCCCTCTCTGAGCAGAGTGGGCTATGCCCATATCCTGCAGCATGAGGAGAGAAGGAAGTTAGAGTCAGTGTGCCAACCACCCCTGTTGGGGAAGGCTGTGTGTGTTAGGAGCTCCCAGATATAGGGAAAAAACCAGGATCTTGTCTCGACTGAGGCATTGATCATCACCCCCAGTCTGAGCCCTGCAGCCTCGGCTGGATGAAGCAAGCAGACACCTCCAGTTACAGGAAGAAAACATACCCTGAGAAGATAACTGTGAGTAAAGTCCAGAGACCCAGGAGAAGCCATTCCTCCTCAGCTAGTCAGTTCCCATACAGCAGAAGATAGAGTGCAGAAGCCAAATTCCTGCCACAGTATACCGGTCCTTCTAAAAAAATTAGCATATTGTGATAAAGTTCATTATTTTCTGTAATGTACTGATAAACATAAGACTTTCATATATTTTAGATTCATTACACACCAACTGAAGCAGTTCAAGCCTTTTATTGTTTTAATATTGATGATTTTGGCATACAGCTAATGAAAACCCAAATTTCCTATCTAAAAAAATTTGCATATTTCATCCAACCAATAAAAGAAGAGTGTTTTTAATACAAAAAAAAGTCAACCTTCAAATAATTATGTTCAGTTATGCACTCAATACTTGGTTGGGAATCCTTTTGCAGAAATGACTGCTTCAATGCGGCGTGGCATTGAAGCAGTCATTTAAGTTGTAAATAATAAACTTGTGCAAAGTATGTACTAGTATGTATACTACTATCTAATAATCCTTATCTATCACTTGACACTTCACTAACTTACTGGGGAGTCGGGGACAGTCGGGACTCCTCTCCACTCCAGACTTTTTCTTTTTACTGTGGCAGACTGCTGGCAGTGCAGAAAAGAAGATCATCAGAATCCGTTCACTTCTGGCCTACTGGGCATGGGCAGTTAGGCACACTGGGCACGGGCGGGCAGGCAGGCTCCCACTCTTCACATTCAAAATAGGCAGCCGGCGGCAGCGTGACGTCACTCACTCCGTCACGCCGCACGCGCATGCTCCTCCCACTTTAGAAGCAGGCGGAGCAGGCGCGTGACGCTGGCCGCCGGGAGACTGAGACAAGGAGGCGGAGCACATGACCTGTCTACTCCTTGGCTTCCTAATCCCCAGCCAGGCCCGAGCCGCGGACCGCCCGCCCACGCCCCGCCTACTACACTGGGAGGGCGGGCGGGCCTGGCTGCCAGTGCCTGTGTGTGTTAATAAAAAATAAAAAAAAGAATGCGGTCCGGACGGGCCCCCAGTGGCGTAGGGCCCCATAGCCACTGCTATGGTTGCTATGGCGATCCCTACGCCACTGCTGCAAGCTCCAGGTTGATAGAGCAGAAGATAAATCCCTGCCAACCATTGCCAATACCTGCTGGGACCTTAGACTAAAGCTGTATCTTGCTTGGATGAAAGTTACCATCAGTAAAGACAAGTTTGTACTTCACCAAAAGTCTGGATCTCAATTTCTGCTGCAAATTCCTCTATTACTCCAACTAGCGCTACACTCAATTTATTGCAAGTGAGCCAGGAGTCCAGCCGTACCCAGGTAGGAGACACCGCTGACACAATTGCCACTACCATACAGAGACATTACACCACTCTGGCATTCCTAACCTGGGGCGTGAGTTATAACATCTTTAAAGGGCCCTGTGACTGTACCCTGCACACACTGCAATTGGCGTCACGAATAAGACTATAGACTATCACCTACACCTGACCCAGCCATTGCATAATTTGGCATCAGAGTTCATACCCTGGTCCAGCTCACCGCACATGTAGCAGTGTAGTTGTGCCCTATGTGTCGTGCAACTTATTGTCGTGTAGCCCTAGCCTAAAGCTGACCTACAGCAGTGAAGAAAAATGGCTGGGTTGTTATGGAAATCTGGAGTAAAACTGTGTGTATGTGGAGACTAAGGGCCTGTGAGCTTTTATTGGCTGATAAGGGACATGTGACCGTGTGTATGGCAGTTGGGAATATGGATGATGATGATGATATGGATATGAAGAAAAAGACTTGCAGGCTTGTATTGGCTAATGCAGGTCATTGTTTGAGAATATCTCAGGAACGGTATATCCTAGAGAGCAGAGACCCCCACAAGATTTCTTTCCAGGTAGCAAGGGATGTGTATACCAAGTTTTGTTAAAATCGATGGTTGCGTTTTTGAGTGATCGCGGAACATACATTCATACACACATACATATACACACATATATACGTCTCTCTGCCAAGTGCCAGGTCATGTAATCAGTAAGGACACTGTTTATGGGTATGCAGCACATGGTGTAATCCGCCAGCTGCCAGCTTCTATGTGATGTGAAGTCTTATCAGACAATTAAACTCTGAAATCTTCAGACTTGACCTCGTTTCGCAGCAAGGTACACATTTTAACTAGTTACATACTGGACAAGCCTCTTCTATGCTCTATATTTTTTGCACTTAAAGGGGTATTCTGGTTGTTAGAAGTTATCCCCTATCCACAGCCACATCATCTGGCTAAACCCCAAGAGTACAGCCACACATGGTGTAAATGCTGAGGATTTTCAGCAGCGCAATTTTCATAGAAAATCCTCAGGATTTACAGTACAAGCAAAGGGGACGAGATTTCAGAAATATCATCCACAAGATGTGGAGAAAATCCATAGCATAAACTGGCATGTGCTGTGGGCTTTGTGCTGCAGGTTCTCCCAAGGTTCTCAACCTTTCAGGTTGACTTGTCACCAATGTACCATGTTATAGAGCAGGAAGAGCTGTACAGATTGATATATAGTTTTATAGGAAAGGATTCAGTGAGGACCCATTCCCACCACCGTATTTTTCTGACCGCATTCATTTAAATGGGGCCGCAAAAGATGCGGACAGCAGCCCGTGTGCAGTCCGCATCTGCACTTCCGTTTGGTTTCCCCACCAAAAATATAGAACATGTCCTATTCTTGTCCGTATTTGCATTCTGTCATGGAGAAGGACGTTTTGATCCACAAAATGTGGAACGCATGTGGCCTTTATCCTTGTGTTGCGGATCCGCAAAAAATGAATACGGTCGTGTGAATGAGCCCTAAGACCTGTAAGATATTCATTTGACCCTTTCCTGACTAATAGAACAGTCCTATCCTTGTCTGTAATGTGGACAATAAGGGCTCATGCACACAAGCGTCTGTGCCTCGTGCCCATGCTGCGGACTGCAAATGGTCCACAGTTCAAGGGTACCAGCCGAGTGCACGCAGTTTATGGATGCGGATCCATTCACTTGTTCTATTTTTTGCAATGCGGAGGCACAGACCAAATTCCCACAGAAGCGCTTCGTAGTGCTTCCAATCCGTGCCTTTGCTCCATATCTTGTGGATCATGGACCCGTTCAAATTAATGTTTGCGGTCCGTAATACAGGTTAGGCTACTTTGACACTAGCGGTTTTTGGCGGATCCGTCATAGATCTGCAAAAACGCTTCTGTTACAATAATACAACCGCATGCATCCGTCATGAATGGATCTGGTTGTATTATGTCTTCTATAGCCATGATGGATCGTCATGAACACCATTGAATGTCAATAGGGGACGGATCAGTTTTCGATTGTGTCAGAGAAATCGCATCCGTCTTGCGCCCACACCACGCTGCTTGCAACGTCATTCTGTCCGCGATGGGGATGCAACCAAAAGGAACGGAATGCATTCTGGCGCATTCAGTTTCGTTCAGTTCAGTTTTGTCCCCATTAAAAATGAATGGGGACAAAACTGAAGCCTATTGAAATTCTTTGACGGATCTCAATAGCGGAATTGAAGTTACAGATGTGAAAGTACCCTTCGGTGTACACATGCTCGTGTGCGTGAGCCCTAATACTGAAAAAAAACATTTTGACAAACTTATTTTTTTCTTTTCATCACCATATTCTGACCACCATAAATGTTTTTTACAGTTATATCTACAGAGATATGTGGGGGCTCATTTTTTGCGAGATATGTAGTTTTTGATAACATCATTTTGGGATGTGTATGACTTTTTTTATCACATTTCATTATTTGATTACATTCCATTTGTTGGGAGAGATAAAATGATGAAAAAATGGCTAATTGGCTAGTTTGAGTTTTCTTTCAGTTATGTTACTCACCGTATGGGATATTTTTATTATTTTAACTAGCAGAAGGTTTCGGCTTCGCACGGGTATTGTGCTGTTTCTTTCAAATTTAATTAATGCACTGTATTATTATATCTCCTTTTACTATGTTGTTTCTACGTATTGTTTCTCTGCTGCCATCTGCTGGCCGGAATTTGTATGCTGCACGCCTTGTTCCTTATCTATAAAGTTTTTCTCTGCTGGGCGTGGTTTTAGCAGCCTTGGTCCTGGTCACTTCCTGTAGCCATTTTCAGTGCTGCACTCCTTGTGACTGGAGACACACATCTTGGCTTGTGAAGGCATCAGTTTTTGACCAGCAGTTGCCTCCGGAAAGACATCCACATCACAGCATCTACTGCATCCCTGTATTGTATAACCGTATGTCACTGCTCTGGATCAAATAAACCCACGTTTGATTGCATCCTCATGTCTACGTCTGGATCCATCTAACCTGAGCATCTGCCGGTCCGGTCTGCTCCACTGCTTGGATACGAAGGTAGGACAGTCACAAGGTCATTATCAGTTACACCTTCATTCGCCTTCATGTGGGGACAGAACAGTCAAAAACTGCCTTAAAGCCTTATACCCCAGTAAATACCCGTCTCAAAGTCTAATGCCCGGCTACAGGTTCCCTCAGAGCCCAGTGCCACACTCGGGAACCTCCCTTGCAACAGGCCCACTCGCAGCAAATCTGCCCGGCAACAGTGCACGTCCCATAAGCCTAAGGGGAAGCACGGGGTGTCCGCAGTAGATATACTCTTGCCTGGAAGTCCTCCACTACTCGCCAAGCCACTTTCTACATCCTATATTAACCCTTGCTCGCAAGATATAAGAACTGGTCACGCACGCGGGGCCTCCCTCAAACCAAAACCCCACAATTTACTCAAAACACCTTAGAAACCTTATCGGGGTGCTTCATCTGAGCCGCACGGCAATTTTCAGCCCCCAATTCAAAAGTTTATTTTCTTAAAGAGACAGCGCACCTTAAATCAAAATGGCCGAAATGGACCTCGTACAGTTCCCCAGTGATGAAACAAAGCAAATGCAACCTGATACTGATGATTATGAAGAGCTGGAGGTAGAACCCACACTTCCAGCAGACCAAGTCACGCGACCAAGGCGCTCTCTCAAACCAACTATAAAGATCACGGAAAACTATCACACCAGGAAAGATGAGCTATGCGACAACCTGGAAGAGCTATGGGAACGAGTTTCCTCCCTCATATCAGGACTTAAGTCCTCCTCAGGCGATGCCACCAGCTTACAAGTTGCCGTCGGACGGCTGAACTCAGCCCATGAAAGATATAAGAGACTGTCCACAAGGTATATAACCTTTCTAAAAGACTCTAATATTGAAGAAGCCCCATCAGAATTGTGCAAGGCAGAATTAATAGACAGATAAAGAGACGCCATGGTGCTGGACGCTAAAGATAAAGTGGAACTCCGCATCTCTCATATGCAAGAAACTAGATCACACAGATCGCATTCATCCAAACATTCCTCGCGGTCCTACAGATCATCATGCTCTAGAAGCTCCGCCCTGAGCGACAGATTACTAGAGGCCCGCATAAATGCAGAGCTATCCAAAGTGAGGCGTTCCTTCACCGAAAAAGAAGTCCTTGCGAGAACAGAAGCACAGACGGCGGCGGCCAAGAGGGCAGAAGCGGAGGCAGAAGCCAAGAGGGCAGAGGCAGAAGCAGAGGCTCGAATAAAGATCCTTGAATCAGAGAGGGAAGAGGAAATTGCATTAGCAAAGGTAAGACTACTTGAGCAAGCATTGAGCCAAGGCCTTGATTCAGTCTGTTTACCACCAGAGGAGATAGACGATCCAGTTGATCGGACCAGCGACTATGTACTGAAACAGTTATCTGCACCACCCCCAGTGTGCAGTACTGTCCAAGCCAATAACACTGAAACCTCCAAGCCAGCTCTACCCACAGTGCCAGTGACACCCACAGCACCCGAGCAATCCAATAACAGTCGCCCAGATGCGCCCTCTCAAGGACAGCTATTACAGCAAGATGGCTACCAGGTGTTTCCTGGCCTACCTCCACAGCTCAAGCAGCAGTCATCAGAATCTACAGAGGTTAGACCACAGCTCAACCCTGCAGCAACATCATTCTACCCGGAAGCATCTCACCCTTTCACGCCATGCAGCCCATACGCCCCAGGGGCATCACAAGTTGTCGTGGCAACAAGCAGTGAGAGATCAGATATGTCTGAGTTTGCCAGGTTTATGGTGAGCAGAGAGCTAATTAACACCAGTCTCTCAAAATTTGATGACCGTGCAGAGAGCTACAGAGCCTGGAAGGCAACCTTCAAAGCCGCCATCGCCAACCTCAACCTAACCGCAGAGCAGGAGCTCGACCTCTTGATCAACTGGCTAGGCCCAGGCTCCACAAATCGCATCAAGAGCCTTAGAACTGTCTATGTAGGACAAGCAGAAGCAGGTCTCGCTGCAGCCTGGCAGAGACTCGAACGGACCTTTGGCAGTGCAGAAGCAATAGAGAAGGCACTATTCAGGAGACTGCAGAACGTTCCCAAGATCAGTCTCAAGGATGTCCACAAGCTTCAGGATTTAAGTGATTTGCTCATGGAACTGGAGCTCGCCAAAAGAGATCCTCGTCTGTCCGGGCTGTGCTACCTGGATACTGCCCATGGGGTGAACCCAATTGTCGTGAAGCTACCATACAGCCTGCAAGAGAAGTGGGCGGCATCAGTCTCAAGGTACAAAAGAGTGCATGACGTCACCTTTCCCCCATTTATTCATTTCTGTAGGTTCATCGATGAACAGTCCCAGATGAGGAACGACCCCAGCCTCGACTTCCTGGAGTTCAATACTACAGCTTCAGTGACACCATCATCAAGGTATGAAAGTATTGTGCATAAACACAGAGACTTTAAGAGCAGCGTGAATGTTAGGAAGACTAACCTACCATCATCTGCAGTACCCACTGGTAAACAGTACACTACCTCATCAGGAGACAAGGCCTTCAATCGTGAATGTCCCATTCATAAAAAACCACACTCGCTGAACAAATGCAGAGGATTTAGATCCAAAACCATACAGGAGCGCAAGAAAGTCCTCACCGAGCTTGGGGTATGTTTCAGGTGCTGCGCTTCATTGGAGCACATGGCAAAGGACTGTAAATCCATTATCAAGTGTGAGGAGTGTCATAGTGAAAGACACGCCTCAGCTATGCACCCAACTCCACTCACAAGGGATTCACCGGCTGCTGTCACCACCAGTCCCGCTCCAAGTCACGGCGGGGAGCCCCAAAATAACGCCAACACAGCCACTGCTGTTTCCTGCTCATGCTTGGACGTATGTGGGGAGGGCCAGAGTGAGAAATGTTGTGCCCGCATATGCCTAATCAAGGTCTACCCGGAGGGGCTACCAGAAAAGGCAGTAAAAATGTATGCCATCATTGACGACCAAAGTAACCGCTCCCTAGCAGGACCTAAATTCTTTGAAGCCTTTGGAATAAAGGGACCGTCAGAACCCTACATCTTAAACACCTGCTCGGGTCGCATAGAGACTAGCGGCAGGAGGGCACAAGGATTCATCGCTTGTTCCGTCAGTTGGAATACAGAAATACCTTTACCGACGCTGATCGAATGCGATCAAATACCCAACCATAGGGATGAAATTCCTACCCCGGAAGCTGCATTTCACCAACCACACCTAAGGCACCTAGCCAACGTTATCCCACCTATGGACAACAACGCCGAGATTCTACTCCTGCTTGGCAGAGACAATCTAAGGGTACACAAGGTGCGTCAACAGTGTAATGGTCCCGACTATGCACCATACGCCCAGAGACTGGACTTGGGATGGGTAGTCATAGGAAATGTATGCTTGGATCAACCAAGAATCCACTCTTTCAAAACGTACGTGCGTGGAGACGGACGCACAACTTGCATTAAGCCTTGCCCTCATCACTACGAGGTGCAAGAGAAGCCTCCAGACCTCATACAACCACCTGACGACATTCCTCCCTTCTTTGCCAACAACTTGGGAAGATTAGTCTTTCACACAAGCAAGGACGATGATAAAGTAGCTTTGTCAGTAGAAGACAGAGAATTTATCAAGATAATGGACAATGAGTTCCTTAAAGACGAAACCAATCACTGGGTTTCTCCATTACCCTTCCGAGCTACCAGGGTGAGACTCCCGAACAATAGGGAACAAGCTCTGTCTAGATTTAACTCTCTTCAGCGTACCATGAACAGTAAGCCTGAGATGAGAGAACACATTGTTGCCTTTATCGACAAAATATTCCGCAACAACCACGCAGAACCAGCTCCATCCTTAGGGAAGAACGACGAGTGCTGGTACTTGCCTTCATTTGGAGTGTATCACCCACGGAAACCTAATCAAATTAGGGTTGTTTTCGACTCAAGCGCCAAACATCAAGGTGTATCTCTTAATGATGTCCTTCTCACAGGTCCAAATCTGACAAATAACCTAGTTGGAGTGCTGATGAGGTTCAGAAAAGAGCTCGTTGCCATCACCGCCGACATTGAACAGATGTTCCACTGTTTCGTAGTCAGAGAGGACCACCGGAATTTCCTCAGGTTTCTGTGGTACAAGAATAATGACACCAATGCAGAGATGGCAGAGTATCGAATGAGGGTACACGTATTTGGAAACAGCCCTTCACCGGCCGTGGCAACTTACGGCCTTCGGCGCACTGCAATAGAGGGAGAATCAGAGTACGGTAAAGACGTCAGAGGACCAGTAAAACAATTGAGGTCTGACCAGGGAAGCAACTTCATCGGAGCCTGTAGAGAACTTAACATCGACACCAAGTCCATTCAAGATCAGTTGGCGGAAAAAGGTTGCACCTGGATTTTCAACCCTCCTCACAGTTCCCACATGGGGGGCTCCTGGGAGAGAATGATCGGCATCTCACGCAACATCTTAAATTCTATGTTGATGGATGTAAACTCGTCTAGACTCACACATGAGACTCTAGTTACTCTTCTCGCTGAAGTTTCAGCCATTATCAATTCAAGACCCCTTGTGCCAGTGTCTATGGATCCTGAGACACCAGCCATTCTGACTCCGGCTATTCTACTTACCCAAAAAACTGAGAGTACGCTTATTCCTAGTGGAGAATTCACTCATGCTAACATCTATCAAAAACACTGGAAACGTGTACAATATCTAGCAGATTACTTCTGGAACAGGTGGCGAAAGGAGTACCTCAGTGTTCTTCAAGGAAGAAGAAAATGGCAACACCACAAACCAAACTTGAAGGAAGGAGACCTTGTATTGATGAAAGAGCAACAAACCGAAAGGATTGACTGGCCTGTTGGGCTAATTTCAAAGGTTTTCCCTAGCAAGGATGGTAAGGTCCGGAAGGTGGAGTTGAAGATCTTCAGGAAAGGCGAGCTTAAAACGTTCTCAAGACCAATCAATGAACTCATCTTAATACTACCCATCGAGAACGTCCCTGACGGGTGAACAGGACTGTATTTAGCTTCGCAGATCTTCTCCATTCCAAGTTGAAAACAGGACTATCTATGTTTTGCATTCTAACATGTTTTTTTTTACAGGTTGTTTATATTTTATGGACATTCGTCATAGTGAAATCCCCAAAGTGAATTTCAGACGGGGAGTGTGCTGTTTCTTTCAAATTTAATTAATGCACTGTAATATTATATCTCCTTTTACTATGTTGTTTCTACGTATTGTTTCTCTGCTGCCATCTGCTGGCCGGAATTTGTATGCTGCACGCCTTGTTCCTTATCTATAAAGTTTTTCTCTGCTGGGCGTGGTTTTAGCAGCCTTGGTTCTTGTCACTTCCTGTAGCCATTTTCAGTGCTGCACTCCTTGTGACTGGAGACTACACCATGGCTTGTGAAGGCATCAGTTTTTGACCAGCAGTTGCCTCAGCAGTTGCCTCCGGAAAGACATCCACATGACAGCATCTACTGCATTCCTGTACTGCATCACCGTATGTCACTGCTCTGGATCAAATAAACCCACGTTTGATTGCACCCTCATGTCTACGTCTGGGTCCATCTAACCTGAGCATCTGCCGGTCCGGTCTGCTCCACTGCTTGGATACGAAGGTAGGACAGTCACAAGGTCATTATCAGTTACACCTTCATTCGCCTTCATGTGGGGACAGAACAGGTATATTTCATATTTTTTATTTCATGTTTATGTGTGTCCTAAAAAGATATCAACAGTATCCCCCATAACAGTGACCTCTACAGTACCCACCCCTTTAACAATGACCTCCACAGTGTCCGCCACTTTAACATTGACCGCCACAGTGCCTGCCCCTTTGAAAGTGACCTTCACAGTGTCTGCCCCTTTAACAATGACCGCGTCTTTAACAGTCACCTCCACAGTGCCCGCTCCTTTAACAGTGATCGACCCTTTAACAGTGACCTCCACAGTGCCCGCCACTTAACCAGTGACCTCTACGGTGCCCACCCATTTAACAGTGCCAGCCCCTTTAACAGTGACCTCCACAGTGCCCGCCCCTTTAACAGTGACCACCCCTTTAACAGTAACCTTCATAGTTGCTGCCCCTTTAACAGTGACCTTCACAGTGCCCACTTCTTTAACAGTCATTTCCACAGTTCCCGCCTCTTCAACAGAGACATCCACAGGGCCCGTCCCTTTAACAGAGACCTCTACTTTGCCTGCCTCTTCAACAGAGGCATCCACAGGGTTCACCCCTTTAACTGTGACCTCCACAGTGCCTGCCTCTTTAATAGTGACCTCCACAGTGCCAGCCAATTAAAGTGACCTCCACAGTACCCGCCCCTTTAATAGTGACCTCGATAGTGCACGCCCCTTTAACAGTGACCTCCACATTGCTCGTCCCTTTAATAGTGCCCACCCCTTTATCAGTGACCTCCACAGTGCCCGCCCCTTTAACCCTGACCTTCACAGTGCCCGCCCCTTTATCAGTGACATCCACAGTACCTACCCTTTTTTTACAGTGACTTCCACAGTGCCCACCCCTTTAACATTGACTACCTCTTTAACAGTGACCACCGCAGTGTCCACCCCATTAACATTGACCACAGAGACCTTCATAGTGGCCGCTCCTTCAACAGTGACCTCAACAGTGCCTGCCCCTTTAACATTGACCACCTGTCACAGGAAGGGAAGGTAGAAGGAAGTGCACCCCCTAGACTGCCATTTTCAACCCTGTCCCTGCCTACTTGCACCACCCGCCCTAGGTGACGAGGCGCAACTTGGCGATAGTCCCTAACCTCCGTAAGTGCCGGGTAGGGGAGGAAGGAACAGAGAGGGTACCAGACAGCTAGGCAGAGAACGGTATGCGAGATGCAGGCAGACAAATGGACAAGGAAGTGGACAAGAGAGAGGTACCCTGTGAAGGAGAAGGCAAAGGCGGGTCAGCTAGCCGAGGTCTGTCCGGGAGGTCACATGAATACAAAGGGAAGAGGCAGGTGGCAAATCCGAGAACGAGCCGAGGTCAGAATCTGAGATGTAGCGTCAAAACCAAGGGAGCAGGCAAAGGGAGGTCAGGGAACAGTCAAGGTCAAATTCCATAGGTTAGTCAATAGAGTAGCTCACAATACACATAGCCTAAGAGACTAAAATCACAGGCAACCTGTAGCCAGCAGGCTGCCTGTATTTATAGTGGGAAGTGAGGGTCATGTGACGTGGCCAGCGTCACATGACCGACAGACAGACAAGACGAGCACAGAGTGATCAGCTCGGCGCTCAAGGCAGACCTAGGAGCAGGGAGCCTCCCAGCTAGGGAACGAGGCCAAACACAGATCCTCGCTCCCGAAGCTAAGCAGCAGGTCTGCGGCTGATGGGAGACTGAGTGCGCCTTCGGCGCCCTGTTACACCACCCCTTTAACAGTGACCTTCATAGTGGCCGCCCCTTTAACAGTGACCTCTATAGTACCCGCCCCTTTAACAGTGACTTCCACAGTTCCCGCCCCTTTAACAGTGACCTCCGCAATGCCCTCCCCTTTAACAGTGACCTGCGCAGTGCCTTTCCCTTTAGCAGTGACCTCTACAGTGCCCGCCCGTTTAACAGTGAACTCCACAGTGCCCGTCCGTTTAATAGTGGCCCCTGCCCCTCATGCATATAACAGCGTACTTGTGCCATCATATGACTGAATATTTACGCACCTGCGAACTGTTAAAACCTGTGATCAGTTGTTATGACAACTTGGAGTAGGACCTGCAAGCTTCTATTGGCTAATAAGGGACACCGTGTAAACGGCAGTTCGGATTTAAGTGAAAGGCTTGCTGGCTTCTATTGGCTAATGCAGGTAATTTTTGTGGAACGGTACATCCTAGAGAGCTGAGACCCGGTCTAAAACCTTCCCGGACACCTGATGTACATGTGTGCCAAATTTGGTGAAGATCGGTCCAGTCGTTTGGTCGATAAAGAACGTCCAGACACACAGAAACTCATTTTTATATACAGTTGATATAAAAAGTATACACACCCCTGTTAACCGCTTGCCGCACACCTAACGCCGATCGGCGTCCAGGCAGCGGCAGTATCAGGCTCAGTGACGCCTATCGGCGTCATCTCTTGTGAGCCGAGATTTCCTGTGAACGTGCGCTCACAGGAGCGCGCATTCACGGGATTACGCAGTTCAGAAGTTCATCTACAGCCTGCCGGCAGCGATCATTGGCATCACGGAATACCTTGGGGTGTCTTCTTTCCAAAATGGGGTCACTTGTGGGGTATTTATACTGCTCTGGAAAATTAGGGACCCTAAAGCGTGAGAAGTAGTTTGGAATCCAAATGCGTAAAAATGCCCTGTGAAATCCTAAAGGTACTCATTGGAATTTGGGCCCCTTTGTGCACCTAGGCTGCAAAAAAGTGTCACACGTGGTATCGCCGTACTCAGAAGAAGTAGGGCAATGTCTTTTGGGGTGTATTTTTACATATACCCATACTGTGTGTGAGAAATATCTCTGTAAATTACAACTTTTTATTTTTTTATACAAAGTTGTCAATTTACAGAGATATTTCTCTCACCCAGCATGGGTATATGTAAAAATACACCCCAAAACACATTGCTCTACTTCTTCTGAGTACGGCGATACCACATGTGTGACACTTTTTTGCAGCCTAGGTGCGTAAAGGGGCCGAAAGTCCAACGAGTACCTTTAGGCTTTACAGGGTTGCTCACAATTTAGCCCCGCCCAAAATGCCAGAACAGTAAACACACCGCACAAATGACCCCATTTCGGAAAGTAGACACCCCAAGGTATTCATTGAGGGGCATAGTGAGTCTGTGGGAGATTTTAGGGGTTTTTTTGCCAGAAGTTAGCAGAAATGGAAACTTTATTATTTTATTTTTTTCCTCAGAAAGTGTAATTTTCCGCTAACTGGTGGAAAAAAATTAAATAATACATAAACTCACCATGCCCCTCCGCGAATACTTTGGGGTGTCTTCTTTCTAGAATGGGGTCATTTGGGGGGTATTTATATTATCCTGGCATTCTAGCACCTCAGGAAACATGACAGGTGCTCAGAAAGTCAGAGCTGCTTCAAAATGCAGAAATTCACATTTTTGTACCATAGTTTGTAAACGCTATAACTTTTGCGCAAACCAATAAATATACACTTATTGGATTTTTTTTTTCAAAGACATGTAGCACAATAAATTCTGACACAAACTTGTATAGAAATGTAATTATGATTGAACAATTTTTACCAGAAAAAGTTAAAAATACACTTTTATTTTGAAAATTGCGGTCTATTTTGATTAATATCAGAAAAACTAAAAATCTCAGCAGCAATCAAATACCACCAAAAGAAAGCTGTATTTGTTAGACGAAAAGGAGGTAAAATTCATTTGGGTGCCAAGTTGCATGACCGAGCAATAAACCGTTAAAGTTGTGAAGTGCCGATTTGTAAAAAAGGGCCTGGTCACTAGGGGGTATAAACCTGTGGTCCTTAAATGGTTAAAATGCAGATTTCTGTGATGTAAAAAAAATTAGACAAAGATAAATCATTTCAGAACTTTTTCCACCTTTAATGTGACCTATAAACTGTACCACTCAATTGAAAAACAAACTGAAATCTTTTAGGTGGAGGGAAGAAAAAAAACAAAACTAAAATAATGTTGTTGCATAAGTGTGCACACCCTCTTATAACTGGGGATGTAGCTGTGTTCAGAATTAAGCAATCACATTTAAAATTATGTTAAATAGGAGTAAGCATACACCTGCCATCATTTAAAGTGCCTCTGATTAACCCCAAATAAAGTTCAGCTGCTCTAGTTGGTCTTTCCTGAAATTTTCTTAGTCGCATACCACAGCAAAAGCCATGGTCCACAGAGAGCTTCCAAAGCATCAGAGGGATCTCATTGTTAAAAGGTATCAGTCAGGAGAAGGGTACAGTGAAGACAGTCATCATCAAGTGGAGAAAATATGGCACAACAGTGAGATTACCAAGAACTGGACGTCCCTCCAAAATTGATGAAAAGACGAGAAGAAAACTGGTCTGGGAGGCTACAGCAACTTTGAAGGAGCTGCAGGAATATCTGGCAAGTACTGGCTGTGTGGTACATGTGACAACAATCTCCCGTATTCTTCATATGTCTGGTCTATGGGGTAGACTGGCACCACAAAAGCCTTTTCTTACGAAGAAAAACATCCAAGCCAGGATACTTTTTGCAGAAACACATCTGAAGTCTCCCAAAAGCATGTGGGAAAAGGTGTTATGGTCTGATGAATCCAAGGTTGAACTTTTTGCCCATAATTCCAAAAGATATGTTTGGCCCAAAAACAACACTGCACATCACCAAAAGAACACCATACCCACAGTGAAGCGTGGTGGCAGCAGCATCATGCTTTGGGGCTGTTTTTCTTCAGCTGGAACTGGGACCTTAGTTAAGCTAGAGGGAATTATGAACAGTTCCAAATACCAGTGAATATGGCACAAAACCTTCAGGCTTCTGCTAGAAAGCTGAACATGAAGAGGAACTTCATCTTTCAGCATGACAACGACCCAAAGCATACATCCAAATCAACAAAGGAATGGCTTCACCATAAGAAGATTAAAGTTTTGGAATAGCCCATCCACAGCCCAGACCTGAATCCGATTGAAAATCTGTGGGGTGATCTGAAGAGGGCAGTGGACAGAGATGCCCTCGCAATCTGACAGATTTGGAGTGTTTTTGCAAAGAAGAGTGGGCAAATCTTGCCACGTCAAAATGTGCCATGCTGATAGACTCATACCCAAAAAGACTGAGTGCTGTAATAAAATCAAAAGGTGCTTCAACAAAGTATTAGTTTAAGGGTGTGCACACTTATGCAACCATATTATTTTATTTTTATATTTTTTCTTCCCTCTACCTAAAAGATTTGTTTGTTTTTCAATTGAGTTGTACAGTTTAGGCCACTTTCACACTAGCGTTCATGGGTCCGTTCGTGAGCTCCGTTTGAAGGAGCTCACGAGCGGACCCAGACGCCTCCGTCCAGCCCTGATGCAGTCTGAATGGATGCGGATCCGCTCAGACTGCATCAGTCTGGCGGCGTTCAGCCTCCGCTCGCTCGCCTCCGCACGGACAGGCGGACAGCTGAACGCTGCTTGCAGCGTTCAGCTGTCCGCCTGGCCGTGCGGATCCGTTCAGACTTACAATGTAAGTCAATGGGAACGGATCCGCTTGAAGATGAGCCCATATGGCTCAATCTTCAAGCGGATCCGTCCCCCATTGACTTTACATTGAAAGTCTGAACGGATCCGCTCAGGCTACTTGCGAACTTAGAAATTTTTCTAAGTTATTAATGCAGACGGATCCGTACTGAACGGAGCCTCCGTCTGCATTAATATGATCGGATCCGTTCAGAAACGGATCCGATCAAGGGCAAGTGTGAAAGTAGCCTTATAGGTCACATTAAAGGTGGAAAAAGTTCTGAAATGATTTATCTTTGTCTCATTTTTTTTTTTTACATCACAGAAACCTGACATTTTAACAGGGGAGTGTACAGTAGACTTTTTATATCCACTGTATATAAAAAAAAAGTGTACATGGTCCTTCACATGATCCATCACCATGGTGATGGATCATGTGACGGACCATGCGATGAGCGTAGTGACGTCATCAAAGGTCCTATTCCTCACAAAAGAAGACAGAAGAGATGGCGGCTGCGCGAACCAGTGGATTAAGGTGAGTTAAATTATTATTTAGGTTTTTTTTAACCCTCCAGCCCTAAAAATTAAAAAAACATGAAAATTCAAGTCCTTTCATCAAAATCAATAAACAATTTAAAAAAAGAACATCATGGGCATCACCACGTGTGTAAACACACGTACTATCTCTGATCTCTTATATACAGTTAAGTGAGTTATTTATTTCTTTTTTAACCCCTCCAGCGCTATTTTACTATGCATTCTGTATTCAGAATGCTATTATTTTCCCTTATAACCATGTTATAAGGGAAAATAATACAATCTACACAACCTTGAACCCAAACCTGAACTTCTGTGAAGAAGTTCGGGTCTGGGTACCACAGTCAGTTTTTTATCACGCGCGTGCAAAACGCATTGCACACGCGCGATCGATAAAAACTGAACAACGGAACGCAATCGCAGTCAAAACTGACTGCAATTGCGTACCTACTCGCGCGGGTTTGCCGCAATGCAACGGAACGTATCCGGACCTAATCCGGACACGCTCGTCTGCAAGGATCCTAAGGGTGGCTGCACACAATGCCGATTTAAGCTACATTCACATGACTGTATTTTTGGTCCGCATTTTTTGCGGATACGATGCGGATCCATTCATTTCAAAGGGTCCGCAAAAGATGCAGACAGCACACAGTGCGCATCCGTATGTCTGTTCCGTAGCCGTGCAAAAAAGATAGAACATGTTCTATTCTTGTCCGTTTTGTGGAGAAGGATAGGCATTGTTACAATGGATCCGCCCAAAAAAAAAACGTATGGCATGCAACACATACGTCACACGCACTTATTACGGATCCGCGTTCTGCGGACCGCAAAATACATAAGGTTGTGTGAATGTA
Organism: Bufo gargarizans; assembly: GCF_014858855.1. Lineage (NCBI taxonomy): Eukaryota > Metazoa > Chordata > Amphibia > Anura > Bufonidae > Bufo > Bufo gargarizans. The sequence continues at coordinate 515,492,386 of NC_058081.1, read as the reverse complement.
GCCTTATGTGCAGAAAATCCAGACCAAAACTGTACGTGAATCTACACTATTTACCTGAGGAGGTAAGTTCTAGACTTGACAGCGACGAATCAATGGATGTCGTATATCTGGACTTCTCCAAAGCATTTGACACTGTACCACATAAAAGGTTAGTATATAAAATCAGAATGCTCGGACTGGGAGAAAACGTCTGTATGTGGGTAAGTAACTGAAACATAGAAACATAGAATGTGTCGGCAGATAAGAACCATTTGGCCCATCTAGTCTGCCCAACTGGCTCAGTGATAGTGAAACAGAGGGTGGTTATTAATGGTACACACTCAGATTGGGTCACTGTCACTAGTGGGGTACCTCAGGGGTCAGTATTGGGCCCTATTCTCTTCAATATATGTATTAATGATCTTGTAGAAGGCTTGCATAGTAAAGTATCAATTTTCGCAGATGACACTAAACTGTGTAAAGTAATTTACACTGAAGAGGACAGTATACTACTACAGAGGGATCTGGATAGATTGCAGGATGGGCAGATAAGTGGCAGATGAGGTTTAACACTGACAAATGTAAAGTTATGCACATGGGAAGGAATAATGCAAGTCACCCGTTCATACTAAATAGTAAAACACTCGGTAACACTGACATGGAAAAGGATCTAGGAATTTTAATAAACAGCAAACTAAGCTTTAAAAGCCAGTGTCAGGCAGCTGCTGCCAAGGCCAATAAGATAATGGGTTGCATCAAAAGGGGCATAGATGCCCGTGATAAGAACATAGTCCTACCACTTTACAAATTGCTAGTCAGACCACACATGGAGTACTGTGTACAGTTCTGGGCTCCTGTGAACAAGGCAGACATAGCAGAGCTGGAGAGGGTCTAGAGGAGGGCAACTAAAGTAATAACTGGAATGGGGGGACTACAGTACCCAGAAAGATTATCAAAATTAGGGTTATTTACTTTAGAAAAAAGACGATTGAGAGGAGATCTATTAATATGTATGAATATATCAGGGGGCAGTACAGAGATCTATCCCATCAGCTATTTATCCCCAGGACTGTGACGAGGGGACATCCTCTGCGTCTGGAGGAAAGAAGGTTTGTACACAAACATAGAAGAGGATTCTTTACGGTAAGAGCAGTGAGACTATGGAATTCTCTGCCTGAGGAGGTGGTGATGGTGAGTACAATAAAGGAATTCAAGAGGGGCCTGGATGTATTTCTGGAGTGTAATAATATTACAGGTTATAGCTACTAGAGAGGGGTCGTTGATCCAGGGAGTTATTCTGATTGCCTGATTGGAGTCGGGAAGGAATTTTTTATTCCTCTAGAGTGGGGAAAATTGGCTTCTACCTCACAGGGTTTTTTTTTTTTTTCCTTCCTCTGGATCAACTTGGAGGATGACAGGCCGAACTGGATGGACAAATGTCTTTTTTTGGCCTTATGTGGCCTTATGTACTATGTTACTATGTTACATTTTTGGTGACCCCCCAAAAATGTTTGGGACCAGGGTAAAAAGCCAGTCTTTGATAAATGACTCTCATGTGGATGTTTAGACCATATATAGATAAAATCTCCACGGATCGTCCTTCAAGATCCAGCTTTCTGGTCTAGTGTTGTCCGCTTTGACCAGTCACAGGTCTGGTTGGGGTGGAAGGTATGTTGTTTGCTCACCTCACCCCCCTGACTGCTGAATATTTGCTCGCACAATAATCTAAGTAAGGACCTTGACTGCACTTCAAGAACAAATTCAACGAGATAACAGATGAGGGCGGACGTTTTTGCCGCAGACTGAATCTGCGCTGTGGCCGAAAAATATCAGCAACGTGTGTTAATCACTGCTGGGAAAAAGGTGTTTACTGTCCTTCAGAGCCCATAGGTGTATGTGAATTCTTGCAAACGATGTAAGCACGGTGAACGACTCATGTCATGCTCCAGATAATCCATTACCAGCAACCTCCTTAGGCCTCTTTCACACTACTGTATGGCTATTTCAGTGTTTTGCGGTCCGTTTTTCACGGATCCGTTGTTCCTTTTTTTGTTACTGTTGTGTTTCCGTTTCCGTTCCGTTTTTCCATATGGCATATACAGTATACAGTAATTTCATAGAAAAAATTGTGCTGGGCATAACTTTTTTTATAGATGGTTCCGCAAAAACGGAACGGATACGGAAGACATACAGATGTATTTCCGTTTTTTTGCGGACCCATTGACTTGAATAGAGCCACAGAACGTGATTTGCGGGTAATAATAGGACATGTTCCATCTTTCAACGGAACGGAATTACGGAGTACATTCCGTTTTTTTGCGAAACCATTGAAATTAATGGTTCCTTATACGAACTGTGTACGGAACGCAAAAAACGGCCCGCAAAACGAAAAAAAAAACCCAAAAAAAAAACAGTAGTGTAAAGAGGCCTTATTTTAGCATAGACACATAGCCGTGGTTCACCTGAATAAAACGCTGTTTCTGTTTAGTTGATCAGAGGCTCTGTTGCCAAGTTATGACACTTTTTCTTAATTTGCAAATTAAACATTTGGTGCAATGAGGGTGTCCCCATTGCTCTTGCTGATGCCCAAAAAATAGTGGCGGTCATTTATTAGAGAACATCTTTTCATGCTGGTCTTTAATAGCCCCTGTGCAGCCGGAGGAAGCACCTAATTTGTGATAAATCTGTGCACCGGGAGTGAAAACTACGGCGCCCCTGACTGGAGTTGTCTTCACTTCTCTTTTACACCTGTATCCAGGCATACATTTTAGTAAATTTGACAGGGCTACGTAGCGAGGACAGTGTAAAAACACCAGTGTGACAAGATTTTGTTGCACTGGCTTTTTAAAAAGTTGCTAAATGGGGTGTTGTGACTTTTTTAGAGTAAAAACTGACATAGGCTCCTAATAAATGACCCCCAGTGTTTTAATCAGGTAAACCACAATTTTGAGTCTATGCAAACAGGAAGGTCGCTGGTGACAGGCTCCCTTTGATAACTGCTGTGCTATCGCCACCCAGCTAGTGGGCCTTGTGATGCCACAACCACAATCCTGCACCATTTTCGAAGTTGATTTCATGCGTCTTTTGTTTTACACTTTTTTTCCTCATTTCCTTTTTCACATTCCCTCCTCTGCATCCATACAAAAAACGGCTGTTAGAAATTGCGGATTTTGGTGCGGATTTTGTACAGAAACATACATAAATCTGCGTGGAAATTTGTGCGGATCTTATGTGTGTTCCCCCGCACAGGCAGGTGCAGGTGGCCTTTTGAAGATGATGTGTAAACTGGTGACGGGAGAACTCTGGAGCTCAGCGCAGGGACATTTGGGAACTATAGTGGAAGTAGGGACCAGGGTGACCATTGGGGCCTACTCATTACTGTGATCTGCTGATTCCCAAATAATTTGGGACACACCACCATAATCTACTCTGTGCACAATGGCACCCTCTGGTTCAGTTCTGGAATAAGACTGTAACATGAAGGTACATGCCAGGGGAGTACCTATAGGGGAAGCAGGAAAAGCGGGGCCCAAACTCAGAAGGGGCCCACTCAGGAGGGGGACTAAAAGATTTATTGAAACAACAAAACTAATTCCCATATAAATATATCAGACCCATATATAGTCAGGCCTCATGCACACGACCGTTGTGTGCATCCGTGGCCGTTGTGCAGTTTTCCGTTTTTTTTCGCTGACCCATTGACTTTCAATGGGTCCGTGGAAAAATCTGAAAATGCACCGTTTTGCAGCCGAGGCCGTGTCCTATTTTTTTGACGGACAACGGTTCACGGACCCATTCAAGTCAATGGGTCCGTGAAAGAACACGGATGCACACAAGATTGGCATCCGTGTCCGTGATCCGTGGCCGTAGGTTGCTTTCATACAGACGGATCCGAAGATCCGTCTGCATAAAAGCTTTTTCAGATCTAAGTTTTCACTTCGTGAAAACTCATATCCGACAGTATATTCTAACACAGAAGCGTTCCCATGGTGATGGGGACGCTTCTAGTTAGAATACACTACAAACTGTGTACAAGACTGCCCCCTGCTGCCTGGCAGCACCCGATCTCTTACAGGGGGCCGTGATCAGCACAATTAACCCCTTCAGGTGCGGCACCTGAAGGGGTTAATTGTACTATCATATCCCCCTGTAAGAGCTCAGGGCTGCCAGGCAGCAGGGGGCAGACCCCCCCCCTTCCCAGTTTGAATATCATTGGTGGCCAGTGCGGCCCCCCCCTCCCTCCCTCTATTGTAATAAATCGTTGGTGGCACAGTGTGCGCCCACCATCGCCCCCCCTCCCTCCCTCCCTCTATTGTAATAAATCGTTGGTGGCACAGTGTGCGCCCACCATCGCCCCCCCCCTCCCTTCATTGTATTAAATCGTTGGCGGCACAGTGTGCGCCTACCATCGCCCCCCCCTCCCTCCCTCTATTGTAATAAATCGTTGATGGCACAGTGTGCGCCCACCATCGCCCCCCCTCCCTCTATAGCAGTAACAACATTGGTGGCCAGTGTGCGGCCTCCCATCTCCCCCCCCCCCAGATCATTGGTGGCAGCGTAGTTCCGATCGGAGTCCCAGTTTAATTGCTGGGGCTCCGATCGGTAACCATGGCAACCAGGACGCTACTGCAGTCCTGGTTGCCATGGTTACTTAGCAATAGTACAATAGTAGAAGATTCATAGTTACCTGCTTGCTGCTGCGATGTTCGAGTCCAGCCGGGAGCTCCACCTACTGGTAAGTGACAGGTCTGTGCGGCGCATTGCTAAAGAACTGTCACTTACCAGTAGGAGGAGCTCCCGGCCGGTCACAGACATCGCAGCAGCAAGCAGGTAAGTATGAATCTTCTACTATTGTACTATTGCTAAGTAACCATGGCAACCAGGGCTGCAGTAGCTTCCTGGTTGCCATGGTTACCGATCGGAGCCCCAGCGATTAAACTGGGACTCCGATCGGAACTACGCTGCCACCAATGATTGGGGGGGGGGGGGGGGAGATGGGAGGCCGCACACTGGCCACCAATGTTGTTACTGCTATAGAGGGAGGGGGGGCCGATGGGGGGCGCACACTGTGCCACCAACGATTTATTACAATAGAGGGAGGGAGGGGGGGGCGATGGGGGGCGCACACTGTGCCACCAACGATTTATTACAATAGAGGGAGGGAGGGGGGGGGGGCGCACTGGCCACCAATGATATTCAAACGGGGGGGGGGGGGGGGGGTCTGCCCCCTGCTGCCTGGCAGCCCTGATCTCTTACAGGGGGATATGATAGTACAATTAACCCCTTCAGGTGCGGCACCTGAGGAGTTAATTGTGCTGATCACGGCCCCCTGTAAGAGATCGGGTGCTGCCAGGCAGCAGGGGGCAGTCATGTACACAGTTTTTCAGTATATTCTAACCTGAAGCGTCCCCATCACCATGGGAACGCCTCTGTGTTAGAATATACTGTCGGATCTGAGTTTCACGATGTAGCTCATATCCGACAGTATATTCTAACATAGAGGCGTTCCCATGGTGATGGGGACGCTTCAAGTTATGTTCGGCGGTCCGCCTGGCTGTGCGGAGGCAAGCGGATCATTACAATGCAAGTCAATGGGGACGGATCCGTTTGAAGATGACACAGTATGGCTCAATTTTCAAACGGATCCGTCCCCCATTGACTTTCAATGTAAAGTCTGGACGGATCCGTCTGAGGCTACTTTCACACTTAGAAATGTTTTAACAATATAATGCAGGCGGATCCGTTCTGAACGGAGCCACCGTCTGCATTATATGAACGCAAGTGTGAAAGTAAAGGGACTCCTGACTTTACATTGAAAGTCAATGGGGACGGATCCGTTTGCAATTGCATCATATTGTGTCAACGTCAAACGGATCCGTCCCCGTTGACTTGCATTGTAATTCAGGACGGATCCGTTTGGCTCCGCACGGCCAGGCGGACACCAAAACGACTTTTTTTTCATGTCCGTGGATCCTCCAAAAATCAAGGAAGACCCACGGACGAAAAAACGGTCACGGATCACGGACCCCGTTTTTGCGGACCGTGAAAAAAAAACTGTCGTGTGCATGAGGCCTCAAATTAACAACACCAAAAAGAATATATGGATACTCACTAGATCATATGAAATAATATACCAACACAAGATATAATCAAACCATACACAAAGTTATTATAATCATTGTAATACACATGATTGACAAAACACAGTTAAAAACAAAATAAAAAATAAATAAAAAAAACACTAGGGCTGGTGGTGCATGATTGGTGGACTAAAAAAATAAAGTGCAAGTGCAAATGTGCGGTCAGCAACAAGAATAAATAAATAAATAGATACTGGCGCCAACAGCAAACGGCTACAAAATTGACAAAGGAGAGTTTGTACACCAAACAGAATATCACTAGCGCCACCGTTGTGGCACACAAGGAGCATGAAGGCGTACAGTATCAATGGGTGAAAAACCAGTAAAGCTTAATATTGGTCACCAAAAGTTAGTAACATATACAAAAAAAAAGGACAACGTTACAATTTATACTGACTGCAATTTAGTCCACAGTGAAATACAAGCACCACCAGTCCACTCTCCAACGCGCGTTTTGCGTGCTGCTTTCTCAAGGGGTAGTGGCTACACTGGTGCTGGGTATATATGGGGAACACATTATGCAAAACAGATCACAATGAGGGTCATTGAAGCTTCTGAGCACGATTGACACTGGCACAGGATAGGTAGAGTATTAATGCACTGACCGCATCTCACCTGTGTATGAACTAATAAGAGGCGTCGCTAATTATATGGCTCATGAACCTCTGCCCAGGCGCCAATGAATGTGTGCCCGTCCCGCGGTTCGGAGGAGGAGGCTCACGCGTGAAACGTGCGATACGCATCATCACTGAGCGACAGGATGTGGCACCAACGAGGTGCATGCGCATGAGATCAGGCGCACAGCGGCAGCCACACTGGGTGAGGGCGGCTGAACTGGCAATAAAGAGGATAGATGTAAAAACACATAGGGGGCTGGCTGAAATACATAATAGAAGCAAGGGGTTAAACGCTATGGTAATGCATAGTGAATGAATCAGTAAAGCAGGTATAAATAACATAATTGTGAAGTGTGATTTCATAAATAAATGCCCAAAGTACATGATTAAAAAGCAATTGATGAATTTTATAACAAAGTGAATACCATAATCATAATAAGTCAATATGTAAGTACCAAGTATCATATAAGTCTAATAGACAGAAACAGAGTGAAAAAGTGAGAGCAATGAAAAAATTAGAAAATTGAAATATGCAAAATATAAAAAATACTAAATTGATAAAAAAGTGAAAAATGAAAACATAAAATAATAATAATATTTTTATAAAATATAAAAAATTAAAAATTAATAGAATAAAAGATAAATGAAAGAATGGTAAAAAAAATTAGTAAATATACCCCATGTGTGTGAAAATAAATACAATTTTAACAGAAAAGATGAAAAGGTTATAGGTGAGGAAAAAGAAAAAAAGCATGTGAAGGAAACCAAGAATTCAACACAAAAGCAGTGAAATAAAGAAAAGTGATGAGTGAACACCAGGTGTAAGTGTACAGCGCATAGCTGCCCACTGAGCACCAGAAGGATGCGTACGTTTAACGCCTCGCAGAAGCGTTAGAGTGATTAGTGCCATTTCACCAGACAGATGGACCATATCATGCCACAAGACTTACCAAAGGATTTTCAAAGACACAAAAGCAATTGGGCAGAGAAGAAAGGAGCCCACACTCGCCTCCTCACGGTACAGCCTAGCGGAACCGCACCAATTCACATATACCAGAACAGGAGCAATCGGAAGATGCCAGCCAAATATTGGTAAGATAGAATATTGCAAACCTTTAGAAACAATTAAAAGGCAAAAGGAACAATGCCCCAATATAATGTGCCCAGCGCCAACACCAAAAGCTGATGACATAAATGATATTAAAATGGCAACAAGGATTTAAGGAGATGCCATTACAAGAAAGACGCAAAGAGGATTTTGTCATTGAGACCATATGGTGTTTGTGTTTTGAGCTTCACTATCCACTTGCTCCAGACGTTTGAAAATATTGCCTCCTCGTGAGCCGAGATGTACTCTGTCAATCCCCCGAAATCTCAAATCTTGCCACCGACTGTGATGTTTGTATTGAAAATGTCTCGCCACTGGTTTAAGTTTGACAATTTTGTCCCTTTCTGAGTCATTGATCCTGGCAGCCGCCCTTATGTCACTCTAGTGTTCCTGGATAGAGTTGAGCGAACACCTGGATGTTCGGGTTCGAGAAGTTCGGCCGAACATCCCGGAAATGTTCGGGTTCGGGATCCGAACCCGATCCGAACTTCGTCCCGAACCCGAACCCCATTGAAGTCAATGGGGACCCGAACTTTTCGGCACTAAAAAGGCTGTAAAACAGCCCAGGAAAGAGCTAGAGGGCTGCAAAAGGCAGCAACATGTAGGTAAATCCCCTGCAAACAAATGTGGATAGGGAAATGAATTAAATTAAAAATTAAATAAATAAAAATTAACCAAAATCAATTGGAGAGAGGTTCCATAGCAGAGAATCTGGCTTCCCGTCACCCACCACTGGAACAGTCCATTCTCAGATATTTAGGCCCCGGCACCCAGGCAGAGGAGAGAGGTCCCGTAACAGAGAATCTGTCTTCATGTCAGCAGAGAATTAGTCTGCATGTCATAGCAGAGAATGAGGCTTCACGTCAGCCACCACTGCAACAGTCCATTGGCATATATTTAGGCCCAGCACACACACAGGCAGAGGAGAGAGGTCCCGTAACAGAGAATCTGTCTTCATGTCAGCAGAGAATTAGTCTGCATGTCATAGCAGAGAATGAGGCTTCACGTCAGCCACCACTGCAACAGTCCATTGGCATATATTTAGGCCCAGCACACACACAGGCAGAGGAGAGAGGTCCCGTAACAGAGAATCTGGCTTCATGTCAGCAGAGAATCAGTCTGCATGTCATAGCAGAGAATGAGGCTTCACGTCAGCCACCACTGCAACAGTCCATTGGCATATATTTAGGCCCAGCACACACACAGGCAGAGGAGAGAGGTCCCGTAACAGAGGATCTGGCTTCATGTCAGCAGAGAATCAGTCTGCATGTCATAGCAGAGAATCAGGCTTCACGTCAGCCACCACTGCAACAGTCCATTGTCATAAATTTAGGCCCAGCACCCAGGCAGAGGAGAGAGGTCCCGTAACAGACAATCTGGCTTCATGTCAGCAGAGAATTAGTCTGCATGTCATAGCAGAGAATGAGGCTTCACGTCAGCCACCACTGCAACAGTCCATTGGCATATATTTAGGCCTAGCACACAGGCAGAGGAGAGAGGTCCCGTAACAGACAATCTGGCTTCATGTCAGCAGAGAATCAGTCTGCATGTCATAGCAGAGAATGAGGCTTCACGTCACCCACCACTGCAACAGTCCATTGGCATATATTTAGGCCTAGCACACAGGCAGAGCAGAGAGGTCCCGTAACAGACAATCTGGCTTCATGACAGCAGAGAATCAGTCTGCATGTCATAGCAGAGAATGAGGCTTCACGTCACCCACCACTGCAACAGTCCATTGGCATATATTTAGGCCTAGCACACAGGCAGAGCAGAGAGGTCCCGTAACAGACGATCTGGCTTCATGTCAGCAGAGAATCAGTCTGCATGTCATAGCAGAGAATGAGGCTTCACGTCAGCCACCACTGCAACAGTCCATTGGCATATATTTAGGCCCAGCACCCAGGCAGAGGAGGGAGGTCCCGTAACAGAGAATCTGTCTTCATGTCAGCAGAGAATTAGTCTGCATGTCATAGCAGAGAATGAGGCTTCACGTCAGCCACCACTGCAACAGTCCATTGGCATATATTTAGGCCCAGCACACACACAGGCAGAGGAGAGAGGTCCCGTAACAGAGAATCTGTCTTCATGTCAGCAGAGAATTAGTCTGCATGTCATAGCAGAGAATGAGGCTTCACGTCACCCACCACTGCAACAGTCCATTGGCATATATTTAGGCCTAGCACACAGGCAGAGCAGAGAGGTCCCGTAACAGACAATCTGGCTTCATGACAGCAGAGAATCAGTCTGCATGTCATAGCAGAGAATGAGGCTTCACGTCACCCACCACTGCAACAGTCCATTGGCATATATTTAGGCCTAGCACACAGGCAGAGCAGAGAGGTCCCGTAACAGACGATCTGGCTTCATGTCAGCAGAGAATCAGTCTGCATGTCATAGCAGAGAATGAGGCTTCACGTCAGCCACCACTGCAACAGTCCATTGGCATATATTTAGGCCCAGCACCCAGGCAGAGGAGGGAGGTCCCGTAACAGAGAATCTGTCTTCATGTCAGCAGAGAATTAGTCTGCATGTCATAGCAGAGAATGAGGCTTCACGTCAGCCACCACTGCAACAGTCCATTGGCATATATTTAGGCCCAGCACACACACAGGCAGAGGAGAGAGGTCCCGTAACAGAGAATCTGTCTTCATGTCAGCAGAGAATTAGTCTGCATGTCATAGCAGAGAATCAGGCTTCACGTCACCCACCACTGCAACAGTCCATTGGCATATATTTAGGCCCAGCACCCAGGCAGAGGAGGGAGGTCCCGTAACAGAGAATCTGTCTTCATGTCAGCAGAGAATTAGTCTGCATGTCATAGCAGAGAATGAGGCTTCACGTCAGCCACCACTGCAACAGTCCATTGGCATATATTTAGGCCCAGCACACACACAGGCAGAGGAGAGAGGTCCCGTAACAGAGAATCTGTCTTCATGTCAGCAGAGAATTAGTCTGCATGTCATAGCAGAGAATGAGGCTTCACGTCAGCCACCACTGCAACAGTCCATTGGCATATATTTAGGCCCAGCACACACACAGGCAGAGGAGAGAGGTCCCGTAACAGACAATCTGGCTTCATGTCAGCAGAGAATTAGTCTGCATGTCATAGCAGAGAATGAGGCTTCACGTCACCCACCACTGCAACAGTCCATTGGCATATATTTAGGCCCAGCACCCAGGCAGAGGAGGGAGGTCCCGTAACAGAGAATCTGTCTTCATGTCAGCAGAGAATTAGTCTGCATGTCATAGCAGAGAATGAGGCTTCACGTCAGCCACCACTGCAACAGTCCATTGGCATATATTTAGGCCCAGCACACACACAGGCAGAGGAGAGAGGTCCCGTAACAGAGGATCTGGCTTCATGTCAGCAGAGAATCAGTCTGCATGTCATAGCAGAGAATCAGGCTTCACGTCAGCCACCACTGCAACAGTCCATTGGCATATATTTAGGCCTAGCACACAGGCAGAGGAGAGAGGTCCCGTAACAGACAATCTGGCTTCATGTCAGCAGAGAATCAGTCTGCATGTCATAGCAGAGAATGAGGCTTCACGTCAGCCACCACTGCAACAGTCCATTGTCATAAATTTAGGCCCAGCACCCAGGCAGAGGAGAGAGGTCCCGTAACAGACAATCTGGCTTCATGTCAGCAGAGAATTAGTCTGCATGTCATAGCAGAGAATCAGGCTTCATGTCAGCCACCACTGCAACAGTCCATTGGCATATATTTAGGCCTAGCACACAGGCAGAGGAGAGGTTCATTCAACTTTGGGTAGCATCGCAATATAATGGTAAAATGAAAATAAAAATAGGATTGAATGAGGAAGTGCCCTGGAGTCCAATAATATATGGTTATGGGGAGGTAGTTAATGTCTAATCTGGACAAGGGACGGACAGGTCCTGTGGGATCCATGCCTGGTTCATTTTTATGAACGTCAGCTTGTCCACATTGGCTGTAGACAGGCGGCTGCGTTTGTCTGTAATGACGCCCCCTGCCGTGCTGAATACACGTTCAGACAAAACGCTGGCCGCCGGGCAGGCCAGCACCTCCAAGGCATAAAAGGCTAGCTCTGGCCACGTGGACAATTTAGAGACCCAGAAGTTGAATGGGGCCGAACCATCAGTCAGTACGTGGAGGGGTGTGCACACGTACTGTTCCACCATGTTAGTGAAATGTTGCCTCCTGCTAACACGTTGCGTATCAGGTGGTGGTGCAGTTAGCTGTGGCGTGTTGACAAAAGTTTTCCACATCTCTGCCATGCTAACCCTGCCCTCAGAGGAGCTGGCCGTGACACAGCTGCCTTGGCGACCTCTTGCTCCTCCTCTGCCTTGGCCTTGGGCTTCCACTTGTTCCCCTGTGACATTTGGGAATGCTCTCAGTAGCGCGTCTACCAACGTGCGCTTGTACTCGCGCATCTTCCTATCACGCTCCAGTGCAGGAAGTAAGGTGGGCACATTGTCTTTGTAGCGTGGATCCAGCAGGGTGGCAACCCAGTAGTCCGCACAGGTTAAAATGTGGGCAACTCTGCTGTCGTTGCGCAGGCACTGCAGCATGTAGTCGCTCATGTGTGCCAGGCTGCCCAGGGATAAGGACAAGCTGTCCTCTGTGGGAGGCGTATCGTCATCGTCCTGCCTTTCCCCCCAGCCACGCACCAGTGATGGACCCGAGCTGCGTTGGGTGCCACCCCGCTGTGACCATGCTTCATCCTCATCCTCCTCCACCTCCTCCTCATCCTCGTCCTCCAGTAGTGGGCCCTGGCTGGCCACATTTGTACCTGGCCTCTGCTGTTGCCAAAAACCTCCCTCTGAGTCACTTCGAAGAGACTGGCCTGAAAGTGCTAAAAATGACCCCTCTTCCTCCTCCTCCTCCTCCTCCTCCTGGGCCACCTCCTCTTCCATCATCGCCCTAAGTGTTTTCTCAAGGAGACATAGAAGTGGTATTGTAACGCTGATAACGGTGTCATCGCCACTGGCCATGTTGGTGGAGTACTCGAAACAGCGCAACAGGGCACACAGGTCTCGCATGGAGGCCCAGTCATTGGTGGTGAAGTGGTGCTGTTCTGTAGTGCGACTGACCCGTGCGTGCTGCAGCTGAAACTCCACTATGGCCTGCTGCTGCTCGCACAGTCTGTCCAGCATGTGCAAGGTGGAGTTCCACCTGGTGGGCACGTCGCATATGAGGCGGTGAGCGGGAAGGCCGAAGTTACGCTGTAGCGCAGACAGGCGAGCAGCAGCAGGATGTGAACGCCGGAAGCGCGAACAGACGGCCCGCACTTTATGCAGCAGCTCTGACATGTCGGGGTAGTTGTGAATGAACTTCTGCACCACCAAATTCAGCACATGCGCCAAGCAAGGGATGTGCGTCAAATTGGCTAGTCCCAGAGCTGCAACGAGATTTCGCCCATTATCACACACCACCAGGCCGGGCTTGAGGCTCACCGGCAGCAACCACTCGTCGGTCTGTTGTTCTATACCCCGCCACAACTCCTGTGCGGTGTGGGGCCTGTCCCCCAAACATATGAGTTTCAGAATGGCCTGCTGACGTTTACCCCGGGCTGTGCTGAAGTTGGTGGTGAAGGTGTGTGGCTGACTGGATGAGCAGGTGGAAGAAGAGGAGGAGGAAGCCGAGAAGGAGGAGGTGGCAACAGGAGGCAAAGAATGTTGCCCTGCGATCCTTGGCGGCGGAAGGACGTGCGCCAAACAGCTCTCCGCCTGGGGCCCAGCTGCCACTACATTTACCCAGTGTGCAGTTAGGGAGATATAGCGTCCCTGGCCGTGCTTACTGGTCCACGTATCTGTGGTTAGGTGGACCTTGCCACAGATGGCGTTGCGCAGTGCACACTTGATTTTATCGGATACTTGGTTGTGCAGGGAAGGCACGGCTCTCTTGGAGAAGTAGTGCCGGCTGGGAACAACATACTGTGGGACAGCAAGCGACATGAGCTGTTTGAAGCTGTCTGTGTCCACCAGCCTAAATGACAGCATTTCATAGGCCAGTAGTTTAGAAATGCTGGCATTCAGGGCCAGGGATCGAGGGTGGCTAGGTGGGAATTTACGCTTTCTATCAAATGTTTGTGAGATGGAGAGCTGAACGCTGGCGTGTGACATGGTTGAGACGCTTGGTGACGGAGGTGGTGGTGGTGGTGTTGGTGGTACATCCCCTGTTTGCTGGGCGGCAGGTGCCAACGTTCCTCCAGAGGCGGAGGAAGAGGCCGAGGCGGCAGCAGCAGAATAGGCCGAGGCGGCAGCAGCAGAAGAGGTAGCAGGGGGAGCCTGAGTGACTTCCTTGGTTTTAAGGTGTTTACTCCACTGCAGTTCATGCTTTGCATGCAGGTGCCTGGTCATGCAGGTTGTGCTCAGGTTCAGAACGTTAATGCCTCGCTTCAGGCTCTGATGGCACAGCGTGCAAACCACTCGGGTCTTGTCGTCAGCACATTGTTTGAAGAAGTGCCATGCCAGGGAACTCCTTGAAGCTGCCTTTGGGGTGCTCGGTCCCAGATGGCGGCGGTCAGTAGCAGGCGGAGTCTCTTGGCGGCGGGTGTTCTGCTTTTGCCCACTGCTCCCTCTTTTGCTACGCTGTTGGCTCGGTCTCACCACTGCCTCTTCCTCCGAACTGTGAAAGTCAGTGGCACGACCTTCATTCCATGTGGGGTCTAGGACCTCATCGTCCCCTGCATCGTCTTCCACCCAGTCTTGATCCCTGACCTCCTGTTCAGTCTGCACACTGCAGAAAGACGCAGCAGTTGGCACCTGTGTTTCGTCATCATCAGAGACATGCTGAGGTGGTATTCCCATGTCCTCATCATCAGGAAACATAAGTGGTTGTGCGTCAGTGCATTCTATGTCTTTCACCGCTGGGGAAGGGCTAGGTGGATGCCCTTGGGAAACCCTGCCAGCGGAGTCTTCAAACAGCATAAGAGACTGCTGCATAACTTGAGGCTGAGACAGTTTCCCTGGTATGCATGGGGGTGATGTGACAGACTGATGGGGTTGGTTTTCAGGCGCCATCTGTGCGCTTTCTGCAGAAGACTGGGTGGGAGATAATGTGAACGTGCTGGATCCACTGTCGGCCACCCAATTGACTAATGCCTGTACCTGCTCAGGCCTTACCATCCTTAGAACGGCATTGGGCCCCACCATATATCGCTGTAAATTCTGGCGGCTACTGGGACCTGAGGTAGTTGGTACACTAGGACGTGTGGATGTGGCAGAACGGCCACGTCCTCTCCCAGCACCAGAGGGTCCACTAACACCACCACGACCATGTCCACGTCCGCGTCCCTTACTAGATGTTTTTCTCATTGTTATGGTTCACCACAACAACAAATATATTATTTGGCCCAATGTATTGTATTCAAATTCAGCGGGATATAAATTTGAGGCCTAGTATTTAGGCGCTGGGTGACCGGTATGGATTTAGTGACAGAATTAGACTTGGAAATGCACAGAAGCGTGTGTGTGAAGTTATTCTGAATGACCCTATGTGCACCTTCAATATGATCTACCCTTTTAGGGATAGATTTCAAATAGCTCTGATATAGCAGAAACGACTAAATTATGAAATTGCTAAATTGGGAATTGTATTTCAACCCAGAACAAAAAATGTGCTTTGACGGACACTAAATAACTTTCCCAGCCACAACAGGACAGCGGTAACGAG
Source organism: Bufo gargarizans (assembly GCF_014858855.1). Classification (NCBI taxonomy): domain Eukaryota; kingdom Metazoa; phylum Chordata; class Amphibia; order Anura; family Bufonidae; genus Bufo; species Bufo gargarizans. Next base: position 515,476,881 of record NC_058081.1, on the reverse strand, counting down.
AGATTTAGCGGGATATAAATTTGAGGCCTAGTATTTAGGCGCTGGGTGACAGGTATGGGTTTAGTGACAGAATTAGATTTGGAAATGCACAGTAGCGGGTGTGTGAAGTTATTCTGAATGACCCTATGTGCACCTTGAATATTATATACCCTTTTAGGGATAGATTTCAAATAGCTCTGATATAGCAGAAACCACTAAATTATGAAATTGCTAAATTGGGAATTGTATTTCAACCCAGAACAAGAAATGTGCTTGAACGGACACTAAATAACTCGCCCAGCTACAGCACTAAGGACAGATTTAGCGGGATATAAATTTGAGGCCTAGTATTTAGGCGCTGGGTGACAGGTATGGGTTTAGTGCCAGAATTAGACTTGGAAATACACAGTAGCGGGTGTGTGTGAAGTTATTCTGAATGACCCAATGTGCACCTTGAATATTATATACCCTTTTAGGGATAGATTTCAAATAGCTCTGATATAGCAGAAACCACTAAATTATGAAATTGCTAAATTGGGAATTGTATTTCAACCCAGAACAAGAAATGTGCTTGAACGGACACTAAATAACTCGCCCAGCTACAGCACTAAGGACAGATTTAGCGGGATATAAATTTGAGGCCTAGTATTTAGGCGCTGGGTGACAGGTATGGGTTTAGTGCCAGAATTAGACTTGGAAATACACAGTAGCGGGTGTGTGTGAAGTTATTCTGAATGACCCAATGTGCACCTTGAATATTATATACCCTTTTAGGGATAGATTTCAAATAGCTCTGATATAGCAGAAACCACTAAATTATGAAATTGCTAAATTGGGAATTGTATTTCAACCCAGAACAAGAAATGTGCTTGAACGGACACTAAATAACTCGCCCAGCTACAGCACTAAGGACAGATTTAGCGGGATATAAATTTGAGGCCTAGTATTTAGGCGCTGGGTGACAGGTATGGGTTTAGTGCCAGAATTAGACTTGGAAATACACAGTAGCGGGTGTGTGTGAAGTTATTCTGAATGACCCAATGTGCACCTTGAATATTATATACCCTTTTAGGGATAGATTTCAAATAGCTCTGATATAGCAGAAACCACTAAATTATGAAATTGCTAAATTGGGAATTGTATTTCAACCCAGAACAAGAAATGTGCTTGAACGGACACTAAATAACTCGCCCAGCTACAGCACTAAGGACAGATTTAGCGGGATATAAATTTGAGGCCTAGTATTTAGGCGCTGGGTGACAGGTATGGGTTTAGTGCCAGAATTAGACTTGGAAATACACAGTAGCGGGTGTGTGTGAAGTTATTCTGAATGACCCAATGTGCACCTTGAATATTATATACCCTTTTAGGGATAGATTTCAAATAGCTCTGATATAGCAGAAACCACTAAATTATGAAATTGCTAAATTGGGAATTGTATTTCAACCCAGAACAAGAAATGTGCTTGAACGGACACTAAATAACTCGCCCAGCTACAGCACTAAGGACAGATTTAGCGGGATATAAATTTGAGGCCTAGTATTTAGGCGCTGGGTGACAGGTATGGGTTTAGTGCCAGAATTAGACTTGGAAATACACAGTAGCGGGTGTGTGTGAAGTTATTCTGAATGACCCAATGTGCACCTTGAATATTATATACCCTTTTAGGGATAGATTTCAAATAGCTCTGATATAGCAGAAACCACTAAATTATGAAATTGCTAAATTGGGAATTGTATTTCAACCCAGAACAAGAAATGTGCTTGAACGGACACTAAATAACTCGCCCAGCTACAGCACTAAGGACAGATTTAGCGGGATATAAATTTGAGGCCTAGTATTTAGGCGCTGGGTGACAGGTATGGGTTTAGTGCCAGAATTAGACTTGGAAATACACAGTAGCGGGTGTGTGTGAAGTTATTCTGAATGACCCAATGTGCACCTTGAATATTATATACCCTTTTAGGGATAGATTTCAAATAGCTCTGATATAGCAGAAACCACTAAATTATGAAATTGCTAAATTGGGAATTGTATTTCAACCCAGAACAAGAAATGTGCTTGAACGGACACTAAATAACTCGCCCAGCTACAGCACTAGGGACAGATTTAGCTGGATATAAATTTGAGGCCTAGTATTTAGGCGCTGCGTGACAGGTATGGGTTTAGTGACAGAATTAGACTTGGAAATACACAGTAGCGGGTGTGTGTGAAGTTATTCTGAATGACCCAATGTGCACCTTGAATATTATATACCCTTTTAGGGATAGATTTCAAATAGCTCTGATATAGCAGAAACCACTAAATTATGAAATTGCTAAATTGGGAATTGTATTTCAACCCAGAACAAGAAATGTGCTTGAACGGACACTAAATAACTCGCCCAGCTACAGCACTAGGGACAGATTTAGCTGGATATAAATTTGAGGCCTAGTATTTAGGCGCTGGGTGACCGGTATGGATTTAGTGACAGAATTAGACTGGGATATGGCCAAAAAATAAACAGACTATTGCTGGTTAAATGCACTTGGTGTGACAGCTTCACCCTGATGTAGGCTTTAGCCAAAAAACAACCACACCATTGAGGGTTAAATGCACTTGGTGACAGGCGCAGCTTGCCCCTGATTTAGTATATGGCCAAAAAATGAACAGACTATTGCTGGTTAAATGCACTTGGTGTGACAGCTTCACCCTGATGTAGGCTTTAGCCAAAAAACAACCACACCATTGAGGGTTAAATGCACTTGGTGACAGGCGCAGCTTGCCCCTGATTTTGTATATGGCCAAAAAATGAACAGACTATTGCTGGTTAAATGCACTTGGTGTGACAGCTTCACCCTGATGTAGGCTTTAGCCAAAAAACAACCACACCATTGAGGGTTAAATGCACTTGGTCGCAGCTTGTGCTGGCGCACCACAAGACACAAAATGGCCGCCGATCACCCCAGAAAAATGTGACTGACAAACGGTCTGTGCAGCCTAAAAACAGTGAGCAATTGAGGATCAGCAGCTCAATGATCCACAGCTGCAGATCGATCAGTTAATCAAGTCCTTTGGAGGAGTTAATCTGCCTAATCTCGCCCTACTGTCGCAGCCGCAACCTCTCCCTACGCTAATCAGAGCAGAGTGACGGGCGGCGCTATGTGACTCCAGCTTAAATAGAGGCTGGGTCACATGGTGCTCTGGCCAATCACAGCCATGCCAATAGTAGGCATGGCTGTGATGGCCTCTTGGGGCAAGTAGTATGACGCTTGTTGATTGGCTGCTTTGCAGCCTTTCAAAAAGCGCCAAGAAAGCGTCACAAAAGCGCGAAGAAAGCGACGAACACCGAACCCGAACCCGGACTTTTACGAAAATGTCCGGGTTCGGGTCCGTGTCACGGACACCCCAAAATTCGGTACGAACCCGAACTATACAGTTCGAGTTCGCTCATCCCTATTCCTGGATACGAATACGAAATTCCCATGTAGTCATTCCGACATATAAGACCACAAGGGCAGGTAGCATAGTAGATGACTCCAGATGTACTGCAATTAATAAAATGCACAATATTATATATTTGTTGACCAGAGGAATCACTGAAAGTGTTCATTTTAACAATAGCCTTGCATACACTGCACCGAGCCCCATTTGGGAGACAAAAAAACGGTCTTAGGTGGAACATAATGGCTGCGCACAAGAATGTCATTCAGATTTTTGCAGCGTTTTGCCACAAAGGCTGGAGTTGGGGTAAGGATCCGTTCAAGATCAGGATCCAATCTTAATACAGGCCAGAATTTGGAAAAAATCTTTCTGATAAAAGATTTTATTGTCAGGGCCCTTCAACAGTATCCTATAATGACATTATGTATAGTGATAGTATATACAGTGACAACATGACATCCAGTATATACTTGACTACCCATAGGAGCCACAGGGGCCCTGTTCAAAAATTTGCTGTGGGGCCCAGTCATTTCTAGTTACACCACTGGTACATGCTGGGTGCACAGGTAACCAAGATTGAGGTGACATGGGCCTCTCAGTTTATGCATGGGGCGGTGAGAGCAGGACGTCCTTCAGGAGGAAAGCAAGGGAGGCTTGAAAGACAAATGTGTAATACCCTGGAATTTTGGAACAAGGAGCTTCCTGTGAATGGAGGGTGCGGCCATAGAGATTGTGAAAGACAGATGCTGTGTGTGGAAGGAATCACTAGGACAGATCGCTTGTGTGATGTCTACATACATGACGCTTCATCATTATATAATGAAAAGTGCTGCCCACACAGCTGAGGGGATGTGACAATGTACCAGTGCAGACTCTTTCCGCTAGACACAGAAGCAGTGCAGGCAGGGGTGTAGCTAGAAATGACTGGGCCCCACAGCAAAAAATGTTTTATGGGCACCCCCTTTAAATTAATGCAGCTGTGCCTGCCAGGCTTGAGCAGGTATATGTTTGAATATGGATTAGGGAAGATGCTGAGATCTCACTGTGAGGTACAACTGGATCTCAGCATCTTCCCTTTTCACACATATACCTGCTCAAGCCTGGCAGGCGCAGCTGCATTATTTAATAGTGTGGTGTGGTAATGGTTATTGCCATTTTGGCGAAGAAACAGCCACCTAGGCTACTTTCACACTTGCGGCAGTGTGATCCAACGGGCAGTTCCGTCGTCGGAACTGCCCGCCGGATCCGCCGATTTTGATGTGACTGAAAGCATTTGTGAGACGGATCCGGATGCGGATCCGTCTCACAAATGCATTGCAAGAACGGATCCGTCTCTCCGCTTGTCATGCGGACAGACAGACCTGTCTTGTATTTTATTTCGCATTTTTACTGGTCTGCGCATGCGCAGGCCGGAAGGACGGATCCGGCATTCCGGTATTTTGAATGCCAGATCCGGCACTAATACATTCCTATGGGGAAAAATGCCGGATCCGTCCTTCAGGTAAGGGCTCTTTCACACCTGCGTTCTTTTCTTCCGGCATAGAGTTCCATCGTCGGGGCTCTATGCCGGAAGAATCCTGATCAGTTTTATCCTAATGCATTCTGAATGGAGTGAAATCCGTTCAGGATGCATCAGGATGTCTTCAGTTCCGGAACGGACCGGTTTTTGGCCAGAGAAAATACCGCAGCATGCTGCGCTTTTTGCTCCGGCCAAAAATCCTGAACACTTGCCGCAAGGCCGGATCCGGAATTAATGCCCATTGAAAGGCATTGATCCGGATCCGGCCTTAAGCTAAACGTCGTTTCGGCGCATTGCCGGATCCGACGTTTAGCTTTTTCTGAATGGTTACCATGGCTGCCGGGACGCTAAAGTCCTGTTTGCCATGGTAAAGTGTAGCGGGGAGCGGGGGAGCAGTATACTTACCGTCCGTGCGGCTCCCGGGGCGCTCCAGAGTGACGCCAGGGCGCCCCAGGCGCATGGATGACGTGATCGCATGGGGCGTCATCCATGTGCATGGGGCGCTCTGACGTCACTCTGGAGCGCCCCGGGAGCCGCGCGGACTGTAAGTATACCGCTCCCCGCTCCTACTATGGCAACCAGGACTTTAATAGCGTCCTGGGTGCCTTAGTAACACTGAAAGCATTTTGAAGATGGATCCGTCTTCAAATGCTTTCAGTACACTTGCGTTTTTCCGGATCCGGTGTGTAATTCCGGCAAGTGGAGTACACGCTGGATCCGGACAACGCAAGTGTGAAAGAGGCCTTAGTCTTCAGTTTTTTTCGCCGGAGATAAAACCGTAGCATGCTACGGTTTTATCTTTTGCCTGATCAGTCAAAATGACTGAACTGAAGACACCCTGATGCAAACTGAACAGATTCCTCTCCATTCAGAATGCATTAGGACAAAACTGATCAGTTCTTTTTCCGGTATAGAGCCCTTGTGACGGAACTCTATGCCGGAAAAGAAAAACGCTAGTGTGAAAGTACCCTGATCCTATCTGAAGGGTCTGTAATACAGACCCCTCAGATAGGATTAGGTGGCTGTGTCTTCACCAATGCCATTAACCATTACCACACCACAGTATTAAATAATGCAGCTGCATCTGCCAGGCTTGAGAAGGTATATGTGTCTGTGAATAGGGATTAGGGAAGATGCTGACTGAGATCCGGCTGTACCACACACACACATAGATGAAATAACTCCACAGTCTTCACTTGTCCACTACACTACACTAGTCTCCATTTACAGTACTCCTCCGCGTCTCCACTGACTGATGCTGCCGCGTGCCGCCTCGGTTGGACACACACTGTAACAGTGACAGACTCAGTCCCACTCCCCAGCCAGCCCTCACCTCAGCCACTTGAACTGACCGGGCCCGACAGTATCCCCTCCACACTAAACTCTGCCCCTCTTGTAATTGATCACATGACTGTGACATCCTCGCAGGCCCTTCACACTACAGCAGACCTCACAGACCGGCCAACCCACAGGTACACCCCCGTTCCGGCCCCCTCCACCGCCTACCTCATCTTCTGCTCGTGCGGCAGTGCGCCTCGGGCCCGCCTGCTCCAGTCCTGACCTGACTACTCCTTGGCTTCCCCCCAGCCAGGCCCGAGCTGCGGACCGCCCGCGCACCGCCCACTACACTGGGCGGGCGGTTGGGCCTGGCTGCCTGTGTGTGTTAATAAAAAATAAAAAAAATGAATGCGGTCCGGACGGGCCCCCAGTGGCGTAGGGCCCCATAGCTACTGCTATGATTGCTATAGCGATCCCTACGCCACTGAGCACAGGTCTCTCTCCTGTTCTGGATGCCAGGCTAAGAGCTCTTCCCTGCACTGAAACACTGCACTGCATCTGCACCCAAACTACAGCAGATACCATATGGATCTATAGGGTTTTTGAGGGGTGCGTTGCGAGGTGTGTCATGCGATTTACCTCAGACTTCTGAATGGCTTAATAGGCTCATGCATGTGATGCATTACTTTCTATGCCCCTGACTGGCATTTTGTGGGCCATTTTGCGGGAGTAACCAATTTTCATGGGACTGAATCTGATAGCGGTAATGATTCCACGCACGGCTTGTCACATATCGGAATGACGCCACATTTTCCAAGGTCTAATAAACTCTGTACTGATTGGCATCACTTCTCTTGTGTGCTGTCCCGCCATTCCTTTACATGATGGTAGTGATTATGACCTGGACGGGCATAAAGATACCTCAGGAATGAGGGTACACACCAGAGTCCAGGGTCAATGACAGTGTGGGGGGTATATCCAAGGGTTCAGGTTCAATCATTGCAGTATATGGGGGTAAACTCAGAGTCAGTCAGTGTATGGGAATACAGCACAGTGTTCAAGGTCAGTCAGGCTGATTGCCAGATCAATCAGTATCGGGTGGTATCCTCAGTGCCAGTCTGTTCAGGATGGTATTCTAAGTGCCAGGACAGTCATTACAGGATTTTAAACCGCGGCAGTGCGATCCAGACACCATGCATCCAGCGCCCCACATGCCTACATACCCGCCAGAACATATAAAAATGTGACCGCAGATGAAGGTCCTATGTGACCGAAACGTCCGGTTTAACCACCTCAGCCCCCCTAGCTTAAACACCCTTAATGACCAGACCACTTTTTACAATTCTGCACTACACTACTTTCACCGTTTATCGCTCGGTCATGCAACTTACCACCCAAATGAATTTTACCTCCTTTTCTTCTCACTAATAGAGCTTTCATTTGGTGGTATTTCATTGCTGCTGACATTTTTACTTTTTTTGTTATTAATCGAAATTTAACGAAAGTTTTGAAAAAAAAAAGACATTTTTCACTTTCAGTTGTAATTTTTTTTTTTTAAAACGACATCCATATAAAAAAAAATTGCAAAATTTATTGTTCTACATGTCTTTGATAAAAAGATGTCTGGGTAAAAAAAAAATGGTTTGGGTAAAAGTTATAGCATTTACAAACTATGGTACAAAAATGTGAATTTCCGCTTTTTGAAGCAGCTCTGACTTTCTGAGCACCTGTCATGTTTCCTGAGGTTCTACAATGCCCAGACAGTAGAAACCCCCCACAAATAACCCCATTTCAGAAAGTAGACACCCTAAGGTATTCGCTGATGGGCATAGTGAGTTCATAGAACTTTTTATTTTTTGTCACAAGTTAGCGGAAACTGATTTTTTTTTTTCCTTACAGAGTCTCATATTCCACTAACTTGTGACAAAAAATAAAAACTTCCATGAACTCACTATGCTCATCATGAAATACCTTGGGGTGTCTTCTTTCCAAAATAGAGCCCACATTCCAAAGAGCACCTTTCGGATTTCACAGGCCATTTTGTACAGATTTTGATTTCAAACTACTTTGCACGCATTTGGGCCCCTAAAATGCCAGGGCAGTATAACTACCCCACAAGTGACCCCATTTTGGAAAGAAGACACCCCAAGGTATTCCGGGGGGGGGGCATGGCGAGTTCATAAAATCGTAAAATTTTTGTCACAAGTTAGCGGAAAATGATGATTTTTTTTTTTTCCTTACAAAGTCTCATATTCCACTAACTTGTGACAAAAAATATAAACTTCCATGAACTCACTATGCCCATCATGAAATACCTTGGGGTGTCTTCTTTCCAAAATGGGGTCACTTGTGGGGTAGTTATACTGCCCTGGCATTTTAGGGGCCCAAATGCGTGCAAAGTAGTTTGAAATCAAAATCTGTAAAATATGGCGTGTGAAATCCAAAAGGTGCTCTTTGGAATGTGGGCCCCTTTGCCCACCTAGGCTGCAAAAAAGTGTCACACATCTGGTATCGCCGTACTCAGAAGAAGTAGGGCAATGTGTTTTGGGGTGTCATTTTACATATACCCATGCTGGGTGAGAGAAATATCATAAAGATGGTACCCCTTGCCAAAAAAGGGTCACACCAAGTCCCAGACTGTCTTCCCACTGCTCCCCAGGTAGTCAGGGCAACCGACCAGCTCCAGGGTCTGATCTTTAACCCTCGTAGATCCGAAATTTGTGGGTATAGCCTGTGGCCCTTTTACAGAGCATATACAATTTGACCCCATACCGGGCACGCTTGCTTGGGATGTATTGTTTGAAGCCAAGGCGCCCGGTAAAATGTATAAGGGACTCGTCTACGCAGATGTTTTGCTCAGGGGTATACAAATCTGCAAATTTCTGGTTGAAGTGGTCTATGAGGGGTCGAATTTTGTGGAGCCGGTCAAAAGCTGGGTGGCCTCTGGGACGGGAGGTGGTGCAGGAAACGCAGGATGGTCTCAAATCGTGTCCTGGACATAGCAGCAGAGAGCATGGGCATGTGATGAATTGGGTTCGTGGACCAATATGACCGCAATTCATGCTTTTTGGTTAGACCCATGTTGAGGAGAAGGCCCAGAATTTTTTTTATTTTGGAAACTTAGACTGGTTTCCACCGGAAAGGCTGGGCATACAAGCTTCCCGGGTTGGCGGCTATAAATTGAGTGGCATACCGATTTGTTTCTGCCACGACTATGTTCAAGAGCTCCACAGTCAAGAGCAGCTCAAAAAATCCCAGTGCCGAACCGATCTGAGCTGTCTCAACCCGAACTCCAGACTGGGCGGTGAAAGGGGGAACTACAGGTGCGGCTACAGTTGGGGACTGCCAATCAGGGTTTGCCAGCACCTCAGGGACTCTAGGGGCTCTACGGGCCTGTCTGTGCGGTAGCTGCGACGGGGTAACTATTGCACGTGCCACCGTACCAGCTTCAACTGCCCTTCTGGTGCTCGCCACTTCATCATGTTGTACGGCAGTGCTGGTACTAGGTCCAGGATGGGCTGCGCTGCTGGTGTATGCCTCACCACGTAATCCGACAGCGCCAGCCCCACTCTGCTGCCCTTGAAGCGGATCCTGCGCAACCTGTGGTCTAGCGACAGGGGGCCGGGTACGCCTGGTGCTATTAGGGACCTTAACCTCCTCGTCCGAACTTTGGGTCAGACTGCCACTGCTTTCTACAGGTTCATATTCTGACCCGCTGGATTCATCAGATGAGGGTTCCCATTCCTCATCCGACTGGGTCAGAAGCCTGTAGGCCTCTTTAGAAGAATACCCCCTGTTTGACATTTGGGCAACTAAATTTAGGGGTATTCCCTGAGACTACCCAAGAAAAAAAGCAAGCCTGTCTTACAAATGGGAGGCTAGCGAAGTATCGGAGGCCGGTGCGATTGATAAAAAATATCAAAACTGATTTTTTTTATCGCCGCAGCGCTTGCAGAGTGATTGTGCAGTGATCAAAAAAATATATTTTTTTTGTCACTGCGGCGGGGCGGGCGTGGGTGAACGCACGTGTGGGCGACCGATCAGGCCTGATCGGGCAAACACTGCGTTTTGGGTGGAGGGCGAGCTAAGGTGACACTAATACTATTATAGATCTGACTGTGATCAGTTTTGATCACTTACAGATACTATAAAAGTACAAAAGCTGATTAGCGATACGCTAATCAGCGAATAAGTGACTGCGGTGCGGTGGGCTGGGCGCTAACCGACGCTAACTACCTAACCAAGGGGCCTAAACTATCCTAAAACTATCAGTCAATACCAGTGAAAAAAAAAAGTGACAGTTTAGACTGATCACTTTTTTCCCTTTCACTAGGTGATTGACAGGGGCGATCAAGGGGTGATCAAGGGGTTAATTGGGGTGATGGGGGGTGATCTGGGGCTAAGTGTGGTGTTTGATGGATACTCACTGTGATGCCTGCTCCTCTGCTGAGACCAACCGACAAAAAGGACCAGCAGAGGAGCAGAGAAGCCATTTAACACCTTATATTTATAAATGCACATGCGCGGGCCAGCACAGACTGAAATCTCGTGTCTCGCAAGATGACGCACGGATGCGACCAGGAGGAATGAATCGACCGCCGCCAGGACGCATCCGTGCATTAGGCGGTCGGAAAGGAGTTAAGAATACTGTTCATACTCACTAAAATAAATATTGGGCAAACGGATGAAACTACTATATGATTTGAATGAATAAATCCTTTTGAAATTGCGACACTGAAAATTGTGTGCCTCAACTTTACTACGTGTATATTGGCTGCTTGCAGCCCTTGGTTGGCACCAGAACCTAACAAGTAGAGTGCGGTTCTCCATCTTCTCAAAAGTCATTACAGGATGGCATAGTCAGTGCCAGGTCAGTCAGTACAGACTGTGATACAAAGAGGGTTTCGGTCGGCACTCGGAGGTCAGTGGTACATGTGGCGGGGTCAGTCCCCATGGAATCTAGAAGAAATCCTGGCACTCGCTATCTTCAATCAGTTACTTTTATTATTCACTAATATACTGGTAGTTCTAACATTTATAACTATATTTGTGAATAATAAAATAACGAACTGAAGATAGCGAGTGCCAGGATTTCTTCTATAATCAGTACAGGCTGGTATCCTCAGTGCCAGGTAAGTCGTGATATCCACAATGCCTGGTCAGTCGGTTCAGGGTGGTATCCTCACTGTTAGGTCAGTCAGTTAAGAGTGGTATCCTCAGTTCCAGGTCAGTCAGTACAAGGTGGTATCCACAGTGCCAAGTGGTATCCTCCTTGCCAGGTAAGTCAGTGCAGGGTGGTGGAATCCTCCTTGCCAGCTAAGTCAGTGTAGGGTGGTATCCTCCTTGCCAGCTCAGTCAATTCAGAATGATATCTACATTGCCAGATCAGTCAGTTCAGGGTACCAGGTCAGTCAGTACAGGGTGACATCCTTGGGGCCAGGCCCGTTAGTTCAGGGTGGTATCCTCAGTGCTAGGTCAGCCAGTTCTTGGTGGCATCCTCAGTGCCAGGTCAGTCAATACAGGATGATATTCACATTGCCAGGTCAGTCAGTTCAGGGTGGTATGCTCATCCTCAGGTCAGTGAATACAGGATGATATCCACATTGCCAGGTCAGTCAGTTCAGGGTACCAGGTCAGTCATCTCAGGGTGATATCCTCAGTGCCAGGTCAGCCATTTCAGGGTGGTATCAGTGCCAGGTCAGTTAGTTCAGGGTACCAGGTCAGTCAGCTCAGGGTTGTATCCTCAGTGCCAGGTCAGTCAGTTCAGGGTGGTATCAGTGTCAGGTCAGTCAGTTCAGGGTGGTATCCTCACTGCCAGGTCAGTCAGTTCAGGGTGTTATCAGTGCCAGGTCAGTCAGTTCATGATGCCAGGTCAGTCAGCTCAGGGTGGTATCCTCAGTGCCAGGTCAGTCAGTTCAGGGTAGTATCAGTGCCAGGTCAGTCAGTCCAGGGTACCAGTTCAGTCAGTTCAGGGTGGTATCAGTGTCAGGTCAGTCAGTTCAGGGTGTTATCAGTGCCAAGTCAGTCAGTTCATGATGCCAGGTCAGTCAGCTCAGGGTGGTATCCTCAGTGCCAGGTCAGTCAGTTCAGGGTAGTATCAGTGCAAGGTCAGTCAATACAGAATGATATGCACATTGGCAGGTCAGTCAGTACAGGGTAGTGTCCTGGGTGCCAGGCTCAGTCTGAGCAGGGGGCTCTCCTCCTCAGTGCCATGGCTCTATGTAGATCACACCCCCGGCTGATGTCATCCCCCTGGCAGAGGCGGCTGTAGAGCTCAGTACATTCTTCGGACTGCAACGTGTCCCGTGCACTTCTCTTCAGGCAGACGGCATGGAGGTAAGAGAGGCTGCAGCTGTCATCACACACAGGAAAGGAAAGTCTGATATCCTCTCCTGTATATACCATGTGCCCACTGCATACACACGTCTACTATACCATATGCCCACTGCATACACATATTGTCTGCTAGACACAACAGCTGCTATACCATGCTATGCACAGGCACTGTATATACAGTCTGATATATACAGGTTGTGGAAGCACATACTCTACAGCATATACAAGTCATACTGTACTTTACACAGTGCTCTGTAATACAATCTACATAATGTAGCCCTCTCAGTACTTGTGGCAGGCGCAGCACTATGAAGTGCATTTTGTGCTGTGGCATTAGAAGAATTTTGATATCTCTGACTTTTAGTCTGAACTGTCCGTTCTATGGAAACAGTAGGTTTAAAGAGCACACCAAATGCTTGAAATAACTTCTTTATTAACTTCAACTTTTCTTCATATATAACACTGCCGCCTCCGCAGCAGATAGTCCATGTACAAAACACGTGTTGAATAAAGTATCACAAATGGCAGTATGCATAAGATGGTGGTTCAACTGTTCAATCTTGTCATTCAACATAAAATGGTGGATATATTTCTCTCTTGAGTATCTGTACTCTCACTTTAAGTTATTTAAGCACTTAATGATCTCTCCGAGAGGTATATGTGAGGTTTAACAGTTAATTTGCTGAATTTGGTTGCAATTTGCAGTATGCAATTAGCAGTAACTATTTGCAGATTGGTTGAGTATGGTTGTATGCAATTTGGATTGCAATATGGAATTTGAATTTGTATGTGAACTTTGTAGTTTGCAATTGGTGGAACTATTTTGGCCTCTCTGCTTCCATAAAACACAGTTATATGACATCCAAACATGAAGTCACTATAAATAACTCTGCTTTTGTCTTTAACACACAAACATAGGAACTGTATTAAGGTTATGGGCAGGTTTAGCTGTATAAACATAATATTATTAGCAACCTAGGACAGTTCTTAGCTGGCCAGCTATAATACTCCACAGCACAGCTTGTTACATACACAGTATACACTGCACTACATCCACCATATGCTGGCTTTGCTATGCAGAACACAACTGGCATGACTATAGGGGAGGCAAGACCTAATGAAATATATATATATATATATATATATATATATATATACAGTACAGACCAAAAGTTTGGACACACCTTCTCATTCAAAGAGTTTTCTTTATTTTCATGACTATGAAAATTGTAGATTCACACTGAAGGCATCAAAACTATGAATTAACACATGTGGAATTATATACATAACAAAAAAGTGTGAAACAACTGAAAATATGTCATATTCTAGGTTCTTCAAAGTAGCCACCTTTTGCTTTGATTACTGCTTTGCACACTCTTGGCATTCTCTTGATGAGCTTCAAGAGGTAGTAACCTGAAATGGTTTTCACTTCACAGGTGTGCCCTGTCAGGTTTAATAAGTGGGATTTATTGCCTTATAAATGGGGTTGCGTTGTGGAGAAGTCAGGTGGATACACAGCTGATAGTCCTACTGAATAGACTGTTAGAATTTGTATTATGGCAAGAAAAAAGCAGCTAAGTAAAGAAAAACGAGTGGCCATCATTACTTTAAGGAATGAAGGTCAGTCAGTCCGAAAAATTGGGAAAACTTTGAAAGTGTCCCCAAGTTCAGTCACAAAAACCATCAAGCGCTACAAAGAAACTGGCTCACATGCGGACCGCCCCAGGAAAGGAAGACCAAGAGTCACCTCTGCTGCGGAGGATAAGTTCATCCGAGTCACCAGCCTCAGAAATCGCAGGTTAACAGCAGCTCAGATTAGAGACCAGGTCAATGCCACACAGAGTTCTAGCAGCAGACACATCTCTAGAACAACTGTTAAGAGGAGACTGTGTGAATCAGGCCTTCATGGTAGAATATCTGCTAGTAAACCACTGCTAAGGACAGGCAACAAGCAGAAGAGACTTGTTTGGGCTAAAGTACACAAGGAATGGACATTAGACCAGTGGAAGTCTGTGCTTTGGTCTGATGAGTCCAAATTTGAGATCTTTGGTTCCAACCACCGTGTCTTTGTGCGATGCAGAAAAGGTGAACGGATGGACTCTACATGCCTGGTTCCCACCGTGAAGCATGGAGGAGGAGGGTGTGTGATGGTGTGGGGGTGCTTTGCTGGTGAAACTGTTGGGGATTTATTCAAAATTGAAGGCATACTGAACCAGCATGGCTACCACAGCATCTTGCAGCGGCATGCTATTCCATCCGGTTTGCGTTTAGTTGGACCATCATTTATTTTTCAACAGGACAATGACCCCAAACACACCTCCAGGCTGTGTAAGGGCTATTTGACCATGAAGGAGAGCGATGGGGTGCTGCGCCAGATGACCTGGCCTCCACAGTCACCAGACCTGAACCCAATCGAGCAGAGTGAAGGCAAAAGGGCCAACAAGTGCTAAGCATCTCTGGGAACTTCTTCAAGTCTGTTGGAAGACCATTTCAGGTGACTACCTCTTGAAGCTCATCAAGACAATGCCAAGAGTGTGCAAAGCAGTAATCAAAGCAAAAGGTGGCTACTTTAAAGAACCTAGAATATTACATATTTTCAGTTGTTTCACACTTTTTTGTTATGTATATAATTCCACATGTGTTAATTCATAGTTTTCATGCCTTCAGTGTGAATCTACAACTTTCATAGTCATGAAAATAAAGAAAACTCTTTGAATGAGAAGGTGTGTCCAAACTTTTGGTCTGTATATATATATATATATATATATATATATATATATATATATATTATATATATACACGTGTGTGTGTATATATATATATATATACACAGGGGTGCACCACTGATGTGTCCAGGTGAGACGATCCAGGTAGGGGCAAGAGAGGGGGAGCTGAATGGCCATGGGCTGAAGAGAAGGGGTTAGGTTAAGAAATTGGCATTGGGGAGGGAGGGGCGCCATTTCAGTTTTTGCTACAGGCAGCAGAAAGGCTAGGTGCACCCCTGTGTGTGTGTGTGTGTGTGTGTGTGTATATATATATATATATATATATATATATATATATATATATAGTGAGGATTTGCTCTGGTAGGCAGGGTAAGCGGACGCAGTACAGAGGCAAAACAAGTTTGTAAATCAAAATGTCAGTGTTCATTCACACAAAAGGCAAAAGAAAAACACCTCGTAACAGTCTTGGTGTTAATTCACACAATGAAAAGTCCATAGAACAAACACGTCACCTTGCTAGCCGTTTTATCCCCGGCAGACCACAGCAGGCTTTAGGGACCTGTTTCCCAGCATACAGCCCTCTCTTGCCGCATACAGCACAGGACCATGCTTCAGATCCCAAGACAGAGACTCAGATTCTGAGCCCAGCTGCCTATTTAAAAGGACAGCCAGGTGCTGCCAAAACCCGGACTGGCACTTAAACTCCGGTCTGGTATTTGATCTTACCTGGCTGGAAATAAGTCCAGCCGCCCATGTTGGGAGGAAAATACCTGCCTTCCCAAACAAAACCCCTTGATATGTCACATACCTCCCCCTTTGTTCAACCCTGAGGGGGTGAACACACGCCAGACAGTGTACCCAGGACAGGGCATCCGCGTTTCCCTGTAACCCGCCTGCCCTGTGTTCTACTGTAAACTTAAAGTTTTGCAAAGACAAGAATCATCTGGTGACCCGAGCATTCCTCTCTTTGGCCTGGCTCATCCACTTGAGAGGGGAGTGGTTGGTCACCAGACGGAACTTTCTCCCCAACAGATAATAGCGGAGAGACTCGAGTGCCCACTCGATGGCCAGGCACTCTCTCTCCACTATACTGTACCGGGTATTGGCTGGAGTGAGCTTACGGCTGAGGAAGACAACGGGATGCTGCTCCCTGTTGACCTTCTGAGACAGTACAGCACCGAGGCCTACTTTGGAGGCATCGGTCTGCACTATAAACTCCCATTTGAAGTTGGGCGGGGCCAATTCCTTATCGCCTCTATTTTGTTTACTTGGGGTTTGATGACTCCGCGCCCAATCACATACCCTAGGTTTTTGGCCACCTCTAACCCTATCGTACATTTTTTTGGTTAGCTGTTAGACCAGACTTTCGAAGGGAGTCCACTATGGCCTGTACTTTGGGCAGGTGGCGAGGCGTACCGCCGATGTGGAGGAAGCACAATGTCCATTAGACGTTGAAAATTGGCAGGGGCGCCATGCAGACCGAAGGGTAACACCTTATATTGGTACAGCCCCTCTGGTGTAGTGCCAGTACCCTTTGGTGAGGTCCAAAACAGAAAAATACCGGGCTTGGCCTAACCTTTCAATAAGCTCATCCACCCGAGGCATGGGATATGCATCAAATTTAGATATTTTGTTCAGCTTACAAAAATTGTTACAAAACCGTAACGTCCCGTCTGGCTTGGGTATTAAGACTATAGGACTGGCCCACTCACTTTTAGACTCCTCAATGACATCTAAAAGGCAGCATGAGCTGCACTTCCTCCGAGATGGCTTGTCACCGAGCCTCGGGTACCTGGTATGGCTTTAACTGACTTTTGCCTGAGGCTCAGTGACAGCAATGTTTACGGTGGCAACCGCTTCACTTGCATCAGATATAGGAGCCGGAACCTCTTCCCCTAGAAAACCTGGCCGCGGGCTGTCTTCTGTACAGGTCTCCCTATCTTTCCAAGGTTTAAGTAAATTAACATGGTAAACCTGCTCCGGCTTCCGCCATCCTGGCTGGTGTATATTGTAATTTACCTTTACAACTTTCTCGAGTACCTCGTAGGGCCCCTGCCATCTAGCCAGGAACTTACTGTCCACGGTCGGTACCAGAACCAAAACTCGATCACCCGGGTTAAAGATCCGGACCCGAGCCTGCTGATTATAGCTCCGACTCTGGGCTCGCTGAGCGGCCTCCATATGTTCCCTGACAAGAGGCAAAACGGTCTATATCTGCTGTTGCATCTTGATAACATACTCCAGGACACTTTTATGCAGAGTGGGTTGCTGTTCCCACGCCTCTTTGGCCACGTCCAACAGACCATGAGGATGTGTGCCATAAAGCAATTCGAAGGGCTATAACCCAGTAGAATCCTGGGGTACCTCTCGCAGAGCGAACATGAGATAGGGCAGAAGAAGGTCCCAATCCTTCCCATCTTTAGACACCACCCTTTTTAACATCGTTTTTAGAGTTTAGTTAAACCTTTCAAGCAGACCGTCTGTTTGCGGATGGTACACAGACGTCCATAACTTTCTGATATGCAGCAACTTACAGAGTTCCCTCATGACCATGGACATAAAAGTAGTCCCCTAGTCAGTCAGAACCTTTTTAGGTAGCCCCACTCAGGAGAACATCTCCATTAGCTCCTTAGCTATAAACTTCGCTGATGTATGTCGCAGTGGCACCGGCTCCGGGTACCGAGTGGCGTAGTCCAGGACGACCAAGATGTGTTGGACTTTGGTACTGGCCCTACGAGGTCCATAGAGATTCACTCAAATAGCACCTTGATGATCGGGACAGGTACCAAGGGACTGTGAAAAAGATGCTGGGGGCTAGTTGCCTGGCAGGTCTGGCAAGACTTACAGAATTCTTCCACTTCCCTAAACACACAGGGCCAGTAAAGCCGTTGTAGTATACAGTCCTGTTCAATGGATTCACCTCGCAGCTGGTTTACCCGGTACAACATGTCCTGATGAACCACAAAATGGGGGAACACCGACTCTGCCCCTGGTTGTTGTGGTTCACCATCTACGATTAATACATTTTCCCAGGCTCGGGATAGGGTTGGTACCAAAATTATCCCCAGAGACATTGAGGTCTGCCATCTCAGGATACCTTACATTACAAAATGAATCTTAAAGGCATATTATCCTTTTCTGCTTCTGTGAACAGTTATATGACATCCAAAACATGACGTCACAGTAAATAACTCTGCTTTTGTCTCTAACACATAAACATAGGAACTGTATTAAGGTTATTGGCAGTTCCAGCTGCATAAACATACAAGCTATATTAGCAAACTAGGACAAGTCTTAGCTGGCCAGCTACACTCCAACCAAAATTACCTATAATATTATGTTCTTAGTGGTAAGACTTGAACATGAATTTGAGGAATTTTCCATCAGGTTCTCAACTTCCAAGTGTCTTTTATCACTCTCAGGTAGAACAATTAACTTCTGTATAGAACGTTCCAACTTGAGTGGAGTAGTGAGACGTTTTCCTTTTTTGTCAAGTTTTGAGTCTCCTATTTGTAACAACACTCTTCTTACTAGTTTGTCTTCATCCTTTTGAACTTCTAGAACTTTGGCCAATTTCCATTGACTTCTAGGTAAATCTTCTTCTTTTACTAACACTATGTCACCAACTTGGACATTTCTTCTGGGTGTTTGCCATTTACTTCTTAGCATAAGATTGGCTAATTACTCTTTCCTCCATCTATTCCAAAACTTTTCTGATAGATATTGAGCTCTTCGCCATCTCTTTTTAGCATATAAATCTTCTTTGGTGAAATTGCCAGGTGGTGGCTGTATGTAATCCGACTTAAGGTGAAGTAGTTGGTTGGGAGTTAAAGGGTCCAAACTTGTTGGATCGTTGATGTTATTAACTGTAAGTGGACGACTGTTAACAATAGACATTACTTCATAGAATAGGGTCCTAAGTGAAGCATCATCTATTCTTCCGATGTTCTTTTTCAACACTGAACTTAACACATTTCTCACAGTTCTGATTTGTCTTTCCCAAACTCCTCCTGTATGGCTTGCATATGGAGCATTCATGTGAAAATCACACTGTTTCTCTAACAAATACTCAGTTACTTTTTCTTTATCAATCTCTTTTAGAGCTTTCTTCAATTCATTATGTGCTCTGACAAAATTAGATCCTTGGTCAGATCTAAGCACTCTGATAGTATCTCTAATGGCTATGAAACATCTTAAGGCGTTCATGAATGCATCAGTTGACATATCCTCTAACCTTTCCAGGTGAATTGCTCTGGAGCTCAGACATGCAAATATAAGTCCATATCTCTTGTACTCCTTTGTTCTTCTATAGGTCTACTTGCCTTTCAACAGACTACACATTTACTTATATACTTTGCTATAACTTTGCTTCCTTTCACAATGCAGTAACCACTTCTCTTAAACAGCTTTGGGTAAAGCTTCTTCCTTGATGCAATGATTTGTTGTGGTAGTGATCAATAATCAATCTTGTGAAGGTGGAGTTTTTGGGTAGAATTGCTGGATGCTTCACTCTGCTAGGTAACAATACATTTTCCAGTCTCCCTCCCACCTTCAGTATACCATCCTGCAGAACAAGATTAAGCTTGTACAATGGGTGGTTGTTTGGAAGCCTTTTAGGTTCTTGACTAAGTCTCTTCAACACTTCACTGTAGAATCTCTGTTGAATGACTCTTATGACTGTTTCTTCAGCTTCCATTCTTTCTTCTACATTCAACAAATACTTCTTTATGATTCCCTTTGCCAAACATTGAATTCGAGCTACTACGTTTATGACTGTATTCCATTTGGAACATCTGGCTAGTCTTTCAAGTATGTCATCTTGACACTTGGCAGCAGTCCTCAATGTTTGTACAACTTTTAATTCTGGATCACCCATAGACAATTCTGTGTAACCTTTACTGGGCATGATTTCCTTTTCTCAAAGGAACTCTGGACTGGTGAACCAGTTTAAATTTTTCAATTCTGTTACATTCAGGCCTCTTGAAGCATGATCTGCTAGGTTATGCTTTGTGTCAATGTGATGCCAATGTTCCGGATTTGTTATTTCCCAAATTTTCTCAACTCTGTTGGCGACAAAGATATGGAATCTTCAAGCTTTGTTGTTTATGTATCCTAGGACAACTTGTGAGCCTGTCCAAAAATATTCTTCATCTATTTTCAATTCCAATTCTTCTCTCAGAAACTTGCTTACTGATGCTGAAACTATGGCTGCTGTCAGCTCAAGTCTTGGCATTGTCTGAATACTGGTAGGTGCAACTCGGGCCTTCCCCATAACCAGGGAACAGTGTATCCTTTCTTCTCCTATTACTCTAATATAGGAGCCCTGACTGTATCCATAACTACTGGCATCTGAAAAGTGATAAAGTTCTATTTCCTTGTACTTGAAATCATGAGGTACAAAACATCTGGGTATTCAAACTTCTCTCAAGTTTTGAAAGTCTCTTATCCAACTCTCCCACCTTGGCCTCAAATGGGCTCATCCCATCCCAACTTTCGTCTGCATAATTCTTGCAGTATTTCTTTTGCTCTGAGGATTACTGGGGCCAAGAATCCCAATGGATCAAATATAGAAGCCACTGTGGAAAGAATGGTTCGTCTAGTTGCAACTTTCTCTTCAATAGATACTTCAAAGAAGAACTTTTCGTTCTCTACATTCCATTCCAATCCAAGTATGTTCTGAACTGGAAGATGATAATTGAGATCTACATTCTTCATTGTTGCTGCACGTTCAGAGTCACTGATGGATTCCAGTACCTCTCTGTTGTTTGAGATGAATTTGTGAAGGCGCAGGTTTCCTCTTGCGCATAACTCTTGGCTTTCTTTCACTAGTTTGATTGCAGATTCTGTGGACTCTAGACTTATAAGACCATCATCTACATAAAAGTTTTTCTTCAGAAAATTAGCAGCTAATGGACAATCCCTTTCATTCTGCTTGTCCAGGTACTTCATACCATAATTGGCGCAACCTGGAGATGATGCTGCTCCAAACAAGTGTATTTTCATTCTGTATTCTGCTGGCTCTGTATCTGTATCTCCATCCTCCTACCATAGAAACCTCAGGAAGTCTCTATCTTAATTTTTCACATGAAACTGGTGGAACATCTTTTCAACGTCACACCTGACCGCCACGGGATACTTTCTGAATCTACAGAGTACTCCAGACATAACGTTTGTAACATCTGGTCCTTTTAGTAGATGATCGTTCAATGTAACACCATTGTACTTTGCTGAGCAATCAAATACTACTCTAATCATATCTGGTTTCTTTGAGTGTTAGACACCTTGATGTGGGATGTACCACACTTCTCCTTCTTTAGGTCTGTTATTAACTTTCTCTGCATGTCCTTCTTCGAGGATGCCTTCCATGAATTTCAAATAATCCTGCTTGAATTTGGGATCTCTTCCCATCTTTTTCTTCAAACATTTCAATCTTGCTAGTGCAAGATTTGTGTTATTTGGCAGACGAGGTAGTTCTCTAAAAGGTAAGGGCATTTCAAGATGACCTTGTTGATTCTGCGTAATACTTTCTTCTATAGTGTTGTACGAACTTTATGTCTTCTTGGAATACACTTTTTTCTTTAGAACTTTTATCTGCAAAGTCGAATTCAAGGATCTTGATTACTTTTGCTGGACTTACAGTTGGTAACTTTTGGACAGATATTCGATGACACAATCCTGTCACCTGTCTTGAGTTTGCGATCTGCTGTTTTCCTCCAACAACACCCCATCCTAAATCAGTTTGAACAGCATAGGGTTCACCCTTTGCTCATGTGATTACCTTTTGTGGTACCAAAGCTTCAGGACAATCGTAACCTATCAACAATCCAGCACCAAACTCCTTCAGCGGGGACATTTCATGAGATATGACAGATAGGTGCTCCCATTGGCTGTTTCACAGATAGTTATGCGATCTTGATCTAGAGGTATATTGTCTTTTGTATAAGCTGGAGGTAGATCTAATGTGCAGTTTGAATGAAGTCCTCTAACTCTCAGTCATTTGACCCTTTGACTGTTCACTAATGTTTCTCTCCCCGTCATTGTGGTGAGTTTGAGCTTCACTGGTTCTATAGCCATTTGTAATTTCTTGCTGATATCTTGATCAATGAAGGTGACATCACTCTGGGCATCCAGTAGCGCATAGGCGTATACCTTCTTGTTCCTCCTTTTAGGATTTAATATGCACACTGGTACAACCATTGATGCGCCATTGCTTTCTCCTTCCCTCACTCTGCAAGAGAATACCTATACTTTCTTTCCTTCCTCAGTATCTTTAGGTATTGAAGATTTATCTTTCTTTGGACATTCTTCACGTAGTGGTGTAGGATTGTGTCCTTTGCAAATGCTGCATTGGGCCTTTTTACTTACGCTCCTTAGTAACATAGCCTTTTCTTAGGCATCCGAAACACAGTTGGTTATCCAGTACAAATTTTTTCATTTCTTCTGGGGACTTCTCCTTCAATTGTTGGCATTTGTGTATGGAGTGGTTCTCTCCACAGAACATACACTTGAAGGTACTCTGAAGATTTGTTAGTGCTGTCTCTCTTCTGATCCCAGTAGGGAACTTTCTCTCGTAGGTGTCTGGACCTTTAGCTGCTGTGTTGGTTGCAAAGCTAGTTGCTCTTGCACGTCTTATCTCTCTTGCAGGCCTTTCTTCTAAGGATTTTAAGACGTAAGATGATGTTACTGGATTACATACTATCCGTGCTTCCTCATTGATGAACTCAGAGAACTCTTTAAAACTTGGGAAGTTCTTACCTAGATTTAACTGTTTAGTCACATAGCGATTCCATCTAGAAGCCACTTCTTCAGGTAGCTTAGTTAGCATCCTGTGGTTTTCTAGATAGTCGTTCAGTACTTCCAGTCCTTGAACATGTGGGATGGCATTGCTACATGCTTTCAGGAAGTCACCATACTTTTGGAGTCTGAACTGTTCTTTGGGGCCTATTTTACGCCAGTGTTTCAGTTTCTCTCTAAAGGCTCTTTGTACTAAGAAAGGATGACCATATCTTGCATTAAATGTTTCCAAGCTTGTTTGTAGGCTTCTTCGTCTTTTCTATAGAAGTTACCTTCAAGAACTTCCTTGGCTTCTCCACCAACATATCTCTGAAGGTAGAATAACTTGTCAACTGGACTCAAGCAAGCAATGATGCTCAATGATCATTTTAAAACTTGCGTTCCTCTCTATGAACTTCAGTACATCTCCTGAAAATACAGTCGACTCCCGAAGAGGAAATCTAGCTAGAACTGTTTTCTGTGGTCTTGCTGGGACAATGGTTGTAACACTCTCCTGAGCATTGCCATGGCATCTAGGAATAGAATCATCCGGTTCTTTTTTCTCACTTACTTCTGAATAAGGGGAGTGCTTTTCTTCATCTTTTCCGGTAGAGATAGAGGGTAAATTCACACACCTTTTTCCTAACACTGGACTAGGCCTCTCTTTGTTTTTATGAGCAGGGATGGAAGGATAATAACTTATTTCTTCACTACATGCTGGAGATTTCCTCCCATTCTCCTGGGCGTATGGAGGAAAGTAGGAGTCTGTTTCTTCGATTGGTACAGATTTGAACCTAAGACTCTGAATCTGGCTTCTATGATCTTAACTTCTTTCTGCCTTTCCAGACTTTTCAATTCAGCTTCCATTTAATGGCGCTGTGCCTCCATTTCAGCTTCCATTTGATGGCGCTGTACCTCAATTTCAGCTTCCATCTGCGTTGTGCATCCTTTTGAGCTTGCTTTTCAGCCATCAGTTGACGCTGCGCCTCAATGGCAGCTTCCATCTCAATTTCAGCTTTTTTTTTTACAGCAAGATGTTCAGCTATTTCCTTTATTTTGGCTGAAGTATTTGAGGACACTGATATGTGGGTGGCACCTCAGCTAGTGAAGGAAGTCACACTTGAGATTGTGGCTCCCACTAAGGACCTAGCATAGTCTCTCATAAAAGGCTTGTTCATTCTACTTCTTGCTTTAACTTCATCATAGTTTGCTGCAGATGATCGTCAGCTTTACTAAATCTTTAGTGACCGCAGTACATGTGTCCATGTTCCTTACAATATCCTGGGAAGGTGTCATAAGTGACCGCAGGTTGACATATGCTGCCATAAGCTCTGATTCTGATTCTTCTACTGTCTCTACCATATCACTCAAGTTCCTTTTTATACTTTCTTGGTTTAGCTTTTTACGAATGTCTTTAATGTATGATTTCCACTTCTCATACATTCTGGTGTACTTTTTTCCTTTTAATGCTGCTTCTTGCTCCAAATTTTCCAGCATCTTTGGGGTTAGTTTTCTGGCATATGATGAGCATCTTAGTTCATCTGCTTGGGCAGGGGCGTACATAGAAATCACTGGGCCCCATAGCAAGAATCGAAATTGGGCCCCCATTCCTCTTTTATAGTCCCTCCCACTACTTATTCCAGGCCTCTCCCTTTGTTCCATGAACTATGCTTGCTGCTGCATTTTATAATTTATGCCATCAGGGCCGGATTGGGATTAAAAAACAGCCCTGGCACACAAAAGAGGTATAATAGATGCAGTGTGTACAGATGTATATTATATACAGAAGAGTACTGATATGTGAGGTACGAGGTATAATATATGCAGTGTGTACAGGTATATAATATATACAGTAGTGTAATATGTGAGGTACGAGGTATAATAGATGCAGTGTGCACAGATATATTGTATATATAGCAGGTACTGACATGTGAGGTACGAGATATAATAGATGCAGTGTGTACAGGTATATCGTAAATACAGCAGTGTATTGACATGATGTATGAGGTAAAAAATTACAGCTCGTACCTCACATATCAGTCCACTGCTGTATATACTATATATCTGTACACACTGCATCTATTATACCTCGTACCTCACATATCAGTACACTGCTAGATATACTATATAGTTGCAAGAAAAGTTTGTGAACCCTTTGGAATGATATGGATTTCTGCACAAATTGGTCATAAAATATGATCTGATCTTCATCTAAGTCACAACAATAGACAATCACAGTCTGCTTAAACTAATAACACACAAAGAATTAAATGTTACCATGGTTTTATTGAACACACTATGCAAACATTCACAGTGCAGGTGGAAAAAGTATGTGAACCCTTGGATTTAATAACTGGTTGAACCTCCTTTGGCAGCAATAACTTCAACCAAACGTTTCCTGTAGTTGCAGATCAGACGTGCACAACGGTCAGGAGTAATTCTTGACCATTCCTCTTTACAGAACTGTTTCAGTTCAGCAATATTCTTGGCATGTCTGGTGTGAATCGCTTTCTTGAGGTCATCCCACAGCATCTCAATTGGGTTGAGGTCAGGACTCTGACTGGGCCACTCCAGAAGGTGTATTTTCTTCCGTTTAAGCCATTCTGTTGTTGATTTACTTCTATGCTTCTATGCGTTGTCCTGATGCAACACCCATCTTCTGTTGAGCTTCAGCTGTTGGACAGGTGGCCTTAAGTTCTCCTGCAAAATGCCTTGATAAACTTGGGAATTCATTTTTCTTTCGATGATGGCAATCCGTCCAGGCCCTGAAGCAGCAAAGCAGCCCCAAACCATGATGCCGCCACCACCATACTTCACAGTTGGGATGAGGTTTTGATGTTGGTGTGCTGTGCCTCTTCTTCTCCACACATAGTGTTGTGTGTTTCTTCCAAACAACTCAACTTTGGTTTCATCTGTCCACAGAATATTTTGCCAGTACTGCTGTGGAACATCCAGGTGCTCTTGTAAAAACTGTAAACGTGCAGCAATGTTTTTTTGGGATAGCAGTGGCTTCCTCTGTGGTAGCCTCCCATGAAATCCATTCTTGTTTAGTGTTTTACGTATCGTAGATTCGCTAAGAGGGATGTTAGCATATGCCAGAGACTTTTGTAAGTCTTTAGCTGACACTCTAGGATTCTTCTTCACCTCATTGAGCACTGTGCTCTTGCAGTAATCTTTACAGGACAGCCACTCCTAGGGAGAGTAGCAGCAGTGCTGAACTTTCTCCATTTATAGACAATACTTTTATAACCCTTTCCAGCTTTATGCAAGTCAACAATACTTAATTGTAGGTCTTCTGAGAGCTCTTTTGTGCGAGGCATCATTCACATTAGGCAATGCTTCTTGTGAAAATCAAACCCAGAACTGGTGTGTGTTTTTTATAGGGCAGGGCAGCTGTAACCAACACCTCCAATCTCATCTCATTGATTGGACTCCAGTTGGCTGACACCTCACTCCAATTAGCTCTTCGAGATGTCATTAGTCTAGAGGTTCACATACTTTTTCCACCTGCACTGTGAATGTTTACATGGTGTGTTCAATAAAAACATGGTAACATTTAATTCTTTGTGTGTTATTCGTTTAGGCAGACTGTGATTGCCTATTGTTGTGACTTAGATGAAGATCAGACCACATTTCATGACCAATTTGTTCAGAAATCCATATCATTCTAAAGGGTTCACGTACTTTTTCTTGCAACTGTATATCTGTACATATTGCATCCATAATACTGTGTAATATATGTGGTGTGTGTTCTTTATATTGACACTTTATACAGAGCAGTGTATTGATGTGAGACATACAAGATATAATACTGCAGATACAGTGTTTATAGAACTATGTGGTCAGTTATACATTATTGTCACTGTGTGTGAGGTACATGAGGTAGTGGTCACTGTAACTGTCTGAAGTATTATACATGAGTGAGCAATGAGTAAAAACAGAGCATGGGGCGGTTAAATGATGAGAAGTGGAGGACCTCCTCTTACCATTCCATTCCAGTCTGTATGGATCAATGCAGAGCTGATTGTGAACTTCTAATACTTGCTGTTAGGGGTTGAAGGGCCTGTGATAATGTCATCACAGGTCCTGGCAGATGTAACCTAGGAACTACACAATTTTTTGGTGCAGTTCCTTTGCTAGATCCTGCAGGACCTGTGATGTTGAAGATGATGTCATCACAGGTTCTGGCAGATGCACTGTTCTAACCTGGGAACTACACTTTACACTGTGCAGTGTTTAAAGAGCATACCAAATGCTTCAAATAACTTCTTTATTGACTTAAACTTTTCATCATATATAACACTGCCGCCTCCGCAGCAGATAGCCCATGTACATAACACGTGTTGAAAAGATAATACAAAATGGCAGTATGCATAAGATGGTGGTTCAACTTTTTAATCTTGTCATTCAACATAAAATGGTGGATATATTTCTCTCTTGAATATCTGTACTTTCACTTTAAAATATTTAAGCACTTTATGATCTCTCTGAGAAGTATATCTAAGGTCTAACTAATAGTTTTTCTTGCAGTATGCATTTAGCAGTGACTATTTGCAGATTGGTTGAGTATTATCTGGTATGGTTGTATGCAATTTGGATTGCAATATGGAATCTGAATGCTTGCAATTGTATGTTTGCAATTTGTAGCTTGCAATTTGTATTTGCAATTGTATGGTTGCAATTGGTGGAACTGTAAGTAAACACATATATATCTAGTTCAGTATACAGTTGTAAACACAATACTAACAACAGGAACATCATATAACAGTTTTAAATACCTATTTTGGCATCTCCTACTTAAAATACCATAAAAACACAGCTTTCAGTGGAGTGAATGTCTCTTCAGCTCCTGTCTCTGGTGAATAATGATTCTAGCAGCTTCTGCTAGGGGAATTCCCAGACAGGTTATGTGTGAGGCTGGCTATGATTGGTGAAAACTCTTGCTGTGTGAGAAGCTGGCTGTGATTGGTCTAGACTTCTGCCCAGTAACAACAGATTAACACTATGCTTTCTGTTGTTTCTGCTGTGTCACTGAGCTTTCTTACATTACAAAATGAATCTTTTTCTGCTTCTGTGAACACTAAATATAACAGTTATATGACATCCAAAACATGATGTCACAGTAAATAACTATGCTTTTGTCTCTAACACATAAACATAGGAACTGTATTAAGGTTATTGGCAGGTCCAGCTGCATAAACATACAAGCTATATTTGCAAACTAGGACAAGTCTTAGCTGGCCAGCTCCATTTATTGTTGTGCAAAACAACACGTTTTAGGACTGCACCAGTCTCTTCCTCAGGTCAACACAAATTAGGTTGACCTGTGGAAGGGACCGCTGCAGTCCTAATTTAAGCCTCCATCACTATCTCTGATGTGGAGCCACTACCAAGTCCTTTTTCAGCACACTCCTTTGATCACATTTGTACCCATTAGGACTGAAAGTCCTACCCATGGTGTGCTTCTTCTCTTTACTCTAAGAACCTAGGCTCAGTGTGACTCCCCACCCCCCTTACCAGTGTCCATATGGAGGTCAGCAGGTGTTGTGTCCTAGCCTTTGTTCCATCAGAAGTGGCTCACATGGTGCCATATGAGCAATAAAACAATGTAACATATAAAGAAATAACGACAACCACTTAAATATGGTGCAAAATGGCTGCGGTCCTTTATTAAGGGTTACATAAAATATCAACAAATAATCATTTAATAAATTAATAAATACCCAATAAACCATCAGTAATGTCCACAATTGTCCCCCCAGCAAAGTTAGGTGATTAACCCACCAGACATGCGGGTATTAACCCGCATGTCCCCCCCTAAAATAACCGCAGCCTTATCTATCATGTCCTAAATATCAGTGTTAAAAATATACAAGCCAATATCGGACAAATGTACTAAATCGTCCCGATAACGGCCATCAGTAAAACCTTCCAACTCCGTATGTCTAAATGACTAGCCATTTAATCTTGGAAGATATTTCTCTAAATTTCTATTGACCCTTTTCCTGATCTTCTCTGTAAACCCGAACTAATCACTCTTCCATATTAAACGAGGGATGATCTCTGAGAAAATTAACGTGACCTCAGGCAACAGGGACTTAATACAGCTCAAGTAGTTTTTCATTTGATCAATCAATTCAATTGTTTTAATTTTTCGCAAATCGTTCCCCCCCAGCATGGATTATTAACACATTCGGCTGGGGTAACGACTGTAGCTCACCTCTCAAAATTGGGAGGATTTGTTTCCGTCTTAAACCCCTAAGGCTGGGTTCACACATGAGTGTTTTACAGCACATTCCTACGCGCTGTAAAACGCTCAACAGGCAAGAACCAATGATTCCCTATGGGCATGGTTCTCACCTGAGCGTTTTACAGCGTGTACGAACGCGCTGTAAAATGCCATACGCCCCAAGAAGTACAGGAGCTTCTTTGGGGCATATTGTCGTGCGTTTCCGCCCATAGACTTCAGTGGGAACGTGCGACAATGGGCGTTTCTTGTTTGCTCATTTAAAAACGCGCGTATGTACATGCGTTTCGTCCTGCTGCACGATATATAAAAAAAATAATCGAATCGCGATAATCGCCAAATGCGATATGGCAATTTGGCCGACCCGAAAATGCTGCGATTATATATCAAGTGGCCCCGTGCACATAACTGGCTTTGTGTGTAAAGTATTTTACTACTGTCCGAAACAAGCTCTCTCCTATTGATAAAATGGCCAGCCTCTGTACTCACTTTCATGAATGCACTGCAGCGAGCGTTAGCGTTGACGTCACTTAGTAACGCTCCTGCTTCCTGAATTAAGTGGGAGGAGCGTTACTAAGTGACGTCAGTTACGCGCGCGCCCGGCCAGCTCGCTGCCGCTCGCTGCAGTGCATGCATAGTGAAAGTGAGTACAAAGGCTGGCCATTTTATCAATAGGAGAGAGCTTGTTTCAGACAGTAGTAAAATACTTTACACACAAAGCCAGTTATGTGCACAGTTTAGGACACATGAGGGGACACATAGGGCCATGAGGGGGACCAGCATAAGATGCTAAATGTGTGTCTTATGCTGGCCCCCCTCATGGCCCTATGTGTCATAGCACACATCCCCTATAACAGTGCCATCCACAGATCCACCCCATAACAGCGTCATCCACAGGTCCCCATAAGTGTCCTCCACAGATCCCCCATAACACTGTCCTCCACAGATCAATCACACAAATGCGCGTATTACGAGCGTTTCCAAAATACAAAAACGCCCCAAAATACGCCTAAAAAAGGCCTGATAAAAACACCTGTAAAATGTGCATACCGAATACGCTCAGGTGTGAACCAAGCCTTAAACCCAACCAAAAAAATTGACATAAATAATGAACTAAAAAATATTTTTGTGAATAATTACGCTCAGCAGCCCTTCTTTCTGCCCAAAAGACCAAAGAATTACCCAGAATCCAAACGATCAATTGCTTTGAACCTAGAAGAGATTGTTTTTCAGTTACAAAACTAAATTAGGCCAGACATATAGCTTGCATCTGTTAGATTCCCAACGGCCAATTCTCCTAATCACTGCCTCATTCAATCCTAAATTTGCAGCGACTGTGGCTGCACCAGTTCGGAAAGAATGAGACGAATACTGCTCGGAAGCCAAATTCAATGACTCTAAATTTTTTTTCAATATTGCTACTATGAATAACAATGCCTCGTAACCTGAATATGTGCAGAATACTAAAGCTGAAACGAATCTATCAAACAGTTCAAAAGTAATTGGACGTTTACCTTCCCTCCGATTGCCAGCTCTCCTAAGGCCTTTAAGAAACTGCTTCATCACAAACTGACAACCCACTAGTCTAAATAGGAATGAGACACTAGCTACCGCCTTATGCAAAACCGAATAACCAAAACCGTCTTCTAACAGAGCACAACGAAATTGAAAAAATATGTTTAAATGTAAAGAAAAACAAAACTTGTTTCTAGCTAAACAAAATTGATACCACCTCTTCCAAGCCAAAGAATATCCTTCCCAGGTTCTAGGAGCTAAAGACTTCTGAATGAACGTGCTGATTATGTTCGGATAAGATTCCAGACCTGGTCTGGGCATGGGAGTCCCACTCTCTCTGCTTGTGGCACTAGAGAAAATAATCTTTCCCACCCTCTTATTCCTGAAAGTATTTCCCCAAATAACCAAAGAGACTACTATAGGAAATTATTTCGATAACACTAAAGTTTTTAGTCAAGCCCAGCTCCCTCCACCAATCAGGCCATGGTTCAAATGACCATTGGCTGTTTAAAAACGCTCCATGACCCCATAAACCTGAAGCATCAGTATACAAACCGATTGCACCTGCTTCCTTAAACTCTTCCTGATAAGCACTATGACCGTTAAAATGGATTAAAAATTCTTGCCAGACTGCTAAGTCTTCCTTTAATTCTTTGGTAACTCTAATATGTAAGTGAGGGGATTTTAAACCTTTAGTCGCCATGTATAACCTAGAAAAAACCCTACCAACTGGTATCACCCCTGATGCAAAAGCCGATTATCGTCTCACACGGTAAAGATACCAAGGTGTACATTCACTGAAGAATATACATATCACACTGCCTGAAGAACGTATTTAAAATAAAATAATAAAGTATTTATTAATAACTGGTTAAAACAGAAAAATTCAGACTGGGCTGATGTAGTCAAGGATGAGTATTGACCCACTACATCTAAAACAGTCTGGACTAAATCTTAATCCTGCTAGCAGGTTGATACTAATAACCCGCAGGGAAAGGAATGAGGACACTGTCCATGTATTAAGGGTAGGCACAGGTGCGCTTAATTGCAGTCCAACCTATCTCTGTGCAGTCTAGCAGCTTGGAATGTATTAGAGGTGGATGCCCTGTTTAGAGTCTTAGTCACACAGCATCAGGACATCCATACAGCATGCAGCCCCTTAATAACAGCTACACGTTCGAGTGCTCACTAAGCTGCCTCAATCTGCACCCCCATTCATGCGTAACCGCTCAAATAAAATAATTTCCTACAGGTTACGTCACCAGTCTCCCGTTTGTTCCAATGTCAATGCCTAGCCGGTCTCGGTTCTAGGCTCACATTTGGTAAATCAATGTTGCAGCCGGGTACGTTTCTAGGCTCACGTTTGTTGAATTTATATTACCGCGGGGTACGTTCCCAGGCTTACATTGTTAAATTAATGTTGCAGCCGGGTACGTTTCCAGACTTACGTTTGTTAAATTAATGTTGCAGCTGGGTACGTTTCCAGGCTTACGTTTGTTAAATTAATCTTGCAGCTGGTTACGTCCCAGGCTTACATTTGTTAAATCAATGATGCAGCCGGGTACGTACCAGGCTTACGCTTGTTAAATCATGTTGCAGCTGGGCACGTTCCAGGCTTACATTTGTAAGATCAATGTTTCAGCCGGTTACATTTCCAAGCTCACGTTTTTTGTCAAAATCAATGTCTGGTCGCTCACGTTTTTTCCAGTACCCACGTTGTCATATCAATATCTAGCCAGTCACATTCCAGGTCCACGTCGCTCAAACACACCACCTCCTTCGGCCAGTTTTTTCTTCACGCAGCCATGTTTGTCATTTCATAGCCTTCCGTCATTTAACTTCACCATCACGTTTCATCCACCTAGTGCCCCACCTTAGGTCCATCATTCACCAGTGTTATGCATGTCGGCTGTTTTTTGTTTCACACCCGCTTCTCATTCAAGAAAAATCACAGCCGGTGTTGTCACTCTGGTTTCGGTTTCCTGAACCCTATCACCACAGTAAGGCTGGTCGCCGGGCCCCCTTTTTTAAGACTTTTCACTGGTTCATGACGTTATATTTTTCTCCTGTTATGTACTTCTCAGGCTTCCTCATCATTTACCTATCATCTGGCACGTCCAGACCACATTCGCAGTCGTTCAGGCTTACGGTCATTTCCTTTACGACATCCGTGCTTTCAGGTTTAGGCAATCCAGATCCAGGTAAAAAAAAAAGAAGGTTAATACCTCTTCCCACACCGTGCCTGCTCGCTGGCACGTCATACCAAATTCACCACCTTTCCACGCTGCCGGCTCGCTGTCTTACACTGTCAAAAATCACGTTTTCCATTCATCTCTTCACGTTTCGGTGCTTTGACATTTCGGCTTCTTTTGACAATAATCGTTTGGCTTCGTTCTGCAGTGTAATTATGTCACAACTGTCTGACATCGAAGACGCACTATTGATCCCAGAAACAGCAGATTCACAACCCACAAGCAACATGTCTTTAAAGGGAACCTGTCACTGGGATTTTGTGTATAGAGCTGAGGACATGGGTTGCTCGATGGCAGCTAGCACATCCGCAATACCCAGTCCCCATAGCTCTGTGTGCTTTTATTGTGTAAAAAAAAAAAAAAAAAGAGAGATATCCAAATTAACCTGAGATGAGTCCTGTACGTGAGATGAGTCAGGGACAGGACTCATCTCAGGTTAATTTGCCTATGTTTTAAATCTTTTTTTTTTACACAATAAAAGCACACAGAGCTATGGGGACTGGGTATTACGGATGTGCTAGCGGCCATCTAGCAACCCATGTCCTCAGCTCAGCAACCAAAAAACTGACAAATCTGCATAAAACCTTGTAATAAACTTGAACAATCAACGAATGAACCAACAAACAAAAAGTCATCCAAATAATGCAAAACACTTGGTAAACCTAACTCTTTTATAATAACCTAATTCAAAAAAGAAGAAAATGCTTCAAAATAATAGCAGGACCAAGAAAACCCCATTGGAAGACATTTATCAAAGGAAAATTGACCTTTAAAATAAAATCCCAACGAATTAAAACCCTCATGATGGATTGGTAACAAACGAAAAGCTGCTTTATATCTGCCTTGACCATAAAGCAACCTTTCCCAGCAGAACAAACTAAAGAAACGAAATCATAAAAACAAGTATATGATACTGATGCCGTCTCTTTATCCACTCTTTATCCGTCTCTTTATCTCTTTATTACGTAAGTCCTTTAACGGAAAAGGTAAATTATGTATTAATCTAAACTCGTTAGGATCCTTTTTTGGTACTAAACCCAAAGGAGAAATTCTAAAATCAGCAAACTGAGGGGAATCGAATGGACCCACTATCCTTCCTTCTCTCAACTCAGCAATTTTTTCCCCCACTACCTCCATATGTTTTCTAACTGAGGGCAAATTATCAACAATTACACAACAACTACCTGAAAATCTGGGAACATGAAAACCTTTAGAAAAACAATTAGGAATTAATTCCACTATCGGACGGTCTTAAAACAATTCTAGCCATGGCAACATTTTTTCCCACTTCACTGGCATTTCCTACCGTTTTGATTTGACTTGACTTGATTTTTTAAAACATCGAAACACTGGACGCAGTCCTGCACAAAAGAAACATTCATGGCGATATTTACAATTGCTCAGCCATTTACATGTTAATTCGTTGTACGCAAAATAAACACCTTTCTTTATATTAGTTCCAGATGCCAGTGAACTGTTTGGCCTAGCCTGAAACCTAGCTTTCTGTGGCAACATCAGACTTAGGATCCATTCACGCGTCTGTAGTGCATTGCGGATCCTCAATACACCCGGCCGGCACCCCCATAGAACTGCCTATTCTTGTCCGCAATTGCGGACAAGAATAGGACATGTTCTATTTTTTTCCAGAGCCCCGAACCGGAAGATCGGGGGTGCGCTCCGGAAATACGGATGCGGACAGCACACTGTGTGCTGTCCGCATCCATTCCTGCCCCATAGAGAATCAATGGGTCTGCACCCGTTCTGCAATTAAACGGAATAGATGCGGACGCATTCACAGATGTGTGAATGGACCCTAAGCCAGAGCCAAAATCTTTGGTACCCCATTTCATGTTGCCATGTACTGCTAACTTCTGACGGAACGTTTCATCATATGAAACCCATGTAAGGCCACCAAAATTACGGTATGCCTCTAAAATGGAATCCATATGTTGAAACAAACCAATACAAAGCTGTGGATGTTTTACACATAACACTGAAGAATAAATGCAAAAGGCCTGCAACAAATTATTGAACGACCGTGGTGCAAGCCTTTTCCTATCCTCCTCTTTTTCATCCACTTTCTTTTAATTTTTAAGAGTCTTTGGCAGAAGGGAGTAATGATAAAAAATCCACATACTCCCTTCTCAACATTTTTTACTTCACTGATTGGGATAAATGAAACCCCAAAGGAGTACCGTCACACGTCATAGCCTCCTTTAAGCAGGTTTCAGTATCTTCCATGGGTGGGTTGGAGGCCGGCTGCGATGCCGCCCGTCCAGAGGAGGAGCGCCTGCTGCCACCTCTTCTGCTGGGTCCTTCTGATGGGGAGTAGGATCTTCTGGGCCTCTTTAGTCTCTTGGAGACCCAGCAGGGTTCTTCAGCGCTGAGAGAAGCGCTTCCTGATCCTGCAGCTGTCACCTCACTGATGACGTCTCCACGCCAAGCTTCATCACGTGGTCCTGCATCTTCCTCTTCAGCTGACAGGCCGTCAGCTAAGTAGCGGCGAAGCCACGCCTGTCCTCCTCTTGACTTGTCAAGCAGGATCAGTTTCTTCAGCAGCTCTTCCATCCGGCCGGTAAGTGGATCTTCGCTGCTCTGCCGATGCCGCTCTGCTTCTTTTCCAGGTGCGCTGGCTTGAACTTTGGCTCTACTGCCCTGTAATGGTCCAGGTCTTCTGCACTGCTCCTCCGTCACTTCCTTGCCATTGTGAACTTCAGCGCTACCGCACCTTCTTCTGCCCAGAAGTGCCAGCGCAGCAAATAAATACTTTTGCATCTGCGCCGGCAATCAGCTGGGGCTTCAGCGACGTCAAACACCTCATTAAATACTTGAATTTCTTGCTTCAGGCGTTAGAGCAGCCAATCAGAAAGAGGCAGAAAACCGGTACCCCAGTAACAGGTAGGCAACGAGGAACCAATCACAGCTCTTCCTTAAATCACCTCAGATTAGCTGAAAAATAAATGGCAGAAAACAAGCACAAAAAAAGGGGAGAAAAGGGAAGGAAAAAGTGACAGAACTACTACTCCCAATATGCTCAATGATACCATGGTGGGACTCCGGCATACGCTTTTGTGCCCACGGTCATTATACCTGTAGAGTTGGCATACTGACCTGTAACTTAAAGCTGTTGTCTAACTTCAGCAGATGGCATTTATCATGTAGAGAAAGTTAGTACAAGGCACTTACTAATGGATTGTGATTGTCCATACTGCTTCCTTTGCTGGCTATATTAATTTTCCATCACATTATACACTGCTCATTTCCATGGTTTCGACCACCCTGCAATTTATCAGCAGTGGTCGTGTTTGCACACTATAGGAAAAAGTGCTGGACTATGGACACTCCCGCAGTCACAGCCACCAGGGGGGTCAGCGCTTTTTCCTATAGTGTGCAAACTTGACCACTGCTGCCGGGTGGTTGTAACCATGGAAACGAGCAGTATAATATAATGGAAAATAAATCTAACCAGCAAAGGAAGCAATATGGACAATCACAATACATTAGTAAGTGCCTTGTATTAACTTTCTCTACATTATAAATTACATTTGCTGAAGAAATGTGCATGCTGGGAATTGAAGTTTCACCACAGCTGGAGTGCTGGAGGATGCTGTCCCCTGGTCTAGTTTAGGTAAATCTACACTAATTAATTTTAACCATTGCCTTCCAAAAAGTAGGGAGTAATTCCTCTGGCTCATTGGCTTCTTCCAGTCTTATCCAGGTATTTGCAGCTTTGGGAGGAGTATTATTCAGCTATGACCTGTATGCAGGGTATAATTATCTTATGACTCCTCCGCTTGCCGTAATACAAACAGTATAAATTCTTGAGACCCCCTCTTATGTAAACTGGTCAAAAATTAGATTTAGCTAAAGTTGGGATCTGGGAAAAAATCAATACGGCTGCATGCGCAGACCGAAAGGACAGATCCGGCATTGCAGTATTTCAATGTAAATTAATGCCGGCATTCCAGCAAGTGTTGCGGAATTTTAGACAGAGATAAAACCGCAGCTGCGGTATTATCTCTGTCCTGAAAAGTCAAAAAGACTTTCAGAATTCAGAATGCATAGGGATAAAACTGATCAGTTCTTTTCCGGTATTGAGCCCCTAGGACGGAACTCTGTGCCGGAAAAGAAAAACGCTAGTGTAAAAGTACCCTAAAAAGAAGCTCCAACACATGGTTTATTTTAAAATATAGAGCAGTAGGGCACACCAGCACTTGGATTACACAAGGAGAGTTTTGATATAACAACATATATTTATTGTAACACATAACTATCTATTCTGACATATTATAATGCATAGCTAAAATCCATAAAATACAGTATAAAAGATATAAAAAATTATAAAAAATTATAATATAAAAAATTATAATAAAAATTCCCTATATTTGACCAATGGGTCAGAGTCTTTTGAAAAAAGTTGATAATTGATAAAGTGCTTCACATGCTCGGCGTAATGTATCGTTACTGCAGAGTCAGTATGATGATAAATTCACTGTTGGTGATAGAAAATATAGATCGCAGTTATTCTACTCACTGTTTAGGCACTGCCGATTTGATTATAACACTGGTGGCGTCCCACGAGTGATACTAATCTCTGTAAGTTGCGGTGTAATAGGAATTTCCACCAAGTCTATGTGGATATCAGGTCTGGGATCTTCAGTGATGTGTAAAGCTGTGCTGTCCTAGAGGCCGCTCAATGGTATCTTTTTGCTGCGCTATGTCTTTGTATCACGCAAGCTATATAGTTACCAGGTGCGCTACTCATAGGTTGCCGACAGGTATCCAGCTTTCCTTTAAGAAGGTATATTCTCACCGATCCCTTTTCTTTTGGTTCCTTTTCTTTAAGCGCTTAGATCTTCTGATTCTGTGTCTTATTCCATGGGATTTACCATACGCGTTTCAGAGTGCTCCGACTCCTTCCTCAGTGGCTAAATTTCCCATAGAAATGACCCATTTTTATATCCACCTACACAGGTGCAGTCTAAATTAATTAGCTTCAATTATGTGCAGGAAATGACGTAGATGGTTGGATTTCGCAATATAAGAACATCTTGGATTTCACAGTATAAAGATATATATATACTTATAAAACTCGTTTTAATCTATGTTAAAAACATATTAAATAATCAGGTGAATAGATGTATCGCTAAAATATAAAAGATTCAATTAATATATTCGATGTCGGAAATGAATATCCTCATATTATACATTTGGTGAGATGGAGCAGGAGAGCTGGATTAAAACCGCATCGCTTGCTAGGCGATAATTCTGCGTTTTACATATTGCGGTTTTCATTATCAACTTGCGTTTTTGCTATAATTCAGCTCATATCTACCCATACTCATTATTAAGGTATGATAAATCTACTTGTCGGTAGATAAGGCATATACATCTGTAAAATAAATCTGTAAATAGCGGGACTAAATAATCAGGTGTATAGCGTCTTTCCCAGAGACTTAATGCATATAGATATAAATATATATAGAAATATAAAAAATATAAAAAATATAAAAACATACAAAAGTGTGAACATATATATTTTTCTTTCATTTCTCCGAATTTTTCTTTTAATTGCATAAGGCATATCTTCAGATTTTGTAATATGTTCATACAGGTGTTTGGGCAAATCTTCAAAGAAGTGTAATGAGTGGGTGAAGTTCCTCCACCGAGGGGGGGTCCGGGCAGTCATAATAACCCACGGGGCCCCCCTCGGTGAAGGAACACCACCCCCCAGCGACCTCATAGGAATCCGTATATTTCTATCTCAGCATTTAATCCTGCTGGTAACAAAGTATTGAAGTCAAAAATGTGTCTAGACTCAATTCTCGACATTTTTTTTATATGATTCCCACCCCTCCAATCTATTTCTACCTTTTCAAGTGCGGAGAAGGTGAGTCCTTCTGGATTTTGATTATGAGAGGTTTTGAAATGAGTAGATAAAGTATGTTTCTCATAACCCTTCCTTATATTTGAAATATGTTCGGCTATACGAACTCTTAGTTGTCTTTTAGTTCTGCCCACATATTGTCTTTTACAAGGACATTGTATAATGTAAATGACACTATTGGAATTGCACGTAAGAAAGTCTTTGATTGTGTGTTGATGAGTACTTGTGGTAGACTTTATTATAGATGTCTTTTTCGGAAAAGTGGTACTCTTGCACCCCATACACTTTCCACATCGGAAAAAACCCACGGTGTTTGTCCATTTTTGTATGGAAGAATCCACTGTAATTTTATTCTTTTTAGAGATAGTGGGTGCTACCATTAAAGCTAAGTTTGGCGCTTTGGTAAAAGTAACCTGTGGGAATTGTGGTACTAAATGTCCTATCGTTTTATCCTTATTTATAAAGTGCCAATGCTTGTTGATTATATATTTCACCTTTTTATGATGAATATTAAAAGGTAAAATAATCCTTGTATTTTCATCTTTACATTCTCTTTTACTTTTTGTATCAAAGAAAGACTTTCGGTCCATTTGTCTAACTGTGTTCAGTGCTATATCCAGGATTTCTTCAGGGTATTGTTTGTCAGAGAATTGGTTTTTCATGATTAGAGCCTCTTCCTCAAAATCCTCTATTTTAGAACAGTTCCTCCTAATTCGTCTAAATTGTCCCGTTGGTATATTTAGGAGCCATTGAGGCAGGTGACAGCTGTTATACAGGATATAGCTGTTTTTTGCGGTGGATTTTCGATATGTATTACATATTAATTTTGTATCCTCTATTCTAATTTGTAAATCTAAGAATTCTACCATCGTCTGGCTAGTCTTTCCTGTAAACCGTAAGTTACAGTCATTTTTATTGATGTCCTCTAGAAATTTATCTAATGATGCCTGATTCCCCTTCCATATGAAGAGGACATCGTCGATGTACCTCTTCCACAGCACCAGGTTTGTCCCCAGCCTTGGGTCAATTTCCCTCTGTTCCCAGTTAGCCATAAACAGATTGGCATAGCTGGGGGCAAACCTGGTGCCCATCGCAGTGCCACATATTTGTAAATATATATCTGAGTCAAACCAAAAATAATTGTGATCCAGAATATATTGGGTGACTGTCTGCAGATATTTTATTTGTTCTGTGGGTAATTGGCTGTTTTCTTGCAATTGTTGACCCATGGCATCTATCCCCTGTTTGTGGTTAATTATTGTATATAGGGACAGATAGAGTCCCCAATACACAGATACAATCTAAGACACAGGGATGTCAGTCGGGACCAATATTACAACAGAACACATTACCAACACAAGATACCACAATCACGAACACGCTACGAGGAACCCCAGAACACACAGAGACACCAATACAAATCACAGAGACAAGAAAAAGGAAATTACGTAGAGGACTCAAACAAAAGAAAGCACAACAACCATTACAATTAGATAATTCTGATGCTATTGTTAACTTGAGCACTACTATTCTCACTCCTTCACAGATAAGATTACTAAATAAAGGTCTAAAATTTGCACCGTCCAACCAATTAAACAAATTTGACACATTAATAGGCATAGAAAAATATATTAGGAAACTATGCCTAAAGAAATATTTCATCAAGAACCCTATAATGAATGGAGTGAACCCAATAGAGGGAAGAAAATATGTCCATACAGATGTAAAGAGTAAATCAGTAAAATACCCACGTCAAGAGATCAGTGAGGAGATGATAGCTTTTAGACAAGCAGTTGAATTCGATATCAGGAAAATAAAAACTGGCAGTAATAGAGAGAATAATCTATCGAAGACAGAGATGCAGGCAATAAAACAATTACAAAAAGATAACAAAATTATAATAAGACCAGCGGATAAAGGAGGAGCTATTGTAGTGTGGAATGCAGAGAATTATAAAAAGGAGTGCACTAGACAATTGTTAGACACAACGACGTACAAACGTCTACGCACTGATCCCACTACAGAATTCTAAAAACAATTAATGAGCCTATGTGAAGAAGGCCAAAAATTAGGAATTCTGACTCAACAGGAACATCATTATATCACGAATAGTCAATGTAGATTGCCTGTATTCTACTGTATACCTAAATTACACAAAGATCCTATTAACCCGCCTGGACGACCGATAATTTCTGGGATAGATTCGCTCACTGCGAATTTATCACATTATATAGATAAACATTTACAGCCAGCAGTCAAAAAGATTAAGTCCTATATAAAGGACACAACCTCCGTAATACAAATAGTAGAGAAATTAAAATATAACCCCGAATGGACTATAGGAACACTGGACGTACAGTCCCTATATACAATAATTAACCACAAACAGGGGATAGATGCCATGGGTCAACAATTGCAAGAAAACAGCCAATTACCCACAGAACAAATAAAATATCTGCAGACAGTCACCCAATATATTCTGGATCACAATTATTTTTGGTTTGACTCAGATATATATTTACAAATATGTGGCACTGCGATGGGCACCAGGTTTGCCCCCAGCTATGCCAATCTGTTTATGGCTAACTGGGAACAGAGGGAAATTGACCCAAGGCTGGGGACAAACCTGGTGCTGTGGAAGAGGTACATCGACGATGTCCTCTTCATATGGAAGGGGAATCAGGCATCATTAGATAAATTTCTAGAGGACATCAATAAAAATGACTGTAACTTACGGTTTACAGGAAAGACTAGCCAGACGATGGTAGAATTCTTAGATTTACAAATTAGAATAGAGGATACAAAATTAATATGTAATACATATCGAAAATCCACCGCAAAAAACAGCTATATCCTGTATAACAGCTGTCACCTGCCTCAATGGCTCCTAAATATACCAACGGGACAATTTAGACGAATTAGGAGGAACTGTTCTAAAATAGAGGATTTTGAGGAAGAGGCTCTAATCATGAAAAACCAATTCTCTGACAAACAATACCCTGAAGAAATCCTGGATATAGCACTGAACACAGTTAGACAAATGGACCGAAAGTCTTTCTTTGATACAAAAAGTAAAAGAGAATGTAAAGATGAAAATACAAGGATTATTTTACCTTTTAATATTCATCATAAAAAGGTGAAATATATAATCAACAAGCATTGGTACTTTATAAATAAGGATAAAACAATAGGACATTTAGTACCACAATTCCCACAGGTTACTTTTACCAAAGCGCCAAACTTAGCTTTAATGGTAGCACCCACTATCTCTAAAAAGAATAAAATTACAGTGGATTCTTCCATACAAAAATGGACAAATACCGTGGGTTTTTTCCGATGTGGAAAGTGTATGGGGTGCAAGAGTACCACTTTTCCGAAAAAGACATCTATAATAAAGTCTACCACAAGTACTCATCAACACACAATCAAAGACTTTCTTACGTGCAATTCCAATAGTGTCATTTACATTATACAATGTCCTTGTAAAAGACAATATGTGGGCAGAACTAAAAGACAACTAAGAGTTCGTATAGCCGAACATATTTCAAATATAAGGAAGGGTTATGAGAAACATACTTTATCTACTCATTTCAAAACCTCTCATAATCAAAATCCAGAAGGACTCACCTTCTCCGCACTTGAAAAGGTAGAAATAGATTGGAGGGGTGGGAATCATATAAAAAAAATGTCGAGAATTGAGTCTAGACACATTTTTGACTTCAATACTTTGTTACCAGCAGGATTAAATGCTGAGATAGAAATATACGGATTCCTATGAGGTCGCTGGGGGGTGGTGTTCCTTCACCGAGGGGGGCCCCGTGGGTTATTATGACTGCCCGGACCCCCCCTCGGTGGAGGAACTTCACCCACTCATTACACTTCTTTGAAGATTTGCCCAAACACCTGTATGAACATATTACAAAATCTGAAGATATGCCTTATGCAATTAAAAGAAAAATTCAGAGAAATGAAAGAAAAATATATATGTTCACACTTTTGTATGTTTTTATATTTTTTATATTTTTTATATTTCTATATATATTTATATCTATATGCATTAAGTCTCTGGGAAAGACGCTATACACCTGATTATTTAGTCCCGCTATTTACAGATTTATTTTACAGATGTATATGCCTTATCTACCGACAAGTAGATTTATCATACCTTAATAATGAGTATGGGTAGATATGAGCTGAATTATAGCAAAAACGCAAGTTGATAATGAAAACCGCAATATGTAAAACGCAGAATTATCGCCTAGCAAGCGATGCGGTTTTAATCCAGCTCTCCTGCTCCATCTCACCAAATGTATAATATGAGGATATTCATTTCCGACATCGAATATATTAATTGAATCTTTTATATTTTAGCGATACATCTATTCACCTGATTATTTAATA
Source organism: Bufo gargarizans (assembly GCF_014858855.1). Taxonomy (NCBI): domain Eukaryota; kingdom Metazoa; phylum Chordata; class Amphibia; order Anura; family Bufonidae; genus Bufo; species Bufo gargarizans. The sequence goes on along the minus strand of NC_058081.1, from coordinate 515,433,545 downwards.
TGTTTTTAACATAGATTAAAACGAGTTTTATAAGTATATATATATCTTTATACTGTGAAATCCAAGATGTTCTTATATTGCGAAATCCAACCATCTACGTCATTTCCTGCACATAATTGAAGCTAATTAATTTAGACTGCACCTGTGTAGGTGGATATAAAAATGGGTCATTTCTATGGGAAATTTAGCCACTGAGGAAGGAGTCGGAGCACTCTGAAACGCGTATGGTAAATCCCATGGAATAAGACACAGAATCAGAAGATCTAAGCGCTTAAAGAAAAGGAACCAAAAGAAAAGGGATCGGTGAGAATATACCTTCTTAAAGGAAAGCTGGATACCTGTCGGTAACCTATGAGAAGCGCACCTGGTAACTATATAGCTTGCGTGATACAAAGACATAGCGCAGCAAAAAGATACCATTGAGCGGCCTCTAGGACAGCACAGCTTTACACATCACTGAAGATCCCAGACCTGATATCCACATAGACTTGGTGGAAATTCCTATTACACCGCAACTTACAGAGATTAGTATCACTCGTGGGACGCCACCAGTGTTATAATCAAATCGGCAGTGCCTAAACAGTGAGTAGAATAACTGCGATCTATATTTTCTATCACCAACAGTGAATTTATCATCATACTGACTCTGCAGTAACGATACATTACGCCGAGCATGTGAAGCACTTTATCAATTATCAACTTTTTTCAAAAGACTCTGACCCATTGGTCAAATATAGGGAATTTTTATTATAATTTTTTATATTATAATTTTTTATAATTTTTTATATCTTTTATACTGTATTTTATGGATTTTAGCTATGCATTATAATATGTCGGAATAGATAGTTATATGTGTTACAATAAATATATGTTGTTATATCAAAACTCTCCGTGTGTAATCCAAGTGCTGGTGTGCCCTACTGCTCTATATTTCTTGTTACAAATTTTTAGAGGAGTGGGTAAATCCTCTTGTAGGAGCACCCATACCATTTTTGACTAGTAGGTGAGCCCTCTCCAATCTATACTTATTTTAAAATATATTAGGGAACTGCTTAAAGTAATTTTCTAGTCTTATATTACCAATACTTCTTGCGTCATGTTCTGCAACTTTCTAATATACAGGGTGGGCCATTTATATGGATACACCTTAATAAAATGGGAATGGTTGGTGATATTAACTTCCTGTTTCTGGCACATTAGTATATGTGAGGGGGGAAACTTTTCAAGATGGGTGGCGACCATGGCGGCCATTTTGAAGTTGGCCATTTTGAATCTAACTTTTGTTTTTTCAATAGGAAGAGGGTCGTGTGACACATCAAACTTATTGGGAATTTCACAAGAAAAACAATGGTGTGCTTGATTTTAACGTAACTTTATTCTTTCATGAGTTATTTACTGACCACCTTTTTAAGTTACCATTTAATTTTCCACATTAAGTTACCAGAATTTGACTTGTTGGTTTTTAAGCCCCCCCATAACCGATTTATTCACCCACCAATAATTTCTGACGCCTCTTTGACGTATCTACCACTTCCCTTTCTGCCTTGCCCTCCCCCTTATGCCTACTTTCAATATTCCTTCTTCCCTTCTGGAATTCTGTCTCCCTAGCACAGCAAACTCCCTTCCACTCAGGTGCAGTCCATCCCTGGAATACAGTTTGCACCCCAATGAAAAGCTAGCCCGGTACTCGAAGAACCCAAACACCTCTACCCTACTCCAAGACTTAAGCTATACATTTATCACTCTGAGCTCGCTTCAGTGTGTTCAGGTCTCCACCATTTTCAGGTTGTCTATTTGCTCTCATTGAATGGGAATATACACTCACCTAAAGAATTATTAGGAACACCATACTAATACGGTGTTGGACCCCCTTTTGCCTTCAGAACTGCCTTAAATCTATGTGGCATTGATTCAACAAGGTGCTGATAGCATTCTTTAGAAATGTTGGCCCATATTGATAGGATAGCATCTTGCAGTTGATGGAGATTTGAGGGATGCACATTCAGGGCACGAAGCTCCTGTTCCGCCACATCCCAAAGATGCTCTGTTGGGTTGAGATCTGGTGACTGTGGGGGCCATTTTAGTACAGTGAACTTATTGTCATGTTCAAGAAACCAATTTGAAATGATTCGAGCTTTGTGACATGGTGCATTATCCTGCTGGAAGTAACCATCAGAGGATGGGTACATGGTGGTCATGAAGGGATGGACATGGTCAGAAAAAATGCTCAGGTAGCCCGTGGTATTTAAACGATGGCCAATTGGCACTAAGGGGTCTAAAGTGTGCCCAGAAAACATCCCCACACCATTACACCACCACCACCAGCCTGCACAGTGGTAACAAGGCATGATGGATACATGCTCTCATTCTGTTTACACCAAATTCGGACTCTACCATTTGAATGTCTCAACAGAAATCGAGACTCATCAGACCAGGCAACATTTTTCCAGTCTTCAACAGTCCAATTTTGGTGAGCTCATGCAAATTTCCTATTTGTAGTGGAGATGAGTGGTACCCGGTGGGGTCTTCTGCTGTTGTAGCCCATCCGCCTCAAGGTTGTGCGTGTTGTGGCTTCACAAATGCTTTGCTGCATACCTCGGTTGTAAAGAGTGGTTATTTCAGTCAACGTTGCTCTTCTATCAGCTTGAATCAGTCGGCCCATTCTCCTCTGACCTCTAGCATCAACAAGGCATTTTCGCCCACAGGTCTGCCGCATACTGGATGTTTTTCCATTTTCACACCATTCTTTCTAAACCCTAGAAATGGTTGTGCCTGAAAATCCCAGTAACTGAGCAGATTGTGAAATACTCAGACCGGCCCGTCTGGCACCAACAACCATGCCACGCTCAAAATTGCTTAAATTACCTTTCTTTCCCATTCTGACATTCAGTTTGGAGTTCAGGAGATTGTCTTGACCAGGACCACAACCCTACATGCATTGAAGCAACTGCCATGTGATTGGTTGACTAGATAATCGCATTAATGAGAAATAGAACAGGTGTTCCTAATAATTCTTTAGGTGAGTGTACATGCTTATATATATATATATATATATATATATATATAGGTTAAAAATCTGTACAAATCTGAAGTTCTGTTACAATTGTATCTAGACAATCTTCTTGGAGCTATACAGCCTGAACTCCAGACTGAAATATTTTAGATTGGGTTCACATCAAGTTTGTGATAAAGTTTTAGCGTGTACACTGGGAAAGTATTTGACATAAATGCTAATTGAACACCCATTTAGCCTCATTTGAAATATTAGGTAGGAGTTAGTTGAGCAATCGGCAGGTAATTTGAGGAAAGTGAGAACAGATCCATGTGTTTCAGTTCTTCTGCAGCCAGTAAATTAATGTGTATGAACAGCTGGGCCTCCTATCAATGGTACTTTGTGTATCTGGCCAGATATTTATATCATGTCCCGACGGTGAGGAGGCTGCGTGGAGCGCTTAAAGGTTATCTGTCACCTAGTTTGAGCATACAGCCTCAATAGTGTCACTGGGCATGCGCCGAGCCCAGTGACGTAATCAGAGCGCTGTTGCCTCCGGAGCCGTAGGATCGGACAGGTGCAGGCAGTCGGTGATACTGCAGCTGCGCGAGATTTCAGTGGCAGAAAAGGACGACGCAAGGATCGTGTGGTGAATAAATTACATGACATAGCAGAGGGGGCGGCGCCATTCGGCTCGGATGTGGGAGTAAATTTATTTATGAGGAGGCGTGCTGGACTTGAAATAAAGGCCAGCTGGGCACTGCAGGGGGCGTTACTGGGCACTAGAGGAGAAGAATAATGCCCCTCTGGGCACCTTGAATGTTAATTAGAATATCTGAAAAATCGCTTTTTTATCAAAATGAAAACTTGAATAAAAGAAAGAAGACCCATGCTGGAATGAAGGTACTTTATTGAACATTGCTATGTTAACAGTTTAATATGCTCAAACTAGGTGACAGATTCTCTTTAAGAGTATTTCCAGCAGATATAATTAATGAGGTTGTTAAATACCAGTGGCTTCTAGACGAAACGATATCCATAAACCTGCCATTAATTCAGTATGAGTAACTTCAACATTAAATGCAATAAGCCTCAAGCCTATTTAAAGTTTACATTGACATTAAAGAGGTTTTCCGGGACATCTAAAAACCTCCCAGAAAGCAAGGGATGTGATAAAATAACAAGAATTACCTGGAAAATCCCCGGCTAGTCAGTGCTGCTCCGATGCTCCATCAGGTCTCTATTGCTAGCTTGCAGGGATGATGTTGTGACCAGTATAGAAAAGCCGCGGACGCTGTTTAGCTGCAGGTGTCACATGCGGGTAGCTGCATTGTCATCAGTGGCAGCACTGGAGAGGTGGCCCTGGAGCTGTGGGTGAGTAATATTTACTTTGCTATTTTATCACACCCCCTGCAGGAGTCTTAATGAATTCAATAAATATAGTGCAACCCTAAGGGCTGTTTCACACGATCGGATGCCGAGTGTGACATCCGCTGCGTGAAAGAGTGCCAAGACCCGATGCGAACTGCAGAAGCACGGAGCATTAACATGACTGATAATGCTCCGTGCCTCTCTGTGATCTCTTTACTACGAAATCACAGTGAGATAAAGTTGTCATTGTGATTTCGTAGTAAAGAGGTCACAGAGAGGCACGGAGCATTATCAATCATGTTACTGCTCCGTGCTTCTGCTGTCTGCATCGGGTCTTGGCACTCTTTCACGCAGCGGATGTCACGCTCGGCATCCGCTCGTGTGAAACAGCCCTTAAAGAGCTTTTCCATTAGTAAAATATTGATGAACTGACCTTCTGGATAGGCCATCAATGTCTGATTGGTGATGTCCAACTCCCAGCACCTCTGCCTATCAGCTGCTGGAAGAGGCTGCAGTGCTCTTTTAAGCGCTGCAGCCTCTTCCTAGGCCAGTGACATCATGTTCATTGGTCACACAGCCTGTGTACAATCCATTCCTCTTCAAGTGAATTGGCTGGGGCTGCAATACCAAGCACAGCTGTTATACAATGTACGACGCTGTGCTTGGTAAGCTGTGAGGAGGCCACCATGCTCCCCGGAGTACCACGGCCCTTTAAGACAGCTGATCGGTAAGAGTGCCTATCGGGAGGATAGTCCATCAATATTGTACTCCCAGTAAACCCCCTTAAAACACTGGGAAATCATTCAAGGCCAGAGGATTCTGGAAATGGGTCAACAGGACCCTCTGCTCAAGTAATTTCTTTGGTCCTGACCTCCCACACCCCAGACTCTATCTACCTTCAGATACAAGATAGCATAGGATTGCAGATACTAAGATCAGTCTCGAAAGCAAGGCAGACATGTTTTTTTTTAGGAGTTTATCCACAGAGAACAGAGTTTGTCTGAAAAAATGTATTCACAAATAATACAACAGGTTGGCTGAAATCCAATCAAAACCAGGATCTCCTCCTTCCAGATGTTCACACTTGCTTCAGTTGACTTTGGATCCAGATGCTACTGAAAAGCATTGAGGAGTACATTCAGTGGCTTAGTAGACAGTATCACACATGAAGAAATAACAGTACCATAATACAGATATTCCCTCACATTCTAATACTGCTACCCTCACCAATTATAATTATTTTCCAGAGTGCCCTTATTACTAATAGCGCTACCTACAGTGATGATTAGTACTACCCTTGATATTGTGACCAATAATAATAATGCTTCCCACAGTACCGCCATAAGTATAATGCCTCATAGTTCCATCAGCATAAGGGTCCCTAAAGTGCCCAAGTAGTAATAGGGCCCCCTAAAATGCCCCCAGTAGTGATGATCCTATAAATTGTTGATTGAGGTGCAATCTTAGTAGCCACAATATCCTTGCCTGTGAAGCCATTTTTATGCAACGCAATGATGGCTGCACGCGTTTCTTTGCAGGTCACCATGGTTAACAATAGAAGAACAATGATTTCAAGCATCACCTCCTTTTAACAGGTCAAGTCTGCCATTTTAACCCAATCAGCCTGACATAATGATCTCCAGCCTTGTGCTCGTCAACATTCTCACCTGAGTTAACAAGACGATTACTGAAATGATCTCAGCAGGTCCTTTAATGAAAGGGATTTTTGGGGGGATTAAGTTAATTTTCATGGCAAAGAAGGACTATGCAATTCATCTGATCACTCTTCATAACATTCTGGAGTATATGCGAATTGCTATTATAAAAACTTAAGCAGCAACTTTTCCAATTTCCAATATTTATGTAATTCTCAAAACTTTTGTCCACGACTGTACATAGTGAATGAGGTACAACATTTATACCCTCTAATACCAGTCACATGATAAAATTAAGCAAATTATAAACCCCTCCTCCAACATCAGCTAATACTGACATCACATCACATGGTTAACGCTCATATTAATCAGATCATACATGTGTTATCACCATAAATAATCATCGTATGTGTGCGCCTACTTTGTTCGAAAACCTGGTGGACATAACTCTCATATCGGAGTTCGGATTTCTTCTGCGCCCCTGCAGGGAGCGCGCTTCCTCCGGCGTCCCTTCAGACACACTGCGCAGGCGCACGTGTATACACAACACAGCATCTCCATGGACACCATACGCCTGCGCAGGAGGTCAATGAGAAGCGGCTGATGTTCAGGGAAATTGCCCACAACGCTTATGCGCATGCTCTGCAATCCGCTATCATTACAGCCAAAACCTTTGGCTACATAATATCGATCGAATTACTGCTCATTCTACAAAGCCCATTTTAAACATTGGCACTGGGCTCACAATGGACCGGATTTCAGTGACAAGCTATCTGAAATTTTTTTGAATTTTTTAGAACTATTTCTAGAGCGGCACCTCCACTGTTAATCTACATTTATTGGCATTTAAAGTAAGATCCTTATATTAACCTTGCCTATACTGCTGTTGGTCATTCCTATATGGTGTAGTCAGTAATATGGGCTCTGTCATTCAAACCCCAAAAAGTGGTGGCGCTCCCTCCTCCTTAGTGTAAGGGGAACATACCCATTCCATATACAGCACACAACACAACCGCCGGTTAGAGGTGCGACAACTCCCTAATATGGGAGGACCGCACTCTCCTTCATGGGGGTACCATCCATTCCAATGGTGGGGGTCGTGTCCTCCACATGTAAGAAACACCTCCGACCTGTTTATATCAAGGAGTCACGATGGTCATAGCAAGGCAGTCAGATAGCCAAAACAAGGCTCACTCCGCCACATAAAGCCATCCCTCACACCATAGCTCTCTACAACCACCATAAGTAGTTTAAGTGGGGAAAAAACTCCTATATTGCCAGGTAGAAACAGCAGAGGTCATGCTTGATGGCTCAATTGGCCAAAATCTATCTGCATACTGCTTGATCCCCAGTTGGCCTGTGAGTCCTTGGTCCTTTGAGAAACACAAGCTGATATTATTATGTTATAAATAAACCGTCTACTCCTATATAGCTACCACTTTATCAGCAGTGCAGAAGGGATCCATTCCACAGGTTCCTCACATAGTAAACTCTACCTATAAAAAATGTATAAAAACATATCAATCACAACCAATTAGGCTGGGCACCATGCTTAAATAAAAACATGTCTAATAATTAGACTAGTATAACATACTTGTGGTAGGGGCTGAGGTGTACATTGGCGTGGAGTCAGGAGGGATGCCTATCACCCTCCAAGAACTATCTGGCTGAACTGTGCCTGGAGCCAGTGCGGGGTAGGCCTGGATAAGTGGGCCACCCAAGAGAGTGGAATGAAAGAAAGAAGGGTCGGGAGGGTGGGGCATGAAGCAGACGTCCTCCAGGTGAGGACGCGTGGGGAACATATAGACAGCAGCCCCTCCCACAAATGCAGGCTGTAACCAGCCTTAATACTTGTGGTAGGGGCTGAGGTGTACATTGGCGTGGAGTCAGGAGGGATGCCTATCACCCTCCAAGAACTATCTGGCTGAACTGTGCCTGGAGCCAGTGCGGGGTAGGCCTGGATAAGTGGGCAAAAAGACTACCACCGCTGTAGGAGGGAAATGGTTAATTGAACCGACCGCCACGGGAGGTAACAAGGGCACGAATGATTCAGGCCGGAGCTGGGTTGTTAAATGACCTGAGTGAACCGGGAAGGCAGTGGGTAGTTAGTGACGTGACGGTCCAGGTGACGGCAGAAGAGTAAGCTGGGCGATCCAGGATGTGAGAGGCAACGTGGGCCTGGGCGTCCCAGGATGAGAGAGGCAACGTGGGCCTGGGCGACCCAGGAAGACCGAGGTAGAGCGGGCCTGGGTGATCCAGAATGACAGAGACAGAGCGAGCCTGGGCGATCCGGCATGACCGAGGTAGGGCGAGCCTGGGGGAGCTGCGCGAGCCTGGGCGATCCAGGGAGACCGGAGCAGAGCGAACCTGGGCGGCCCAGGACGACAGGAGCAGAGCGAGCCTGGGCGATCCAGGACGACAGGAGCAGAGCGCGCCTGGGCGATCCAGGACGACAGGAGCAGAGCGAGCCTGAGCGATCCAGGACGACAGGAGCAGAGCGAGCCTGGGCGATCCAGGACGACCGGAGCAGAGCGAGCCTGGGCGATCCAGGACGACAGGAGCGGAGCGAGCCTGGGCGATCCAGGATGACAGGAGCTGAGCGAGCCTGGGCGATCCAGGACGACAGGAGCAGAGCGAGCCTGGGCGATCCAGGACGACAGGAGCAGAGCGAGCCTGGGCGATCCAGGACGACAGGAGCAAAGAGGGCCTGGGCGACCCAGGACGACAGGAGCAGAGCGAGCCTGGGCGATCCAGGACGACAGGAGCAGAGCGAGCCTGGGCGATCCAGGACGACAGGAGCGGAGCGAGCCTGGGCGATCCAGGATGACAGGAGCAGAGCGAGCCTGGGCGATCCGGGACGACAGGAGCAGAGCGAGCCTGGGCGATCCAGGACGACAGGAGCAGAGCGAGCCTGGGCGATCCAGGACGACAGGAGCAAAGAGGGCCTGGGCGACCCAGGACGACAGGAGCAGAGCGAGCCTGGGCGATCCAGGACGACCGGAGCAGAGCGAGCCTGGGCGATCCAGGACGACCGGAGCAGAGCGAGCCTGGGCGATCCAGGACGACCGGAGCAGAGCGAGCCTGGGCGATCCAGGACGACAGGAGCAGAGCGAGCCTGGGCGATCCAGGACGACAGGAGCAGAGCGAGCCTGGGCGATCCAGGACGACAGGAGCAGAGCGAGCCTGGGCGATCCAGGACGACAGGAGCAGAGCGAGCCTGGGCGATCCGGGACAACAGGAGCAGAGCGAGCCTGGGCGATCCAGGACAACAGGAGCAGAGCGAGCCTGGGCGATCCAGGACAACAGGAGCAGAGCGAGCCTGGGCGATCCAGGACGACAAGAGCAGAGCGAGCCTGGGCGATCCAGGACGACAGGAGCAGAGCGAGCCTGGGCGATCCAGGAGGACAGGAGCAGAGCGAGCCTGGGCGATCCAGGATGACAGGAGCAGAGAGAGCCTGGGAGATCCAGGACGACAGGGAAGACAGACAAAAGGCGTATACCTGATACCTGAAGAATTCGGGAAGCTGATGAGCCGCTACTTCTGATCGGGAGGGCTGAATAAACGACAGCACCGCAGCCCTGTTTGTTATAGAAAAGATTGCCCAAAAATGGTACATTAGGAAACCGGAAAAATGGCACAGTAACAGAAACCCCACGACTAAAATGACGTCCATGGAGTTAGCTACCCCGGAGGGGATAACCTGTGTTACATCTGGTAGCGGCGGTGGAAGGTGCAGTTTCTGGTTCCAGTCGAGGAGGCCGAGAGCGATTGTGCAGCGACTAAGGGGCAGTTGTGGGAATGGGCCAGCGGTAGCCTAGACGATGGGAACCAGAATCGCAGTTCCAGAGCCCTGCAGCAGCGTCCGCAAGGCAGCACCTTAATGATCACACCGGCGTCTGGTCTCTCCGCTGTGTTCCTGAAGCTTCTTTTCTCTTTTTTTTTTTTTTTGAAATGGAGAAACAGGCCGGCCAGCCCCGTGCCTGCTAACCACGGCTTCTCGGCTAGGATGTACTGCAAAATAAATGAAAAAATAGAAACAATACATGCAATTATACCTGATTACATTTGTAGATACCCCCAAGTCCTTTGTACTAAAGAAGAACTTGTACCAGTTGGCTTTGATATTATCATTATTCTTAGACATCGCTTTGGAGAGCAGGGAAGAGAAAGAGGATGCGGGACCGGAGAACCGGATGGGGAGCAAAGGAGGATGGCAGAGGCAGTGTGGGCCTGGGTGATCCAGGATGACAGAGACAGGAACGAGCCTGGGTGATCCAGGATGACAGAGACAGGAACGAGCCCGGGCGAACCAGGATGACAGGGGCGAAACGAGCCAGGGCGAACCAGGAAGACTACGGATGATGTGTGCGAGCGAGATAAGAAGCAAGGAAAACAGACCCAGGGATAGACAACAAGCAATAATCAGCACCTAGGTGTAACACGGCGGTGCCACACGCAAGCGCCCAGGAGGGCCGCACGGGACAGCCGTGCCAAACCTGAGCATGCAAGGACGGCACTACAATGGTGCCCGATGCATGCGCCCAGGAGGGCGGCAGACACGGCACTAGATACGCACAGGACTCGCACGCTGCCCTAGCTGTGATCACAGGAGAGGATACGTGGCATTGCAGGCTCCGCCAGCATTGTCTGTAAAGGACCGGCAATCGGCTGCTAGAAGTAACATCACATGTGAACGAACAGCGTTTCCAAATTACTATTTAAAGTGAAAATACTAAACACCCCTAAGAGTATGATCACACGCACGGTCACCCGGCGCCCGCGACTCCGCCACGCCGCGGCCGAGCAAACTGCCACACGGGCCGCAGCAGGCTCCAATAAAACCAATGAGACCACACTGTTCCGCACCATCAACAAGCCGCGCAGTATTGACGGTGCCACGCGGCCATTAACAATACAGATCCGCTGGACAGTGAGGCCCCATTAGCCCGAGAACCCGCTATGTCCCGCACGACCGCATGATGCCCAAACACAGCGCAGCCGCATCGAAAGCACCACGCGACCCCACCGTGCAGTCATACCCAAGCACATCTTTGACATTGGTTCTGCTCTGCTTTTGAAGCATGCAGATAACTAATCCATAGTGCATATACCGGATTCATACACCGAAATCTGCAAAAGCAGAGCAATGGTGGTACAAGACGAAGATGAAGGGCGCACTGAGAACAAATGATTCATCTTCTTTGCTTTGAGTAAAGGTTTAGGTACCCTTTAAATACTGTAATATAAAAATAAATATAAAGAAATTATACAAAGCATCCAAAACTAAATGACCACGAAGACAGAGTCAGGCACATTACAGGCAACTTATGGACAACAAACAGAATAGATATCTTGGATCAGCAGACATGCAAAAAATGCATATAAAACTACTACGCATAAGATAACAGTAAATGTTCACAGAGAATACTCTTGGAAGGAAACTAATAATATGACAAATTAGTAGAGCAAATATAGGTAAGAAAAGATGAAAACAGGGGACGGAGGTGAGGAAAGAGGGTAGGTTAGGCCCAGTTCACGCTGCGGGCCCGGGCCCGGCCGGATTCCGGCGTGCGCTCCAAGCTGGAACGCACGCTGATCACGTGACCGGAAGCCCAGGCCCGGCCGAGAAGCTCCGGCGCGCGCCCCCCGCCGGAGCGCACGCCGGCCTGGGACGGCGCCCAAGCCAGAGGATGGGAGAGACCCCGAGGAGGGGGTAGCCCGCAGGCCGGACCCTACCCATCCCGCCGACGCGTGGGGGAGACGAAGCGCTTGGGTCCAGAGCGCAAGGAGGACGTGACCGCCGCTCGGAGGAGCCCCGGAAGAGACGCGCTGCGACCGGAAGTGACGGATCGAGGAAGCTGCATGAAGCAGACGTCCTCCAGGTGAGGACGCGTGGGGAACATATAGACAGCAGCCCCTCCCACAAATGCAGGCTGTAACCAGCCTTAATACATATCTAGTAGTGAGAAAGCGAAAATGACACTGTCTGGTTCAGTAAAGTGAGCCTATCCTCACTTTAATGTGCCGATAGGGAGGGCCCTTGCAGGGGTTCCACCATTGTTTGATCATCATGATCATGCACATTGCCTTCAGTCGCCTCCATCTCTGTGACTGTACCCTGCTTGCAGCGCCGCTCGTAGGAGGAGACCGCAAGGAGAAGGAGGAGGAGACTGCAAGGTAGGATTCAAATACAGTCTAGCAGACAAGGAGGCTGACGCATACACCGCCTTTATTAAAGAACAAAAATGTAACTGCCGGAAAATCGGAGTAACAGTCTAGTACCACCGCACCAGAGGCACAATGGGCAAGTGACAGAAATGGTATAAACAGGTTTACATAAATCAGCAAAAATGGTAATAGGACTTGGCATAAAACCAGAATGCACTAAACAGAAAACACACGGCGTACAAGCTACTCTCTACTTTCCTATCTACTCCTGCTACCCAGGGTACGCTTCTACAGCACACTGACTAAATTCCCCTACTCTATGACCTATCACAGATTAGCACCGGTGCCACTTACAGTTCTGCAGATAACCGTTTTCCTTGGTCTGGTACGTGATGGAAGGTGCAATATTACTATTATATTCAATGATGTCAGTAACAGGGGGCGGGGCTGTGACAACCTCTCAGACATGATATAGAGGCTAGTTGTCAGCAGTAATAGATGGAATAGCTGTTACTGTAGTATAAGGTGTGTGGATCTCATGTCTGATCACAATGTAATTATATTACTATTATATTCAGTGATGTCAGTAACAGGGGGCGGGGCTGTGACAACCTCTCAGACATGATATAGAGAGAGGCTGGTTGTCAGCAGTAATAGATGGAATAGCTGTTACTGTAGTATAAGGTGTGTGGATCTCATGTCTGATCACAATGTAATTATATTACTATTATATTCAGTGATGTCAGTAACAGGGGGCGGGGCTGTGACAACCTCTCATACATGATATAGAGGCTGGTTGTCAGCAGTAATAGATGGAATAGCTGTTACTGTAGTATAAGGTGTGTGGATCTCATGTCTGATCACAGTGTAATTATATTACTATTATATTCAGTGATGTCAGTAACAGGGGGCGGGGCTGTGACAACCTCTCAGACATGGTATAGAGGCTGGTTGTCAGCAGTAATAGATGGAATAGCTGTTACTGTAGTATAAGGTGTGTGGATCTCATGTCTGATCACAATGTAATTATATTACTATTATAGCAGTGGCAGTGTTCCCGCTCTGTAATAGATATTAATGGAGTGATGCTTTGTGCAATATGCAGTTAGACTGAACACTTCAAAGCGCACCAGTATAGAGCATATAAAGGTGCAGGAATGCTGTGTTTCATGAGACCTTGCCTCCCAGGCCGCTGTGCAAGTGGAGGCCATCTATCCTATTCACACATGGATTGCTTGCAGACATCTATATATAAAGGAGGATGTATATATGTACTGTACTAAAAACGCAACCATCAATTTCAACGAAACTTGGTATACACATCCCTTGCTACCTGGAAAGAAATCTTGTTTCTGTACTGTTCCTGAGATATTTCCAAAAAATGACCTGCATTAGCCAATACAAGCCTGCAAGTCTTTCTCTTCATATCCCAACTGCCATACACACGGTCTAATGTCCCTTATCGGCCAATAGAAGCTCACAGGCCCTTAGTCTCCACATACGCACAGTTTTACACCAGGTTTTCATAACAACCCAGCCATTTTTCTTCACTGCTGTAGGTCAGCTTTAAAGGGGCAGGGCGCTGTGGATGACACTGTGAAGGGAGCGGAGTGCTGTGGAGGTCACAGTTCAGGGGCAGGTAGCCCTGCCCCCATATCTGCTAAGCCACGCCCCGATTCAGTTACGCCATACACCCTCCCTCTGCAGCCTACAGGGATTGAATAAATTAAGGTAAAAATCAACTTCTGTCAGCTACAGGGGTGGGAGGGAGGGTGACTTTCTCCCTGCAGCTAATAGTGCTGTTGTCTGAGAGTGAGCTGTTCAAAAGAACATCCGTGTGTCCGTCCAGGCCCTGCGCCAGACGGAGGACAGGGAGTCTGAAAGCCAGACTGTACGTGTACTGCCTAAAACCGGACCTCTGGCCACCCTAGGGGCAGGCTGCTGTGGAGGCTACAGTTAAGGGGACAGCCCACTATGGACATCAGTGTTAGGTGGCAGGGTGCTGTAGAGGTCACTGTTAAGGGGGCAGGGTTATTGTGGAAATCACTGTTAATGAGACGGGGCACTGTGGAGGTCACTAATAAAGGGGCAGCCGCTGTGAAGGGCACTGTTAAAGGGGAGGGCGCTGTGGATGTTACTGTTAAGGGGGCAGGCCGCTGTGGAGGTCACTGTTAAAGGGGCGGGGTACTGTAGATGTCACTGTTATAGTGGATACTGTTGATATCTTTTAACAACAAACACACATTAAATGAAGTAGATGAAATATACCTGACCGGGTCCTTCTGCTAGTTTCTAATAATTCCCAGAGAACCCCTTTGAGTGCAGAGAGATATAATGCAGCATATAAATAGCAAGCACTTAAAGGTATAGCAACAGTCACGTAACAGTCCAACAGATCAACTAGATGGAGTCAACAGGGGTCAAAATACAACCCACAGCCGTAATCAAATACAAAGGGTAAGGTTGTTTTTTTCTTGCAAAAGTAGCTGAACTTCTTTTCAGCCCTCTGACATGAGTGTTCACATATAGTCTCCCTGTATGTATAACGTGGGTATTATGAGGATTGATGTGAGTTGCGGTGATATCTCACCCCTTATTAGGGACACTTGGCAGCCCGATATGCCTGTAATCAGCTTGTGTACACACGATTAAACAGGCCTTCACACCGCTGTGTGCCAGACGGGCTGGGTGCCGAGCTGCTCACCTGATGCTCCGATGGCCCTTTCATCTAGTTACCCATATAGACAAGGGGCAACATTATCGACAAGATGCAATAAGAAGCCTCCAAGGCAAATACCGGAAAGTCCAGAGCTGTATTCCCAATTCTGCAGGCTACAGAGCTGGAATCTCTGTGCTCCTTGTTCACTGTCTGCTCAGAGCTTGCTCTGGTGATTTGCCTCTTGAAAACTGTAGTCTTCAGCTGGCACTGTACAGACATCTTGTATTAAAAAAAAAACTGCTCCTGTATTATAGGAACTCAGCTAATGTATGTGCACAAGGATTCCACCAGCAGAATAGTGAGTGCAGCTCTGCAGTATAATACAGAATGTAACTAAATGATTTTCCTATTTCATGACGTAAAGTCATAGTTTTATTAAAGACACGGAGGCTCATATTGCTATCTCCTTCTTTACTTTCCACCAATAGCAGCAAAGAAGAAATTTACATAATCATAACAATAAAGGACCCTCCCCTGATAGATCCTATAATAAGCAGTGTCCTCTTCATCAACTTCCTCTTTCTTGACACCAACTGCAACTGTAACATGAACCGGAACTGGAACCGGAACTGGACCCGAGAACTGCAACCAACGGGACCCACGAACAGCAGAATCAAGCCAACCGGGCTAACACCTCAGGAAACCTGGAACCATGGAACAGACCAAACACCGTGGAGAAATCAGCCTGAAACAGAGCAAACAATATAGCCAGTGTAAGAAACGGGTCAGGCAATGAACGAAAAAGCGACCCTGAAAACCGTAGCACACAGTCAGGTCGGTGAAAAAACATAGGACAATAAATAATAACATGATATACATCAAATATACATAAATATCAACTAAAGACAATGTAAACAGTCCAAAAATAACACCCCACAAAAAAGGGCGGGCAGGAGAAATATCCAGGGGGGGCAATACTCGCCTCCGTGTCTTTAATAAAACTATGACTTTACGTCATGAAATAGGAAAATCATTTAGTTTTACATCAAGACACGGAGGCTCATATTGCAAGTTCAAAGTTGACCAATAATGGAGGAGAACACATGTGGAGGCGGTCGGAAATAAAATTCCCGAAATGTGGAGGCCCTAGACCAATCCGCCAAACGCAAAATATCCTCCAAACGAGCCCCCGAAACCGCCAGGGCGGTGGCAGCCGCGCCCCTGGCCGAATGAGCGGTAAAGACCGTTGTATCAATCCCAGCAAGGGACATGACCCACTTCATCCAGCGCGCCAAAGTGGGGCTAGACACAGGGCCAAAAGGATGGCGAATAGAGAGGAACAACTGTGGAACGGCCACAGAGCGGTGAGCTCGAGTGCGCAACTCATATTCCCGCAAGCAAGCCACAGGACATAGCGCCGGGGAAGACGGGAAACAGGGAAAAGAGACAGACCGAATATTGGTCTTGGTGCGCCGCGTAATGTTAAAGGTGACGCCCTCAGGAGAAAAGGACCGAGCATCATGGTCCAGAGCCCTGACGTCAGAAACCCGCTTACAGGAAATAAGGTAAAAGAGGGTCAACAACTTGGCCGAAAGCTGACGGAGGGAAAGAGACGCGTTCTCAGGCCACGCAGTGAGGAAAGAGAGGACCAGAGAAACGTCCCAAGTGGTAGTGAAGCGCGGCCGAGGAGGCCGAGCCAAACGAGACCCACGCAGCAAGCGCGACACCAAAGGGTGCTGACCCGCCGGAACACCATCAAAACCCTGGTGGGTTGAAGAAATCGCCGAACGGAACAGATTAATGGTCCGATACGCCTTTCCGCCTCAAAAAGAGACGTAAGGAACTGCAATAAATGGGTCACAGGCGCTGAAACGGGATCAAGGTTCTGTTCCACGCACCAGTTAACCCAAGATCTCCAAGCTGCCCGGTAAGATTTTCGGGTGCCGGGAGCCCAATCGTTATCCAGGAGGCATCTAGTTGCCTCCAAAACTCCCCCGACCTCTCCGGGAGTCCCGAGATCCAGCACGCCAGAAGTTGAAAGGATCCGTCGACCAGTAGGGGGTGGGGCACGCCCAGAGGGCCCTGGAGGAGATCCGTCCGAACCGGGAGGAGGAGAGGTACATCCACCAGGAGTTCCAGGAGCATCGGGTACCAGGCCTGAGTCCCCCAGAAGGGGACCACCACCACCAACTCCGCCATCTGACGACGAGTCTGAAGCAGCATCCTCGGGATCATGGCAAAGGGCGGAAACGCATAGTGTAGAGCCGAAGTCCAGTCCTGGAGAAATGCATCCACCGCCTCCGCTTCCGGATCCGGGCGCCAGCTGAAGAACCTGGGAAGGTGGGTATTGAGCCGCGACGCAAAGAGGTCTATGGTGCAAGGGCCCCAGATGGCCGAAATCGAGCAGAACGTCTCCGGATCGAGCCTCCAGTCGCTGCCGTCCGTGAAGTATCGGGAGTTCCAATCCGCTCTGTAGTTGTGAAGACCCGGGAGATATTCCGCCTGCACCATGAGGTCCCTGGAAAGACAGTAGGTCCAGAATTCCTTCGCGAGGTGAGCCAAAGTAGCCGACTGAGTGCCGCCCAGGTGATTGACATAGCGGACCGCCGACACATTGTCCATGCGCAAACGGATACACGCATGGGCCATGCCATTGGAGAAACTCCGGATTTCGAACGAACCCGCCAGAAGTTCCAACGCGTTGATGTGAAGACGGCTCTCTTCCTCTGACCATCGACCACCTGTGGAAATGCCTTGGCAGTGGGCACCCCAGCCCTTGAGACTCGCGTCCGATTCCACCACGAAATCCGGTTGGAAACCGAAGATCGCTCTGCCGTTCCACGCCTCCAAGTTCTCTATCCACCAACGGAGCTCCTCCCGAGCCTCCTGATCCATGACCACCAGATCCGCAAAGGTGGCACCGGCTCGAAGATGGGCGATCTTCAGTCGTTGTAGAGCCCGATAGTAGAGAGGCGCCGGGAATACCGCTTGAATCGAAGATGCCAGCAGGCCAATGATGCGGGCCAGATGGCGCAGCGACAGGGAGGTAGCCGCGAGAGCGTGTCTCAACTCCTTGCGGATCGCCCGCAATTTCTCCATCGGGAGGCTGAGGGACTCCGAAACCGAGTCCACTGTAAAGCCCAGGAACTCCATCTGACGAGATGGCGTGAGGATCGACTTCTCGGGGTTCAGCAGGAAACCGAGGTCTGTCAAGAGCTGTGAGGTCCACTGAAGGTGTTGCAGCAGCGTCGACTGACATTGATGCATAACGAGGATGTCGTCCAGATAGATGATTAGACGCACACCCCGACACCGCAGCCAGGCCATGACCGGACGCAACAGTTTGGTAAAGCACCAAGGTGCTGACGACAGGCCAAACGGGAGGCACGTGAAACGCCACACTTCGTCCCCCCAACGGAAACGCAGAAGATCCCTGGATGCCGCGGCAATCGGGACCGTCAGGTACGCATCCTTGAGGTCCAATTTTACCATCCAGTCCCCTGGAACTAACAAGTCCCGAAGCAGGTGGATCCCCTCCATTTTGAAGTGGCGATATCGCACAAAAGAGTTCAGGGCACGTAGATTTATCACTGGACGCATCTGGCCGCCCTTTTTCTGGACTAGAAAAATGCTGCTGAGGACACCCCCGGAGGTAGGGGGGGGGCCCTTTCTATTGCCCTCTTCTGGAAGAGGGACCGGAGTTCGATGTCTACGAGGTCCCTGTGAGGCTGGGCCAGCCCCAGTAGCGGGGGGGAAGCATGAACTCTGGAGATCCCGTGAGCTCTATGTGAAACCCCCTCACCGTAGTCAACACCCATGGGTCTGACGTAACCGTGGACCAAACATGGGAATAATGACGGAGTCTGCCCCGACACAAGGATCCAAAGAAGTCCCCACTGGGGATAGACTTACCGAAGGATTTGCGAGGGTTCTGGTTTCCTCGAAATGACCTTGATCGCCATTGGCCGCCTCTGGTCGGGAAAAATGGAGGAGGAGGGCTTCTCTGCTCCTGGAAGGGTCGTCCTTGTGAATAGGAGCCTCTGCCCGAACTGCGGGCTTGAAATGCGGAACGGCCGGACAGACGACCCCTACCACTGCCGGCCCTGGTGGAGACCCGACCCCGGAACACCCTACACATGGAGGATTGGGCCTTGTCTAGCGCCGTAAATGCCCCCACATATCTACCGAGGTCCTTGATAAAGGAGTCCCCAAAAAGTAGACCATTAGCGTCCTTTCCTGCCTCGGTAAGAGCCAGATTAGCCAGTTTCGGGTCGATCTTAAAAAGTATGGCTTTACGCCGTTCAATGGCCAGGGATGAGTTAGAGCTACCCGCGATACAGATGGCTCTCTGTAGCCAACCAGAAAGCTCCTCCGGGTCAATTGGAGAGCCGTCAATTCTGGCCGATTCGGCCATCTCAAAAATTTTGGCCAGAGGACCAAAGATGTCTAGGAGCTTGTCCTGGCAACTCCTCAGTGCCGAATCTAACCCCTTACGGGGATTCCAGCCAGTTTTGGCCAGGAACTGGGTCATCTTCGGATCCACTGAAGGCGTCTCACAGACCTTGCTTGGCACTAACGGTCTGGGACATTCGGATCTAAGCTTACTGCGCGCCTCTTTACTTAGAGGACGGCGCACCCAGTGCTCCAGATAGGTGCTCACGTGGGCCGTTGGCAGCCATTCTGATGACCTAGGGTGGTGAAGGGCATCAGGGTCAAACAAGGGGTTGCCAGAGGGATCCACCAGGGAAGGAGCCGCACTAGGGGTGGTGGTGGCAGGACCCGCAGACCCAGAGGTGGAAGGCACAGGGTCAGAAGTGCCAGGGATGTCATAATCCATTTCCTCCCCAGAATGGCCGCTCGCCTCCGCGTTAGCCTCCGCATCAGAATCCAACTCTGATTCTACATCACTGTTTTGTGCTCTAGCACATTTCCATGTATGCGCCCTTTCTGCCTGGCGCGGCAAGGCTCTTTTGCGCGATCTATGCGCGCTATCAATGGTGGCTGAGATCACACCGGTCTGTTTCTCCTGATAATAATAATAATAATAATAAGGCACCCTGTGAGCCTAAGGGGAACCTAATTAGGGCAGGGAGAAACTTAACCAACCAAACTAATCGACGAGGGGTTAGTCACCCCAGGAGCAGCAGAGAGAAGGAAGCGCTGCCGTCCGGTGCCGATGCAGAGCCGAAATCCCGCTGGAAAACAAATCGGGACTTGCGCCGGAGCGACGCGATGCCGCGGAGCGCAGCGAAAGGTAAGAGGGGCAATACCAGGGCCTGGGGAACACTTCCGGACGCAGGACCCGGCCACAGGGAAGCGGAGCAACAAATGGGGGAACCGCCAGTCACAAAATCACAGCCAGAGGAACCGGCACCCAACGATAGGGGAGAAACAAAAGATGGGTAAAAAAGAGGGGGGGGGACCCCCCAAGGAGGTAAAGAGGGCCCAGAAGGACCAGAAGGATACAAAGGCCCCAAGACAATAAAATAAGGACCAGGGGATAAGAATCCCAATAAGCAAAAGCGCATACAATATGGAATCCTGAGCGAAATAAAGCTCAGAAAAATCAATCCTATAACCACAGCAAACAAGCAATAAGCATATAGCAAAATAGAGGTTACTTATCTTGGTGGAGCAGCAAAGAAAGAGGAAGTTGATGAAGAGGACACTGCTTATTATAGGATCTATCAGGGGAGGGTCCTTTATTGTTATGATTATGTAAATTTCTTCTTTGCTGCTATTGGTGGAAAGTAAAGAAGGAGATAGCAATATGAGCCTCCGTGTCTTGATGTAAAACTCAGGATCAGTACAGGATAAGTAATGTAATGTATGTACACAGTAACTCCACCGGCAGAATAGTGAGTGCAGCTCTGGAGTATAATACAGGATATAACTCAGGACCAGTACAGGATACATAATGTATCATACCTCCCAACTTTCTAAATGAACAAAGAGGGACACATTGTCCGGTGCAAATTTTGTCCGCACTAGGCCAAGCCTCTAACTCTGCCCAAAACATAACTATGCAACTAATCCCAACCAGTCCTCTTAATGCCCCCACATAGTAATTATTTCCCCTTCATGCCACTGAGCAGTATTCATGCCCACATTGTGCCCCCTCACAGAATTATGCCCAGCTGTGCCTCCAGTAATATGCCCAGTTATGTGCCCCTTCATGGAAATATTCCCAGCTGTTCCCACAGTAATATACCCTGTTGTGTGCCCCCACTAATATTCCCAGATGTGCCCCCAGTAATATGCCCAGTTATGTGCCCCCAGTAATATGCCCAGTTATGTGCCCCCAGTAATATATCCAGCTGTGCCCCCAGTAATATATCCAGCTGTGCCCCCAGTAATATGCCCAGCTGTGCCCCCAGTAATATGCCCAGCTGTGCCCCAAGTAATATGCCCATCTGTGCCCCCAGTAATATGCCCAGCTGTGCCCCAAGTAATATGCCCAGTTATGTGCCCCCAGTAATATGCCCAGCTGTTCCCCCAGTAATATGCCCATCTGTGTCCCCAGTAATATGTCTAGTTATGTGCCCCCAGTAATATGTCCAGTTATGTGCCACCAGTAATATGTCCAGTTATGTGCCACCAGTAATATGTCCAGTTATGTGTCCCAGTAATATGCCCAGTTATGTGCCGCCAGTAATATGTCCAGTTATGTGCTCCCAGTAATATGCCTAGCTGTGCCCCCAGTAATATGTCTAGTTATGTGCCCCCAGTAATATGTCTAGCTGTGCCCCCAGTAATAAGCCCAGCTGTGGCCCCAGTAATATGTCCTGCTGGGCCCCAGTAATATGCCCAGCTGTGCCCCCAGTAATATGCCCAGCTGTGACCCTAGTAATATGTCTAGTTATGTGCCCCCAGTAATATGTCTAGCTTTGCCCCCAGTAATATGTTTAGCTTTGCCCCCAGTAATAAGCCCAGCTGTGCCCCCAGTTATATGTCCAGCTGTGCCCCCAGTTATATGTCCAGCTGTGCCCCCAGTTATATGTCCAGCTGTGCCCCCAGTAATATGCCCAGCTGTGCCCCCAGAAATAAAGTCCTGTTCAAAAGTTTAAGACCACTTGAAAAATGGCAAAAAATCATATTTAGCATGGCTGGATCTTAACAAGGTTCCAAGTAGAGCTTCAACGTGTAACAAGAAGAAATGGGAGTGAGACAAAACATTTTTTGAGCATTCAATTTAATGAAAACAACAAATAAACTGAAACAGGCTGAAACCTCCCAAAACAGAAATCCAACTTCGAAACATGAACTTAGTAATGAGTAGCTCCGCCGTTATTGTTTATGACTTCCAAAATTTGTTTCGGCATGCTTGATGCAAGCGTTTCCATGAGGTGAGTGGGAACATTTCTCCAAGTGGTGAAGACGGCCGCACGAAGGCCATCTACTGTCTGGAACTGTTGTCCATTTTTGTAAACTTCCCTTGTCATCCATTCCCAAAGGTTCTCAATTGGATTTAGATCAGGGGAACACGCAGGATGGGCCAAAAGAGTGATGTTATTCTATTGGAAGAAGTCCCTTGTCCTGTGGGCATTGTGTACTGTAGCGTTGTCCTGTTGAAAAACCCAGTCGTTACCACACAGACGAGGGCCCTCAGTCATGAGGAATGATCTCTGCAACATCTGGACATAGCCAGCGGCCGTTTGACGTCCCTGCACTTCCTGGAGCTCCATTCTTCCACTGGAGGAAAAAGCACCCCAGACCATTATGGCGCCCCCTCCACTGTGGCGGGTAGAAAACATCTCAGGTGGGATCTGCTTGTCCTGCCAGTAACGTTGGAAACCACCAGGACCATCAAGGTTACATTTTTTCTCATCAGAGAATAAAACTTTCTTCCACCTTTGAATGTCTCATGTTTGGTGCTCTCTTGCAAAGTCCAAACGAGCAGTTCTGTGGCGTTCAAGGAGACGAGGTCTTTGAAGACGTTTTTTGTTTTTGAAGCCCTTCAGTCTCAGATGCCGTTTAATGGTTATGGGGCTGCAGTCAGCACCAGTAAGGGCCTTAATTTGGGTCGAGGATCGTCCAGTGTCTTGACGGACAGCCAATTTGATCCTCCGGCTCAGTGCTGATGACATTGTTTTGGGTCTTCCACTTGACTTTTTTGTTCCATAACCCTCAGGATCATTTAAGATATTCCAAATGTCTTACTGCCTCCCACCTCAGCAGCGATGGCGCTCTGTGAGAGACCCTGCTTATGCAGTTCAACAACCCGACCACGTTCAAAAAGGGAGAGTTTTTTTGCCTTTGCCATCACAACTTGTGACTACCTGACAGAAAATGACAATTAATCCACATCTTTGCACAGATTTGGCCTTTTAAAAGTCATGTGGTCCTAAAATTTGGATCAGCTGAAAAACAGCCTGTTTCAGTTTAATCAATTTTCAATTAATTGAATGCTCAAAAAATGTTTTGTCTCACTCTCATTTCTTCTTGTTGCATGTTGAAGATCTACTTGGAACCTTGTTAGGATCCAACAATGTAAAATAAGATTTTTTGCCATTTTTCAAGTGGTCTTAAACTTTCGATCAGGACTGTATGTCCAGTTATGTGCCCCTCACAAAAAGTAAAAAAAATAAACACCACATACTTAGGGTACTTTCACACTTGCGGCAGGATGGATCCAACAGGCTGTTCACCCTGTCGGATCCGTCCTTCCGCTGTTTCGCCGTGCCGCCGGACCGCATCTCCGTCCCCATTGACTATAATGTGGACGGGGCGGCGCTCCGGCGCAGTACGGCAGTGCACGGCGAAAGGCCACCGGACTAAAAGTCCTGCATGTTCGACTTTTTAGTCAGGCGGCCTCTGACCGCGAACTGCCGTACAGCGCCGCCCCGTCCCCATTATAGTCAATGGGGACGAAGCGGCGGTCTGGCGGCATGGTGAAACAGCGGAAGGATGGATCCGACAGGGTAAACAGCCTGTCAGATCTGTCCTGCCGCAAGTGTGAAAGTAGCCTTACCTTGTTCCTAGCAGCAGTAGCAGGACATCAGCTGCTCTGGTCTATGGAGGAGGCGGAGCTGAGGCTGCCCCCCCCCCCCCACGCACAGACAAGAGGTGTCGAGAGCCGGCAGGGGGAATGATGAAGCAGGGAGCCAAAGCCGACTTTCTGCTTCAACATAATACAGACAACTGTCTCGCCAGAAAGCAGGACATAGCTCCCCGTACTGGGACAGCCACTGCAATCCGGGACTGTCCCGCTGGATCCGGGACGGTTGGGAGGTATGATGTAAGCATACAGTAACTCCACCAGCAGAATAGTTAGTGCTGCTCTGGAGTATATTACAGGATGTAAAGCAGAATCAGTACAAGATAAGTAATGTATGTACACAGTGACTCCACCAGCAGAATAGTGAGTACAGCCCTGGAGTATAATACAGGATGTAACTCCGGATCAGTACAGGATAAGTAATGTATGTGCACAGTGACTCCACCAGCAGAATAGTGAGTACAGCCCTGGAGTATAATACAGGATGTAACTCCGGATCAGTACAGGATAAGTAATGTATGTACACAGTGACTCCACCAGCAGAATAGTGAGTACAGCCCTGGAGTATAATACAGGATGTAACTCCGGATCAGTACAGGATAAGTAATGTATGTGCACAGTGACTCCACCAGCAGAATAGTGAGTGAGTGAGTGCAGCTCTGGAGTATAATACAGGATTCTAATGCAGTGAGCAGGACACTGGTACGATGGCCAATAATGCAGTGGGTCAGGATATGTGTATATGTTTATGGTTTGTTCGTGACGCCAATTGCAGCTTGCGCAGGTACTGTAGCAGGGCCCTTTAAGATGTTATAACTCACGTACCAGGTGAGGAATGCCAGAGGGGGATAATGTCTCTGTGTAGTAGGTATGTCAACGGTGTCTCCTACCTTGGTACGGCTGGACACCTGGATCCTGGCTCACTTGCAATAAATTGAGTGTTGCTAGTAGGAGTGATTGAGGAATGATTGAGATCCAGACAGGAGATATAATCCAACTTGTCTTTACTGAATGGCAACAGAAATCCATACGAGTTACAGCTTTAGTCTTGGGTCCCAGCAGGTATTGGCAATATGGGGCAGGAATCTATATATATTCTGCTTCTTGTCATATGCCTAGTGAATCTGGCAGGTATCTATCTTCTGCTCTGTCTATCTTCTGCTTGGTATGGGCCTGACTAGCTGAGGAGGGATTTGGCTTCTCCTGGACTCTGGATAAGTACTCAAAGGACTGCTCACAGGGAATGATGTCTTCCTGGAGATCTGTAGTTCTGGAGGGTTGCTTGCTTGTCACCAGCTGAGGTAGATGACTCAGGCTGGGAAGAGTGATCCTTGGCCTCAGCCGAGGCTGGATCCTAGGATGGGATCCCTGTAACTGGGAGCTCCTACTAACACAACCTACCGCCAGCAGGGGTGGCTGGTACACTAACTAACTTCCTTCTCCTCCTCATGAGACAGGACATGGGAACAGCCCACTTCTGCTCTTCCAGGGGAGACTAGGCTGGAACGAACTATTCCAGGCCTAGATATACTAAACTGGCTATATACCTGATCACACATTGCCGCCACCTGCTGGGAAATTAGAGCATAATATATAAAACAGGTATAGAAAATACACATAATGGAGAATGCAGTGTTAGATTACACAAGATGACAATAAATATACACCTGACATGTTGTAGAAGGGAAACAGAGTTTAGTAACATACTCTGGGATGTTACATAAAGCAGAATCAGTACAAAATAAGTAATGTATGTACACAGTGATTCCACCAGCAGAATAGTGAGCGCAGCTCTGGGCAGATACTGGGAATTTTCAATCATAGGAATTGTTTGATGCAACTTCTGTTCTTTTCTACCTGCTGGAATCACTTCCATGGCCCCCTTTTTAGGACAATGTTGATGATGGAACTGCACAATATGACCTTGTTACATGGATCCAGGAGCTGAGGTTTACATTTTGTGGGTTCTCAGTGAATGTGGAATTACCGTACACTCAGTGGCGTCTCTAGCTTTCAAATTTGGGGGGGGGGGGGGGGGGCACACTGGGGGCCAGGACAAAAGTAGGGGGGGCAGCTATAACAACAATATATTTACACAAGTACGCTCAGAAATGCTGCGATACTTTACCCAATACCTAAAACCGCAACAGGGAAGAAAAGTCCTGCTGTCTGTGGTTTAAAAAATAAATTTAAAAAATCACTCAGATTTCAACATGTCCTAGCTGCCTGTGGATGACACTTTTATAGGGAGGGGGATCTGTGAATGACACTGCTATGGGGGGTCTGTAGATGACACATACCGTATATAGCATCTTATGCTATATGTGTCATCCACAGATCCACCCCATGACAGTGTCATCCCCATTTCCCCCTCTATAACAGTGTCATCCACAGATCCCCCTCTCTATAACAGTGTCATCCACAGATCTCCCTCCCCGCCACTCACAGGAGTGTACATTTGACATTTCTAAACTGTAATCCATATCTTGCAGTAACTAACTTTAAATCCGGATTCAGCGGTCGCTCATCTCTACTAGTACCTTAACCTTACACCACTCGGCTAGCTTCGGTAACAGGGCCAGGCTACAGCCTTCAGGTACTGTCAAAGGATACGGATTACAGTTTAGAAGAAATGTACACTCCTGTGAGTGGTCCAGTGGTGGATCCAGAGCTTGGTCTCGGGAGCGGCACTTCCAGATTATTTTCTGTCCGCCGCCACAGAACAAGGGTGCTTATAGAACAGACTACACAGTGTAGAGGTATACTGTATATTGTGTGGCACAGTGTAGCGGTATACTGTACATTGTGTGGCACAGTGTAGGCTATATGTGTATAACAAACATATTTCACATGAAAACTTACAGTTACTTGGCTTGGCCCTTGGGGATCTCGGACTCCACTTCACCACATTGGCCGGGGGCTCGGCGGAGCTGATGTTCTGTTTCATCCTAATAAGAAAGATTTCATAATAAGGATTTGGAGAAGGGGCAGAGAGATAGCAGAGCAGGGAGAGGCTGGTGCTGCTACTAGGGGGTCATACCATGGGAGAGTAATAAAGCCCACCATAATGCCCCCCAGTAGAAATAATTCTCCTTATAATGTGACAGTGCAAAAAATACCCCCTTGTTATGCCCCAAGTTGAGCTAATGTCCCCCATAATGTGCCAGTGTAAAATACCCCTATATAGTGCCCACAGTAAATGCCCCCATAGTGCTCCTCTCCCCCCTTCCTCCTAGTGCCCCCCATAATGTACCAGTATAAAATGCCCCATATATAGTGCCCCAGTAGATGCCCTCAGTGTCCCCCATAATTTGCAAGTATAAAATACCCCTTCTTAGTGCCCCACGTAGATGACTCCATAGTACTCCTCTCTCCCCTTCCCCATAGTACCCACCATAATGTGTCCCAGTATAAAATGCTACTGTACAGAGCCCCCCATATAAAATACCCCTTCTTTGTGGCCTCAGTAGATGTCCCTATAGTGCCCACCAATAACGTGCCAGTAACAAGTGCCCCCATCACGTGCCAGTAACAAGAGCCCCCAATCACGTGCCAGTAACAAGAGCCCCCCATCACGTGCCAGTAACAACAGCCCCCATCACGTGCCAGTAATAAGCCCCCCATCACATGCCAGTAATAAGCCGCCCTCTCCAATGTGCCAGCAATAAGCCGCCCCCCCAATGTGCCAGTAATAAGCCACCCCCTCCAATGTGCCAGTAATAAGCCACCCCCTCCAATGTGCCAGTAATAAGCCGCCGCCCCCAATGTGCCAGTAATAAGCCGCCGCCCCCAATGTGCCAGTAATAAGCCCCCCATCACGTGCCAGTAATAAGCCGCCCTCTCCAATGTGCCAGCCATAAGCCGCCCCCCCAATGTGCCAGTAATAAGCCACCCCCTCCAATGTGCCAGTAATAAGCCACCCCCTCCAATGTGCCAGTAATAAGCCGCCACCCACAATGTGCCA
This sequence comes from Bufo gargarizans, assembly GCF_014858855.1. Classification (NCBI taxonomy): domain Eukaryota; kingdom Metazoa; phylum Chordata; class Amphibia; order Anura; family Bufonidae; genus Bufo; species Bufo gargarizans. The sequence goes on along the minus strand of NC_058081.1, from coordinate 515,405,737 downwards.
GTAATAAGCCGCCCCCCCAATGTGCCAGTAATAAGCCCCCATCACGTGCCAGTAATAAGCCCCCTATCACGTGCCAGTAATAAGCCCCCCCAATGTGCCAGTAATAAGCTCCCCCCAATGTGCCAGTAATAAGCTGCCCTCCAATGTGCCAGTAATAAGCTGCCCTCCAATGTGCCAGTAATAAGCTGCCCACCATGTGCCAGTAATAAGCTGCCCCCCCAATGTGCCAGCAATAAGCTGCCCCCCAATGTGCCAGTAATAAGCTGCCCCCCATTTTCCAGTAATAAGCTGCCCCCCCAATGTGCCAGTAATAAGCTGCCCCCCCAATGTGCCAGTAACACTATTGTAAAAAAAAAAAAAAAAACTCATACTTACCTCCATGTCAGCAATGCGATGCAGGCCTCTTCCGGCCTCTTCCGGCCTGTGTCCCGCGCTGTATAGCTCAGGCGGCGCGCCACCTGCGCCGGCCGGCGGCCTCTGATAGGCTGCCGGCCAAGTGCCTGCAGCCTATCAGGGAAAGTGGAAGGGACACGCCTCTCCCTCCCCTGCACCGCCGCAGCACACAGGCCGGCAGATGACTATGGAGATGAGCTCAATGGAAGCGCTCAACTTCCTGGCTGTGCCTGACTTCGGCGGCTCACTTGGGGGGGCACGGGCATTTTAGTTGGGGGGGCACAGCATGATGTAGGGGGGGCTGTGGCCCCCCCCCCTGGCGACGCCACTGCGTACACTCAGCATAAGCTATCTCTCCCTGTGCAGTGGTTTTGTTCTAATAATGATGGGTCTGCTGTCAGGCAGCTGCTGATGGAAGATAAAGGACTGCCTGTTCTTCACTTCATTACATTATCTCTGATGACATCCCACTGACAGACCACGTGGCGCCCATTCACAGGGGAAGAACAGGGAGGGAGCGCATCCCATAATAACTACATTTTGGGTAGTTGCTGTTTATGCAGTTTTCCAAAAGTGTCAGTCAGTGAGATCAGGGCTTGACCATAATAATGATTCTTGGTCCTGTATTTCACATTCACAACCTATGGGCTGGGTGCCGTCATTAACAGGGTATCTCGGGTTCAGTGTGATGACGCCACGCTATTTTGCATCTACCCTGCCGGATGATGTCAAATGGTACAGTGTAACAATGATGTCCACTGACAAAGCAGTGTGGGGTTAAGAGTCGTGACGTCACATCTTATAGTACAGCAGAGAGAGATGGCGTCATAGAATATGTTGCAGAATTCAGGTGAGGCCGTGCAGCGTAATGACGTCACACCGCGATATCTAGTGCAGGGTACCATGGTCATGTATGATAAACACGACATCTATAGTTGATTGGTGGGGTTCCAACTCCCGCTGAACACTGTTTGCTTCGGTAAGTTCTATGGCCTCCGTACACCAAGCAAAGTGCCGCATTGTATAGTGGCCAACAGGGGACAAAGCTTAAGGTTCATGGGCCCTGGTGCAAAAGTACAGTTTGCCCCCTCTCTCCCACCGACCACTTATCTATATGTCTGCTGTCTACAACCCACCCATTTATCTGCATCGCTGCCAGTGTTCCCTCTAAACGTCTATGTCTTCCTGCCTGGTGGTCTGTGGCAGTAAAGGTGTTAGCGATAGCATCCACAGATGGCTATCAAAAGATAATACACCTCACTCATATAACCCCACTCAGCTGCTGCAGAACCTCAAAATACACATGTCAGCTGCTCTTATGAATCAGCCGATCTTATAACTAAATTTTCTTGTGTTTATTTCTCGACAGAACTGCAAAAATGGTTGTGAGACTGGGAAACCTGGCTGTGATGATCATGTGCCTGGTGCCTTCAAGGTGAGTTGTGTGCATTCAAGGGTCACTAGAGATCCAGTGACAAGTACCTGGCAATGGCATATAGCCAACCACAGTAGAATTATATTACTGTTATATTCAGTGATGTCAGTAACAGGGGGCGGGGCTGTGACAACCTCTCATACATATTGCATAGAAGACCGGCTCTCGCTGTAGATGAATCTTGTATTTATTTAGTCACATATACAGGGAATAAGTGACGCGTTTCGGTGCTACTGCACCTTCATCAGACTTATCATCATACAAGAAAAATAGCATTTTTAAATAGACCGCCAAAAACACTGGGAAATGACATCACACAGATAACCCCTACCAGGATGCGGATATAATAGTCTATAGTTTGTTTGTGACGCCAATTGCAGCGTGCGCAGGGTATTGTCACAGGGCCCTTCAAAGATGTTATAACTCACACCCCAGGTTAGGAATGCCAGAGTGGTGTAATGTCTGTATATGGTAGTGGTAATAGTGTCAACGGTGTCTCCTACCTGGGTACGGCTGGACTCCTGGCTCACTTGCAATAATTTGAGGGTAGTGATAGTGGGAGTAATAGAGGAATTTGCAGCAGAAATTGAGATCCAGACTTTTAGTGAAGTTCAGACTTGTCTTTACTTGTCTTTACAAAAGATACAGCTTTTGCCTTAGGTCCCAGCAGGTATTGGCAATGGTTGACAGGGATTTATCTTCTGCTCTATCAACTTGGAGCTTGCAGACAAGGACATCTGCTTGTTAGCTCTATACTGTGGCAGGAATATGGCCACTCTCTATCTTCTGCTGTATGGGGACTGACTAGCTGAGGAGGAATGGCTTCTCCTAGGAGGGTATGGTTACCCTACCAATGATGCTGCCACCTGCTGGTAGACCTGAAACATTACAAAGGAAAAAAAAATACATTTAAAATGGTTTTATGCACTTTTGTGAGGAAATAATCAAAATCATATCAAATGACAATATAACGGCTCCTGAAGGGCAGTAGCGGGGTAGAAGAGTTTAGTAACACAACTCTAGGGTGTTTTACAATTGTCACACACTGACACAGGATTTAGAGAAAAACCCAAATCCCTTGACCCATGAGACTCCAGAGGGTCGGTAGAAGGGAGGGGCAATACTTGCCTCCGTGCCTTTCATAAAATCATGACTTTACGTCATAAAATAGGAAAATCATGCAATTTTATTTCAAGAGAGGGAGGCTCCTATTGCTGGTTAGAAGCTGCTCCATGATCAAATAAAAAGGCATGCTTAGGAGGGCGAAAATAGAATTCCCTAAACGTGGAAACTCGAGACCAATCCGCTAGTCTCATGATGTCCCCCAGCTGCGCACACCCGAAAACACCATAGAGGTAGGCGAAGCCCCCCTAACAGAGTGAGCTGTAAAAACAGATGTGTCCACCCCTGCCAAGGCCATGATCCATTTAACCCAATGCGCCAAAGTTCAAGCTTCATATTCCTTCAAGCGAAGAGAACCTGGGATACGAGACCCATCGGATGTGAGTCTTGGTACGACGCATGATATTAAAGGAAACCACCTCGGGAGTAAAAGATCTCGCATCGTGATCCAGGGCGCGGACGTCCGAAACCCTCTTACAGGAAATGAGACAAAATAGAGTGACCAATTTTGCAGATAATTGGCGCCACAATAAGTCAGCATTAGACGGCCAAGCAGAGAAAAGGGACAGAATGCAGGAAACATTCCACATAGTGAAGAAACGTGGCCTCGGAGGCAGAGAAAAACTCGAACCTCGCAGCAACCGGCACACCAACAGGTGTTGGCCAGCCAGACAAACCGTCAAACCTCTGATAAGCAGAGGAAATGGCCTATCGAAACAAATTAATCATACGATAAGCCTTGCCGTCATCGAACAATGACGTGAGAAAGTGCGTTGCAGGTGCCGAAACGGGATCCAAATCCTGAGTTAAGCACCAGCCAGACCAAGATCTCCAGGCTGCTCTATAAGCTCGTCTTGTGGCGGGAGCCCACGCGTCTTCCAGAAGTCTTCTAGTTGCAGCCGAAAGTTCTCAGACTCCCCAGGAGTCCCTGAAATTTTGCATGCTAGAAATCGCAGGGAGCTGTCTAAGAGAAGGGGATGCTCCAGATCCCACGACCCCTGAAGGAGATCCGGAAACTCCGGCAGGTGGGGATCTCCACCATCAGCTCCAGTATTTGAGGAAACTAAGACTGGGTGCCCCAAAAGAGAACTACAATGACCAGATCGGCTCGTTGCCAGCGAACCTGGATCAAGACCCGTGGAATCATGGCAAATGGCGGAAACGCGTACATCAGGGATCTGGACCAGTCTTGGAGGAAGGCATCCACCACTTCTGCTTACGGGTCCGGGCACTAACTGAAGAACCAGGGAAGCTGGGTATTCAGATGGGAGGCGAAGAGGTCCATAGAGAAAGGTCCCCAAAGAGACGAGATAGCAGAGAACACCTTCTCGTCCAACTTTCGCTGCCGTCTGAGAGATAACGAGAACTCCAATCGGCCTGGGTGTTGTGAAGGCCCAGAAGGTACTCCGCCAGCACAGTAATATCTCTGGAAAGACAATACGACCAGAAATCCTTTGCCAGATGAGTAAGCATGGCCGAGTGTGTGCCGCCCATGGAGTTGACATAACAGACAGCCGAGATGTTGTCCATGCGTAGCCTGATGCAAGCCCTGGCCATGCCATTCGAGAAACTCTGAATGGCAAAGGAGCCCGCCAGAAGCTCCAGAGCATTGATGTGGAGCCTGGATTAGTCGGCCAATGAGCGTCCTCCTATGGTCGCATTATCACAATGTGCACCCCAACCTTGAAGACTGGTGTCCGAATCCACTGTAAAGTCTGGAACCGACTGGAACCGTCAGGTATGCGTCCTTGAGATCGAGTTTCACCATCCAATCCCCCTGAAGAAGTAAGTCTCTGAGGAGGTGAATACCTTCCATTTTGAAATGTCGGTAACGGACGAACCTGTTTAAGGACCGGAGGTTGATAACTGGGCACATCTCACCCCCTTTCTTCTTCACTAGAAAGATGTTGCTGAGAAACCCTGAATGCGATTCTGGAGCTCACTCCTTCTGGTAGAGGTCTGACAGCTCCCTGTCTAACAAAAGCTGAGATGGTCCAGAGAGAAGCTGAGGGTGGGGAAGGGGAAAATTACGTGGGTAGTCCACCAGCTCTTTGCGGAAACCTCGGACTGTGGAAAGGAGCCACTGGTCCGAGGTGATACGTTACCAGGCGTGAGAAAAATGACGGAGCCTGTCCACTACACAAACATTAGAAAAATGTTGAGGTAGACTGCTTACCGTAAGGTCGTCTTGAGGCTGTGGTCCCTCTGTAACCACTGGGGCGACCTGGGGCACCTCTGGTAGGGAAGAAGCCCGATGGTTGCCTCACATCCTGTGGCAAAGGAGGATCTATGTGAGTAGGAGCCTCGACCCGTGCCTCGGGTCTGGTATGCGGAGCGGCCAGACAGACGGCCCCTGGAACTGCCAGCCCTGATGGAAACCCTACCATGCAAAACTCTCTTCATAGAGGACTGGGCTTTATCAAGAGCCATAAAGGTGCCCACAGAACGGCTCAAGTCCTTAATAAAGGAGACTCCAAAAAGAAAGCCCTGTGCGTCTTTTCCTGCCTCCGTAAGGGCAAGGTTGGCCAGCTTAGGCTCAATCTTGAACAAGATGGCATTGCGTCTTTCAATGGAAAGGGTCGTATTGACATTGCCGGCTATGCAAATAGCCCTTTGGATCCAACCCCGGAGCTCCTCCGGGTCCACCTTTCTATCGTCCGCCCTAGCGGATTCCGCCAGCTCAAAAATCCTAGCTAAGGGGCCAAATATATCCAGAAGCTTATCCTGGCAGGCTTTAAGAGCCGACTCCAGTCCCTTGCGGGGATTCCAACCCGACTTAGACAGGAACGGCGCTATCTTACGATCTGCTACCGGGGTATCACAGACCTTGTTGGGCACTAGCAGTCTCAGACATTCCACCCTTAATTTGTTTACGTGCCTCCTTGCTAAGAGGGCAACGCATGCGGGCCTCTAAATATTTGGCCACATGGTCCGCCGGGAGCCACTCTGCCGATCTCGGATGATGGAGGATGTCCGGATAAAAAAGTGGTTCTCCCAACAGATCTATCAAGGAGACCGAGGCGTCAGTAGCGGCCTCAGAGAACTGTTACCGGCTATACAAGCTGGAGCTGGGATCGCTCGGTCTCCCGTAATACCTGCGCATTCCTCCTCCAAGTCATACAGGACTTCTGTATTAGCCTCCTCATCAGATCCGAGCTCGGATTCAGAATCAGGTTGTGCTCTGGCACATTTCCAATGCTGCACCTTTTCTGCCTGGCGTGGAAAGGCACTTTTGAGCGTGATAAGCACGCTTTCCTGGGTGGTAAATGTAACACCATTCGCAGCACTTCTGGAGGCAGAACGGTCAGGAGGTTGTGGCTGGGTCACGGCAACAGTGGGGTGGTCATGACCCCTGAAAGCAGATGGTTGGGTTCTAAAGGCCTCTGAAATGGACCTAGTGAGGGTATGAGACATAGACCCCATGGGCGCTAAAATACAATTCGAAACTAAACGCTGAAAGGCCGCCGTCTGGGACTCGCCCAACAAAGGGATGTCATCCCCTATGGGTGAATGAGTAGCCAGATTATGGGAATGGTTCCCTATGTCAGAACCCTCAAGGGCTTGAGGACTATGGTGGGGCCCCTGCTTGGACATGATAGGGTAGAATGGGCTCTATGGCAAACTCTTAATATATCTGAATAAAGGCTAGTGGGAGTGAGTCATGCCCCACTGGTCCAGAAAAATATGGGGCAGAAACACTAGGTTAAAATAATAATAATAAGGTCCTATTCTAATTGACACTCGGGCGCTGCAACGACAAAACTGCTTGCAGAAAATGGCAGCAGAACTAAAGCACGATTACATCCGCGCCAGAGAAGGGGCGTGGTCTCCGTCAGGGAGGGAGATGCGGCGCAGGCAGCAGGGGAAGCGCGAAGTAAGCGCTACCCAATAGCAGAGCAGTGCGCAAGGAGCGGAAGCGGCTAAAGAGATCTGGTGAGAAGAAAATCCAAGATGGCAGCCAAAGTCTTGCGATACTTATGGCACACCACGAACTGGAAGAATCGGCCGCAGCGTGCGGGAAGAGGAACGAGAGAGGCGCCGACCGGTAAGAGAGGGGAGGGGAGGAAAAGGCAAGAAGAATAGAACCAATGGAAAAATCCACGCCAGCCCCAGAATGGGACTGGCATGGGAAAAACAGGAGGAAACAGAACAAAGGGCAGTGGTAACCCAGAGAAGGGGTAAGGAAAGGGTATAAATGATTATAGAGGACACAAAAGGGAGAATAAAACTAAATATATGGCAACAATACTTAATAGAATTAAACCAATCTTAACTACTGGCACGATACTTATCTGGTGGTGGCAGCAGCAAAGCAAGAGGAGGATTATGGGGAAACATGGTCTATATATACTGGCTTGTCATGGGGAGGGGCCTGTTGTTATAGTATTATTCTAATGGATTTTTCTTTGGTGCTATGGTGGACAGTAAAGAAAGGTTTAAGCAATAGGAGCCTCCGTGTCTTGAAATAAAAATCCTACATGACCCCGTGTGACCCCGGCAGGACCACACATTCCTCCTCTGGCTCACAATTTTTTTTGGCTGGTCTGATTTTATCCTCCTCCCTCTCTGATCTTCCTGCCTCCTGCTTGGAAGATTAACAAGCCTCCTACCAGCAGTAAAGCGATTTGAGAGATTTTGCTTTATTTTCTTCATAGAAAATGAGAAGCAACAAACTTTTTAGCTGATCATAAATTCAATGAAAATTGCAGAAAGTGTGCACATTTTTTCCAGTGCCAGTTCTTCTAATCTCGATCCCAAACCCGAACTTCTGTGAAGAAGTTTGGGTTTGGGTACCAAACATGCCGATTTTTCTCACGCGCGTGCCAAACGCATTACAATGTTTTGCACTCACGCTGAAAAATCACGCATGTTCCCGCAACGCACCCTTACCTTTTCCCGCAATGCCCATGTGAAACCAGCCTAAGGGAGTAAAGCAGCCGCACCATTTTATGAATAATTATTTTTATAAATTTTATAATAAAGCGTATAACACAGTACAGTAAAAGAAATTACAGCACAAAGCGTACTGAAGGATAAAGAACTGTTATAACACTATAAACAGTATAAATGAGGGTGAGGCACAGGACCCCCAGCGAGCCTGAAAGAAGTAACAATCAGTCAGATTGTGGAGCAGTAACCGGAATAACAATGAACTTATGTTCCGTTATTAGGGTATAAAATATAAAATTCAAGGTAAAGGCTTGCATTTAGAATGCAACATCCAAGGGGACCAAGTTTTATCCCTAAGGGTCGAGTTCAACACTGAGTCAGGGAGGAGTTTCGCATATCTACACATAGCGTTCAGGACTTGGATCACCTCTGAGAAAGCCGGTTGGCTCGCCCATTTCCATGTCTTGTGATGACTAATTTAGCGCTAAGTAAAATATGTCCTATGATGCGCCTATAGTCATAGGGAAAATCATCAATGTGGAGGAACAAAAGTGCTAAGGCAGGAGATAGGGTCACTTGGAGACCAGCAATTTGCGTAATCAACTCGAAGGTTGATCGCCAATATGTAGAAAGTTTTGGGCGCGACCAAAGAATGTGAAGAAGAGATCCAGTGTTGCCACACTCCCGCCAGCAGCAAGCTGATGCTCCTGGATACATGAGGCTTAGGCAGTAAGGGGTAAAGTAAGTACCACCTAAGCAGGGTTTTAATCCCAGCCTCATAATGTGTGACACGTTTAAAGGTAGACCAAATAAAGCAAACTGCCCAGCCCACCTCTCCTCCGAGAACGTTAGTTGTAATTCCCATTTCTGTAGTGAGGGAGATTGGATACATTTAAATATCATTCCCAAAATGATCCAAACATGAAGTAGACATATGGGGAATGTAAAGCAATAACTATTTTTGGAGGTATTACTATGTATTATAGAAGTAGAGAAATTGAAACTTGTAAATTTGCAATTTTTTGCAAATTTTGGGTAAATTTGGTATTTTTTTATAAATAAAAATGATTTTTTTTAACTTCATTTTACCAGTGTCATGAAGTACACTATGTTACAAAAAAGCAATCTCAGAATGGCCTGGATAAGTCAAAGCGTTTTAAAGTTATCGGCACTTAAAATGACGCTGGTCAGATTTGCAAAATAGTCCTTAAGGTGAAATAGGGCTGAGCCCTTAAGGGATTAAGGAATGTTTTACGTCTGCTCCCATTCTGGTGCAGCCCGATGTGTCTCAGCCATTCGTGGTGGAGGTTGATGCATCAGAAGTGGGGATTGGAGCAGTGCTGTTGCAGGGTTCATCTCCTGGCAAATGGGTTCCGTGTGCTTTTTTTTCCAAGAAGCTCTCGATGTAGGAGATAGGGAACTGCTGGCCATCAAATTGGCCTTTGAGGAATGGTGTCACTGGTTGGAGGGGGCGTCTCATCCCGTTACAGTATATACGGATCATAAGAATTTGTCTTACCTGCAATCTGCCAAGCATCTGAACCCTAGACAGGCCAGAAGGTCACTGTTCTTTACCAGGTTCAATTTTGTGGTTACTTTTTGCCCGGGGGTTAAAAACATCAAGGCTGATGCGTTGTCTCGCAGCTTTCCTGGGGGATGTGATTCAGAGGATCCTGCTCCGATTTGGGCTGATGGGGTGGTGGTCTCCGCTCTGTATCCCGTATTGGAGATGAGGTGTTGGGAGCCCAGGAGGGGGCTCCTGGTTCTTGTCCCCCAGGGAGGTTGTTTGTTCCTGATGGGCTGCGATACAAGGTATCTAAGGAACATCACGATACTGTCCTTGCTGGAGGGGATACGGCCCTGAGGAGAGGATGTAGGTTCCGGCTGTGGATGTTAGTGCCAGCCGACTGGTGAGGGTTATGTGCGGAGGTCTGCCAGATTAGCAGCATATGTATAGCCTTTTTGTTTTGTTTTGGAGTTGAGCTATATCCGCCTCCCTTCAGGTGCACTGGGTGTGGTCGTTGGTTTGAGTTTAAATTACGCCCACTCCCAGTGACCTGTGCGGGTTATAGCTTCTGTCTAGCTCAGAGGAAGGAAAGAAGGAAGGAGTTGCTGTTCCTGCTCAGTAAAGATAAGTTGTTTTTTGCTTTCTTGTGGTTGTCGGTCTAGGCTGTTAGAGAGACGCCAGCCCCTCCAGGTTCTGAGGGAGCAGACTGCCTCTTTCCCCTTTTCACCATCTTAGGGATTTTAGGGTATCTTCAGCCCAGGCACGAGGACAAGTTATTCCCACGTTAAGAGTATAAACGTGGGCATAGAAGTCTAGGGAAAGCTGGTAGGGATTTGTCAGGAGGTGACCTGTATCCCCAGCTTCTTGCCTAGACACTAGACAACAATAGTTCATCAATGTTCATCAATGCATAGATCCATATGAATACTTTGCAATGTATAAATGAATCTGTGTTGAAGGAGGTAATTAAACTGCTTAAAAGATGGTTATCAAATGGTTAAGAAGGTGAAAAGATATCCACATGGAGTTATTTCCCTCTTTAGTGCAATATTATATTTGATAGACTTGAAACCCCAAACTAGGTTTGTTGGCATATAATAGATATAGTACATAATACTTCAAAGTATCTGTTAGCGTTTTTTCCTCGGCAGGTTTATGATAGTTATATGATGAGGCTTCAGACCTCCAACCCGTGAATATTTTCCCTGTGCAACGAATATCTGGTTTGCTTCTGATCAGAGAGATAAGACAGCCCTGACTCAACATAGGTTGTCAATATCTGAAAACTTTATTTCCCAGCACATAGTTTATAGGGCATATTGGGGGTGGGAACATAGTGTCCTTCCAGATCCAATTGCACCAATCCTGCTAGATCTCCGCAGGCCTTGGGAAACATGTGTTTGTCAATATGCAGTTGAAACTTTGCTAAACAATGCTGACATCTGCTATATACAATACATGAAAATGGTTATTTTACATTGAACAGGTTTTTCTCTCCATGCTAACAAGTTGAATAGGAAACCACAGGTTCCTGTCAATGTATGTGAGGTGAAATGTTAAATAGCCTTTTGGTCAGGAAGGCTGCTATTGTGTCCAGGACTGGCAGAGGGTGTGAGATATGTTAATGCAAGGTACTGCATTTCCACACGAGATGAGGCTTGTATAATATATGTCTAATCTGTGATGTATCAAAAGTAAGATTATGAGAAATCCCTTTCAGTATCATTCACCTTCCTCCCACTGTTAGTCAAGGTTAGTAAGTTTACTGCCCACCGCTACTCCGTGGCGTCCCACGTGTGCTGCACAGATCTCTCTGCTCATTTACTACAATGTATCAATGTGGCTGTACAGAATATTGTTCAGACGAGATACAACTGTATTCACTAAGGCTACTTTCACACTGGCGTTTACTCGTTCCGGCAGGGGAACAGCCTGCCGGATCCCTACTAGAGTGTACATCCGTGTGCTGCTGGAAGTCCGCCCGGCCAAATACTGCTGCTGATAGAGGGTCTTGTGACCAGGCGAATCACTTCCATGTGATGTCCATTCAAATACACTGCACCTGTCCTCTGTGTTGGGAGTTTAGGGCAGGTGCTGTGTGTTTGAATGGAAGAGACTGAGTGATGTGCCTGGTCACATGACCCTCCATCAGCAGACATTTTGTGGACAGGGCATACCTGTGGACAGCACAAAAGACTTGGCAAATAAGGGATCATACCTTATGAAATATAGAAAAAGGTACATAATTTCAACAAAGACTATATTAGTAAGTGCCGCATAATCATGTCCTGTACTGTGCTTTACATGTGCCTGGATAAGCTACTCCTTTGGATACCAGCTGAAGGCATCTCCATTTACTTTTTATGGTACACTATGGGGGGTCATTAATTAAGGTTGGTGTTTTAGACGTCGGTCTTAATAACCCCCGCGCTGGATCCCCAAAGTTATGCAGAGGTGCCGGATTCTACATAACTTCAGCGCATCCACCTCCGGTCTAAATGTAAGCCAGCTTTCTTATTGGCCTAAATTTAGACCATTTTCTACGCCTAAAACAGGCCTTGAAAATTATGAATGAGACCTTCCTGCCTCATTATCGAAGCCGAGTTCAATTTCGGATTTTGACAGTGTAATTTATGCGAATAGACAAAGTGTCACATCATAGAACCGAGATGAAGCAAGTATCAAAGTTTTCTAATAAATCAGGTCCAGATACAGCAATCCAAGTCTGATTCGCTCAACACTAAGGGGCACATTTATTAAGCCCCAAACCCTAAACTGGGGGTGGATCAGCCAGAGTTAAGAAGAGGTGCCAGCCTCTACGTAACTAAATGTATGACAGCTTCCTAGCTAGCGTACATTTAGACCTTTTTCTATGCCTAAAAACAGGCCATGCCCACTTTTTTATACCTTGCGTGGGTGGGGAGAATTCGCAGAACATGGTTAGTTGCGCCGCAATCTGCGCCTGAAATACGCCTAATTTAGGGGTATTTCAGCTTAATAAATGACCCTCTAAGTCTGACCTCAGTAGGTCGTTTTTCACATAGACTAGTCTATTAGTGAGTGAAAAAAGTTTCAACCTTACGGACAAAAATCGCATATCTACGAAAAATGTGCGACTTTTAATGAATAAAAAAATGGATATAGAAAAGTATGCCAGCCCTGGGATGAAGTAGAAATTAGATTGTTTTCGCAAAACAAATTCAGGCACAAAAAATGTGCACCTAAAATAGATTGGAAAAAAGTTGCAAAAGTTATAAAACTTCGGAATTAGTAAAAAAATAAAATAATTAAATAGTCGAACATAGCACTAAAACAGCATTTCTTTTACTAAAGACAGGTGCAGACCTTTTAGTAAATGTGCCCCGTTAGAGAGCAGTGTTTATGATTAATACTGTGAGATTTGGTTGCGCTCCAGTAAGAATTTCTTTGGCGTTCTTGGCAGAATTATTGAACCCTTGTCTCATCTGCTTTTGTCTTCTACATTCAGGCATCAGATTTGACCATTGAACTCACAGACTCTCCAAAAGAAAAGCCTGATCCAAGCAAGCTGGTGTTCGGCACAGTCTTCAGCGATCACATGCTGACAGTTGAGTGGTCTGCAGAGAAGGGATGGCAAACACCGGCGATCAAACCTCTACAGAACTTGAGCTTACACCCAGCATGCAGTGTGTTTAACTATGCCATAGAGGTGAGTGGTGGCAAATGTGTTCAGTGATGGCTGTATCGGGGCAAGGCTGTGACAACCTCTCAATGATAAGTAGTATAAAGAGTATGGATCTCATGGATGTGTCTCCGCACCTCAGATCATTTCACTTGATGAACAAGCATTTTGCTAGTTCATCAGGTGATATGCGGCACCTTTAGTGTTTGTAGGAACGCCTGTTCCAGATAATTGGCCCAAGCTTTGGGCCATGTAAATGCAGCTTTACACTATTGTCGGCAGCACATCCTGGGTGATGTGATGCCGGCATAAAGTTATCTTTTGTTGGTAGAATATATAAGATCAGACAGGTGCTTGCTTGTTTGTCAGCTGATCGTCTAATCGCCTTTTACACGGGCCAGTGATTGCTTAGGAACGTCCCTTGTAAAAGGCTGTTAATAGATGGACAAACTTTCACTACAGCATACGATGTGCAGATCCCAATGCCGCACTGGTAATATGGACATTATTGTTGGGCAGAATAACACTTGACCTCCTGCATCTTACATTCATCATTATAGTCATAGCATGTGTTAGATTTTTTTTAATGATTATTATTTCTTTCTGTGCAGCTTTTTGAAGGATTCAAAGCATATCGGGGAGAAGATGGCAAGATCCGATTGTTTCGACCACAGCTAAACATGGAGAGGATGTTACGATCGGCGAAAAGACTGACTCTACCTGTAAGTCCATCTGTGTCTGATTATGATAGTCATTCAACCAGAGGTGCAGATTGTTAGGCCAATTCCTGGAAACAAGCATGTGTAGGAATATTTATTCCCCAAATTTCCTCCATGTAAATGCAAAGACAAATGAATAAAATGTTGATTTGATGTTTGGTCTGTTGTTTGTGCGGCACATAAAATGAGTGCTTGTCGGCAGCATATTGCCTGGGGAAATAGAGATTGTGCTGCTGACAAACAGTTAATCTGTACGAGGACGAACAATCGCAGTAGTGATCATTCAACCCCATACAGAGGGGATGATCTACAGTATGTAAATACAGCTGATTGAGCCGGCAACAATCAGGAAGCAAATAGTTCATTCCCTGTTTATCGGTCTATGTAACCTTTGTCTTGGTCTGGCACCAGGATGCTGCATCATCAGTTTCGGCCTTGACAGGGTGGTGCCGCGTCAAAAAAAAAGCTGGTTTGTCCTATTATTTAATTCTACTGGTGTTTTATTTTTGTTTGTTTTTTTACAGCTTTTTGATACGAATGAACTTTTGGAATGCATCAAGAAGCTGATAGATGTGGATAGAGAATGGGTGCCAAAATCCACGGAAGCTAGCCTCTATGTCCGGCCCGTATTCATAGGAACTGAGGTGAGCTGCAGTATTATTGCTAAAGGGGTTCCAATGAACGAAAATATTGTGTTCCATCTCAATGCACTTACACAGATATATTTGACATCTATACTTTGATGTAAAATGTTTACGTTTTCACTGTGTTCTGTTCCCCTGGCCCTGTGACCAGTAGTTATGGTTCTTGACACACAGGAAAGAGCTTTCTCACCTCTGTACGGAGACCAAGACGTCATCTCCTCATTTGACTAAAAGGGTTTGGCTTTGTTGTAACTTAACCAAGGCGAACGTTACATGACTCTGTATGGTCTCTAAGACGGGCTCTCAAGTTGTGATATCTGTCCTCACAACCACTTAGCAGTTGTATTGTGCTGTTTACAGGCAGTAGGCTGGCTGGTCTTGGTTACAGGCCTGACTATACAGGCCTTGGCGGCCTCCAGGATGCATGTACTAGATGGTTTCTTTCTACCCCCTAGCTCCAGCATCATCTCCTCTGCAATACTCAGCTGCACTGTGGCCCTCTCTATGCCCTGAGGTGGACCACCATTTGCTATCTAGCTGCACGCAGGGTTATTGCTGTTTCCAGCAGCAGTTTCCCAACTCTCTGTCTCTTGCTTCTGAATGTGTGACCTAAACTTATTTTCCAACCATGTGCTCTCACTGTGCTTCCTATTGCTTAAACTTTGGGTTGTGCTAAATTTTCAAGTTATCTCCTATCCACAGGATTACAGCGCTTGGCTATTTCCAGCAGTCCTATAGTGAATGAACGGAGCTGCAGTGCAGCAGCCTGCTGCTCCATTATACAGTGCAGTACATATTAAATCACATTAGTGCAGTATATCCGCAGGGTTTTTCTAACTATCTCCATTGTGGTTTATCAACCATGTCCATCACATCCTGCTCAAGTCATATGACTCCCCCAGAGTGGCTTTATACCATCTCAGACTGTGTCGTTTCCCCTCATTGTAAGTTCAATACATAACAGCCCAACAGTTCAGCTAGGTGGAGTGGGCACCACAAAAAGGTCAACGATAACCCATAGCAACAATATAACTTAAAGAGGTGGTGCCAATAGACATGCAAGTAGAAAAATTGCATCTGTTAACAGGTCTTTAAAGATGGCACCCACTCGTAAGTGCAGCGGGCATTATACCAGTCCAGTTCTTGCTGTTTTAAAAAGCAAACACCAGTGGCTAATGTTTGCTATTGACGATATTATCGATCGCAGACATTTAACCCCTCAGATGCTGTGGCCATATGTGCCCCCTGGTAACTGTGAGCTCCCAGTCCTGCAACGGCTTCCATGAGCGCGGAGGCGGGGAGCTGGGTAGGTGTTTGGCAGCTTGGTCCACCTGAATGATCCGCGGCTGCCGAAGATAGTTTCCTTTGGAGACCTTCCATAGGAACATAGTATAATTCTCATAAATTCCAATGGTAATGCATTGGGGTCTATGAGAGAAGCAATCTAAAGATTTTTTATTTTTTTTTAATGAATAAAAATTCAAATCACCTCCAAAATAAATAAATAAATAAAATAAAAAAGGCATTGCTGCTTGCTAAAACGCCTGTACTATAAAATCTAAAAATGACTTAATTGGAAATAAAGATAAAATGGCTGATTTGCCATTTTTTGGTTGCTTATAAAAATGACCCCTGTACACATAACTACAGAAAAGTTATAGGGTTCAGGATATGGCGATGGAAAGAAATATATACAGTTGAAACCAGAAGTTTACATACACTATATAAAAAGACACATATGCATATTTTTCTTAATATCTAACTTAAAGGGCTTCTGTCAGCCCACTAAACAGTTTTTTTTTTTTTGTTAATAATAATCCCTATACTGCGAGCTCTGCATACATAAGCTAAATAATCATTTTGGTTCAGTAGAATTTGATAAAAAGCTATTTTTATAATATGTAAATTACCTTGCTACCAGCAAGTAGGGCGGCTACTTGCTGGTAGCAGCCGCATCCTCCGATCCTAATGACGCCCCCTCCGCATTGTGATTGACAGGGCCAGGGAACGGAATCGTTCTCTGCTGGCCCTGTTTGAATTCCAAATCTCGCACCTGCGCCGTACCTGTCTTTAATCGGTGCAGGCGCACTGAGAGGCGGCCGCTCTCTCGGCCGCTCCATCCACAATGCGCCTGCGCTGGGTGTAGATGTGACGTCATCGGCGCAGGCGCAGCCGCCTCTCAGTGCGCCTGCGCAGATTAAAGACAGGTACGGCGCAGGCGCGAGATTTGGAATTCAAACAGGGCCAGCAGAGAACGATTCCGTTCCCTGGCCCTGTCAATCACAATGCGGAGGGGGCGTCATTAGGATCGGAGGATGCGGCAGCTACCAGCAAGTAGCCGCCCTACTTGCTGGTAGCAAGGTAATTTACATATTATAAAAATAGATTTTTATCAAATTCTACTGAACCAAAATGATTATTTAGCTTATGTATGCAGAGCTCGCAGTATAGGGATTATTATTAACAAAAAAAAAACGGTTTAGTGGGCTAGTAGTTTAATTAGGATTACCATAATTATTATTATTTGCCAAATGCCTGAATAATGAGAGAGAGAGAGAGAGAGAGAATGTTTTAAGGCATTTTTATTACTTTCTGCAATGTCAAAAGTTTACATGCACTAACCCTTTAACCCTTGCAGGACTGGACCATTTTTCACCTTTCTGCCCAGGCCATTTTTAGCAAATCTGACATGTGCCACTTTATGTGGTAATAACTTTAAAACGCTTTTACTTATCCAGGCCATTCTGAGATAGTTTTCTCGTCACAAATTGTACTTCAAGACAGTGGTAAAATTAAGTAAAAAAAAATACATTTTTATTTATAAAAATATACCAGATGTACCAACAATTAGCAAATTTCCACATTTCAATTTCTCTACTTTTATAACAGATAGTCATACCTCCAAAAATAGTTATTACTTTACATTCTCCATATGTCTACTTCATGTTTGGATCAGTTCAGTTATGAAGTCACTTTCTGGGGCTTACATATTAGAAACCACCCATAGATCACCCCATTTTATAAACTACACCCCTCAAGCTATTTAAAACAGATTTTACTAACTTTGTTAACCCTTTAGGTGGCCCACGAGAATTAAATGACAATGGGAATGAAATTTCAAAATGTCACTTTTTTTGCAGATTTAAAATTTTAATCTATTTTTTCTGCAACACATCAAGGGTTAACAGCCCAAAAAAAACCTCAAAATCTATTACCCTGAATCTAGAGTTTACAGAGCACCCCATGTGTGCTCAAAAACTGATGTATGGGCGCACAGCAGGCTTCAGAGTGGAAGGAGCACATGGCTTTTGGAGAGCGGATTTAGCTGGAATAGTAATTGGGAGCTATGTCGCATATGAAGACACCCTGAGGTGGCCCTACAGTAGAAACCCCCAAAAAGTGACCCCATTTCGGAAACTACACCCCTCAAGGAACATTTCAAAGTGTGTAGTGAGCACTTTGACCTATCACAGAATTAGAAAACGATTGGCTGTGAAAATAAAAAATTACAATTTCTTCCAGAAAAAGTTGCTTTACACCCACATTTTTCACTTTCACAATGGGTAACAGGACAAAATGCACCCCACACTTTGTTCCCCATTTCCCCCCAAATACAGGAGACAGATAATGTGTAAATATAAAGATGGCGGGTGCTATTATATGTGAATGAGGGGGAGGATACAGATAATGTGTAAATATAAAGATGGCGGGTGCTATTATAGGTGAACGAGGGGGAGGAGACAGATAATGTGTAAATATAAAGATGGCGGGTGCGATTATATGTGAACGAGGGGGAGAAGACAGATAATGTGTAAATATAAAGATGGCGGGTGCTATAACATGTGGATGAGGTGGAGGAGACAGATAATGTGTAAATATAAAGATGGCGGGTGCTATTATATGTGAACGAGGGGGAAAAGACAGATAATGTGTAAATATAAAGATGGCGGGTGCTATTACATGTGAACGAGGGGGAGGAGACAGATAATGAGTAAATATAAAGATGGCGGGTGCTATTACATGTAAACGAGGGGGAGGAGACAGATAATGAGTAAATATAAAGATGGCGGGTGCTATTATATGTGGATGAGGGGAAGGAGACAGATAATGTGTAAATATAAAGATGGCGGGTGCTATTACATGTGAACTAGGGGAAGGAGACAGATAATGAGTAAATATAAAGATGGCCGGTGCTATTACATGTGAACGAGAGGGAGAAGACAGATCCGGCGAATGTGTAAATATAAAGATGGCGGCTGCCTATTTATGTGAACGAGGGGGAGGGGACAGGTTCAGCAGACATTCTTGTCACTAGTAAATCTTTGTCGCTTTGTGTCTCTCGTATTCACGATGTCTCCTCTCATTTGTCCAGGCCTCTCTGGGAGTTAAGAGATCTTCCAAAGCTTTACTGTACGTCATTATGAGCCCAGTTGGACCTTACTTTTCCAGTGGAGCTTTTAATCCAATCTCGTTATGGGCAGACCCCAAATATGTCCGAGCCTGGAAAGGTGGAACCGGCGACAGCAAACTCGGAGGGTAAGGCTTTTTATCTTGAGAATTGTGCAACTGCATGTGAATGCCTCAATATACAACAGTGCCACCAGTGGTATAGCAGCAAGGCTTGTGGAAAGGTATAGGCCTCTTTCACACGAGTGTGACGGATTAAGTACGGATACGTTCAGTGAAACTCTCACCATTTTGCAACAAGTTCAGTTAGTTTTTTCTATGATTGCGTTCAGTTTTTCCGCGCTGGTGCAATGTGTTTTGATGCATTTTTCACGCGCGTGATAAAAAACTGAAGGTTTACAAACATCTCTTAGCAACCATCAGTGAAAAACGCATTGCATCCTCACTTGCTTGTGGATGCAATGCGTTTTTCATTAAAGCCCTATTCACTTGTATGGGGCCAGGGCTGCGTGAAAAATGATGAATATAGAACATGCTGCGTTTTTCACGCAACGCAGAACTGATGCATGAAAAAAAGACCACAGACCCATTGAAATGAATAGGTCAGGATTCAGTGCGGGTGCTCGTGTGAAAGGGGCCATACTGTTAGGGAATTTTGTTAAAGGGCTCGCCCCAGGGACCCCAGTTAAATAACATGTTGTTTTTCTTAGGAATTACGGAAACGCCCTCTTTGCTCAGTACGAGGCTCAGGCTTACGATTGTCAGCAGGTTCTCTGGCTGTACGGTGAAGATGAACAGCTCACAGAAGTTGGAATAATGAATCTCTTCCTCTTCTGGAAAAATGAAAATGGCGGTAGGAAAATAAGGCCCTATTGGTAAAGGGATTGTGTCACCTGGATTAGGGCTGCAGTAAACGATTATTTTAGAAATCAAGTATTCTCTTGATTATTTTTACGATTGAGTATTCTTTTTTTTTTAAATTAACAATTTTTATTGTTTTTCAAATAATAACAAAAATAGATGACAATGGCGGGAAAGTAGCGCCAATATGAAAGTACAAAAATATAAATATACGGTATTAAGTCATACCAGCACATCATAACACAGCAAATCAGTAAGCAGTGCCATAAATTAACATAAATGGGGAAAGGGAAGTGGAGAAAACATCAACAAAACAAATGGTATAAATCAGGTAAGATACAAATATACGTTATAGCTCACTTGATGCAGCAACAGGGTACGGTACTAAGTCAGTTATTTGCCCTATACAATAGAGAAAGGGTAAAATGGTAATAATGAGAAAAGAAAGCTAGAAAAAATAAGCAAGTAAAAATCAAGGAAGGCCCCTAAACGTCTTCCAAGGAGCCCACATGTCCAGGAAGGTGCTTCTAGTGCGGGTTTCCCAATGAGAGAGTTCCTCTAATCTATACAGTTGGTCCACCTTTTGTGTCCATTTAGCCTCATCTGGGGCCTCTGTAGAAAGCCAGGCGGCAGCAACTAAAATTCTAGATGCAGCTAATAGTATAAGTAATAAGGACCTGACCTTCTTGTGGATCCCATCCAGCCCCAGGCCAAGGAGAGTCAGTTCAGGAGAACATACCAAAGAAGTGCCACAAATCTTATTACATTTAATTATTATGGAATGCCACCATGATTGAATAGTTGGGCATTCCCACCATATGTGGTAGAAAGTGCCCTTGGAGGTTTTGCATCTCCAACAGGAGTCGGAAACATTGGAAAAGTATTGTGCAATATTTTCGGGAGTTTTGTACCACCGCATCATAATCTTGTACCCATTTTCCTGAACACGCACGCACCTTGAAATTTTTGTGTGGAACAGAAAACATAGTCTTGATTTCAGTGGGGGTTAGGGATCGATTGAGATCTTTTTCCCAAACTCTCATTATAGCTGGTGTAATGTCAGTCACCGGTGACTTGATCCTTTTGTATATGAATGAAATTAATCTATTAGGCGCTTGTTTAGATCCAATTAGCCCTTCAAACCATGGGAACAGAGGTGTCACCTTAGGAAGGCTCTCCGCCGAAGCCATTTCAGATAGTATATATTTGTGTACAAATGAAAGAGACATAGATTCTTTCAAGTTGGTAAAAAGGAGAGGAAGGGGGGGGGGGGAGGTATCGTGCTCTTTTAGGATATCTGATATGAGTAAGTTAGACTGCCTAACCACAGGGCTACAAGTCTCTTTTAAATCCAAGGGTGCTAAATCAATGACATCTCCCAAAGTCAGAAGTGAGGAAGGAGTGGTAAGCATTATACCACTAGAGGAGAACCATTCCCAAACTGCCAATGAGCATCTTATCATAGGGTTTTGGATTTGAGAAGTTGGGGGAAAGGATTTCCCAGCAAGCAGAACAGCTCTGGGAGTGGAGGGGAGAAAGCTATTTTCCATCTGAACCCAAAATTTATGGGGGGGAGCTCTAATCCAATCTACTACTCTGGCTAGATGTATGGCTTTCATGTATATTTCAGGATATGGGAGATTAATCCCACCTAGCTCCTTTGGTTTGGTGAGAGTGTCCAATGCAATTCTCGGTCTGCGCCCCTTCCAAATAAAATGACGTACTGCTTTGTTAAATCTATTAAAGAAGGATTTCGGTATCTTGATAGGCAGAACCTGCATGACATATGTCAATTTGGGTAGACTCAATGCCGATACCATATTCTTTCTGCCAAACCAAGACAGAAAAGGGAGGTCCAACGAGTCCATCTGGTCAATAACCGACTTTAAAAGAGGAATAAAGTTTAGTTTGTATAAGTCTTTAGTATTAGGGGATATGTTCACTCCCAGGTACGTCAACTTTTGTGTGGACCAGTTAAAGGGAGATTGGAGCTTAAGAATTCTAATTGTTGAGGGGGGGAACCCACTATGAATGAGTTGAGATTTAGCAGGGTTTACCTTGAAATTAGAGAGTGACCCAAATAAATCCAACAACGATAAGATAGCAGGAAGAGATTTTTTCGGATTGGTTGTGCAGATCAAGAGGTCATCAGCAAATGCAGCCAATTTGATTTCCTGACTTCCCACTTTAAGTCCTATAATATCTGTTTGCTGTCTCAGGGATTGTAAAAGCGTCTCCATAACCAATACGAAAATAAGCGGGGACAGGGGACAGCCCTGTCTTGTGCCATTCCTTATACTGAAGCAGGGAGACAGGGTATCATTAACTAGTACCGATGCCGAGGAGGAGTGATACATAGCCCTGATTGCATTTGAGAATTGAACAGGGATATTAAATTTGGCTAGCGTAAGACTAATATATAGCCAGTCTATTCTGTCAAACGCCTTCTCGGCATCGGTACCTAAGAGAACTATGGGTATTTTTTTAAAAGAGGAGAAGTACAATGCATTTAGAACTTTCATAACATTGTCCTTACCCTCTCTTCCCTTAACAAATCCGACCTGGTCTGGATGGATCAGGGAGGGGAGTAGTTTTTGCAGTCTAGTAGCCAACATTTTGGCCAATAGTTTAAGGTCAGTGTTAAGCAAAGATATGGGACGGTAATTTGAGCAGATGGAATGATCCTTACCTGGTTTGGGAATAATTGTTATCGTAGCTCTAGACATATCGGATGACACAGGGGAGTTATGCAGAGCATTATTGCATATTGGAAGTAGGTGGGGAAACAGGACTTCGGAATAAGCTTTATAATAGGACAGAGGTAAACCATCCGGTCCGGGGCATTTCCCGGTCGGGGATGAATTAAGTGCTTCTTGAATGTCCGCTATAGTAAACGGAGCAGCCAGCTGGTCATGTTGGTTATTTGTAAGGATAGGGAGATGAAGCGAGCTAAGAAAGGAAGAGATATTTTGTTCCTTATCCAGTCCAGGATCAGGAAGATGGGGGGGGGGGGAGATTATACAGGGACTCATAATACAACTTAAACTGTTCTGCTATTTCTTCTGTTTTGAGCAACATTGAACCTGCTGGAGAGGTAATTTTATGTATAAAGCCATTCAGTTTCCTACGTTTAATCCGTTGCATCTGAAACTTTGTTGCTTTATCGCCATGAGCAAAAAATTTTTGCTGAGAGCTTAAAAAATACTTCGCAGAGCGCTCATTTAGTAAATTTTTAAGCTCTGTTTTGAGTAAAATAAGTTCAGATAAGTGAAGTTGCAATAAAGAAATTTTATGAGTCTTCTCTAAGTTATTAATCCTGGAAAGAAGGGAGTCTATTTTTTTGTCGGCCTCTTTCTTCAGATAAGAGCATAGGCTTATCAATTGTCCCCTTATATAGGCTTTATGGGCATCCCATAGGGTATTTGGGGAAATGTCAGAAGTATGATTAATTTGGAAGTATTCCTTTAGGAGGGAAAGTATTTTATTCTTATGTTTGGCATTTTCCAAGATGGACTCGTTGAACCTCCAACCAGATTTCTTACCCATACCTTGTGAAGGGCGGATGGAGCAGAAGACTGGTGAATGGTCTGATAGCGTCATGGACCCTATTTTCGCCGAAGAGCAAAGTTGCAAGTGTTCTTTGGAGATTAATACATAATCAATTCTGCTATATGAGTTGTTGGCTGCAGAAAAAAAAGAGTAGTCAATATTAGTAGGATTAAGACATCTCCACACATCAACCAAACCAAGTTTGAACATTCTAGCCAGAGTAGCTTTGATTGCCTTAGAGGGGAGAGCTGATTTTCTTGAAGACGTATCCAAAAGGGGATTAAGAGGCATATTCAAATCTCCCGCTAATATTAATATACCTTCCCTATGTTTCTCAACTAAAGATAGAAGGCTGGCAATCCATCTAGTTTGGTCAGCATTAGGGGCGTAGGCATTAACAAAAGTGTACAAGGTTTGACCGATTTTTCCTTTTAATATAATGTAACGGCCCTCTGGGTCTTGAACATGACTCAGATAGGTGAATGGGGTGTTACGCCTGAAACCAATGCTGACCCCTCTAGATGCCGCCCCATCTGCGCCACAATGATACCAAGTAGGGTATTTAGTGAATGATAGGTTTGGAAAGTTATCCTGCTTAAAATGAGTTTCTTGTAGGAAAATCACTGCACTTTTTTCCTTCCAGAGGAGAGAAAAGATTTGACTGCGTTTAGAGGGGGACCTTAATCCTTTCACATTATAAGAGACAATTACTAGTTCAGACATTTCTTGACCATAATAACATATGAAGCATAGCGATGCATAATGAGCATAATAAAATCTATAGGCCCTGAGTTATACCATAATAACATATAAACAGAAACTTGAGACCACACTAAGTGGTATAACAACAACATGTGAAGTCGCACGTACAGCAACTATCAAATGGGGTAGGGGGAGAGTGAAACAAGTTCACAAGTAACCTGCATCAGGGAGGGAACCGGCCTAAAATATAAAACATAAAATGATAAGAGACAAAAGCATAGATCAAATCTGTAAAAGGAAGGTGACATTAAAGCTGGATTAAAATAACAGTATAGCGGACTACAAATAGAGAGGGACTGACAGGACAGTAGGAGAATAGAAGAAGAAAAGTCAAAGACAAATGACACCAAGAGTTCAGGAGCTATCCTGTGAGAAGTGGGTCTTTTTTGGCGTTGAGACATCTCTGGACTTCTTGGACTTCATCTTCTTCGGTGTTATAGTAGTCTCCCAAGGCTGGGGGACAGGTAAAGCTAGTAGAGCTGAAATATCTTGAACTTTGTCCCAATCTGGAATGTTCAGAGGAGGAGAGTCCAAAGCTATATAAGCTTCCGATAAGTCCGAGAAGGATGATATCATGATCCTTTTTCCATCAGCTAGGAAGGACAGCCCAAACGGAAAGGACCATCTGTAGAGGATCTTCTTTTCCTTAAGCAATGACGTAAGGGGCCTCAAAAATCGCCTTTTTTGCAGGGTAGATGGTGATAAGTCTTGATATATCTGTATCTGCGACTCCTCCAGGAGAATCGATGGTGCAATTCTGGCAGCTTTCAATATTGCTTCCTTATCCTGGTAGTTCAGGAAACGACATATCACGTCCCTGGGGGGATCAGTGTCCTTAGGACGAGGGCGTAAAGCTCTGTGTGCCCGTTCTATTATCAGCATAGCTGGATCAAATTCTCCCAGCAAGGAAGTGACTATTTTTGTAATGGCGTTCGGAATGTCTGAGGTGGAGATCGTCTCAGGGATCCCTCTAAACCGGAGGTTATTACGCCTTCCTCTATTCTCCTGGTCTTCCAGGGAGGAATATAACTGATTAAAGTGAAACTGACAGGCAGATAACGATTTAGTGACTGCAGCGCTGTGGTCAAGCGTCGCTGCGTGCGCAGTTTCTAGCGCATCCACTCTGTGGCCTATCTGTTGAATGTCCTGAGCCACCTCCTGTAGTTTCGAGATTACCGGGTGCATTGCCTCCTCTAAAGCTTGCTTAATGAAGCTACGTGACACCGGGAGGTTGCAGGACTCACCCTCTTCCTCCGCGTCTTCCTCACCTTCAGAGAAGCTTGTAGTGCGGCCTCGTGGAGCGCCGCCGGGAGCCGCGGCCATCTTGGATTCTTTGGCCGGCTGCCTGCTGCTTCTTTAGATATTTCGTCATGTCTGAGACCGCTGGCGAAGATTTAGCTTGTGCAGCTTGGTCACACTGCTTCTGGCCACCATATTTGACCATTTTGAGCTCTCTGTGTTAAAGATAGCCGTTCCCTCAGCAGGTTGAAAGCAGGAGCTCTAACCGGATGCTTCCATTCAGTTCAGGCGCACGATTGAGTATTCTAATAAGAAAAAATGAATTAATACACTGTTTTCCTCATCATACCCCCTGCCTTCGTTCCACCCTGTGTGATCAGCCCAAGTGCTTCAGTTCTCCCCAGTGCCATCTATCACCCAGTGCCATCAGCTCCGTTCCCTAGTGCCTTCAGCTCTCCCCCACCCCGGAGCCATCAGCTCTTCCCCCACCCCGAAGCCATCAGCTCTCCCCCACCCCAGAGCCATCAGCTCTCCCCCACCCCGGAGCCATCAGCTCTCCCCGACCCCGGAGCCATCAGCTCTCCCCCACCCCGGAGCCATCAGCTCTCCCCCACCCCGGAGCCATCAGCTCTCCTCCACCCCGGAGCCATCAGCTCTCCTCCACCCCGGAGCCATCAGCTCTCCTCCACCCCGGAGCCATCAGCTCTCCCCCACCCCGGAGCCATCAGCTCTCCCCCACCCCGGAGCCATCAGCTCTCCCCCACCCCGGAGCCATCAGCTCTCCTCCACCCCGGAGCCATCAGCTCTCCTCCACCCCGGAGCCATCAGCTCTCCTCCACCCCGGAGCCATCAGCTCTCCTCCACCCCAGAGCCATCAGCTCTCCCCCACCCCAGAGCCATCAGCTCTCCCCCCTTGTGCCAGCAGCTCTACCCCTTGTGTCGTGCCATCATCTCACCCCCTTGTGCCAGCAGCTCTCCCCTCTTGTGAAATAATCCCCCCCCCCTGCTCCTCCTGACACCCAGAGTGCACAGCATCATTGGTTGCTATGACTCCGGGCGCAGTCGCACCAACTTACCTTTCCAGCAGGGGCGCCGCTGACACTCTATCGTTCCGCGCTGCTTTGCATCTGATGTCACAGAGCGCGTCAGATCACGGCATGCGTACGTCAGGAGGTCAGTGCAGCGCGGGACCATGAATGTGCTGCGGAGTGTCCGGAGGCCCCCTGCTAGAAAGGTGAGTATTGCGGGCCAACAGGAGATCACGGAGCGGGATTAATAGCAAGTGCTTCACTCCCGCTCCGTGGACACGTGACACAAACAAATCTTTGCTTTCCTCTAAAGCTTGCTTAATGAAGCTACGTGACACCGGGAGGTTGCGGGACTCACCCTCTTCCACCGCGTCTTCCTCACCTTCAGAGAAGCTTGTAGTGCGGCCTCGTGGAGCGCCGCCGGGAGCCGCGGCCATCTTGGATTCTTTGGCCGGGCCGGCTGCCTGCTGCTTCTTTAGATATTTCGTCATGTCTGAGACCGCTGGCGAAGATTTAGCTTGTGCAGCTTGGTCACACTGCTTCTGGCCACCATATTTGACCATTTTGAGCTCTCTGTGTTAAAGATAGCCGTTCCCTCAGCAGGTTGAAAGCAGGAGCTCTAACCGGATGCTTCCATTCAGTTCAGGCGCACGATTGAGTATTCTAATAAGAAAAAATGAATTAATACACTGTTTTCCTCATCATACCCCCTGCCTTCGTTCCACCCTGTGTGATCAGCCCAAGTGCTTCAGTTCTCCCCAGTGCCATCTATCACCCAGTGCCATCAGCTCCGTTCCCTAGTGCCTTCAGCTCTCCCCCACCCCGGAGCCATCAGCTCTTCCCCCACCCCGAAGCCATCAGCTCTCCCCCACCCCCGAGCCATCAGCTCTCCCCCACCCCGGAGCCATCAGCTCTCCCCCACCCCGGAGCCATCAGCTCTCCCCCACCCCGGAGCCATCAGCTCTCCTCCACCCCGGAGCCATCAGCTCTCCTCCACCCCGGAGCCATCAGCTCTCCTCCACCCCGGAGCCATCAGCTCTCCCCCACCCCGGAGCAATCAGCTCTCCTCCACCCCGGAGCCATCAGCTCTCCTCCACCCCGGAGCCATCAGCTCTCCTCCACCCCGGAGCCATCAGCTCTCCTCCACCCCGGAGCCATCAGCTCTCCTCCACCCCGGAGCCATCAGCTCTCCTCCACCCCGGAGCCATCAGCTCTCCCCCACCCCAGAGCCATCAGCTCTCCCCCCTTGTGCCAGCAGCTCTACCCCTTGTGTTGTGCCATCATCTCACCCCCTTGTGCCAGGAGCTCTCCCCTCTTGTGAAATAATTCCCCCCCCCCCCCTGCTCCTCCTGACACCCAGAGTGCACAGCATCATTGGTTGCTATGACTCCGGGCGCAGTCGCACCAACTTACCTTTCCAGCAGGGGCGCCGCTGACACTCTATCGTTCCGCGCTGCTTTGCATCTGATGTCACAGAGCGCGTCAGATCACGGCATGCGTACGTCAGGAGGTCAGTGCAGCGCGGGACCATGAATGTGTTGCGGAGTGTCCGGAGGCCCCTTGCTAGAAAGGTGAGTATTGCGGGCCAACAGGAGATCACGGAGCGGGATTAATAGCAAGTGCTTCACTCCCGCTCCGTGGACACGTGACACAAACGAATCTTTGATGCAAAAAATTTGCATCTTAGATTTTTTGGTGTCAAATTACTCGATTCAATCGAGTAATCGTTTCAGCCCTAACCTGAACATTTAAAGTATATTTGTCACCTAAATATTCTGCCCAGTTGTAAGGGTATCATGCTACAGAAATGGCTCTGTCCTCCTGTTAGCCAAAACGGCACAAAACATATTGTGGACACATGGGAGGAGGGCTTCATGAATATAGAAGACCCCTAACTATCAGCTGGATTCTTTGATTGCTTCTAATAGCTAAACTGCAAAAAAAAATTGCACAATTTGGACTAATAGAATCGACTTAGTGGTCCCTATAATAGGCTTTCTTTAAATTGCGCAGCATGTTTGGGTGACAGATACACGTTAAGGGTCCATTCACATGTCCGCATCCGTTCCATAATTTTGCGGAACGGGTGCAGACCCATTCATTCTAAATAGTGCCGCAAAAGATGCGTACAGCACACTGTGTGCTGTCTGCATCTGCACTTCCGTTCTGCGGCCCCGCAAAAATATAGAATGATGCCTATTCTTGTCCATAGCCACGGACAAGAAAATGCATTTCTATCATAGTGTCGGCCATGTGCGGGCCACAAAACAGTTGCGGACGTGTGATTGGACCCTTAGGCCTCATGCACACGACCGCTGTGTGCATCCGTGGCCATTGTGCCGTTTTCCGTTTTTTTTCGCGGACCCATTGACTTTCAATGGGTCCTTGGAAAAATCGGAAAATGCACCGTTTTGCAGCCGAGACCGTGATCCGTGTATCCTGTCCGTCCAAAAAATATGACCTGTCCTATTTTTTTGACGGACAACGGTTCACGGACCCATTCAAGTCAATGGGTCCGTGAAAGAACACGGATGCACACAAGATTGGCATCCGTGTCCGTAATCCGTGGCCGTAGGTTGCTTTCATACAGACGGATCCGAAGATCCGTCTGCATAAAAGCTTTTTCAGATCTAAGTTTTCACTTCGTGAAAACTCATATCCGACAGTATATTCTAACACAGAGGCGTTCCCATGGTGATGGGGACGCTTCTAGTTAGAATACACTACAAACTTTGTAGAAGACTGCCCCCTGCTGCCTGGCAGCACCCGATCTCTTACAGGGGGATATGATAGCACAATTAACCCCTTCAGGTGCGGCACCTGAAGGGGTTAATTGTACTATCATATCCCCCTGTAAGAGATCAGGGCTGCCAGGCAGCAGGGGGCAGACCCCCCCCCCCTCCCCAGTTTGAATATCGTTAGTGGCACAGTGTGCGCCCCCCATCGGGCCCCCCTCCCTCCCTCTAGTGTAATAAATCGTTGGTGGCACAGTGTGCGACCCCCATCGGGCCCCCCCTTCCTCCCTCTATTGTTATAAATCGTTGGTGGCACAGTGTGCGCCCCCCATCGGCCCCCCTCCCTCTATAGCAGTAACAACATTGGTGGCAGTGTGCGGCCTCCCATCTCCCCCCCCCCCCCCGATCATTGGTGGCAGCGTAGTTCCGATCGGAGTCCCAGTTTAATCGCTGGGGCTCCGATCGGTAACCATGGCAACCATGGCAGGAAGCTACTGCAGCCCTGGTTGCCATGGTTACTTACCAATAGTACAATAGTAGAAGATTCATACTTACCTGCTTGCTGCTGCGATGTCTGTGACCGGCCGGGAGCTCCTCCTACTGGTAAATGACAGTTCTTTAGCAATGCGCCGCACAGACCTTTCACTTACCAGTAGGTGGAGCTCCCGGCCGGACACAGACATCGCAGCAGCAAGCAGGTAACTATGAATCTTCTACTATTGTACTATTGCTAAGTAACCATGGCAACCAGGACTGCAGTAGCGTCCTGGTTGCCATGGTTACCGATCGGAGCCCCAGCGATTAAACTGGGACTCCGATCAGAACTCCGCTGCCACCAATGATGGGGGGGGATGGGAGGCCGCACACTGCCACCAATGTTGTTACTGCTATAGAGGGAGGGGGGCCGATGGGGGGCGCACACTGTGCCACCAACGATTTATAACAATAGAGGGAGGAAGGGGGGGCCTGATGGGGGGCGCCCACTGTGCCACCAACGATTTATTACACTAGAGGGAGGAAGGGGGGCCCGATGGGGGGCGCACACTGTGCCACCAACGATATTCAAACTGGGGAGGGGGGGGTCTGCCCCCTGCTGCCTGGCAGCCCTGATCTCTTACAGGGGGATATGATAGTACAATTAACCCCTTCAGGTGCCGCACCTGAAGGGGTTAATTGTGCTATCATATCCCCCTGTAAGAGATCGGGTGCTGCCAGGCAGCAGGGGGCAGTCTTGTACAAAGTTTGTAGTGTATTCTAACTAGTAGCGTCCCCATCACCATGGGAACGCCTCTGTGTTAGAATATACTGTCGGATCTGAGTTTCACGATGTAGCTCATATCCGACAGTATATTCTAACATAGAGGCGTTCCCATGGTGATGGGGATGCTTCAAGTTAAAATATACCATCAGATTGGAGAAAACTCCAATCCGATGGTATAAAAGAACTCCAGACTTTACATTGAAAGTCAATGGGGACGGATCCGTTTGAAATGGCACCATATTGTGTCAACGTCAAACGGATCCGTCCCCATTGACTTGCATTGTAATTCAGGACGGATCCGTTTGGCTCCGCACGGCCAGGCGGACACCAAAACGACTTTTTTTTCATGTCCGTGGATCCTCCAAAAATCAAGGAAGACCCACGGATGAAAAAACGGTCACGGATCACGGACCTACGGACCCCGTTTTTGCGGAACGTGAAAATAAACTGTCGTGTGCATGAGGCCTTACACGACCAGGAAACACGGATCACGGATGCGGCTGCCAAACGGTGCATTTTCCAATTTGAAAGTCAATGGGTCTGTGAAAAAAAACGGAAAACGGCACAACGGCCACGGATGCACACAACGGTCGTGTGCATGAGGCCTTAGGGAAATCATTTTCTCAGTACAATAGATGAATCATAAGGTTATAAGTTTCACAGCAGGTCACAAAAAAAGACGCTCGAATTGTCAACTATGACTGTAAAGGTATGCTGACATCTAGTGGCTTCCATAGATTGCCACCCCTATTCCCCAGACTTCTGAAGGCGCCTCCTTATGTAATGAGACCTGTAATAGTCGCCATACTGCTTGTCATCAGTCTTTCCTATAATTACAAGGCGCTGGCAATTTAAGACGACCATTTTTTTTTAAAGAAGGCAAATCTCTATTTTACAGATCTGGAATTGGTGACTCCACCACTAGATGGCATCATTCTCGCAGGTGTCAACAGGCGCAGTATTTTAGATCTGGCTCTTAAATGGGTATGTACAAATTGTCTTTTGGTGTCTGGCACTTCACAGAAAATTAGAATTTTTAGAAACTAAGATGTCTGTCCGTAGGGGGAGTTTAAGGTGTCCGAGCGACATATAACTATGGTGGATCTATTGAAAGCCCTGAAGGAGGATCGTGTCAAGGAGATGTTTGGTTCTGGAACGGCTTGTGTTGTGTGCCCAGTTGGAAAGATACTGTACAAGAACGAGGTAAGAGTGAGCTGCTCTGAAATCTTCGCCAAAAATAGATTACCGTATTTTTCAGACTTTAAGACGCAGCAGACTATAAAACGCACCTAGGATTTGGAGGAGGAAAATAATAAAAAAAATTAATTTCCATCAGACCTCAGAG
The DNA here is from genome assembly GCF_014858855.1 of Bufo gargarizans. Classification (NCBI taxonomy): domain Eukaryota; kingdom Metazoa; phylum Chordata; class Amphibia; order Anura; family Bufonidae; genus Bufo; species Bufo gargarizans. The sequence continues at coordinate 515,374,179 of NC_058081.1, read as the reverse complement.
CAGGCCCCCAAATCAGATCCCCATTTTATATCAGACCTCAGATCAGACCCCCAAAACAGAGCCAAATTCTTCATCAGAACTCAGACCAGACCCCCAAGCTCCATCAGCCTCAGATTAAACCCCCCAACCTCCACAAGCCTGTCATCAGACCCCCCCCAGCCTCCATCAGCCTCAGATCAGCCCCCCATCAGACCTTGATCATACCCCCATCAGACTCAGATCAGACGCAATCAGCCTCAAATCAGACTCCCCAGCCTAAATCAGCTTCAGATTGGAGCCCCCATCAGCCTGCGTGCACCCTCAGCTCTCATCAGCCTAAGATCAGACCCCCTAGCCCCCCATCAGTCATCAGATCAGATGTTACAAAAATAATAAATATACTTAACTAGCTTGCTCCGAACAACGCAGCAGATCTAAAACACACTTCTCCATTGCTTCTTCTGGGTCACGCTGTGTACTGTGACCTGACTGCGCACAGCATCAGGTCATAGTGTGTGCCTACATTCACTACTTCCTCACACTGTGCGCGGCCAGGACAAAATGCACAGCAGGACCCGGAAGAACACCAGGGAAGGTGAGTACAGCCAGCACAGCGCTTCCCTCACGTTCCCGTGCCTCCCACATGCTAATGACTTCTTCCATAATGGAAGCAGTCATACTATAAAACACACTGCCACTGCGTCTTATAGTCTGAGAAATACAATATAATTTACTTTAATTGTATTTATGGTACTCATTCAGTCCTGTGTTGCCTTTGACTTTATGTTTGTGGTTGTCTGTTTCAATCTTCTCCCAGGTGACAGTTCTGCAGACTGCAGCAGGGTTTCCACTTAGAACTTCCCTGTATTTTGCTGCTGCCATTTACTCCTGTACCAAAGTGCTAGCCTAAGGCTACTTTCACACTTGCGTTCGGGGCTCCGCTTGTGAGTTCCGTTTGAAGGCTCTCACAAGCGGCCCCGAACGGATCCGTACAGCCCCAATGCATTCTGAGTGGATGCGGATCCGCTCAGAATGCCTCAGTTTGGCACCGTTTGGCCTCCGTTCCGCTCAGCAGGCGGACACCTGAACGCAGCTTGCAGCGTTCGGGTGTCAGCCTGGCCGTGCGGAACCAAACGGATCCGTCCTGACTTACAATGCAAGTCAATGGGGACGGATCCGTTTGACGTTGACACAATATGGTGCAATTGCAAACGGATCCGTCCCCCATTGACTTTCAATGTAAAGTCAGGAGTCCCTATTAATATACCATCGGATCGGTGTTTTCTCCAATCCGATGGTATATTTTAACTTGAAGCGTCCCCATCACCATGGGAACGCCTCTATGTTAGAATATACCATCGGATTTGAGTTCGATTGTGAAACTCAGATCTGACAGTATATTCTAACACAGAGGCGTTCCCATGGTGATGGGGACGCTACAAGTTAGAATATACTGAGAACTGTGTAATAACTGCCCCCTGCTGCCTGGCAGCACCTGATCTCTTACAGGGGGCTGTGATCCGCACAATTAACCCCTCAGGTGCCGCACCTGAGGGGTTAATTGTGCGTATCATAGCCCCCTGTAAGAGATCAGGTGCTGCCAGACAGCAGGGGCCAGACCCCCCTCCCTCCCCAGTTTTAAGTTCATTGATGGCCAGTGCGGCCCCCCTCCCTCCCTCCCCACTATTATATTTATTGGTGGCCAGTGCGGCCCCCCCTCCCTCCCCAGTATTATATTCATTGGTGGCCTGTGCGGCCCCCCCTCCTGTCCTCCCCAGTATTATATTCATTGGTGGCCAGTGCGGCCCCCCCCCTCCTCCCTCCCCAGTATTATATTCATTGTGGCTAGTACGGCCTCCCCTCTCCCCTTCCCCCCTAATTAAAATCACTACCCCCATCATTGGTGGCAGCGGAGGGTTCCGATCGGAGTCCCAGTTTAATCGCTGGGGCTCCGATCGGTTACCATGGCAGCCAAGACGCTACTGCAGTCCTGGCTGCCATGGTTACTTAGCAATTTTAGAAGCATTATACTTACCTGCGATGTCTGTGACCGGCCGGGAGCTCCTCCTACTGGTAAGTGAAAGGTCTGTGCAGCGCATTGCTTATAGCACAGACCTTTCACTAACCAGTAGGAAGAGCGCCCGGCCGGTCACAGACATCGCAGGTAAGTATAATGCGTCTAAAATTGCTAAGTAACCATGGCAGCCAGGACTGCAGTAGCGTCTTGGCTGCCATGGTAACCGATCGGAGCCCCAGCGATTAAACTGGGACTCCGATCGGAACTCTCCGCTGCCACCAATGATGGGATTTTAATTAGGGGGGAAGGGGAGAGGGGAGGCCTCACTGGCCACCAATGAATATAATACTGGGGAGGGAGGGGGCCGCACTGGCCACCAATGAATATAATACTGGGGAGGGAGGGAGAGGGGGCCGCACTGGCAACCAATGAATTTAAAACTGGGGAGGGAGGGGGGTCTGCCCCCTCCTACCTGGCAGCACCTGATCTTTTACAGGGGGCTATGCAGGGCCGTCTTTAATATTGATTGGACCCCGGGCAAAAATTTACTTGGGCCCCCTGGATCCCGCCTTCCCACACCTTAGCATGCATTCACGCTCTCCACCACAACACACACACAAAAAATCCACATATCTGGTAGAGTCCAGTGAATGACTGTAAATACTTCCAGTTCTGAAGACTCCAGCGGCTCAGGATCAGTGCTCTGGGCAGCTGGGCTCAGGCTGGAAGTGGGCACCGCTCTGCAGGAAGGTGACCAGGGCTCGGCTCACTATAGTGTTACAGTGCACCCCAGCACCCCACAGTATGCAGTATAGCACCCTATAGTATACAGCACCACACAGTATGCAGTTTAGCACCCCACACTATACAGTACCCCACAGTATATAGTAGAGCAGTATAGCAGCCCACAGTATACAGCACCTCACGGTATACAACACCTCACTGTATACAGCACCCCAAACTATACACGATACAGCCCCCCACACTATACAGTACAGCAGTATAGCACTCCCCCCCCCACTATACAGGCCCCCCCACACAGTATACAGGCCCCCACACAGTATACAGGCCACCCCCCCCCCCACAGTATACAGCCCACCACACAATATACAGCCCATTACACAATATATAGCCCACCACACAATATACAGCCCACCACACAATATACAGCCCATTACACAATATACAGCCCACCACACAGTATACAGCACCCCACTATACAGTAGTTTACAGTATATTAACATAACAGCCCCTGTCACCTTTTTCTGATGTAATCTTTACACAAAAAAGCTCCACAGTTAACTTCTGTAGGACCTGTGATGACCTCATAGCCATGTGACCAGTAATTGCTAGGTTACTGGTCACATGGTAATGATGTTATTAAGGTCCTAGAGCAAAACTCATTAAGGTCCTAGAATTAAGATCATTAGCACAGTACGATCATGATGCCTGTGTAGCCGACAGCCTGACACCCGGGGCAGTAGCTAGCAGGGCTCAAGAGGCAGCTGCCTTGGGCCCCCCAGGAGCAAATGGGCCCAGGGCAGCTGCCCCTTTTGCCCCTTGGTAAAGACGGCCCTGGGGCTATGATACGCACAATTAACTGCTCAGGTGCGGCACCTGAGGGGTTAATTGTGCGGATCACAGCCCCCTGTAAGAGATCGGGTGCTGCCAGGCAGCAGGGGGCAGTAATGTACACAGTTCTTTTAGTATATTCTAACTTGAAGCGTCCCCATCACCATGGGAACGCTTCTGTGTTAGAATATACTGTCGGATCTGAGTTTTCACGAATTCAGAATTGTGATAGGGTTTCTTTGTGGCCTTCTCCACTGCAGCCCCTCATGTATGGTCATTTTTTGGTGGACAGCCTGCACTTGACTGATTTACAGCTCTGTCATATTGATCTTTATACATCTGGAAATTTCTAGAAGAAAAGCTAAATGTTAATTCTTATGTACTGTTGATATCTCTTGTGTTTTAATAGAACTTGGAAATCCCAACCATGGGGAATAAACTGGCTGGCCGCGTCTTGAAGGAGCTGACCGATATCCAGGTGAGGGGACCCAAATGTTGTCACTTTATCAAAGTGACATCTAGTCACTGCCAGCCCAAGATCAGCAGAAATTCTTCTCCTGAAATACTCTATACTGCTGCAGACCCTGCTCCTTCTACTGTGTGGATCTCAAATTGTGACATTCTACTTGTCTCCATTTCTCCATCTCTTCACATCATGTCATTGTATGTGTCCTAACTAAAATCACATGAATAGACAAGTGTGCTGCTGGGTCCAAGACTAGGTAACTGCAAGTCTGAGTAAATTCTTTAAAGGCAATCTATCGCCAGTTTTATGGTCTCCTAACCAAGGGCAACATAAACCATTGACAGGTCTCCTTAGCAAAATGCTGGATCACTTTCTTTAATTGACCCTGCCGTTCTGCTAAACTCATGTGCTAAACAGCTCCTGCACATGCTGATGAGTCCCCATATTCATGAGCTCCTGGCTCTTCCCGCCCACCTGCTGCTGATTCATATGGAAAAAAAAACCTGACAATTAGAGGCAGGTGGGCGGCGGGGGGGAGACTGTGAGCTCATGAATATGGGGACTCATTGGCATGTGCTGGAGCTCTTAGAACCTAGCAGCATAAAACTGGCAACAGATTCCCTTCAAGGGGTTTTCCCGAAGTTTGATACTGAAGGCCTATCCTTAGGATAGGTCATCAATATCTGATTGGCAGGGATCAGACTCCCGGCAAATCCACTCATCAGCTGTTTGAAAATTCTGCGGCGCTGCTCAAAGCTTACCAAGTGGAGTGCCATACATTGTGGCTGTGCTTGGTATTTGCTTGAGCTGCACATAGTCCATGGGATCAGTGAACGTAACGTCACTGGCCTAGGAGGAGACTTTGGCGATCACTGGATGGCTGCAGGCTCTTTAAACAGCTGAGTGACCGAGGAAGGGATCATAGCATTCCCAATAGTTGTTGACAACTTGTGCGTTTATTCACTTATGTCCATATAAATGCCTATCCTGAGGATAGACCATCAATATTGAACCCCTTTAAGTACTTAGATTACTGTACAAGACTGGCACAGTCCCCTGAAATACTCTGCTCTGCTGTTTTATATTACAGTATTGATTTAAAAAAAAAATCTATGGTTTCTTTTTATTTTTCAGTATGGAAGGACACCAAGTGAGTGGGAGGTGCTCGTGGGGGATTCCTAACACGTCACTCAGGATGTGAGGCGGAGATCCACCCTCAGTCTGGAGTCTCCGATCTTAATAGTTAAACAGTTGATGTTTATTGGTTAGAAATCCCATTCTCAGAATCTGTCATGTGAAATGTCACAATATGTCGTTATCCCTGTGTGCCAAACATCTCTCCTGCACTTCTTCTAGCACAAGATGACATTCTTGGTCGACACTTTTTTTTTTAAATCTGGTGAATCAGGAATTTTACAGGTTAAGATTTACTGAACACCTGGAAACTGTGATCCCATTATGCTGGAGCCAAAGAAGGGGAGATTTATCAAAACTGGTGTAAAGGAAAACTGAAAAATGATAAGGTTGAATCTGGTTGGTTGCTATGGGTAATTAAGCCAGTTTTCCTTTACACCAGTTTTGTTACATCTTCCCATTGAGTTTTTTTTATTTAACTGCAAAGAACGTGCAAGCAGCTTAACAATTTTATCTGTAACAAAAATTAAAGGCTTTGACATCTTTGGGGGACTTTTGCATTGCATCTTACTCATTTCGGGTAAAAAAAAACATTTCTTTATGTTTAAAAAAAAAAAAAAATCTGCAGTTTTTGTGATAGATGCAGTTAAAAATCATTCTATTTGAAGACGGCTTACAGTGAGGAACAGAAGTATTTGAACACCCTGCGAAGTTCTCCCACTTAGAAATCATGGAGGGGTCTGAAATTCACATTGTAGGTGCATTCCCACTCTGAGAGACAGAATAAAAAAAAAAAATATTCTGAAAACGACATTGTATGATTTGTAAAGAATTTATTTGTCTTGCACTGCTGAACATAAGTATTTGAACACTGAGCACCCAGCAACCATCAAGGAATCTATCCCATATTCACAATACCAGAGGGTTAGACGGATATTTAGTGATAAGGATATGTGTCAAACCAGATTAGACGACATGACCAATAAGTTTAGAGAGCGAGGCTACCCCCTGATTTATTGAAAAAACTGCGCAATAAAGCTGAGAATATACTGCCAGATAGAATTAAAAAAGAAACAAGGATCCCTCTAGTGATTAAATACCATCCCTGGTCCCAGCGCCTGAGGACTATCGTCAATCAACATTGGCACATATTATCTAAGTCCTATCCACAGATAGGTGAGTTTCAGAGGCCACCCATGATATGCTACAAACGGGCAGAAAATATTAGGGATAAAATAGTCTGGGCAGATGTGGGAAGTAATAAAATAGAAAGAGGACCGAGTATTTTATCTACACCTAGACGGGGCACTTTTCCTTGCTTAAATTGTGTCAATTGTTCCAGCGTTATAAAGGGTTCATGTTTCTCCCATCCTCACTCAGGTGAAAATATTCCAATAAGGGGCACGTTCACCTGTGATAGTAGATTTGTGGTCTACATTCTCAAATGTCCATGTGGATTATTATATGTGGGGGAAACCTCGATGAGAATGAAGGACAGACTAAGTAAGCACAAATCTAATATCCGTAAACAGAATTTATTACTTCCAATACCCCTTCACTTTCATGAAAAAAAAACCATAATATTTCGCAGTTAAGGTATCAGATCATTGAAGGTGTATCATTACCTCGTGGAGGGGGTGTTAGAAATAAATAGTTATTGAAAAGAGAGGCTTACTGGATCCATCGTTTGCAGACAATGGAGCCCAGGGGCCTCAATCGTGAATACAATGTGTCCTGCTTCCTATAATGCATTCGGCCTTATGGAGTTTGATAAATATATTTCTTTCTTTCTTCAGCGTGATTAATCACTGCAGAAATGGACTATATTTGATTGAAAATCTTCGCCAGTGCAGAGTGGATGCAAATTTTTCATTGTGATATATTCGAAATGCGAATTTTATGTTTAATGAGGGAGGCGGAGTTCCTCTGATGATGTCAGTTCCTTAGTGTTTCATTTGTGTATAAATAGCTTGAGTGTAAGATGTTTCATTGCAGTCTGATGAAAGCACACCAGTGCTGAAACGCGTCACTATGCCACTTTTATATGTGACCAAATAAATTATCCTTTTTGATCTACATCCCTGCGAAGTGCCGGTCTTCTTCTCTGCAACCTTTCTTAACATCAGTGATACCCCCGAGGTGAAATCTTGCATGGAGCCCCAGTCCGAGGGAGACTGACAGTTGTCTTTAGCCTCTTCCATTTTCTAACAATTGCTCCCACAGTTAATCTATTTTCACCAAGCTTCTTGGCAATTGCCCCATAGCCCTTTCCAGCCTTGTGGAGGTCCACAATTATGACTCTGTTGTCTTTTGACAGCTCTTTGGTCTTGCCCATGGTAGTAGTTGGCATCTGACTGTGGGGTGGACAGGGGTCTTTAACCACTTCCCATCTGGGCCATTTGCCCCCTTCCTGACCAGGCCTAATTTAGCAAAACTGTCATATCTCACTTCATGTGGTAATAACTTTGGAACGCCTTTATTTATCCGAGTCATTCAGAGATTGTTTTCTCGTGACACATTGTACTTCATGATAGTCATAAATTTGAGTCAAAATATTTCACCTTTATTTATGAAAACATCCCAAATTTACCCAATAATTTGAAAAATTCGCAATTTTCTAAATTTCAATTTCTCTGCTTTTAAAACAGAAAGTGATACCTCATAAAATATTTATTATTTAACATTCCCCATATGTCTACTTTATGTTGGCATCATTTTGGAAATGTCATTTTATTTTTTTAGGACGTTAGAAGGCTTAGAAGTTTAGAAGAAATTCTTCCAATTTTTAAGAAAATTGCCAAAACCCACTTTATAAGGACCAGTTCAGGTCTGAAGTCACTTTGTTGGGCCTACATAGTGGATACCCCCATAAATGACCCCATTGTAGAAACTACACCCCTCAAGTTACTCAAAACTGATTTTACAAACTTTGTTAACCCTTTATGCGTTCCACAAGAATTAAAGGAAAATGGAGATCAAATTTTTAAATTTCACTTTTTGGGCAGATTTTCCATTTTAATCCAATTTTTTCTTTAACACATCGATGGTTAACAGCCAAACAAAACTCAATATTTATTACCCAGATTCTGCGGTTTACAGAAACACCCCACATGTGGTCATAAACTGCTGTATGGGCACACGGCAGGGCGCAGAAGAAAAGGAACTCCACATGGTTTTTAGATGCCATGTCCCATTTGAAGCCCCCTGATGCACCCTTACAGTAGAAACTCCCAAGAAGTGACCCCATTTTGGAAATTAGGGGATAAGGTGCCAGTTTTATTAGTACTATTTTTGGGTACATATGATTTTTTGATCATTCATTATAACACTTTATGGGGCAAGGTGACCAAAAAATTGGTTGTTTTAGCACAGTTTCTATTTATTTATTTTTACAGCGTTCACCTGAGGGGTTCAGTCAAGTGACATTTTTATAGAGCAGATTGTTACGGACGTGGCGATACCTAATATGTATACTTTTTCTCATTTATTAAAGTTTTACACAATAATAGCATTTTTGAAACAAAAAAAATATGTTTTAATGTGTCCATGTTCTGATAGCTATAGTTTTTTTATTTTTTGAGAGATTTTCTTATGTAGGGGCTCATTTTTTGCGGGATGAGGTGACTGTTTTATTGGTACCATTTTGTGGGACATACGCGTTTTTGATCACTTGGTGTTGCACCTTTTGTGATGCAAGGTGACAAAAATTGCTTGTTTTGACACAGTTTTTTTTTTTTTTTTTTACGGTGTTCATCTGAGGGGTTAGCTCATGTGATATTTTTATAGAGCTGGTTTTTACGGACGCGGCAATACCTAATATGTATACTTTTTTTATTTGTTTCACTTTAACACAATAATAGCATTTTTGAAACCAAAAAATGATGTTTTAGTGTCTCCATGTTCTAAGAGCTATAGTTTTTTTTATTTTTTGAGAGATTTTCTTATGTAGGGGATCATTTTTTGCGGGATGAGGTGACGGTTTTATTGGTACCATTTTTTGGGACATACGCATTTTTGATCACTTGGTGTTGCACCTTTTGTGATGCAAGGTGACAAAAATTGCTTGTTTTGACACAGTTTTTTTTTTTTTTTTTACGGTGTTCATCTGAGGGGTTAGCTCATGTGATATTTTTATAGAGATGGTTTTTACGGACGCGGCAATAACTAATATGTATACTTTTTTTATTTGTTTCACTTTAACACAATAATAGCATTTTTGAAACCAAAAAATGATGTTTTAGTGTCTCCATGTTCTAAGAGCTATAGTTTTTTTATTTTTTGAGAGATTTTCTTATGTAGGGGCTCATTTTTTGCGGGATGAGGTGACGGTTTTATTGGTACCATTTTTTGGGACATACGCATTTTTGATCACTTGGTGTTGCACCTTTTGTGATGCAAGGTGACAAAAATTGCTTGTTTTGACACATTTTTTTTGTTTTTTTTTTTTACGGTGTTCACCCGAGGGGTTAGCTCATGTGATATTTTTATAGAGCTGGTTTTTACGGACGTGGCAATACCAAATATGTCTATTTTATTTTTTTCTATTTTTAATATTTTTTTTTTATTCCTTACTTGGGGACTTTTTTTTTTTACATGTGAAATTTTTTTTTTTTTTTTTTTTTTCAACCCTTTATTTTTTTTATATTTTTTTTTACACTTTTCGTCCCCCATAAGGTCATACAAGACCTCTGAGGGACATTTGCTTCACTTTTTCTTTTTTTTTTTCACTGTTGATTTCTCCTGTAACTGGGGCTGACATAGTAGCCCCAGTTACAGAAGAAATGCACCCCCCAGAGAGGCTGTACAGCGTGATTCTGCGCTGTACAGCCTCAATGCAGGGCTGATCGAGGTCTCTGTAAGACCTCACACAGCTCCTGCACGCTCCGGTCCCGGCGGTCACATGACCGCCGGGCCGGAACAGGAAGCGCATAGCGCTTCCTGCTCTGCAGACACAGCGCTCGGCGAGCGCTGTGTCTGCAGCGATCCGGAAGGCAGGGACACCTGGGCACTGTCCCTGCCTTCTCTCTGGGTTGCCCTGCTGTCACTGACAGCGGGCAACCCGATCAGCAGCTGCACGATTAGCGTGCAGCTGCTATTTCTGAAAGGACGTTTTAGAACGTGCTTTCAGAAATAGAGGTCCACCCATAGGACGTTTATATCCTATGGGCGGACTTAAAGCGGTTAAAGAGCTCAGACAGGTGCTACTAAGTTAGATTAATGAGTTGAGTAGAGGTGGGCTTTTTAAAGGCACAGTAACAGGTCTTTGAGAGCCAGAATTCTTGCTGTTTCTCAGGTGTTTAAATACTTATGGTCAGCAGTGCAAGATAAATAAATTCTTTAAAAAACATACAATGTGATTTCCTTTTTTTTATGTATTTTATTATTCTGTCTCTCAGAGTGGGAATGCACCTACAATGTGCATTTTAGACCCCTCTATGATTTCTAAGTGGGAGAACTTGCAAAATTGCAGGGTGTTCAAATACCTCTGTTCCTCACTGTATGTCAGCTGACCAGCGGTGTATGGAGTATGGGCTGTACACTTTATGAATGGGGCTGCAGCGCACGGAGTACGGGCAGGAGCACACATTGCCACACCTGCCCGTGCCCCCCAGATGTTTACTAAATGGTGGCATAGCACATGGGTACCCTGTAACCATGTGCTATGCCAGGATTAGCTGAGAGGAGAGGGCTCCTGCCTGTGACTGCGCTGCTAAGCTAAGAGTCCTACATGGAAGCTTTTAGCTTAGCGAAGCAGGCACAGGCATGAGCCCGCTCCGCTCAGCTTATCCTGGCATAGTACATGGTTACAGGGTACCCATGTGCTATGCCACCATTTAGTAAACCTCGAGGGACAGTGGCCCCATTCATCAAGTGTACAGCCTGTACTCCATACACCGCTGAGAAGTCAGCGGTGTACTGAAAAGTGGATTTTAAGCGCACTGGGAAAGTTACTCTTTAGGCCCCTTTCACACGGGCATCGCGGAAGAGGTCCGGATGCGTTACACAATTTCTGTTAGTTTTGTCTGCGATTGCGTTTTTCAGTTTTTTCCGCACGAGTGAAAAGAATTTTTATGCGTTTTGTACGCGCATGTGAATGTGGTACCCAGACCCGAACCCGGACTTCTTCACTGAAGTTTGGGTTCGGTGTTCTGTAGATTTTATTATTTTCCATTATAACATGGTTATATCAGAAAATAATAGCATTCTGTATTGATGCTAAGTAAAATGTCCCTTGAGGGTTAAAAAATAATACAAATATTGCTCACCTCATCCACTTGATCGCTCAGCTGTTTACGTCTTCTTTCTTCTTCTTGCAGGACCCACAGGTCCTGCAAAAAAACAAAAGAAGAAGATAACGGCTGCGCGATCAAATGAATGAGGCAATTTTGTTATTATTTTTTTAACCCTCAAGACACATTTTACTTAGCATTCTGTATTAAAGAATGCTATTATTTTCTACACTCACCTAAAGAATTATTAGGAACACCTGTTCTATTTTCTTTATTTTTTTTCCGTTCAGCTTCTGGGCTGAAAGAAAAAAATGAACGGCACAGATTTCTTCATTCGCATCGATCAATGTGGATGAAAAAATCTCTGCCAAAAAAAAAAAAGGAGGGGAAAGGCGTCTGCCAGGACATAGGAGCTCTGCCCAACATCCATACCCACTTAGCTCGTATGCCCTGGCAAACCAGATTTCTCCATTCACATCAATCGATGTGGATGAATAAATCATTGCCGGGATTTATTTTATTTTTTTTATATAGAAAGTGTTTGCCAAAGCATAGGAACGCCGCCTCCTCCTCAGCTCGTATGCCTTGGCAAATGTATCTGTTACTGCAGAGGAGAAATCTCGTCTTGCAGCGCCGCATACACCGACTTGCGTGTAATCTGACAGCAGCGCAATGCTTCTGTCAGAATGCACATCAGTGCTGCAGCTATTCGATCGGTTGGTCCACCTGAAAGGTAAAAAAAAAAAAAAAAAAAAAAATTTGGAACAGAATATATAAACTTTAACTTTTTGAACTAAACATTAACCTTTTTGCTTACTGGTGCTTTTTTTTTTTTTTTTTTTACCTTTATAGAACAAACCTCTCCTTCCCCATGGGTCAATGTGCAAAGCGCAAATCGCCCAAAGATGTGGCGAAGTGCGTTATGAACTTTGTCCAGGTGAAAGGAGAGGTTTGCAGCAGCTGTGTGAGTGAATGGGCCCTAATAGCCCTGTGTGCCTGTCCTGGTGAGATGATCCCTATGCTAATAGTGTACTTGTGAGTGGTACTTCTGGAAACACTCTCCAAAGCATAGGGCAGGGTGGTCAGGACAGTCAGGACAGAAATAGTGGGTGTCACGCCTTATTCCACTCCTGCTACAGACACGACATCTTTTTCGGGGTGACGGTTGGGTTGAGGTACCAGGAACGACATTGGGGAAATGTCGCTCGTGTAGACGGCTAACTACACTGGTGGATGGGGCCACGGAACCTCCTGGGTACAGGAGGTTCTCGATGATCTCTTCCTGAAATTTGAGGAAGGATCCAGTTCTCCCAGCCTTACTGTAGAGAACAAAACTATTATACAGAGCCAATTGAATTAAATATACAGACACCTTCTTATACCAGCGTCTGGTTCTGCGGGAAACTAAATATGGAGACAACATCTGGTCATTGAAGTCCACCCCTCCCATGAGCAAATTATAGTCGTGGACTGAGAGGGGCTTTTCAATGACACGGGTTGCTCGCTCAATTTGTATTGTCGTGTCTGCGTGAATGGAGGAGAGCATGTAAACGTCACGCTTGTCTCTCCATTTCACCGCGAGCAGTTCTTCGTTACACAGTGCGGCCCTCTGTCCCCTTGCAAGACGGGTGGTAACGAGCCGTTGGGGGAAGCCCGCGCGACTAGTTCGCGCGGTGCCACAGGCGCCAATCCGTTCTAGAAACAAATGCCTAAAGAGGTCCACACTTGTGTAAAAATTGTCCACATAAAGATGGTACCCCTTGCCGAATAAGGGTGACACCAAGTCCCAAACTGTCTTCCCACTGCTCCCCAGGTAGTCAGGGCAACCGACCAGCTCCAGGGTCTGATCTTTTCCCTCATAGATCCGAAATTTGTGGGTATAGCCTGTGGCCCTTTCACAGAGCTTATACAATTTGACCCCATACCGGGCGCGCTTGCTTGGGATGTATTGTTTGAAGCCAAGGCGCCCGGTAAAATCTATCAGGGACTCGTCTACGCAGATGTTTTGCTCTGGGGTATACAAATCTGCAAATTTCAGGTTGAAATAGTCTATGAGGGGCCGAATTTTGTGGAGCCGGTCAAAAGCAGGGTGGCCTCTGGGACGGGAGGCGGTGTTGTCGCTAAAGTGCAGGAAGTGCAGGATGGCCTCAAAACGTGCCCTGGACATAGCAGCAGAGAACATGGGCATGTGATGAATTGGATTCGTGGACCAATATGACCGCAATTCATGCTTTTTAGTTAGACCCATGTTGAGGAGGAGGCCCAGAAAAGTTTTAATTTCGGAAACTTGGACTGGTTTCCACCGGAAAGGCTGGGCATAATAGCATCCCGGGTTGGCGGTTATAAATTGTGTGGCATACCTGTTTGTTTCGGCCACAACTATGTCTAAGAGTTCCGCAGTCAAGAACAGCTCAAAAAATCCCAGGGCCGAACCGATCTGAGCTGTCTCAACCCGAACTCCAGACTGGGCAGTGAAAGGGAAAACTACAGGTGCGGCTGAAGTTGGGGACTGCCAATCAGGGTTTGCCAGCACCTCAGGGATTCTAGGGGCTCTACGGGCACATCTTTACGGTGGCTGCGACGGGGTCACTACTGCTTGTGCCATCGTACCAGCTTCAACTGCCCTTCTGGTGCTCGCCACTTCACCAGGTTGTACGGCAGTGCTGGTACTAGGTCCAGGGAGGGCTGCGCTGCTGGTGTATGCCTCACCATGTAATCCGACAGCAGCAGCCCCACTCTGCTGCTCTTGAAGCGGATCCTGCGCAACCTGCGGTCTAGCGACACAGGCCGGGTACGCCTGGTGCTATCAGGGACCTCAGCCTCCTCGTCCGAACTTTGGGTCAGAGAGCCACTGCTTTCTACAGGTTCGTATTCTGACCGGCAAGATTCATCAGATGAGGGTTCCCATTCCTCATCCGACTGGGTCAGAAGCCTGTAGGCCTCTTCAGAAGAATACCCCCTGTTTGACATGTGGGCAACTAAATTTAGAGGTATTCCCTGAGACTACCCAAGAAAAAAAAGCAAGCCTGTCTTACAAAGGGGAGGCTAGCGACGTACCGGAGGCCGCTGCGGTTGATAAAAAATATCAAAACTGATTTTTTTATCGCCGCAGCGCGTGTAAAGTGAATGTGCAGTGATCAAAAAATAATAATTTTTTGTCACTGCGGTGGGGCGGGTGTGGGCGAACGCACGTGTGGGCGACCGATCAGGCCTGATCGGGCAAACACTGCGTTTTGGGTGGAGGGAGAACTAAAGTGACACTAAAACAATTATAGATCTGACCGTGATCAATTTTGATCACTTCCAGATACTATAAAAGTACAAATGCTGATTAGCGATACGCTAATCAGCGAATAACGGACTGCGGTGCGGTGGGCTGGGCGCTAACTGATCCCTAAACTACCTAACCAAGGGGCCTAAACTATACCTAAAACCTAACGGTCAATACCAGTGAAAAAAAAAAGTGACAGTTTGCACTGATCACTTTTTTCCTTTCACTAGTGATTGACAGGGGCGATCAAAGGGGTGATCAGAGGGTTAATTGGGGTTCAGGGGGGTGATCTGGGGCTAAGTGTGTAGTGTTGGTGCACTCACTGTGTAGCCTGCTCCTCTGCTGGATCCAACCGACGAAAAGAACCAGCAGAGGAGCAGGCAGCCATATAACAGATCATATTTACTAATATGATCTGTTATCTGGCACTCTGATTGTTTTTTTTTTAAATCATCAGCTTGCCAGCCGCGATCATTGGCTGGCAAGCTGATGACGCGACCCCCCTCGACGAAATGCCGGCCCGAACTGCGCATGCGCCAGTATATGTGTCAGTCTGCGCAGCGCTGCCGCCTCCGGACCGCACATCTGCGTTAGGCGGTCCGGAGGCGGTTAAACGGGATGGAAGGTCTCAAATAATGTGTGGTCAATAAAAAGAACGTCCACGTGATTTACATATTCCAAGAACTTTACAAAGGACCAGGGGACAATCCTTCTGTGTGGAGAAAAGGCGATTTAGACATCAGTACAGGAAAGGATTCTTTACAGTTAGTCAGGCTCTGACTGGCCCACAGGGGTACAGGTGAATCCCCCGGTGGGCCCCTGAGCAAGGTGGGCCCCTAGTCCCCCACCCCCTGCACAAGTGGCACATAACACAGTAGACTTACTGCACTACATACATATATTCAATGTACAGCACCTCCACAAGCCTATGTTCATATAAAAACCTGATAGACTATTAAAGAAACAATCAGGGCTGAGATGACTTCTAGGTAGAGAGGAAAGCTGCCGGTGTCCTCTTCTCCCCAGGACCTACCTTCTCAAAGTTGCTGCAGGGACCCCCATATCCACTCATCTGGTAGCATCTTGCTGCTGTGCGAGCAGGTAATATTTGAATGTATCTGTATGGTGGGCGCCCAAATTAAATTTTACTAGTTTGGCCCTAGGCGCCCCATTTCCGACACTGGTTAGAGTAGTCAAACTATGGAATGTCATACCCTCAAGAGGTACAGTAGTAACTGCAGATACTATGTAATCATTTAAAAAAGAGCTAGATGCTTATCTAATAGATTAATTATAACCATCAGTGCCTTTTGCTAACAAATAAAGTCGTATAATTGATCAGAGAAAGACTGAACCTGTGTCTTTTTTCAATCTATGCAACTATGGGTGTTTGTCACGGACGTTCCCGTGACAGGAGATCGGAGAGACTGTCAACACGTGGTTTGAGCTGACAGGTTTTCCTTGTGGATCAATAGGCTTCTGTGTTGTCTCTGGGAATGGCCACACCCATTGCCTCAGGTGTTGCTTATGTGGTCATTTAGGCTAGGTCTACACAACGACATTTGTCGCACAACATTTTGTTGCACCAATGTCGCGCGACAATTTTTATAATGGCAGTCTATGGTGTCGCACTGCAACATGCTGCGACTGCGACAGTCGCAGAAAATCCATTCGAGATGGATTTTTCTGCGACTGTCACGTCGCAGTCGCAGCATGTTGCAGAGCGAAACCATAGACTGACATTATAAAAATTGTTGCGCAACAAATGTTGCAGTGTAGTTGTGCCCTATCTGTCGCGCGAAAAATGTTGTAGACCTAGACCTAGCCTTAACCTTCCTTATTTATAGTTGCTTCTCCCACTATGCTGTGCGGTTTATAGCTTCAGCTGTGGATTGCTGGTGTGTGAATCTCAGCGGAGTTCCTGGTGCTTCCATAGCCCCTTTGAAGGTAAGTCTTTCCTTTTCCTTTTGCATTTGTTTGGGTTCTGTGTGTTGCCTTTTCCTATTGTTTGTATTAGGCCTCTAGGAGACTCCTGTTCGTCCTTCCTTTTGGAGGAACAGGTAGTCTTGTCCCTGCCATTAGTACCAGAGTCCTATAGGGCTAGATAGGACTCAAGGTATTCCTGCCTATGAACACACCTACCTCTGGGATCTGTTAATACTGGTAGTCAGTCAGGATTTTGGTTAGGGTTTTACTAGGAGGTGTCCATCTTCCTTCCCTAGTCCTCAGGCCTGATTCCCTGTTCCTCCATTCCCTCTTATGCTTGGTGTGGTGTTTCCCTCCCACACCGAAGCATGACAGCATTATTCATTCCTAACCCCTTCACATTGACCTCCGATCGCTTACTGAAGTCCTCAGCCTTATGTGAACCTCAAAGTTCATTTGACAGATGTAATATAGTAGGAAAATCCTGTGTATGGCTGCTGGGAATGAGTACTTATAATCCTGCCATGCCGTCTACACAGGTAAGCATATTGTGGTGTCTGGGAATTGACGCGGGCCATATTAGAATTCCACAGAAGATTGCTAACCTGGAAGGAAGGAAGAAGAATTGACAATGACAATAAAAAGGACAGGAGATAAAGAGTAACGAAAACTGCAATTAATGTAAAAGGAGACGGAAGGGCAGAAAATACATGATAATGAGGAGTAGAGAGGGAGGAAGTGTAAAACCATAAAGGTGGGAAAAGAAAATGAACTATGAGAAGGCATGCCTCCCACCTATCTCGGATCCAGTTCCGGAGTCCGGCCACGTTTCCCAATTGCCGATGTATCAGCTTCTTCTGGACGCAGATACAGTTGAATAAAATGGTGAAGTAGGAGCAGTCTGCTCCCTTCTTCCTAATTCACCCTGTAACAGATGCCATTAGTGCAGGTGGGCATGATTCACTTACGTCATCGCACCTGCTGTGCCAAGCCCCAGATAGCATTGACTGGACCAGAACTGCAGTGAGAGATCTGCTCCATTCAACATGGGAACATGGGCTACGTGCATTTTAATTTAGGAGGCACAATATTGTGTGGGGAGGCTCTAAGGTGGAACCATACCATGTGAGGAGGCGCTAAGGACCATCTTTACAGTTTGGAGACATTAAAGGGGTTGTTCAGCGAAAAATATTCTACAGTTTTCAAACCAGCACCAGGCTCTGAATTATTTTATAATTGCATGTAATTAAAAATTTTGCATAGCCACTGGGTTATTCAATAACTGTATAGCGCCACCTGCTGTTTGTTTTTTGTTTTTAGATTTTTTTGTCCTGCTCACTGAGAATGCCGCACATGCTGTTTCATCCTTCAACTGCCTCCTGAGCTGTGATAGGGAGAGCATGGACATGCTCCCTGAGCTGTGATAGGAAGAGAGCTCCAGCAGATAAGACACGCCCCCTGAGCTGTGATAGGGAGAGCATGGACATGCCCCCTGAGCCGTGATAAGGAGAGAGCTCCAGCAGATAAGACACGCCCCCTGAGCTGCAGCAGAAAAGCCACTCCCCTTGAGCTGCCAGCTTGATATAAATCTAGCAGAGCAATGAATGGGGAAATCTCTGGATCCATGTGAGGTACAGTACAGGGCTGGTTCTAGCTTTGTTACAAACAGGTTGTCATGTACTATATGATCTCCAATTTAGATTTTTACATTTATCATGGGATAAACCCTTTAACCCCTTAAGGACCGAAGACGTACCGGTACGCCCTATTTCCCGAGTCCTTAAGGACCGAGGACGTACCGGTACGTCCTGACTTAAAAATGTAATTCTGGCGCCGCGGGGGTTAATCGGAACGGGATTTCGGCTGAAATCATTCAGCCGGCATCCCGTAACAACGCAGGGGGGGGTCATTGGACCCCGCCGTATCCGCGATCGCAGAAAACCGCAGGTCAATTCAGACCTGCGGTTTTCTGCGTTTCCGGTCCATTCGGGTGTCCTGTGACCCGATGAACCGGAAAAAGACTGCGATCGGTGGCGTAATTTTACACCACCAATCGCAGTCCGAGGATTTGAGGAGGCGGTGCTGGCCCTGGTGTGGAACACTGCTGTCCAGGGTGCTGATTGGTGCAGGGGAGAGAGGCGCGAGATTCAAACTTCCTGCGCTCCTCTCTCCCCTCCTCTTCCTGTCCAGCACCCTGACCGTGCAGCATCGTCCAGCACCAGCTCCTGTGTCCCCCTAATCGGCATCCATCACCCTCCTGCACCCATCGCCACCCAGGTAGGTTAGGGTCAGTGAGGGAGAGGCACCGTTAGGCAGGGAAAGAAGGGAAAAGTAAGTTAGGAAAAAAAATATAAAAAAAAGTACTTTTATTCCAAACTTCCAAACTTCCATCTATCCATCTAACCCTAACCCGACCCCCCCTGCCACTTGCCCCCCCCCCCCACCAGCCCCCCCCATCAGTAACCCACTGGTGAATTTGATGGTGGAGCAGACAAATCTGTACGCCCAACAGTTCGTCGCTCAAAACCCAGGCTCAGTTTTGGCTAGACCCGGTGGCTGGACGCCGGTCAGTGCAGCCGAAATGAGGACATTTTGGGGCCTCGTGCTGCATATGGGTCTAGTCCAAAAACCCAGTGTCAGGCAATACTGGAGTGGGGACGTCCTGTACCAGACCCCATTGTACAGTATGGTCATGATACGTCACCGGTTTGAGGCCATCCGGAAATGTCTGCATTATTCCGATAATGCAGCATGTCCACCCCGAGGTGATCCTGCCTATGACCGGCTGTATAAGATACGGCCGGTCATCGATCACTTTGGGGCCACATTTCAGCAGGCCTACGTACCTGGAAGGGAGATCGTGGGTTGATGAGTCTCTCATTGCGTTCAAGGGGAGACTCAGTTTCCGCCAATATATTCCCACAAAGCGGGCGAGGTATGGCGTGAAGCTATACAAAATTTGTGAGAGTACCTCAGGGTACACTTACAAATTTTGTGTGTACGAGGGGCGAGATTCCCGTATTCAACCCCCAGAATGTCCCCCCACTCTGGGTGTTAGCGGGAAACTCGTGTGGGACCTTATGTACCCACTGCTGGATAGTGGTTACCACTTGTACGTGGATAACTTTTATACCAGCATTCCCTTGTTCAGGTCCCTTGCCGCCAGATCCACGTTCGCTTGTGGGACCGTGGATCTGGCCTCCCTGCCTACCCCCTCCAGGTACCTATCCCCAGGGGTGAGACCCGTGCACTTACCAGTGGAAACCTGTTGCTGGTCAGGTATAAGGACAAGAAGGATGTCCTTATGCTGTCCACAATCCACGGTAACAGCACCACCCCAGTCCCTGTGCGAGGTACCGCTGCAACGGTCCTCAAGCCCGATTGTATCGTCGACTACAATCGGTATATGGGAGGAGTTGATCTCTCTGATCAAGTCCTCACGCCATATAACGCCATGCGCAAAACCCGGGCATGGTACAAAAAAGTTGCGGTCTACTTGGTGCAGGTTGCCATGTACATATCACGATCGGCGTAACTGTCACATACGTGACACGGAGGGAGGAAAAGAGGGAGGCCCTGCCCTAGTGAGAGGGAAGGTGGTGACCCCTGACTCACCTTGCGACTGGCGCCTGGCTGCCCTGTCGTCCCTAGACGGGTTCCTCACCCGTACGCCGATCACGTGCCTAAAACCCTGGCTTTCCCTAGGATGAGCCCTAGATAGTGAACAGGGCGGTGGGAACACTAGTCCGCACCACTAGCTCTAAAGGAAAACACCAAGGGGAGGACAGACAATACAAACTAAACATATAATCCCAGGAGGGCAACAACAGGAGACAACAAAAGCCCAACAGGGATCCGGAGGGTAGCACTCTGGAACAACAACCAGATTCTCAGCTCCAGTGGGTCAGCATAGATGTCCAGGCAGGAAGCTCTATAACTGGCAACAAGAGAAGTATGAGAGGAGAATATAAGGAGTTTGGGAGTGGCAGACAAGAAACAGCTGAGGAGGAGAAGCTACGGATCCCTGAGTGAGACAAAACGGATAGCAAGGCAAACACAGAAAACAAACACTAAGAAACACCGTGATCTTTAGACATAGAGCGCGCAGCCACCCGCTGTGACTTCCTGACCCCGGGTATAACGGAGTCAGACGTGGCTCTTGACACCCTCGTGACAGTACCCCCCCTTTCACGAGGGGCCTCCGGACACTCAGGACCAGGTCTCTCCGGATGAGAGACATGGAAAGCCTGAATCAACCTTTTGGCGTTTAACTCTGACGCTGGAACCCACATTCTTTCCTCGGGACCGTAACCCCTCCAATGCACCAGATACTGAAGAGAGCGGCGGACCCGACGAGAATCAACAATTCTGGATATTTGAAACTCCAGATTACCATCCACAACAACAGGAGGAGGTGGCAGCGGTGATGGTTCTAGAGGTGGAACATACTTCTTGAGCAGCGACTTATGGAAGACGTTATGGATCTTAAAAGTCTGAGGTAGCTCCAGGCGAAAAGCCACAGGGTTAATGACGGCTACAATTTTATAAGGACCAATGAACCTAGGACCCAGTTTCCAAGAGGGAACCTTCAACTTAATATTCCTAGTAGACAACCACACATAGTCATTCACTCCTAGGTCCGGACCTGGCGACCGTTTCTTATCGGCCATGCATTTGTATTTACCACTCATATTTTTCAAGTTAGCTTGCACCTTCTGCCATACCGATGAAAGAGATGAAGAAAACCGTTCCTCTTCGGGAACCCCAGAAGACCCCCCCCTCTTTGAAAGTACAAAATTGGGGATGAAAACCGTATGCACCAAGAAATGGTGACTTGCCAGTGGATTCCTGACGGCGATTATTTATGGCAAACTCGGCTAACGGTAAATATGATGACCACACCTCTTGGTTTTCAGACGCAAAACACCTTAAATATGTTTCTAGGTTTTGGTTGGTACGCTCAGTCTGTCCATTCGACTGAGGATGGAAAGCTGAGGAAAAGGATAAGTGTACCCCTAAACGGGTACAAAAAGCTTTCCAAAACTTAGAAATAAACTGGGTTCCCCGATCCGAAACCACATCGGAAGGGACCCCGTGAAGCTTCACGATTTCACTGATAAACACCTGAGCAAGAGTCATAGAGCGCGCAGCCACCCGCTGCGACTTCCTGACCCCGGGTATAACGGAGTCAGACGTGGCTCTTGACACCCTCGTGACAGTACAACTCTTTTGTACTATCCCGAAGCGCTGGCAGCACAGGGACATTCCTCCAGTTCTATGAGGCAGTCCTCAAGGACCTGATCTTTTCGGACCGGGAAAGAGCAGGCCGGAGTACCTCGGGAACTGGAGGCGCCCGGATCGTCCCTGGCCAACACTTTCCAGGTGTGGTCCCCCATACTGGAAAGAAGGGACGAACCCAAAAAAAGTGCAGAGTGTGTCACAAGAGGGGGATACGGAAGGACACCACTACTCAATGTGACACGTGCCCCGATCATCCGGGCCTCTGCATTATCAATTGCTTCAGGGAGTATCACACTTCCATGGAGTACTAAATTTTTATAATCCCCAACAGTTCACTAGAGAACATAAAACACTATGGCTCTCAGACTTTGGAGACACGAAAACAATTTTTCTTTCCCCAAAAAATATTAGTTTTAGTGCAGGCATCCTCAAACTGCGGCCCTCCAGATGTTGTAAAACTATAACTCCCAGCATGCCCAGACAAACCTACAGCCATCATCAGGGCATGGTGGGAATTGTAGTTTTACAACATCTGGAGGGCTGCAGTTTTAGGATGCCTGCTTAGTGTCTCTAAAGTCTGAGAGCCATACATATTGGGCATCGTCGCGTGCGTAAAAGTCGTCGCTATAAAAATAACTTTTTACCAAACGCTTCGGATGAACGGTGTTAAAAATATAAAATAAAAACGGTGCCAAAATACCTATTTTTGGGCAAAATTTCAATTTAAATCCATTTTGCCGGTAATAAAGCAAGGGTTAACAGCCAAACAAAACTAAACATTTATTGCCCCAATTCTGTAGTTTGCAGAAACACCCCATATGTGGTCGTAAATGGCTATATAGCCGCACGGCAGGGCATGGAACGAAGGGAACTCCATACGGTTTCTGGAAGGCAGATTTTGATGGACATTCTTTTTTTTTACACCATGTCCCATTAGAAGCCCCCCCTGATGTAGCCTAGACTAGAAACTCCAAAAAAGTGACCCCATCTAAGAAACTACACCCCTCAAGGTATTCAAAAGTTACTTTACAAACTATGTTAACCCTTTAGGTGTTCCACAAAACTAAATAGCGAATGTAGAAACAATTTTAGAATTTAATTTTTTTGTTACATTGCCTCAAAAAAGAGTAATATAGAGCAACCAAAAATCAAATTTACCCCAAAAATAGTCCCAAAACAACAACCACCTTATCCCGTAGTTTCCTAGATGGGGTCACTTTTATGGAGTTTCTACTCTAAGGGTGCATCAGGGGGCTTGAAAGGGTACATGGTGTAAATAAACCAGTCCAGCAAAATCTGCCTTCCAAAAACCATATGACGTTCCCCTTCTTCTATGTCCTGCCGTTTAGCCAAATAGTAGTTTACCACCACATATGGGGTGTTTCTGCAAACTACAGAATCAGGGCAACCCATTTTGAGTGTTGTTTGGCAGTTAACCCTTGTTTTACTCCTGGAAAAAATGTATTATATTGGAAAATTTTCCAAAAAATAGAAATTTCAAAATTGTTTCTCCATCTGCCATTAACTCTTGTGGAACACCTAAAGGGTTAACAAAGTTTGTAAACCCAGTTTTGAATACCTTGAGGGGTGTACTTTCTTAGATGGAGTCACTTTTTTGAAATTTCTATTCTAGGGGTGCAACAGGGGGCTTCAAATGGGACATGGTATAAACAAAACCAGTCCTGCAAAATCTGCCTTCCAAAACCCATATGGTGTTCCCCTCATTCTATGTGCTACCGTTCGGCCAAACAGTAGTTTACGACCACATATGGGGTGTTTTTGCAAACGACAGAATCAGGGCAACCCATTTTGAGTGTTGTTTGGCAGTTAACCCTTGTTTTACTCCTGGAAAAAATTGATTATATTGGAAAATTTTCAGAAAAATAGAAATTTCAAAATTGTTTCTCCATCTGCCATTAACTCTTGTGGAACACCTAAAGGGTTAACAAAGTTTGTAAACCCAGTTTTGAATACCTTGAGGGGTGTACTTTCTTAGATGGAGTCACTTTTTAGAAATTTCTATTCTAGGGGTGCAACAGGGGGCTTCAAATGGGACATGGTATAAACAAAACCAGTCCTGCAAAATCTGCCTTCCAAAACCCATATGGTATTCCCCTCCTTCTATGTGCTACCGTTCGGCCAAACAGTAGTTTACGACCACATATGGGGTGTTTCTGCAAACTACAGAATCAGGGCAACCCATTTTGAGTGTTGTTTGGCAGTTAACCCTTGTTTTACTCCTGGAAAAAATTTATTATATTGGAAAATTTTCCAAAAAATAGAAATTTCAAAATTGTTTCTCCATCTGCCATTAACTCTTGTGGAAGACCTAAAGGGTTAATAAAGTTTGAAAAAACTGTTTTGAATACCTTGAGGGGTGTAGTTTCTAGAATGGGGTCATTTTTGGGAGGTTTCTATTATCTAAGCCTCACAATATGACTTCAAGCCTGAACTGGTCCATAAAAAGTGGGATTTTGAAGATTTCTCAAAAATTTCAAAATTTGCTTCTAAACTTCTAAGCCTTGTAACATCCCCAAAAAATAAAATATCATTCCCAAAATGCTACAAACATGAAGTA
This sequence comes from Bufo gargarizans, assembly GCF_014858855.1. Taxonomy (NCBI): domain Eukaryota; kingdom Metazoa; phylum Chordata; class Amphibia; order Anura; family Bufonidae; genus Bufo; species Bufo gargarizans. The sequence goes on along the minus strand of NC_058081.1, from coordinate 515,349,765 downwards.
GACATATGGGGAATGTAAAGTCATCACAATTTTTGGGGGTATTACTATGTATTACAGAAGTAGAGAAACTGAAACTTTGAAATTTGCTAATTTTTCAAAATTTTTGGTAAAAAATGTATTTTTTTATGCAAAAAAATTAACTTTTTTGACCCAATTTTAGCAGTGTCATGAAGTACAATATGTGACGAAAAAACAATCTCAGAACGGCCTGGGTAAGTCAAAGCATTTTAAAGTTATGAGCACTTAAAGTGACACTGGTCAGATTTGCAAAAAATGGCCTGGTCCTTAAGGTGAAAATGAGCCTGGTCCTTAAGGGGTTAAGGAGAAAGGGTAGTGTAGAGGTGTGACTGACAATGTGAAAAAAAAGTACTTGTCCATTTTTACCCCTCTTTGCATTAGGGCTGCAGTAAATGCTAATTTCAGTAATTAAGTATTCTAACGATTATTTTTTACGATTAATTCAATTAATCTAATAAGAAAATTAATTAATATACTTTTTTCCTTTATAAAAACTCATCAGACCCCCTGCCATCAGTCCCCAACACCCTTCCTCCCTGTGCAGTCAGCCTAAGTGCATTAGTTCCCCCAAGACCCTTCAGCTCTTCCTCACCCCAGTGCCATCAGCTGCCCCCTCAGTGCCACCAGATTGCACCCCAAGTGCTACCAGATTGCACCCCCAACTGCCCCCCATAGCTCCTCCATCTTCTATGCGCGCTGCACTGATGTCACACAGTGTCGGGTCACAGTGCGCGCTTATGTGCACTATGAGCTGATGATGTGTCAGGAAGCAAGTGCAGCGCGGTGCGGGTGACCACAGAGCGGTAAGTAATAGCAGAGCTTCACGCCGCTTTGTGGGCACATGACACAAACGAATTCTCGATGCAAAAAAATTTGCATTGATAATTTTTGGGTGTCGAATTACTCGATTAAATCGAGTAGTCGTTTCAGCCCTACTTTTCATTCTTTCAAAGATGGGAGGTATGGAGTAAGACTCTGCAGGAAGAGACTGGCTGTTGACTTTTGCAAGCAGGCCAATTTGCTTCATGTATTCCTGGAAATTTTCCAGGAATCGAGGACAAGCTGCTCTCTCAGTATTAAGTGTAGAGCAAAACACAACTTCCTTGTAAAAAAAAAACAAACACCAGTCACATAATCCTGACATGTCTAGCTTTAAACCCTAAGGCCCCTTTCACGCGGGCGAGTTTTCCGCACGGGTGCAATGCGTGAGGTGAACGCATTCATTTCTATTGGGGCTGTGCACATGAGCGGTGATTTTCACGCATCACTTGTGCATTGCGTGAAAATCGCAGCATGCTCTATATTGTGCGTTTTTCACGCAACGCAGGCCCCATAGAAGTGAATGGGGCTGCGTGAAAATCGCAAGCATCCGCAAGCAAGTGAGGATGCGGTGCGATTTTCACTCATGGTTGCTAGGATGAAAGTCTATTCACTGTATTATTTTCCCTTATAACATGGTTCTAAGGGAAAATAATAGCATGCTTTAATCCAGAATGCTTAGTAGAAGGTCAATTGAGGGTTAAAAAAAAATAAAAAATTAACCCCCCTCCTCCAATTGATCACGTAGCTGCCAGTCTCCTGTTCTTTCTTCAGGATCTGTCAAAGGACCTGTGGTGACATCACTGAGCTCATTACATGGTCCATCACCATGGTGAAGGATCATGTGATGTATCATGTGATGAGCACAGTGATGTCACCACAAATCCTTTGACAGGTCCTGAAGAAAGAACAGGAGACTGGCAGCTACTCGGATTTGGAGGATTGGACAATTGGAGGAGGTGAGTAATTTTGTTTAAACATTTTTAACCCTCAATCGACAATATGCAGTAAGCCGGATTGGGATATGCACTCTGACGCCAATAATATGACTGGGTCAGGTGTAAGTGATAGTTTATAGTTTTGTTTGTGACGCCAATTGAGGGATTAGCAGCAATAATTGAGATCCAGACTTGGAATAAAGTTCAAACTTGTCTTTACTTGATGCAGCTTTAATCCATGCGAGATACAGCATTAGTCTGAAGTCCCAGCAGGTATTGGCAATGTGTGGCAGGAATCTATATCTTCTGCTTCTATCATGTGCCTGGAGCTCTTTTGCAGGATAAGTCGCCTGCTTGTGGCTCTGTAATGTGGCAGGAATTTATATCTTCTACTCTATCGGTCTTCTGCTGTATTGGGGACTGACTAGCTGAGGAGGAATTTGGCTTCTCCTGGTCTCTGGACGTTACTCACAGTTGTGCTCACAGGGTATGCTTCTTCCTGGAATACTGGAGGTGGCTGCTTGCTTTCTACCAGCTGAGGCTGAAGGCTCAGGCTGGGAATGATGATCTTTTGTCTCAGCCGAGACAAGATTCTGGCTTGGATCTCTATATCTGGGAGCTCCTAAACGCACAGCCTTCCCCTAGCCGGGGTGGCTGGCACAATAACTGAACTTCCTTCTCTCCCCATGAGGCAGGATGTGGGAACATTCCACACCTCCTCTAAGAAGGGGGAGCTAGACTGGAATGTACTATTCCAGTCTAGAAACACTAAACTGACACTAAGTCTCTGCTGCCACCTGCTGGTGAACATGGAAATTACAGCAACATTATACATGCAACATTATAATGCACATTTGTGAGAATATTAGATAAAATCACATTAGATGACAAGCTAAATACACTTAACAAGTTGTAGCGGGGTAAAAGAGTTTCGTAACATAACTCTGGGATGTTACACTTCTACTAAGCATTCTGTATTAAAGAATGCTATTTTCCCTTATAACCATGTTATAAAGGGAAAATAATAAAATTTACAGAATACTGAACTCAAACCCAAACTTCTGTGAAGAAGTCCAGGTTCGGGTCTGGGTACCAAACATGCAGATTTTTCTCACCCGCGTGCAAAATGCATTAAAACGCTTTGCACTCGCGGGGAAAAAAAAAACTTGCATGTTTCCGCAATGCACCCGCATCTTTTCCCGCAATCCCCATGTGAAACCAGCCTAACAGACTCTTAAACGCCAGCAGTAAACCTAGCAAAGGTCAGGGGAGGTTCCGAGCAGTAAATGCTTGCATGACGTGATTTCAGTACAGTGGCGGGAGAGAGATCTGTCTCCCTACATGACGCTTCGCCGAACGATTAAGTAATGTTTACATACACATCATGAATACAGTACACAGGCGCCATCAAGGACAAATCTCCTGCTAAACCTGCCAAATCTCTAGAACCCCAAATTTCAAGTACAGATCATTAACCCCCCTGATGTGGGTCAAAGAATAAAAAAAAAAGGGTACTACTTTTGTAGTCTGACTTCTGTTTCCTGTGGAGCTGAATACCATTTACAGTAATTCTCCCTGTTATCAGCCATATCAGGCTGGGGTGATGCTGTTCCACTATGTACAAGAATGTATGTAACTATAATACTGCCCCCATAAGTACAATACTGTCCTACAGTGCATTTAGAAAAAAACTCTTCAGAACCTTTCAGTTTTTATACATTGTTATGTCGTGGCCTTATGCTAAAATTAAACAATTAAAAAAAGCTTAGAATCTTGCAGACATACAGTAAGTATTCATTCCCTTTATTCAGGACTTAGTTGGAGAACCTTTGACAGTGATTAAACCTCCAGTCTTCATGGGTATGATACCACAAGGTTTTCACACCTAGATTTGGAGATTTTCTGCCATTCTTCTTTGCAGAGCCTCTTAAACTCTGTCAGCTTGGATGGGGACGCTCTGAACAGCCATTTTCCAGTCTCTCCAGAGATGTTCAAAAGGGTTCAGGTCAGGGCTCTGGCTGGGCCACTCAGACATTCACAATGTTGTCCCAAAGTCACTCCTGTGTTGTCTCGGCTATGTGCTTAGGTCCATTGTCTTGTTGGTAGGTGAACCTTCAGCCCAGTCTAAGACCCAGATAACTCGGGATCAGTTTTTCATTAATCTTTCTTTGCTCCATTCAGTTTTCCCTCAAACATAACCAGTATTCCTGTTCCAGCTGCTGAGTGTAGGGATGGTATTAGCGAGGTGATGAGCAGTTTCTGGTTTAATCCAGACATGATACTTAGAATTTAGGCCAAAAAGTTCAACTTTGGTTTCATTAGACCAGAAAATCTTGTTTTCTCACAGTAGGATTCCTTGTTTTGATGGCATAGTATATGAGACCCAACAAATCAACAATTATTTTTTTTGGGGGGGGGGGGGCGCTATGGCTTGGAGGACCTTCCTACCAAAGGATAATTCGGAAGATCCCGACAAGTCGAGCCTATAATGCTTAATGAATGTATGCACATTTGACCAGGTCGCGGCTTTGCATATCTGGTCCAAAGATGCACCCGCTTTTTTTGCATAGGATGAAGAGACTGCCCTGCTGGAATGAGCCTTAATTTTTACCGGGCAAGCAAGATTTTGGACACTATAACAATGACAGATCCATTTCCTGATTTCTATGGAATTAGGAAACTACCTTCGGCAAGAACCCCGGATCTGGTTTGAAAATAATGCTACCGTCCCTAATAGTTAAATAGGGTTGTCTAATGGATAAGGCCTGAATTTCCCTTATCTCCTAGCAGAGGTAATGGCTACCAGGAACACTGTTTTGAGCAAAAGAAGTTTAACCAAGACTTCATCCAGAGGTTCAAAAGGGCTAGATGTTAGGCCTCGTAGAACTATGTTTACATCCCAAGATGGTACATGAGGTCTGATAAGGGGCTTCAAATGAGTGGCTGCCTTGCAGAATCTTTTTATCCATCTATGTTCTGACAAATTTGAGTCGAAAAATACGCTTAGGGCCGCAATCTGTACTTTTAGGGTCGATGGCCAAAGACTCATGTCTAACCCCTGTTGAAGGAATTCTAGGATTTTTGGTATATTTGTAGGAGATTGATTTGGATCTGTCTCTCCCAACCAGGTGGCGAATTTTCTCCAGATCTTTAAGTAAATTGCCGAAGTGACCCTTTTTCTGCAGACTTTGAGTGTGGAGATCACTTTGTCTAACAAGCCTTCTCTCCTTAGGCTTTCTAACTCAGGATCCAGGCTGATAGCTTGAAGAATTCCGGATGTGGATGAATCAATGGGCCTTTTGTTAGAATGTCCTTTCTGTAGGGAAGGATCCAAGGGTCTTCGATCGACAACCTTTTGAGAACCGAGAACCAGCTTCTCTTTGGCCACCATGGTGTTATCAAAATGAAATTTGGTCTGTCCTGAATGATTTTCTGAACCACATTTGGGATCAGCTGAAATGGAGGGAATGCATAAGCCAAAGTTCAATCCCATGTGTGGGAGAAGGCATCTATTGCCCAAGGGTTGTCCCTGGGATTTAGGGAGCAGAATTTGCTGGTTTTTGCACATTTTTTTACCATTCTCCCTGGTCTAGAGTTTTCCTGCTCAGGAAGTCCGCCATTTGGTTTTGGGAACCCTAGGTGAACTGCGGAAATTGATTTTACGCTTCTTTCTCCCCAAGAGAATTTTTTTTCCGTCAGCCTCATCAGATCCTGTGATCTCGTTCCTCCTTGTCGTCTCAAATAAGATACAGTTGTTATGTTGTCGGACAGAATCTTTACATGATGACCTAAGCATCCTGATGCAGCTTTTAGCGTTTCCCAAACTGCTTTTAGCTCTCTGTAGTTTGATAATTTTTCTGCAACGCTCTTTGGCCAGACACCTTGAAAGAAGTGTCCTTCTATGTATGCTCCCCAACCTGATATTCTTGCATCTGTTTGAATTTGGATACATGGTATTTTCTGCCAGACCAAGCCCTTGTCGAGATTTATGGACCTTGTCCACTATGTGAGGGATGATTTTACCCTCATCGGTGTCCAGACCTTCCTGTCTAACGAAACCTGTCTTTTGTCCCAAACCTTAAATAGCCAGTTCTGGAAGGTCTCTGAGCAAAAAGTTTTATTTTTTTATTTTCTGTCTCAGGCCCAATATCTTCTCTTCTGGGAGGAAAGAGGACTGCTTGACTGAGTCTAGGAGGATACCCAAGAATGTTATCCTTGTTTGGGGATGAACACAGAATTTTTTTAGATTTACAATCCAACCCAGATCTTCTAATAGGCTCAGAAAGGCATGGAGGTCGCTTTGCATATGTTCTTTTGAATCTGCCAGAATTAGGAAGTCGTCTAAATACAGTGTTATGATTAGACCTTGTTTCCTGAGGTGAGCTATCATCTCCACTATGATCTTGGTAAAGACCCTGGGGACCAAGGAGATACCGAAAGGGAGACTTGTAAACTGGAAATTACAAATTTTCCTTTTTAGATCTTTTTAAACATATCACCAGTGAACGGCTGACGAGTATGCCGTTTCTTAACGGACATCTTCCTTAGACCCTTCAACGTTGCTCTGATAGGGTGGGCTGAGAAGAGCGACGGCAGGTACGGACACGGCATGTACCAATGGTGTTGAACACCTGCCAGGTACAATTTAATAGTGCTATAGGCCAGATTCAGTTAAAAGTGGCAAAACCCGACAAACCCCAATAGGTGAGTGATAGGCCCCTCCCCTGATTTGGACCCGAAGGTCAGCTTATTGGCAAAGTAATACCGTTCCTGCCACTTGATGCCATGCCACAGGTCTGGCTGGATGGAGAGCAGTTTGAAGGCGTCTGTGATATCCGCCTTAGACAACCAGGTGCCTCTGCCAAATGTAAGTATTACCTCAATAGCCTCATCGATGGAGGTGTACCTCATTGAAAACTCATCTGAGGGGATCAACGAATTAAAACTGGGAACGGGTAAGGAATGCGGGGCCGACAAGTCGGAAATCAACCTCTTTTTATTCGAAAATTTGCCAGTCACCACCCCGACCGGGTTAACCCTCCAACAATCGAACGGGGGCTATGCCACTGGGCCAACCAAATATCCCTTGTCTAGCTCCAGCCGTATCAACTGTGTGACTGTTTCCGGATCTCTGATTGCCGACAACAAGTTCCTGCGCTCATGTGGGGCTTGAGGAAGGGCAAGCAAACCTGTGTGAAAGCCGTAACGTAGGCCGTTGAGTACGAACTGTACCCAAACTGAGTTTGGATGACCGGCTAGAAAACAGGCGAGGAGATCCATGTTGACCACGCTTAGTCATGCATGACTACCACCCTTCTGCGTGCAAGCAGCGCGGAGGTGGGCCCTGAAACACAGCGTACATAAATGAAGCAACCTACATTGATTGTAGTGGCACACTGTGTAATTGAAATTATTACATAATGGCGATTTGCTGAGATACTTCACGGGGCGACCCAACTTGTCGCAGGACAAGAGAACCCTACTAGCCGGCTGGGCAGGGGGAGTGCCAGCTACAGAAGGCCCTGACGGGCTACCACTCTCTGAACACCAGCCGGCCGTATGGGCGTAGGATCCGCAACCTGAGCAGGTCGGAGCCTTAAGCCCCACAAAGTGACGGCAAAACAGCTCCGTATCAACCTGTAACCAAACCACGGAATGGTTACACTGGGTGAGAGTGGCTGCCGCCTTGGCCGAAAAGGAACGGTGGTAGTCGTAAAACGCAGTACCATCGTATTTGTACCCTAAATTGACCCCCTTAAAACAAATATAAATCTAATTCCTCCCTTTTGAGGGGGGTTAATGGTGCACACCATGTCCCGATAGAGGCTGAAGGCCAACACAAACTCAGCGACACTCAGCTTCCTATTCAGCCTGATGTCCCTTGACTTAGTCACAACATAGACCTCTCCACATGAAATGGTCTTGTTGTCCAGGGCTTCGTGTGCAGCCACGAGAAGGGACGCCAGATTGATGTCCTTGTCTTCCAAAATATCCTGTCGGATATTAGCGGGTAAGGAATGGGACGGTGCTACCATGAGAGAAAGACAGGACCCACCAGGAGCACCGGAGGCTGACGAGCCGGCGACTGATGATGTCTGCACTCCTGTGCGGAACACCGCAGGACTGGCCTCGATAGTCTCCAGCCTAGCCTGCATGTGTGACATGGACGAACCCATCGTGTTGACAGCCGCATGTAGCTGATTGAGCGATGTGAGGATGGTGCTAAGGGACACTTCATCCTGGCTAGGAGCCACCGGGTGTGTTGACAGAAGGCGGTAGAGTTCTGCCTTCCTCGCGGAAGCTGGGAATGGAATTCCCCTCCTAGACAACTCAGCCGTCAGTTTAGGGACAGTCCACAACCTCATTGGTAACTCCGCCATCCGCTCGGACTGCTGCTCCCCGCTGTCCCGAGAGGACGAAGAACCTTCGGGAAGAAACGCCTGAGACATCTCCCTACTAAAAGAAAATACAGACTCAAGTGACCATACCAACACCTACAAATCAACCACAGGCCACGTCAGCCTCAGACGTGCACCACGAAGGAGCTACTGCACCCGTGCCTAAGAGCAAGGGCGCCCACGGTCGTATATCCACAAGGCTGCCAGGTCTGTCGGCCTGGCTGGTTACCGACTCAGGAAGTGGACAAAGTTGAGGAGGACTTAATCCTGCTGAGCCTATGGCCGTGCCAGCGTGAAGCTCCGAGTCTGATGACGTGGTAGAGTGCAGACGCCGCGGCTATCAGCGTTGACGAGGGTGGCACTGAGATTTGTACCTGCTGGGAGAGACTGTGGGTGTGACAGGACATGCCTAATGCCGTGACCGATTAAACTGAAGAACTCGTGGCCGACTAGCGTGTGTGAACGAGACTAGCCGAATCTATGGACGTGACGGACGGGTGCCTGGAGTCGTGACCGGAGGCCAATCGAGTCTGTAGACGTGACAGAGTAATGCCTGCAGTCGTGGTAGGGCTTCGTAACGGGTCTGTAGTCGTGACAGACTAATGCCTGCAGTCATGGCAGGGCTTTGTAATGGGTCTGTAGTCGTGACAGACTAATGGCTGCAGTTGTGGTGGGGCTTCGTAACGGGTCTGTAGTTGTGACAGACTAATGCCTACAGTCGTGGCAGGGCTTCGTAACGGGTCTGTAGTCGTCACAGACTAATTCCTGCAGTCGTGGCAGGACTTTATAACGAGTCTGTAGTCGTGACAGACATGGCAGTACCTACCTAAAATTTCTTTTTTTTTTTTTTTAACTTAAAATTATTATTATTATTATTTTTTTTTTTCAAACATCCCCCCAGTGGCCACAACAGTAGGCTCCACCACGCGGAACTAGCAAAAGTGGGACTGCATGGCCTCAACCACCCCTGCCAACCCCAAGAAGCACAAAAGGGAGCCCATGCGCCTAACTCCCCTGGCGGCCATGTCAGCAACCTACCCCAGCAGTGTCACAGAGTAGCTGGCCGAACTAAAAACCTAAACAAGTAATAAATAGGTGACCAAACGTATCACTGCTGCGGCACCCCTACCCTAACCTAATAGCGCTCCTCACAACCCCTACCGACGCTGCATGACGAAAGTAACCCACTAAACCACGCGTGTGTAAGCACAGACTGACGCCAGCGCTAATTGGCTCGTCTCAACCCCCGATACCACTTAAGTACACGGAGGCTACACTCACCAACAGAAGCCTGCTACCCAAGTATAAGTATGGCTAAACGCTGTGTTTTTTTGTTTGTTTTTTAACATATGTCAATTCATTTATTTTCCCTGCTGGACAACTACCTCCCCCAAACACCCTACCACTCCAGCAACCCTAAACTGGGTTATCAGATCCTACTGAACCAACATGAGGCACCATTTTTTTTTTCACATTTTTACCGGTCTGCATATGTGCAGACCAGAAGAATGGAACCAGCATTGCGGTATTTTTAATGCCGGATCTGGCACCAATACATTTCAATGTAAATTAATGCCGGATTAGGCAACTGATACGGAATTTAGGACGGAGATAATCCTGCAGTTTCCTCCGTCCAAAACGCTATTCAGTGACTGAACTGATGACATTCTGATGCATCCTGAACATATTTCTCTCCATTCAGAATGCATAGGGATAAAACCGATCAGTTCTTTTCCGGTATTGAGCCCCTATGACGAAACTCAGTGCCGGAAAAGAAAAACGCAAGTGTGAAAGGGTCCGCACTCTGGTGATGGACTGCTGAGCACTATAAGACACAGGAAGATGGAAAAATGTACTGAAGAGCAACTCAGGTAAGGACAGAGGGGTGAGCTAAAGCAGTTGGTTCTCAGTCAAAAATCCATAACAGCCCCCTCCCCACATCTACCATCTTCTCCTATGTGTCTGGGATAAGATCCCTTATAACTACACTCGGGCCGTCTTTCACTCTGGGCAAAAGGTGCAACTGCCCCGGGCCCAGTTACTCATGGGGAGCTCAAGGCAGCTGCCTCTTGAGCCCCGCTGGCCACTAGTGACGTGAGGGGCGGCGGCAGGGCACAGGGAGATGAGCACTTCCATTGTGGAAGCACTCATCTCCATAGTCACCTGTATCGCCGTCTTCAGGACAGCGATACAGATGGAAGTGCTGCAGCGGGGCAGGGGAGGGAGAAGTATCTCCCTTCCCCTTTCCTCTGATAGGCTGCAGGCCTAGTGCCTGCAGCCTATCAGAGGCCGATGCAGGCGGCGCGATGATGTCATTGCGCCACCTGAGCCGTACAGCGCTGGATACAGACCAGAAGAGTCCTGCATCGCATCGCTGCCAGCCTGATGGACGTAAGTATAAGTGTTTATTTTTTTTGTATATGGTACTACTACTGGCACATGATTGGGGGGCATCTATGGGGGTACCTGTTACTGGCACATGATTGGGAGGCATCTATGGGGGCACCTGTTGCTGGCAGATGATTGGTGGGCATCTATGGGGGCACTTGTTACTGGCACATGATTGGGGGCACTTCTTACTGGCACATTATTGGAGGCATCTACAGAGGCCACAAAGAAGGTGTATTTTATATGGGGGAAGGGGGAGAGGAACACTATGGGGGCTTCTACTGAGGCCACAAAGAAGGTGTATTTTATATGGGGGGCTCTGTATAGGGATATTTTATACTGGGGCACATTATGGTGGGTTCTATGGGGAAGGGGAGAGAGGAGTACTATGGGCTCATCTATGGGGGGCACTAAGAAGGGGTATTTTATACTTGCAAATTATGTGTGCACTGAGGGCATCTACTGGGGAACTATATATACGGAGCATTTTATACTGGTACATTATGGGGGGCACTAGGAAGAAGGGGGAAAAGGAGCACTATGGGGTATTTACTGGGGGCACTATATAGGGGTATTTTATACTGGCACATTATAGGGGCACTATGGGGACATTAGCTCAAATGGGGCATTAAAAGGGGGTATTTTTTGCACTGGCACATTATAAGGAGAATTATTACTACTGAGGGGCATTAAGATGGGCTTTATTACTACTGGGGGTCTATACTTCTGGGGCACAGTGGGGACATGTTGGGGGCACTGTAGGAGCACTATTACTACCATGTGTGCTCTAGCAGAGAATTATTCCTATTGGGACTTTTGGGAGCACTATTACAGTGGGGGCACCTTGGCACAGTATCAGCTTACCACAATAATTTTTTTGGGGACGTTATGTTTACACTATTAGTATAAGGGCACTATTTGCTGGGCGCAGTTATTTTAGGGCACTGTGTGACAATAATTATTGAAGGGCACTATCTGCATGGTACTACTATTATCAGGGGGTTTATCTGTTTCTGCTGAATAGTATTGGGGGTGGTAGGATGATTTGTCCAGAAGATGGGAGGATGATGGAAAAGTAATGAACTAAGATTTTGTTTGCTAACCTGCAGAGACTAGAAATGGCTGAAAAATGGTGGTCTGGTCTGAAAGGAGAAGATGAGGAAAGAGAACATCTACATCAAAGAGGCGTCACTCACTGAATGTAAGAGGTATGTGGTGCTGTATTACCCTGTATGTAGGGGTGGATGGAGGGGTTAGTAGTACAGTACTATCTGCACATTGTAAAAAAAAAAAAAAGTAATCTGTAAAATACTATATATTCGGAAGTTGTGCTTTTTCAATTTTTTGAATAATGATACATCCATTTTATTTGATACTTTTGTGCTGATTTTTTTTCTCTATATTAAGGGACACTATAGTCACCAGAACCACAACAGCTAAACGTAGTAGTTCTGGTGTCTACAGCATGTCTCTGCAAGTTTTTTTAATGTGAACACTGCCTTTTCAGAAAAAAATGCTGTATTTACATTACTGCCAAGGAATACTTCTAGTGGCCACTCACCATTATTAAAGTTTCTTGCCCAGGGTTCAATCAATATTAAAGACGGCCCTGAGTACACTTCAGGTTGAGGAGGACTATAAATAAATAAAAAATCTAAAACCGTGACTCGCCGAATCCTATAGTGGAAGGTCATATAACTAGACTACGTAGCATGGCGAGATGGTCTACTGTACAGCCGACAGTACTTACTGTGTATATGTAGCTACATGTATTAGAATAATGGCCACACAGAAAAGAAGGTAAGTGGTTCAGTAACCTGCATTGCCATGGCCTGAGAATTGCACTAAGGACAAGAAGGCTGCAACAAGTTAAACCAATGATGATATAGTGAGGATTAGGGGGTTAGGGGGAAAATTCTAAACTGGCATAGGGGATGTAGCTGTTCCAATGCATGGGCGTAGCTAAAGGCTCACTGGCCCTGGTGCAAGAGTTCAGCTTGGGCCCCCATTCCTTTAGTGCTTGTTGGTAAGGTGCAGGGTAGTACATAGCCTTCCTGCTGCCAGAGACAAACATTGAAAGGGCACCCCCTCATGCCAAATTCTTGACCTAACCCCTTCCCTCTAGCCAGAGGTGTAAATTGACCAACATGCACTTTCTATAATGCCAGTGTCTTATGTGGCACAAGGGTTTTTGGGCCCCCTCAGACTCCTGGGCCCGGTAGCGACTGCTACCTCTGCACCCCCTATAGCTACGCCCCTGTTCCAATGGTTGCGTAACGTTTCATTTTCCTCCAGGAGCCTATGGTTGGACTCGTCCTGCGCTTCGATGGCCGCCTTCAGTTTGCCATGCTGCTCCTGTAGCTTCTGGTTGTTATATTGAAGATCAGCAATACAGGTGATGAGGTCAGAGGTGTCGCTGTAGGAAAATAGGGTCACTAGTCATGTCCCAAAGCAGGAGATCACCCCTCTTTATACACAGCTCAGTATCTCTGTATTAGACATGGACTGCATTATACTCCAGAGCTGCACTCAGTATTCTGCTGGTGGATATTTGTTCAATAATGCAGGGGCAGTTAGGGTACGACTATAAATTTCTGGATGCAATTTTGGAAGCCAAAGCCAGGAATAAAAAATCATATCTGTCCTTTATACTTTTATTTTAGCTTCCAGAGCTGCATGCAGAAACCTGACTATGTGGCTGTACCCTTACTCTTTCCTAGATCAGACAACTGTAAAAAACATGTAAAAATGACACTTTCCAGAATGCAAGTCATCAAAGCAAGATCTGTGCAGACACTGAACAAGTAAGTGGAAACAATCTATAAATGTACTAACAGGTAGATGCCAAGAGACTGCTGCACAGAAGAAAGAGCTGCAGGAGCATTTTACATAGCTCAGCTGAAAACCTCAAATAGGGAAGGAATAGACAATGGCCCAGATTCAGGTAGATTTGCCCATTACTTACACCTGAGCCGCTCAGCTGAATTTCTCTGCGCTGGAGCAATTTTGCCAAATTGCCACCTGATTCAGGAATCGTTTGTTCATTTAATTTGCTCCTGTTTAAGGCAAAGCTGAGGGCGCAAGGCCGTGCAAGTCAAAGTGGGTGTGCCCCTATGTAAATGAGGAATTTTCGGCTCAGCAGAGGTTTGCTAGCATAATTTCAGGGCAAATCCTGCTCAGCTGCTTGCACTGAGCAAATAAATAGGAGCAGACTTGCGCAGGTTCTTTGCTGAATTTCATCCTGCTTTTTCCTACCCCCCCCTGAGCAAGGAAATTCAGCCCTTTTGCAAGACATGGCACCTCCCAAAGGGACCAAAATAAGGAAGGCCAACTTTGTGGCTGCAGAGATGGACATCCTGATTGCTGCACTCCAGCAGCATAAGGAAGTCCTATATGGTGCCCAGCGGGCAAACACCACCATTGCCCAAAGGAGGGCTATATATGAAGCCATTGCCCTGGACATCAATGCCCTGGGTAATGAAGTGTGTACCTGGGATGACATCCAGAAGAAATTAAATGATATGAGACATTTGGCCATCTTTTGCTAACTTGCCCCTGCTTTTAACAGGAGCAAGTTTGCCCAGGGAAAAAAGCTTGCACGCTTCCAGCGCAAGATGCGCATCACACGCGCATGTTTCTGAATCATCGGCAGTACCTAATTTGCATATTCGCTGAGGGAATTCCATGAAGGCGCAACTTACACCCCGTGCAAAATTGCACGAAAATTGCGCAGGAACAGCTAGGCTGCGTGCGCGGGAAAATGGCCGCTTTTCAGGCTTAACTGGTTTACAGAATCAGCCGCAAATTTGCATAGGAGCAAATCAGTACTTGCGCGGCGCAAATCACACTTGTTCCCGCGCAAGTGCTTCTTGAATCTGGGCCAATGTGTAGAATATCTGATTAGAGAGATGATCTTCTGTAGATCAGTACGCTCCATTGATAACACATATACGAAGGGTGTAGTCAGTAAGGGAATCTTTGCAAGCTGTAATGTCTTCACCAATACTATTAGAAGCCATATAAAAAGTTATACCCGCTGTCAGGGCTATACACAGTACTATTCTGAAGTGTGCCGAGCCCCCTGCTGGACAGACTGTGTACTGCAAGATCACTCCAGCCATTGACTCCAGGCTTATAGCTGTTACATACATGATAAATTGTAACAAACTCCTCTGTACGAGCAGGACAAGATACAATCAATCTATATTCTTATAGTGTTAGGCTACTTTCACACTTGTGTAACTTTTCCAGTAGAGGATCTAAATACCGGAGAAAAACGCTTCAGTTTTCTCCCCATTCACTGTCAACGGGAACAAAACTGGATTTTTTCCCCATTGACTTACAACGGTTTTACTGCCGGATCCATCATGGCTATTTCAAAGATAATACAATCAGATCCATTCATAACTGATGACGATAGTTGTATTACCAGAAATGGATGTGTTTTTGCTGATCCCTGCCGGATCAGGCTAAAACGCAACTGTGAAAGGTTGGCAACAGAATTACAGATATTACTGCCACTCACAGATCTCCTCTGGATACATCGCCTCCGAAAGCCTCCAGACTTCCATAGGTTACATTCATAGTGGTCCCAAATATAAGAGACTTGGATATTTATTGCTATCAAGCAAAAGAGTACTGTGACTCACAGAACCTCACAATTTTCTTACTGTGCAATATTATTACAGTTATATAATAGTGTCTTACACAGTTTTATCACATTTTATTCAATTTTTTAGGGGTTTTCTGAACGTTTTTTAATCTGTATTGTGTATATTAATATATTCATTGCTGCTTTTGTTCCATTGTGAACTAGTGATTAATAAATTAGTTGTTTGATGTGAACCACATAGTGAGTGCCAGCCGTGTTTTCTATTTAACTCTCCATTTTCTAGACTGATTGAGTGAGCAGTCTTTCGTCCTGAGCACCCTTACCCGACTGAGGAGGGTGGTGAGCTATCCACAAATTTTTCCAATTTACATTCATAGTGGTGCCAGAAATTCTTCGCCCTAAACACAAGCAAAGCACAACGGGACAGATTTGCTGATCGGGTTTAATATTTAGACAGTGCAAACTTAAAGGGAACCTGTCACCATGGAATGCAATTGGCAGGCACCAGGTTATAGAGCAGGAGGAGCTGGGCAGATTGATGTATTATTTTGTAGGAAAAGATACAGTAAAAGCTGCATTTTATACATTTATTATATCTCTGCTCTCTCTGAGCTCAGTTGTACACGGGGAATTATGAATTTATTCCATGAGGTTGTCACAGCCCTGCCCCCCGTTACTGACATCACTGAATATAATAGTAATATAATTACACTGTGATCAAACATGAGATCACACACCTTATACTACAGTAACAGCTATTTCATCTATTACTGCTGACAACCAGCCTCTATATCATGTCTGAGAGGTTGTCACAGCCCCGCCCCCTGTTACTGACATCACTGAATATAATAGTAATATAATTACACTGTGATCAAACATGAGATCACACACCTTATACTACAGTAACAGCTATTTCATCTATTACTGCTGACTACCAGCCTCTATATCATGTCTGAGAGGTTGTCACAGCCCCGCCCCCTGTTACTGACATCACTGAGTATAATAGTAATATAATTACACTGTGATCAGACATGAGATCACACACCTTATACTACAGTAACAGCTATTCCATCTATTACTGCTGACAACCAGCCTCTATGTCATGTCTGAGAGGTTGTCACAGCCCCGCCCCTGTTACTGACATCACTGAATATAATAGTAATATAATTACACTGTGATCAGACATAAGACCCACACACCTTATACTACAGTAACAGCTATTCCATCTATTACTGCTGACAACCAGCCTCTATATCATGTCTGAGAGGTTGTCACAGCCCCGCCCCCTGTTACTGATATCACTGAGTATAATAGTAATATAATTACACTGTGATCAGACATGAGATCACACACCTTATACTACAGTAACAGCTATTCCATCTATTACTGCTGACAACCAGCCTCTCTCTATATCATGTCTGAGAGGTTGTCACAGCCCCGCCCCCTGTTACTGATGTCACTGAGTATAATATAATAGTAATATAATTACCTTGTGTTCGAACATGAAACTGACATACCTTATACAACAGAAACAGCCTTTTATAATGTTCTAATAACATCTGCTGTG
Source organism: Bufo gargarizans (assembly GCF_014858855.1). Classification (NCBI taxonomy): domain Eukaryota; kingdom Metazoa; phylum Chordata; class Amphibia; order Anura; family Bufonidae; genus Bufo; species Bufo gargarizans. The sequence continues at coordinate 515,333,025 of NC_058081.1, read as the reverse complement.
CCCATAAAGTTAAAAGGAGTCTATCAGCAGTTTTGACCATGCTAAACTGCTGACAGCACTATGTAGGGACTAAGGAGAGTGGTACAAAGGTATTTTTTCTGTAATCAGGAGTAGTGAGAAGATTAAGTTTAAAGGGTACTTTCACACTAGCGTTTTTCTTTTCCGGCGCTGAGTTCCGTCCTAGGGGCTCAAATCCGGAAAAGAACTGATCATTTTATCCTAATGCATTCTGAATGGAGAGTCCGTCCCTCAGGATGCATCAGGATGTCTTCTGTTCAGTCTTTTTGACTGATCAGGCTTTTCAGAAAAACGTAGCATGCAGTATTTTTACCTCCGGCCAAAAATCCTGAACACTTTGACTGAACGCCTGATCAGGCTTTTTTCCCATTGACTTGCATTAACGCCGGATCCGGCACCGTGTGTTCAGTCAAAACGGATCCGGCTTTTGCATGTTAAACCCGAAAAATAGGAAAAAAAAGTTAAAGTCCATAAATGGCGGATCCGTTTTTTCCAATGCATTTTTCCATTGTGATCGAAAGCGTGATCAGGATTCAAATGTAATCAGTTTTCACACTTTTTTCCGGATCCGGCGGGCAGTTCCGGTGTCGGAATTGAACGCCGGATTCAAACAACGCTAGTGTGAAAGTAGCCTAAATTGTGCTCTTGCAGGTTGCCCTAGAGAGAGGACTTTCCTCATGTCCTTGTTTTTTAGATAAAATATGTTTAGTCTTAGCTTCCTGGAGTGTCCACCATGTGAAGTAATAAACGACAGATCAGATAACCACATCCCGTTCTGGATCTCCTCTGCCAAGTGCCAGGTCATGTAATCAGTAAGGACACTGTTTATGGGTATGCAGCACATGGTGTAATCCGCCAGCTGCCAGCTTCTATGTGATGTGAAGTCTTATCAGACAATTAAACTCTGAAATCTTCAGTCTTGACCTTGTTTAGCAGCAAGGTACACATTTTAACTAGTTACATACTGGACAAGCCTCTTCTATGCTCTATATTTTTCGCACTTAAAGGGGTATTCTGGTTGTTAGAAGTTATCCCCTATCCACAGCCACATCATCTGGCTAAACCCCAAGAGTACAGCCACACATGGTGTAAATGCTGAGGATTTTCAGCAGCGCAATTTTCATGGGAAATCCTTAGGATTTATAGTACAAGCAAAGGGGACAAGATTTCAGAAATATAATCCACAAAATGTGGAGAAAATCCATAGCATAAACTGGCATGTGCTGTGGGTTTTGTGCTGCAGGTTCTCCCAAGGTTCTCAACCTTTCAGGTTGACTTGTCACCATAAAAATGCAATGTACCATGTTATAGAGCAGGAAGAGCTGTACAGATTGATATATAGTTTTATAGGAAAGGATTCAGTAAGGACCCATTCACACCACCGTATTTTTTGGTCTGTATTCATTTCAATGGGGCCACAAAAGATGCGGACAGCACGCCGTGTGCAGTCAGGGCCTTCTTTAATATTGTTTGGACCCTGGGTGAGAATTTACTTGGGCCCCCTGGATCCCGCATTCCCACACCTGGCAGGCAATCACGCTCTCCACCACGATATATAATATAGCTTACAGTGAATGACTGTAAATATTTACAGTTCTGAAGACTCCGGCAGGCTCAGGATCAGTGCTCTGGGCAGCTGGGCTCAGGCTGCAAGAGGGCACCTGTCACGGATGCAGTAGGGGAGAACACCAAAAGACAATCAAGAAGGAAGGTGAAAGACACTAGGCCTCACCACTAGGGAAGGAAAAGGGTCACCACCTATAAAACCCTGCTCCTGGCCGTAACTCCTATCCGTATGGGCACCTCTCGATGGTAGAGATACCCATACACAGGAACCTAGAAAACCCTGGTGACCCTCAGATGCCCTAAAGATAATAACAGGGCAGAGACCACCCGTTCCTTCCCTGGTGAAGGAACTAGCATCTCACTGAGGCCTAGTAAACAACCAGGGGAGGGGAATACAAAACACAACAAGCGGAACACTTAACTTCAGAGGATGAAGGATGAACAGGACTTTAACGCGAACCACACTCCAGCTTTTCCAAGACCAAATGAAGCTATCCCAAGCAAGGAGTGATGGGAAAAGTCAGACCAAATAGGGCGAGGTAAAGATCACATGATCCACACCTAAACAGGAGGTGTGGACATACTAGCAACACACAGACAAAGTGAAACCAAAAGAGGCTGTCAGATCACTAATGCGTAGATAATCTTTCAGACCTTCTGAGACCTGTCACAGATGGGACAGTAAAAGTCACGGATGTAGTAGGGGAGAACACCAAAAGACAATCAAGAAGGAAGGTGAAAGGCACTAGGCCTCACCGCTAGGGAAGGAAAAGGGTCACCACCTATAAAACCCTGCTCCTGGCCGTAACTCCTATCCGTATGGGCACCTCTCGATGGTAGAGATACCCATACACAGGAACCTAGAAAACCCTGGTGACCCTCAGATGCCCTAAAGATAATGACAGGGCAGAGACCACCCGTTCCTTCACTGGTGAAGGAACTAGCGTCTCACTGAGGCCTAGTAAACAACCAGGGGGGGGGGATACAAAACACAACAAGCGGAACACTTAACTTCAGAGGATGAAGGATGAACAGGACTTCAACATGAACCACACTCCAGCTCTTCCTAAACCAAAAGAAGCTATCCCAGGCAAGGAATGATGGGAAAAGTCAGACCAAAGAGGGCGAGGTAAAGGTCACATGATCCACACCTGAACAGGAGGTGTGGACATACCAGCAACACACAAAGTGAAACCAAAAAAGGCTGTCAGATCACTAATGCGTAGATAATCTTTCAGACCTTCTGAGACCTGTCACAGATGTGACAGAACCGCTCTGCAGTTCAGGAGGGAGACCGGGGCTTAGCTCACCCTAGCTTTGCAGTGCAACCCAGCACCCCACAGTATGCAGTATAGCACCCTATAGTATATAGCACCCCACAGTATGCAGTAAAACACCCTATAGTATACAGCACCCCACAGTATGCAATACATAGTATAACACCCCACAGTATGCAGTATAGCATCCTATAGCATACAGTATAGCACCCCACAGTATACAGTAGAGCAGTATAGCACTCCAAAATATACAGCACCCCACAATATACAGTAGAGCAGTAAAGCACCCCACAGTATACAATAGAGCAGTATAACACCCAGTATACAGCACCCCACAGTATACAGTAGAGCAGTATAGCACCCAGTATACAGCACCCCACAATATACAGTAGAGAAGTATAGCACCACACCAGTGGTGTATCTTGGTTTTGTGCTGCCCTAGGCGAGTCTAAACTCGGGCACCCCCTAATATAAATTTGACCCACCCCTTCCTGTCAAGGCCAAACCCCTTTCTCTCTAAACCCCACCCCTTCCTATGTGCCATCCACAGATCCCCCCTAAAGAGTGCCATCCACAGATCCCCCTCCCCTAAATAGTGCCATCCATGGATCCCCCTCCCATAAATAGTGCCATCCACGGATCCCCCGCCCCTAAATAGTGCCATCCACAGATCCCCCTCCCCTAAACGGTGCCATCCACAGATCCCCCTCCCCTAAACGGTGCCATCCACGGAACCCCCTCCCCTAAACAGTGCCATCCACAGATCCCCCTCCCCTAAACAGTGCCATCCATGGATCCCCCTCCCCTAAACAGTGCCATCCACGGATCCCCCTCCCCTAAACAGTGCCATTCATGGATCCCCCTCCCCTAAACAGTGCCATCCACGGATTCCCCTCTCCTAAATAGTGCCATCAACAGATCCCCCCCCTAAATAGTGCCATCCACAGATCTCCCCCCTAAATAGTGCCATCCACAGATCTCCCCCCTAAATAGTGCCATCCACAGATCCCCCTTCCCTAAATAGTGCCATCCACAGATCCCCCTTCCCTAAATAGTGCCATCCACAGATCTCCCCCCTAAATAGTGCCATCCACAGATCCCCCTTCCCTAAATAGTGCCATCCACAGATCCCCCCTTCCCCTAAACGGTGCCATCCACAGATCCCCCCTCCCCTAAACGGTGCCATCCACAGATTCCCCCTCCCCTAAACGGTGCAATCAACAGATTCCCCCCTCCCCTAAACGGTGCCATCCACAGATCCCCCTCCCCTAAATGGTGCCATCCACAGATCCCCCCCTCCCCTAAACGGTGCCATCCACAGATCCCCCCACCCCTAAACGATGCCATCCACAGATCCCCCCCCTCTCCTAAACGGTGCCATCCACAGATCCCACCCCTCCCTTAAACGGTGCCATCCACAGATCCCCCCCCTCCCCTAAACGGTGCCATCCACAGATTCCCCCCTCCCCTAAACGGTGCCATCCACAGATCCCCCCCTTCCTCTAAACGGTGCCATCCACGGATCCCCCTCCCCTAAACGGTGCCATCCACGGATCCCCCTCCCCTAAACAGTGCCATCCACAGATCCCCCTCCCCTAAACAGTGCCATCCACGGATCCCCCTCCCCTAAACAGTGCCATCCACGGATTCCCCTCCCCTAAACAGTGCCATCCATGGATCCCCCTCCCCTAAACAGTGCCATCCACGGATTCCCCTCCCCTAAATAGTGCCATCAACAGATCCCCCCCCAAATAGTGCCATCCACAGATCTCCCCCCTAAATAGTGCCATCCACAGATCCCCCTTCCCTAAATAGTGCCATCCACAGATCTCCCCCCTAAATAGTGCCATCCACAGATCCCCCTTCCCTAAATAGTGCCATCCACAGATCCCCCCCCCTCCCCTAAACGGTGCCATCCACAGATCCCCCCCTCCCCTAAACGGTGCCATCCACAGATTCCCGCCCTCCCCTAAACGGTGCCATTCACAGATCCGCCCCTCCCCTAAACGGTGCCATCAACAGATCCCCCCCCTCCCCTAAACGGTGCCATCCACAGATCCCCCCTCCCCTAAACAGTGCCATCCACAGATCCCCCCCTCTCTCCTAAACGGTGCCATCCACAGATCACCCCCTCCCCTAAACGGTGCCATCCACAGATTCCCCCCCCTCCCCTAAACGGTGCCATCCACAGATTCCCCCCCTCCCCTAAACGGTGCCATCCACAGATTCCCCCCCCCTCCCCTAAACGGTGCCATCCACAGATCCCCCCCTCCCCTAAACGGTGCCATCCACAGATTCCCCCCCCTCCCCTAAACTGTGCCATCCACAGATTCCCCCCCCCTCCCCTAAACGGTGCCATCCACAGATTCCCCCCCCCCCTCCCCTAAATGGTGCCATCCACAGATCCCCCCCTCCCCTAAACGGTGCCATCCACAGATTCCCCCCCTCCCCTAAACGGTGCCATCCACAGATTCCCCCCCGACGCTCACAGGAGAACATTTAAAAACAAATCAGTAACCTTAACTTTATTCATTGGTGATTTCTTTACTGTATACCTTAGGCCTCATGCACACGACAGTATTTTTTCACGGTCCGCAAAAACAGGGTCCGTAGGTCCGTGATCCGTGACCGTTTTTTCGTCCTTGGGTCTTCCTTGAGTTTTAGAGGATCCACGGACATGAAAAAAAAGTCGTTTTGGTGTCCGCCTGGCCGTGCGGAGCCAAACAGATCCGTCCTGAATTACAATGCAAGTCAATGGGGACGGATCCGTTTGACGTTGACACAATATGGTGCCATTTCAAACGGATCCGTCCCCATTGACTTTCAATGTAAAGTCTGGAGTCCCTTTTATACCATCGGATCGGAGTTTTCTCCAATCCGATGGTATATTTTAACTTGAAGCGTCCCCATCACCATGGGAACGCCTCTATGTTAGAATATACTGTCGGATATGAGTTAGATCGTGAAAACTCATTTCCGACAGTATATTCTAACACAGAGGCGTTCCCATGGTGATGGGGACGCTTCTAGTTAGAATAAACTACAAACTGTGTACATGACTGCCCCCTGCTGCCTGGCAGCACCCGATCTCTTACAGGGGGCCGTGATCAGCAAAATTAACCTCATAGGTGCCGCACCTGAAGGGGTTAATTGTACTATCATATCCCCTGTAAGAGATCAGGGCTGCCAGGCAGCAGGGGGCAGACCCCTCCCCAGTTTGAATATCATTGGTGGCCAGTGCGGCCCCCCCTCCCTCTATTGTAATAATAGGTTGGTGGCACAATGTGCGCTCCCCCCCTCCCTCCCTCTATTGTAATAATTTGTTGGTGGCACAGTGTGCACCCCCCATCGGCCCCCCCTCCCTCTATTGTAATAATTAGTTGGTGGCACAGTGTGCGCCCCCCATCGGCCCCCCTCCCTCTATAGCATTAACAACATTGGTGGCCAGTGTGCGGCCTCCCATCTCCCCCCCCCTCCCCCCGATCATTGGTGGCAGCGGAGTTCCGATCGGAGTCCCAGTTTAATCGCTGGGGCTCCGATCGGTAACCATGGCAACCAGGACGCTACTGCAGCCCTGGTTGCCATGGTTACTTAGCAATAGTACAATAGTAAAAGATTCATACTTACCAGCGAGCTGCGATGTCTGTGTCCGGCCGGGAGCTCCTCCTACTGGTAAGTGACAGTTCATTTAGCAATGCGCCGCACAGACCTGTCACTTACCAGTAGGTGGAGCTCCCAGCCGGACACGAACATCGCAGCTCACAGGTAAGTATGAATCTTCTACTATTGTACTATTGCTAAGTAACCATGGCAACCAGGACTGCAGTAGCGTCCTGGTTGCCATGGTTACCGATCGGAGCCCCAGCAATTAAACTGGGACTCCGATCGGAACTCCGCTGCCACCAATGATCGGGGGGGGGGGGGAGATGGGAGGCCGCACACTGGCCACCAATGTTGTTAATGCTATAGAGGGAGGGGGGCCGATGGGGGGCGCACACTGTGCCACCAACGAATTATTACAATAGAGGGAGGAAGGGGGGGGCGGGGGGGGCGCACACTGTGCTACCAACAAATTATTACAATAGAGGGAGGGAGGGGGGGGCCGCACTGGCCACCAATGATATTCAAACTGGGGAGGGGGGGGTCTGCCCCCTGCTGCCTGGCAGCACTGATATCTTACAGGGGGATATGATAGTACAATTAACCCCTTCAGGTGCCGCACCTGAAGGGGTTAATTGTGCTGATCATGGCCCCCTGTAAGAGATCGAGTGCTGCCAGGCAGCAGGGGGCAGTCTTGTACACAGTTTGTAATGTATTCTAACTAGAAGCGTCCCCATCACAATGGGAACGCCTCTGTGTTAGAATATACTGTCGGATATGAGTTTTCACGAAGTGAAAACTTAGATCTGAAAAAGCTTTTATGCAGATGGATCTTTGGATCCGTCTGTATGAAAGTAACCTACGGCCACGGATCACGGACACGGATGCCAATCTTGTGTGCATCTGTGTTCTTTCACGGACCCATTGACTTGAATGGGTCCGTGAATGTCACTACCAGAGCTTTGAGACGTTCTCATAGCTCTGTTTCCACACCCCCTGTGATGATGTCACTACTAGAGCTCGGAGGAGTTCTCTTCCCTGTTTCTCCGCCTCTGTGATGAGGTCTTTACTTTTGGTTTCCTTCCTCCCAGCTGTTCCTCCTGTGTTTGATTTCGCTGCCTTTAAATCACCCCTCCTCCTTTGTAGAGGTGCGGATTATACTCTTCATTTTGAGCTGTATCTCTCGCTTGAGTGTCTTCACCTGTGTTACTTCTCTTCACTGGATCTGTGTCCTGCTAATGCGAGTACTTCAGATACCTTCTGCTGACTTCGGATCTGTTTGCACTGCGGCTGCAGAACCTCAGTTAAGTGTACAGACATTGGGCCAGATTTATCATTCCTCTGACAGCTCACTCCACTTTCACATATGGCTAAAGTCAGTTTTAGCCAAGTCAGATTTATGATCGGCCCTTTAAGACTGTAATAAATGTGGTTTGACGGTAGCAGTTTATCCGTCAGTAAGCAGCTTTACAAAAGTCGCACATCTTTACGAAAAAGTCGCACGTTTTTATGAAAAAGTCGCATGTTCTATTAAAAAGTCTCATAAGATAAGCATGGTCCTCACTGGAGTGAAATTGTGACTTTTTTGCGACTTTTTAACCACTTCAGCCCCGCTAGCTGAAACCCCCTTCATGACCAGAGCACTTTTTACACTTCGGCACTACACTCCTTTCACCGTTTATCGCTCGGTCATGCAACTTACCACCCAAATGAATTTTACCTCTTTTTCTTCTCACTAATGGAGCTTTCATTTGGTGGTATTTTATTGCTGCTGACATTTTTACTTTTTTTGTTATTAATCAAAATGTAACGATTTTTTTGCAAAAAAATGACATTTTTCACTTTCAGCTGTAAAATTTAGCAAAAAAAACGACATCCATATATAAATTTTTCGCCAAATTTATTGTTCTACATGTCTTTGATAAAAAAAAAATGTTTGGGCAAAAAAAAATGGTTTGGGTAAAAGTTATAGCGTTTACAAACTATGGTACAAAAATGTGAATTTCCGCTTTTTGAAACAGCTCTGATTTTCTGAGCACCTGTCATGATTCCTGAGGTTCTACAATGCCCAAACAGTAGAAAAACCCCACAAATGACCCCATTTCGGAAAGTAGACACTCTAAGGTATTCGCTGATGGGCATAGTCAGTTCATAGAACTTTTTATTTTTTGTCACAAGTTAGCGGAAAATGATGATGATTTTTTATTTTTTTATTTTTCTTACAGAGTCTCATATTCCACTAACTTGCGACAAAAAATAAAAAATTCTAGGAACTCACCATGCCCCTCACAGAATACCTTGGGGTGTCTTCTTTCCAAAATGGGGTCACTTGTGGGGTAGTTATACTGCCCTGGCAATTTAGGGGCCCAAATGTGTGAGAAGTACTTTGCAATCAAAATGTGTAAAAAATGGCCTGCGAAATCCGAAAGGTGCACTTTGGAATATGTGCCCCTTTGCCCACCTTGGCTGCAAAAAAGTGTCACACATCTGGTATCGCCGTACTCAGAAGAAGTTGGGGAATGTGTTTTGGGGTGTCATTTTACATATACCCATGCTGGGTGAGAGAAATATCCTGGCAAAAGACAACTTTTCAAATTTTTTATACAAAGTTGGCATTTGATCAAGATGTTTATCTCACCCAGCATGGGTATATGTAAAATGACACCCCAAAACACATTCCCCAACTTCTCCTGAGTACGGCGATACCAGATGTGTGACACTTTTTTGCAGCCTAGATGCGCAAAGGTGCCCAAATTCCTTTTAGGAGGGCATTTTTAGACATTTGGATCCCAGACTTCTTCTCACGCTTTAGGGCCCCTAAAAAGCCAGGGCAGTATAAATACCCCACATGTGACCCCACTTTGGAAAGAAGACACCCCAAGGTATCCAATGAGGGGCCTGGCAAGTTCATAGAATTTTTTTTTTTCCGCATAAGTTAGCGGAAATTGATTTTTTTTTGTTTTTTCCTCACAAAGTCTCACTTTCCGCTAACTTAGGACAAAAATTTAAATCTTTCATGGACTCAATATGCCCCTCAGCAAATACCTTGGGGTGCCTTCTTTCCAAAATGGGGTCAGTTGTGGGGTGTTTGTACTGGCCTGGCATTTGAGGGTCTCCGCAATCATTACATGTATGGCCAGCATTAGGAGTTTCTGCTATTCTCCTTATATTGAGCATACAGGTAATGAGATTTTTTTTTCCGTTCAGCCTCTGGGCTGAAAGAAAAAAATGAACGGCACAGATTTCTTCATTCGCATCGATCAATGTGGATGAAAAAATCTCTGCCAAAAAAAAAAATGGAGGGGAAAGGCGTCTGCCAGGACATAGGAGCTCCGCCCTACATCCATACCCACTTAGCTCGTATGCCCTGGCAAACCAGATTTCTCCATTCACATCAATCGATGTGGATGAATAAATCATTGCCGGGATTTTTTTTTTTTTTTTTTATATATATATATATATATATATATATATACAACGTGTTTGCCAAAGCATAGGAACGCCGCCTCCTCCTCAGCTCGTATGCCTCGGCAAACGTATCTGTTACTGCAGAGGAGAAAATCTCGTCTTGCAGCGCCGCATACACCGACTTGCGTGTAATCTGACAGCAGCGCAATGCTTCTGTCAGAATGCACATCAGTGCTGCAGCTAATCGATCGGTTGGTCCACCTGGAAGGTAAAAAAAGAAAAAAAAAAATAATGAAAAAACCAGGCCGCAATGCAATAATTTTATTAACTTTGCAACAGAACATATAAACTTTAACTTTTTTAACTGAACATTAACCTTTTTGCTTACTGGTGTTTTTTTGTTTTTTTTTTTGTTTTTTTTACCTTTATAGAACAAATCTCTCCTTCCCCATGGGTCAATGTGCAAAGCGCAAATCGCCCAAAGATGTGGCGAAGTGCGTTATGCACTTTGTCCCATGTGAAAGGAGACGTTTGCAGCAGCAGTGAGTGAATGGGCCCTAATAGCCCTGTGTGCCTGTCCTGGTGAGATGATTCCTATGCTAATAGTGTACCTGTGAGTGGTACTTCCGGAAACACTCTCCAAAGCATAGGGTAGGGTGGTCAGGACAGTCAGGACAGAAATAGCGGGTGTCACGCCTTATTCCACTCCTGCTACAGACACGGCATCTTTTTCGGGGTGACGGTTGGGTTGAGGTACCAGGAACGACATTGGGGAAATGTCGCTCGTGTAGACGGCTAACTACACTGGTGGATGGGGCCACGGAACCTCCTGGGTACAGGAGGTTCTCGATAATCTCTTCCTGAAATTTGAGGAAGGATCCAGTTCTCCCAGCCTTACTGTAGAGAACAAAACTATTGTACAGAGCCAATTGAATTAAATATACAGACACCTTCTTATACCAGCGTCTGGTGCGTCGGGAAACTAAATACGGAGACAACATCTGGTCATTGAAGTCCACCCCTCCCATGTGAAGGTTATAGTCGTGGACTGAGAGGGGCTTTTCAATGACACGGGTTGCTCGCTCAATTTGTATTGTCGTGTCTGCGTGAATGGAGGAGAGCATGTAAACGTCACGCTTGTCTCTCCATTTCACCGCGAGCAGTTCTTCGTTACACAGTGCGGCCCTCTGCCCCCTTGCAAGACGAGTGGTAACGAGCCGTTGGGGGAAGCCCGCGCGACTAGTTCGCGCGGTACCACAGGCGCCAATACGTTCTAGAAACAAATGCCTAAAGAGGACCACACTTGTGTAAAATTTGTCCACATAAAGATGGTACCCCTTGCCGAATAAGGGTGACACCAAGTCCCAAACTGTCTTCCCACTGCTCCCCAGGTAGTCAGGGCAACCGACCGGCTCCAGGGTCTGATCTTTTCCCTCATAGATCCGAAATTTGTGGGTATAGCCTGTGGCCCTTTCACAGAGCTTATACAATTTGACCCCATACCGGGCGCGCTTGCTTGGGATGTATTGTTTGAAGCCAAGGCGCCCGGTAAAATGTATCAGGGACTCGTCTACGCAGATGTTTTGCTCTGGGGTATACAAATCTGCAAATTTCTGGTTGAAATGGTCTATGAGGGGCCGAATTTTGTGGAGCCGGTCAAAAGCAGGGTGGCCCCTGGGACGGGAGGCGGTGTTGTCACTAAAGTGCAGGAAACGCAGGATGGCCTCAAAACGTGCCCTGGACATAGCAGCGGAGAACATGGGCATGTGATGAATCGGGTTCGTGGACCAATATGACCGCAATTCATGCTTTTTTGTCAGGCCCATGTTGAGGAGGAGGCCCAGAAAAGTTTTAATTTCGGAAACTTGGACTGGTTTCCACCGGAAAGGCTGGGCATAAAAGCTTCCCGGGTTAGCGGTGATTGAAATTGTGTGTCATACCTGTTTGTTTCGGCCACAACTATGTCTAAGAGCTCCGCAGTCAAGAACAGCTCAAAAAATCCCAGGGCCGAACCGATCTGAGCTGTCTCAACCCGAACTCCAGACTGGGCAGTGAAAGGGAAAACGACAGGTGCGGCTGAAGTTGGGGACTGCCAATCAGGGTTTGCCAGCACCTCTGGGATTCTAGGGGCTCTATGGGCACGTCTTTGCGGTGGCTGCGACGGGGTCACTACTGCACGTGCCACCGTACCAGCTTCAACTGCCCTTCTGGTGCTCGCTACTTCACCAGGTTGTACGGCAGTGCTGGTACTAGGTCCAGGGAGGGCTGGGCTGCTGGTGTATGCCTCACCACGTAATCCGACAGCACCAGCCCCACTCTGCTGCTCTTGAAGCGGATCCTGCGCAACCTGTGGTCTAGCGACACGGGGCCGGGTACGCCTGGTGGTATCAGGGACCTCAGCCTCCTCGTCCGAACTTTGGGTCAGAGAGCCACTGCTTTCTACAGGTTCGTATTCTGACCCGCTGGATTCATCAGATGAGGGTTCCCACTCCTCATCCGACTGGGTCAGAAGCCTGTAGGCCTCTTCAGAGGAATACCCCGTTTGACATTTTGGGCAACTAAATTTAGGGGTATTCCCTGAGACTACCCAAGAAAAAAAAAGCCTGTCTTACAAAGGGGTGGCTAGCGAAGTACCGGAGGCCGCTGCGGTTGATAAAAAATATCAAAACTGATTTTTTTTATCGCCGCAGTGCGTGTAAAGTGATTGTGCAGTGATCAAAAAAAAAAATTTTTTTGTCACTGCGGTGGGGCGGGCGTGGGCGAACGCACGTGTGGGCGACCGATCAGGCCTGATCGGGCAAACACTGCGTTTTGGGTGGAGGGCGAACTAAAGTGACACTAGTACTATTATAGATCTGACCGTGATCAGTTTTGATCACTTCCAGGTACTATAAAAGTACAAATGCTGATTAGCGATACGCTAATCAGCGAATAACGGACTGCGGTGCGGTGGGCTGGGCGCTAACTGATCGCTAACTACCTAACCAAGGGGCCTAAACTATATCTAAAACCTAACGGTCAATACCAGTGAAAAAAAAAAAGTGACAGTTTACACTGATCACTTTTTTCCTTTCACTAGTGATTGACAAAGGGGTGATCAAAGGGTTAATTGGGGTTCAGGGGGGTGATCTGGGGCTAAAGTGTAGTGTTTGGTGTACTCACTGTGAAGCCTGCTCCTCTGCTGGATCCAACCGACGAAAAGAACCAGCAGAGGAGCAGGCAGCCATATAACAGATCATATTTACAAATATGATCTGTTATCTGGCGCTGTGATTGGTTTTTTTGAAAATCATCAGCTTGCCAGCCGCGATCATTGGCTGGCAAGCTGATGACGAAATGGTCCTCTTCGAAATGCTGGCCCGAACTGCGCATGCGCGGGCCGCATAGCGCGTCATCTCGCGTCTCGCGAGATGACGCGTATATGCGTCGTTGTGCGCAGCGCTGCCGCCTCCGGACCGCACATCTGCATTAGGCGGTCCGGAGGCGGTTAAATAGTCACAATAGTAAATCTGTCTAGAGATTCATTTACATAAGAAAACACGCCCACTTTCAGAAAACTGGCGAGCATAGTGCAGAGCAGAAAAAAGTCGCAAATTTTTGCGCAGTTTAAGCAATTGCGCAAAAATTTTCGACTTTTTCACTCCATTATTCTGACTTGAGCTAATGATAAATCTGGCCCATTGTGTTTATCTGTCCTTTTTTGACATGGATCCGCTTTCTGACCTGGTTGACCGCATGCAGGGTCTTTCTTTGGAGGTAGCGGATCTCCGTCAATCTATGTCTCAGCTTCAAGCATTGGGCTCTGCTCCGGCCCATGGAGTCTGTTGCGAGCCAAGGGTCTCACTTCCGGACACGTTCTCCGGGGGCAGTGAGAATTTTGTTCGTTTCAGAGAGGCATGCAAACTCCATTTTTGCTTGTGTCCCCATTCCTCTGGTAATGAGGAACAGAGGGTGAGGATTGTCATCTCCCTGCTCAGGGGTAATGCTCAGACTTGGGCTTTTTCGTTGCCATCGGGGGATCCCTCCCTTCGATCCGTAGAAAGATATTTTTTTTTTGCCCTGGGGCAGATATATGATGACCCGGATCGTGTTGCTCTGGCTGAATCTAACTTACGTTTGTTATGCCAGGACAAACTGTCTGCTGAGCTTTATTGTTCTGAATTTCGGAGATGGGCAGCTGATACAGGTTGGAATGATGCTGCACTCCGGAGTCAGTTCTCTCATGGTCTCTCAGAGAGATTGAAAGATGCGTTTGCTTTCCATGAGAGACCAACGTCCTTAGAGTCTGCCATGTCATTGGCGGTACGCCTTGACAGGCGTCTAAGAGAAAGAAACGAGACCTCTCTGTCCAGTCATTTTCAGTCTAGGGGCAGTGGTGCGGACTCATTTAGTGTGCAGGGGCCTCATCCTCTCTCGGTTCCCTCTGTGGAGGAGCCCATGCAGCTAGGTCGACTTGCCCCAGATAAAGGAGAATTTAGTCCTCAGAGAATGGTGTTTTTTTGTTGTGGGGGCATAGGTCATTTGGCGAACGTTTGTCCGTCTAGGAAATTCTTGAACTGTACTAAGAGAAAGACCTCAAAAAGTAAATCATCAAATTCTGCTTTATCTGCTACTTTGGGCAAAGTTGATGTAGGAATTGATGCTTTTCCTTTGACCTGCAGTTCCCGTTTTCTCCTTTCTGCCAGGGTAGCGCTAGGGAGCAAAGTCATTTCTTGTGAAATTTTTGTCGATAGTGGAGCGGCCGTCAATCTTATTGATACTCAATTTGTAGCCATGCATGGTTTTCAGGTTTGCACATTAGAAAAGGATATACCTGTTTTTGTTATTGACTCTGCTCCACTCTCACAGAGATCCCTGAAGGGCATTGTTCACAATATCCGGTTAGCGATAGGTGACACTCATGTGGAGGATATTTCTTGTTTTGTCCTTAACGGATTGCCTTCTCCTCTAGTTTTGGGGTTACCATGGCTTATTAGACATAACCCCACTATTGATTGGCAAGGAAGGCAAATAATTGAGTGGAGTGAGTTTTGTAGAGAGAATTGTCTCACAGCGATTTTTGCAGAGGTGTCTACTAAAACGGTGCCATCATTTCTCTCTGAGTTCTCGGACGTGTTTTCCGAGAGCGTTGTTCAGGAGCTACCTCCTCACCGGGAGTTTGACTGTCCTATTAACCTCATTCCCGGCGCCAAACTGCCAAAAGCACGCCTCTACAACCTCTCACAACCGGAAAGAATCGCAATGCGAACTTATATTTCTGAGAGTCTCGATAAGGGGCATATTCGTCCCTCAAAATCTCCTGTTGCCGCTCGTTTTTTTTTTGTTAAAAAGAAAGATGGCTCTCTGAGACCTTGCCTAGATTTTAGGGAGCTGAACCGTATCACGATTCGCGATCCCTATCCTCTTCCTCTGATCCTGGACCTCTTCAACCAAATTGTTGGGGCCAAGGTTTTTTCCAAGTTGGATTTGAGAGGCGCATACAACCTGGTCAGGGTCAGAGAGGGGGATGAATGGAAAACGGCCTTTAATACCCCTAATGGGCATTTTGAGAATCTCGTTATGCCTTTCGGCCTGATGAATGCTCCGGCCGTCTTTCAGCATTTTGTTAACAGTATTTTCTACCATTTAATGGGGAAATTTGTATTGGTGTATCTTGATATTTAGATTTTTTTTTCCCCTGATGTTCAGACCCATCAGGATCATCTTTTTCAGGTTCTGCGGATTCTGCGGGAGAATAAATTATACGCCAAGCTGGAGAAATGTGTTTTTATGGTATCGGAGATTCAATTTCTGGTTTTTTTTCTCTCTGCTTCTGGTTTTCGCATGGATCCGGAGAAGGTCCGTGCTGTGCTGGAGTGGGAGCTTCCTGAGAATCAGAAGGCATTGATGCGCTTTCTGGGTTTTGCGAACTATTACAGAAAGTTAATTTTGAATTATTCCTCTGTTGTCAAACCCCTTACTGACATGACAAAAAAGGGGGCGGATTTTTCCTCTTGGTCGGAAGAGGCGCTTGCAGCTTTATCTAAGATTAAAAAGAGTTTTGCGTCTGCTCCCGTCTTGGTGCATCCCGATGTTTCCTTACCTTTTATTGTTGAGGTGGATGCTTCCGAGGTGGGTGTGGGTGCGGTTTTGTCCCAGGGCTCTTCTCCTGCCAAGTGGCGACCCTGTGCTTTTTTCTCTAAAAAGCTCTCCCCGGCAGAGAGAAACTATGATGTGGGGGATAGGGAGTTGTTGGCCATCAAGTTGGCTTTCGAGGAGTGGCGCCATTGGTTGGAGGGAGCCAGGCACCCTATCACCGTGTTTACCGACCATAAGAATCTGGCGTACTTGGAGTCGGCCAGGCGTATGAATCCGAGACAGGCCAGATGGTCTCTCTTCTTCTCCAGATTCAATTTTGTTGTTACATTCCGCCCTGGGATCAAAAATGTGAAGGCTGATGCTCTCTCTCGCTGTTTTCTGGGAGGAGGAAACTCCGAGGACCCGGGTCTCATTTTGGCGAAGGGGGTGGTTGTTTCTGCCCTGTATTCTGATTTGGAGACCGAGGTCCAGGCTGCCCAGACTGAGGTACCTCCCCGTTGTCCTCCTGGGAAGTTGTTTGTGCCTCCTGAGTTACGTCACAAACTCTTCAAGGAACATCATGATACCGTTCTTGCTGGTCACCCCGGGAGTAGAGCCACGGTAGATCTCATTGCTCTGAGATTTTGGTGGCCGGCTCTCCGTAAGTTGGTGGAGGGTTTTGTGTCTGCTTGTGAGACGTGCGCTCGCGCTAAGGTCCCTCGTTCACGGCCTTCAGGTCCCCTTCTCCCGTTACCCATACCTTCCCGTCCTTGGACACGCCTCTCCATGGACTTTATCACGGATCTTCCTCGTTCCTCAGGGAAGTCGGTGATCCTGGTGGTGGTGGACCGTTTTAGCAAGATGGCTCATTTTGTACCCTTCCCTGTTTTACCCAGTGCTAAAACGTTGGTGCAAGCTTTTGTCGACCATATTGTTAAATTACATGGCATTCCCTCGGATATTGTTTCCGATAGAGGCACGCAGTTTGTGTCCAGATTCTGGAAGGCTTTCTGTTCTCGTCTGGGGGTTCGGCTGTCCTTCTCTTCTGCTTTTCACCCGCAGTCGAATGGTCAGACTGAGCGCGTCAACCAGAATCTGGAGACATATTTGCGCTGTTTTGTGGCAGAGAACCAGGAGGATTGGTGTTCATTTCTCCCTCTTGCTGAGTTTGCTCTGAACAACCGTCGTCAGGAATCTTCTGATAAGTCACCATTCTTCGGTGCATATGGGTTCCATCCGCAGTCTGGGACATTTTCGGGAGGCGCTCCCTCTGGTTTGCCTGAGGAGGAGAGATTTTCCTCGTCTTTGTCTACCATTTGGCAAAAGATTCAGAGTA
The DNA here is from genome assembly GCF_014858855.1 of Bufo gargarizans. Classification (NCBI taxonomy): domain Eukaryota; kingdom Metazoa; phylum Chordata; class Amphibia; order Anura; family Bufonidae; genus Bufo; species Bufo gargarizans. The sequence continues at coordinate 515,315,763 of NC_058081.1, read as the reverse complement.
ATCTTAGAAAGATGAGTGAGAAATATAAGCGTGTGGCTGATAAGAGACGTATGCCTGGTCCGGACCTGAATGTGGGTGATCTGGTGTGGTTGTCTACAAGAAATATTAAACTGAAGGTTCCCTCCTGGAAATTGGGTCCCAAGTTCATTGGCCCTTATAAAATCTTGTCAGTCGTCAATCCTGTTGCCGTCCGTCTTGATCTTCCACGGGTTTTGAAGATACATAATGTATTTCACAGGGCTCTTTTAAAACCATATGTCCAGCCCACGGTACCCTCCTCTTTGCCTCCTCCTCCAATTTTGGTTGATGGCAATCTGGAGTTTGAGGTTTCCAGAATTGTGGACTCTCGCATTGTCCGCGGTTCTCTTCAGTACCTCGTTCATTGGAGGGGTTATGGTCCTGAGGAGAGGATGTGGGTTCCGGTGTCGTACATTAAAGCCACTCTCCTCGTCAGGGCATTTCATAGGGTTCATCCTGAGAAGGTGGGTCCTGGGTGTCCGGAGTCCACCCGTAGAGGGGGGGGTTGTCACTACCAGAGCTTTGAGACGTTCTCATAGCTCTGTTTCCACACCCCCTGTGATGATGTCACTACTAGAGCTCGAAGGAGTTCTCTTCCCTGTTTCTCCGCCTCTGTGATGAGGTCTTTACTTTTGGTTTCCTTCCTCCCAGCTGTTCCTCCTGTGTTTGATTTCGCTGCCTTTAAATCACCCCTCCTCCTTTTGTAGAGGTGCGGATTATACTCTTCATTTTGAGCTGTATCTCTCGCTTGAGTGTCTTCACCTGTGTTACTTCTCTTCACTGGATCTGTGTCCTGCTGATGCGAGTACTTCAGATACCGTCTGCTGACTTCGGATCTGTTTGCACTGCGGCTGCAGCACCTCAGTTAAGTGTACAGACATTGTGTTTATCTGTTCTTTGCTGACTGGATCCGAGGCGACCCCGGCTCCCTCCATATACTGAGCAGGGCACCGGTGGCCGTGCCCCTTCCACTATTGTAGGGGTTTCAGTGGTCTTCAGCCTCAGGTACGCTGGCATGTCTCGATCTACCATTCGGATCCGGACATGCGCATAGCAGCTTAGGGAGAGCTTTTAGGGTCTGGCAGGGGTCACCCTTATTCCTCCCTAGAGTGGGTCCGTCAGTTGTTATTCTCTGTGTACACTCTTGTTGCTCATTTACAGCCGTGACAGTGAACCGTTGTCCGTCAAAAAAATAGGACAGGTCATATTTTTTTGAGGAACAGGATACACGGATCACGGTCTCGGCTGCAAAACGGTGCATTTTCCGATTTTTCGACGGACCCATTGAAAGTCAATGGGTCCGCGAAAAAAACCCCGACAACGGCCACGGATGCACACAACGGTCGTGTGCATGAGGCCTTACTCTGTCTTTCAGCTTCGGTAACAGCAGGCAGTGCGGGCGGGCGGCGCTCACTCACTGACGTCACGCGCCTGCTCCTCCCACTAGGCGGTGCAGGCGCGTGACGTCAGTGAGTGAGCGCCGCCCGCCAGCACTGCCTGCTGTTACCGGAGCTGAAAGACAGAGTAAGGTATACAGAAAAGACATCACCAATGAATAAAGTTAAGGTTACTGATTTGTTTTTAAATGTTTTCCTGTGAGCGGCAGGGCCCTGTATATTCTAACCCCCAGGCAAGCGTCCCTGTCACCATGGGAACGCCTGGGGGTTAGAATATACCATCGGATTTGTGTTTTCACGCTCTCACTGAGAGCGTGAAAACTCAGATCCGATGGTATATTCTAACCCCCAGGCAAGCGTCCCCGTCACCATGGGAACGCCTGGGGGTTAGAATATACCATCGGATCTTCTGAGTATACCGGAGACAGATAAGACTGATGGGACAAGGGGCAAACAAGGCATTTTGCTGCCCCATTGGCAAGTGCCGCCCTAGGCAAATGCCTTGTATGCCTCGTGATAGATACGCCACTGCACCACACAGTATACAGCATCTCTAGTATATAATCTCATACAGCAGCCCCCCAGTATATAATCTCATACAGCAGCCCCCCAGTATATAATCTCATACAGCAACCCCCGTCCAGTATATAATCTCATACAGCATCCCCCCAGTATATAATCCCAAACAGCAGCCCCCCAACATATAATCTCATACAGCAGCCCCCCAGTATATAATTTCATACAGCAGCCCTGCCAGTATATAGTCCCCTACAGCAGCCCCCCAGTATATAATCCCACACAGCAGCCACCCCAGTATATAATCCCACACAGCAGCCACCCCAGTATATAATCCCACACAGCAGCCCCCCAGTATATAATCCCACACAGCAGCCCCCCAGTATATAATCCCACACAGCAGCCCCCCCAGTATATAATCCCACACTGCAGCCCCCCAGTATATAATCCCACACTGCAGCCCCCAGTATATAATCCCACACTGCAGCCCCCCAGTATATAATCCCACACAGCAGCCCCCCCCCCCCCGTATATAATCCCACACAGCCTCCCCAGTAGTCACCTCTCCAGCGCTGACAGACTCTCTACCCTTTACAGACGCTGCTTAGCAGCCATCCCTGATCTTCCTACTCTGCAGACAGTCGGCCAGTGCCTGTGATAGCAGAGCGCTGCCGACCCACGTGACCTACACTTCTCCGGCAGGCTGCAGGAACACCGAGTCCTGGAAGAAAGGACCTTTGATTACCTCATAGCCATGTGACCAGTAATATCGCTATGTTACTGGTCACATGATGATGATGAGTTTTTTTTCTCCACAGCTCTCACTCTCTCACAGTTCGCTCTGGAGTGCCGGTGTTCTGTCACAATACCTTACCGGAACGCAGGCAGGCATGGCAGCACCTCCCTATAGCTGACAGCCTGACAACTGGGGCGGACGGCCCCCTCCCCCGCGGCACGCCACTTGGTCTAATTGAAATTGTGGGCAGTGGCCAGCGGGGCTCAAGAGGCAGCTGCCTTTGGGCCCCCCAGGAACAACCAGGCCCGGGGCAGCTGCCCCTTTTGCCCCACGTTAAAGATGGCCATGTGTGCAGTCCACATCTGCACTTCTGTTTTGTGGCCCCACAAAAAAGATAGAATATGTCCTATTCTTGTCCGTATTTGCAGACAATAATAGGCCTTTCTTTTATGGAGAAGGACGTTTGCAGATCCGCAAAAACGGATTTGGTCGTGTTAATGAGCCCTAAAACCTGTAATTTATTCATTTGACCCTTTACTGCCTAATAGAACAGTCCTATCCTTGCCTGTAATGTGGACAATAAGGGCTCATGCACACAAGCGTGTGTGCCTCGTGCCCATGCCATGTACTGCAAATGGTCCACAATTCAAGGGTACCAGCCGAGTGCACGCCGTTTGTAGATGTGGATCCATTCACTTTTTCTATTTTTTGCAGTGCGAAAGCACGGACCGAAATCCCACAAAAGCGCTTCGTAGTGCTTCCAATCCGTGCCTCTGCTCCATATCTTGTGGATTATGGACCCGTTCAATTAATGTTTGCGGTCCGTAATACAGGTTAGGCTACTTTCACATTAGCGTTTTTGCAGATCCATCAGGGATACAATAATACAACCACATGCATCCGTCATAAACTGATCTGGTTGTGTTAGGTCTTCTATAGCCATGACGGATCCATCAGGAACACCATTGAAAGTCAATGGGGGACGGATACGTTTTCTATTGTGTCAGAGAAAACTGATCCGTCCCCATTGACTTACATTGTGTGTCAGGACGGATCCGTCTTGCCCTGCACAGCATCGCGGACAGAAAAACGCTGCTTGCAGCGTTATTCTGTCCACGATGGGGGCGCAACCAAATGGAACGGAATGCATTCTGGAGCACTACGTTTTGTCCCTATTAACAATGTATGGGGACAAAACTGAAGTGTTTTCTTCTGCTCTTGAGATTCTATGACAGATCTCAATAGCGGAATTGAAAACGCTAATGTGAAAGTAGCCTTCGGAGCACACATGCTCGTGTGCGTGAGCCCTAATATATGCGTGAGCACCATATTCTGACCCCCATAACTGTTTTTTACAGTTATATCTACAGAGATGTGTGGGGGCTCATTTTTTTGCTGGATGATTTGTAGTTTTTGATAACATCATTTTGGGCTGTGTATGACTTTTACATATTTTATTATTTGATCACTTTTTTTTGAGGGGGGGTAGATAAAATGTTGAAAAAAAAACTGCGAATTGGCCATTTTGATTTTTCTTTCCGTTATGCCACTCACCATATGGGATCTTTTTTATATTTTAATAGTACGGGCATTTACACATGCGGTGATGCCCATGATGCTCTTTTTTTTATTGTTTATTGATTTTGATTTTGAGGAAAGGACTTGAATTTTCATGTTTGAATTCTTTTATATTTTTCAAAACTTTTAAAAAACTTTTTGTTAGGTCCCCAAGTGGACCACAACTTACAACTTGCAATCATCAGTTTTCAACTTGTACAGAATAATGGAATTTTCTCCATTATTCTGTACACAAATTGGTATATCTCAGGTCAGTGCTGCCACCTACTGGCCTGAACTGGGACATACTAATAATAATTGTAAGCCTACAAAACCTCTCTGTCTACCGCCGAAAGCACAACACTACACCTGGGACAACACACAATGTCATCACAAAAAAGACAGTGGAAATAATTTATCTAATATAATATCAACTTTATTACATGATATATATAAAAATATGGAGGAAAAAAGGCAAGATGGAAAGGATATACAGAAAAGCAAAGGGTATTCCCTCAAATGGGCAACCATGTACCTCCACAGAACTAGTTGGCACTTACCGGGTACCAGGCCATCCGCCGTGTCTCACAATATAGTGATAAAGTATGTCACCCACCCCTATAAGGGGATTACACACAATGGTACAGTTGTATAAAAAAAATTGTCCCCGGACATTTGTGAGATCCACAGCATAAGCCCCTGGTAACCATGAACAATAGTGTATATTGATAACATGAGAGTAGTCAACTCCCAGCCTAGTCTATATCATAGGCCTAATATGGATACTGTAACATGGCTGTGTCTAAATCGACACACCTAACCAGGGACGTACCTGAAGACATGGTCTAGCCCAAAGGAGGTGAAGAAACCCTAAGCGCAAGACCTCGATGCACGTTTCACCTCAGCAGCTTTGTCACCTCCTGACGAAGCCGCTGAGGTGAAACGCGTGTCGAGGTCTTGTCCAGGGGCTTATGCTGTGGATCTCACAAATGTCCGGGGACTATTTTTTGATACAGCTGTACCATTGTGTGTAATCCCCTATAGGGGTGGGTGACATACTTTATCCCCATATTTGTGGTGCGCAACTCGGGCTATTGTGAGACACGGCGGATGGCCTGGTACCTGGTAAGTGCCAACTAGTTCTGTGGAGGTACATGGTTGCCTATTTGAGGGAATACCCTTTGCTTCTCTGTATATCCTTTCCATCTTGCCTTTTTTCCTCCATATTTTTATATATGTCATGTAATAAAGTTGATATTATTTTTGATAAATTATTTCCACTGGCTTTTTTGTTATGACATACTAATAATGAGCCTGAAAACTTAGTACAGGCTCCAGCTTATAATAAATACAGGGAGCTTTCCCTGATCTCAGCTGAGAGAAAGTGCGCCACAGCGGGCGCCATCTTTAAAGACCCGACATCCACCGTACATTTACAGCGGATGTCAAGAAGAGGTTAAATTTCTGCTCATTCTGGGCTTCAAAGTCAAGGAGGCGGTCCTATCAGTGATTGACAGCCTTCTGTGTATATAGAGATAGCTGTCAATCACTGATAGGACCGCCTCTTTGACGTTGAAGCCCAGAATCTGCAGGAATTTAAATTAATTAAATACAAGTTTTACTGAATCTATTGCTATAAAACTATATAACAATCTGCTCAGCTCCTCCTGCTCTAAAACACACTGCCTGCAGCTCGGATACCGTGTTCAATATAAAAGTTTAAGTGGTGCACCTAAGGTGTTTGGCACCTGGGGCGGGTCCTTTCTCTGGAACCCCCCCCCCCCCTCCCCATACTTTAAAAAATTGTATCCCCTCAAAGTAGTATTGCCCTTATTGTACAGCCTTCACAGTGGTTTTGTCTGGATATGTGCCCCCTCACAGTAGTTATACCTATATTGTGCCCCCCTCAGGGTAGTTATGCCCACACTATGCCCCCCTCACAGTATTTATGACCTCATTGTACAACTTTCACAGTAGTTATGCCCACATTGTGCCCCCTTAAAGTATTTATGCCCTCATTGTGCCCCCTCTCAGTAGTTATGCCGTCTCTGTGCCTCTTTCAAAGTAGTAATGTCCTATCTGTGCCCCCTTCACAGTAGTTATGCCCTCTCTGTGCCCTTCAAAGTAGTTATGCCTTCACTGTAGGGGCATTGCTAGGGTCTCAACGGACCTGGGGCCCAAGCCCCAATGAATATGGCCCAATTCTCTAAGGCTACTTTTACACTTGCGGTAGCTTTCTCCTGCAGGCTGTTCCGGCGGGGAAACAGCTTGCGAGATGCTTGCTACCGCTAGTGCACCGTGCCACCGGAAGTCTGCTCCGGCCCCATTCACTATAATGAGGTCCAGCCGCAGCACGGCAAACATGCCGAGAGGCGGCTGGAATAAAACTGCAGCATGCTGTGGTTTTTTTCAGCCCACCTCTCGGCATGTTTGCCGTACTCCCCAAGAAGTCAACCCTCCCCGCGCACACCGCATTTTGCTGTACTTGCTATACAGCAGCACATACAGTACCTCTCACATCCATGCCTCCCAGGTAACGTCTCCTCGGATGTAGATCTTCTCTGTCATCATCTTCTCCACTCAGTCCAGACAACTTGTCTCAGCCACCTCATCTCTGCAGAATGTGACACACAGACATCTTAGCTTCCTCACATTTCTATCATCATCCCCCAACCTGGAGACCCAACAGTGTTATCCTGCTGCTCGCTGTGCTCCCCAATAGCCCTAAATACTATCCTGAAGAAAAATGAGTGCTGTACAGATAGCCCCCCCCCCCCCCCCATAGTAATAATGCACCTCGTAGTCTCACCAATAGTAATTCCCTTCTAGAATACACTCCTTAGTAATAATTCCCCCTACAGTGCCCCCAACCGTGATAATGCTCCCCAAGAGTGCCTCCATTAGTAGAAGAGCCCTCCAGTATTAATAATGCCCTCAGAGACCCCTCAGTACTAATCAGGCCCCCCATAGTGCTTTTTGTAGAAATAAGGCGGATCTATAAGACCCTCCTTTAGAGCCCCCAGTAGTAATAAGAACGCCTAATGTCCGCTGGATTTAAAATGCCCCTACAGTGCTCCCAGTATTTATACTGCCCCCTCCTGTTATAATGCTCTCCCCTGAAGTACCCCCTGTAGTTATATTCCTCTGTTTAGTGTCCTCACAAATTATAATTCCTCAGTCCCTCCACCATACAATCCCATGTAAATAACACAATTTCCCTACCTCTGCCATAGAGTCCCATGTAAATAACATAACACCATCTCTCCAGCCCCCTACAATATGCAGTCCCATGTAAATAACATCCTTCTCTGTCTACAGCCCCTCCAATATACAGTCCCATGTAAATAACATCACTCCCTCCCCAGCTACCATCAATATACAGTCCCATGTAAATATCACTCCCTCCCACAGCCGCCATCAACATACAGTCCCATGTAAATAACATCACTCCCTCCCCCAGCCACCATCAATATACAGTCCCATGTAAATACCACTCCCTCCCACAGCCAGTTTTTATTTTTTACGGTGTTCACCTGAGGGGTTAGGTCATGTGATATTTTTATAAAGGTGGTTGTTATGGACGTGGCAATAACTTCTATGTATATATATTTTTTTTTTAAGTATTTCACTTTAGCACAATAATAGTACTTTTGAAACAAAAAAATGATGTTTTAGTGTCTCCATGTTCTGAGAGCTATAGTTTTTATTTTTTGGGCGATTGTCTTAGGTAGGAGCTAATTTTTTGCGGGATGAGTTGACGGTTTTATTGATACCATTTTGTGGGACATATGCCTTTTTGATCACTTGGTGTTGCACTTTTTGTGATGTAAGGTGACAAAAATGGCTTTTTTGTACACCTTTTTTTTTTTTATGGTGTTTATCGGACAGGGTGGATCATGTGATATATTTATAGAGCCGGTCATTACGGATGCGGCGATACCTAATATGTGTGTTTTTGTTTCTTTTTCAGTTTTTTTTTAAATTATAAAATAACAGGAAAGGGGCGTTTTTTTTTTCTTTTCATTTTTTACTCTATTAATTTTATTACTTTATTAATTTTATTAAATACACTTTTTAAACTTTTTTTATTTACTTTATTTCTGATGTTCACTTTTAGGGATCTGATCCTCTCTGAAATGCATTACAATACATCTGTATTGTAATGCATTGCCTGTTAGCGTATGACACCGAGCCATATACTAACAGGTTACCTAGGAGACCCAGCCTGAGGCTGGATCTCCTGGGCACCCGTAGAAGGCAGGTCCCGCGACATAGAAGGGGTTTGTGTTGGGTGAGTGAGCGCATCGAGTCCCCGTTCTGCTGTGGCGGGGACCCGATGCGTGATGCGCGGCATAGAAGGGGTTAATCCACCGGCATCGGCTTTTACAGCAAAGCCGGCGGATACAGCAGGGGCCCGGCTATCAGGGACTGCTGGGCCCCTGCAGTGATCGCGCGCGCATTGCTCCAGTGTACTATTACATCAAATTGCGGGAACGCAGTGGTTCCCATGACATAGTAGTATGTCATGTGTCGGGAAGGGGTTAAGCTACATTCACACGACCGTATTTCTGGTCCGCATAGGATGTGGATCCATTCATTTCAATGGGTCCGCAAAATATGCAGACAGCACACAGTGCGCTGTCCGCATCCGTATGTCCGTTCCGTAGTCCTGCAAAAAATATAGAACATGTTCTATTCTTGTCCATTTTGTGGACAAGGATAGGCATTGTTAAAATTCATCCGGCAAAAAAAAATTGATGCAACACGCACGTCACCCGCAAGTCGTGTGAATGTAGCCTTATGTGCAGAAAATCCACATGAAATCCACACCAAAACTGCACATGAATCTGCACAATTTATCACATTTTTAATGACCCCCCAAAATATTTGGCGACCAGGGTAAAAAGCCGGTCTTTGATAAATGACTCTCATGTGGATGTTTAGACCATTGGTGCCCAACCATTTTTCGTCTGACTTGCACTAGACTTGGTATAAATTTTGCGGGCCGGAACCAGGTAGCTTTGCCAGAAAGAAATGCAAGCGCTGTGAGGGGGCACGTGTGAGCATTACTACTGTGAAGAGGGTGGATATCTGGGCATAACTACTGTGAGGGGGCACATATCTGGGCATAACTACTGTGAGGGGGCACATATCAGGGTATAACTACTGTGAGGAGGGCACATATCAGGGCATAACTACTGTGAAGAGGGCACATATCAGGGCATAACTACTGTGAGGGGTAACATATCAGGGTATAACTACTGTGAGGAGGGCACATATCTGGGCATAACTACTGTGAGGGGGCACATATCTGGGCATAACTACTGTGAGGGTGCACATATCTGGGCATAACTACTGTGAGGGGGCATGTGTGAGCATTACGTCTGTGAAGAGGGCACATATCTTGACATTATTACTGTGAGGGGGCATGTGATGTATACATTTGTGTAATGTATGTAGTGCAGTATGTGATGAGCACACACTGCACTACATACATTACACACATGTATACATCACATACTGCGCTGTCACCTTCTTCTGGTCTTTAGGCTTCAGTCAGATCCCCCACCGCCATGCTTGCGCCGTGTGCCTGACACGACCAGGAGCTGGCCCCTCGTCCTTTCATCTCCCGCCGGCTTCTCCTACAGCAGGGCGCTCTATCGCTCCAGTGCCTGCCCAATCTTACCAATCAGGGGCGTAGCTAGAAATGACTGGGCCCCATAGCAAAAAAATGTATGGTCCCCCCTCCCGGATCTCCCACCCCTTCCAGAGCTCCCACCCAAACACCCTTCCAGGACCTCCCACCCCAACATCCCCACACCCCTCCCTAGATCCCCTTAAGTGTCATCCACAGATCCCCCCTTAAGTGTCATCCACAGATCCCCCCCCTTAAGTGTCATCCACAGATCCCCCCCTTAAGTGTCATCCACAGATCCCCCCCCTTAAGTGTCATCCACAGATCCCCCCCCTTAAGTGTCATCCACAGATCCCCCCCCCCCCCTTAAGTGTCATCCACAGATCCCCCCCTTAAGTGTCATCCACAGATCCCCCCCTTAAGTGTCATCCACAGATCCCCCCTTAAGTGTCATCCACAGATCCCCCCTTAAGTGTCATCCACAGATCCCCCCCTTAAGTGTCATCCACAGATCCCCCCCTTAAGTGTCATCCACAGATCCCCCCCTTAAGTGTCATCCACAGATCCCCCCCTTAAGTGTCATCCACAGATATCCCCCCCTCAGTGTCATCCACAGATATCCCCCCCTCAGTGTCATCCACAGATATCCCCCCCTCAGTGTCATCCACAGATATCCCCCCCTCAGTGTCATCCACAGATATCCCCCCCTCAGTGTCATCCACAGATATCCCCCCCTCAGTGTCATCCACAGATAACCCCCCCTCAGTGTCATCCACAGATATCCCCCCCTCAGTGTCATCCACAGATATCCCCCCCCCTCAGTGTCATCCACAGATATCCCCCCCCCCTCAGTGTCATCCACAGATATCCCCCGCCCCTCAGTGTCATCCACAGATATCCCCCCCTCAGTGTCATCCACAGATATCCCCCCCCTCAGTGTCATCCACAGATATCCCCCCCCTCAGTGTCATCCACAGATATCCCCCCTCAGTGTCATCCACAGATCTCCTCTCCACCCAGAGCCGCTTCCTAGCTAATTTATTCACTGCACTTGCCTCTGTATAATTGAAGAGAAGCGACGTAATCTCGCACAGGTGCACTGGCAGAGGCCAGGAAGACGGTGCATGCGCACTTCGATGCCTCTGCCAGTGCGCCTGTGCGAGATTACGGCGCTTCTCTTCAATTTCACAGAGGCAAGTGCAGTGAATAAATTTGCTAGGAGGCGGCGCTGGGCGGGGAGATTGCGGGCACAGGCAGCATCGCTTTGCTGCCTGTGCCATTCGCAGCGCGCCCTGGGCTGATAAGTCCTGTTACTGCGTGGGCCGACATGACATGTAGGTTGGGCATCACTGGTTTAGACCATATATACAGGTGAAACTCAAAAAATTTTAATATCATGCAAAAGTCCATTTATTTCAGTAATGCAAATTAAAAGGAATTGCATTAATGCAGCTTAAAATTAGAATATACTCAATATTCTAGGCTCAACGTGTCACACTCTAGTCAGTTAATGAATCCATACCCCCTGAGCAAAGGGTACCTGAGATTGTGACTTTGGGGTTTTCATAAGCTATAAACCAAAATCATCCAAATTATAACAAATAAGGGCTTGAAATATCTTGCTTTGCATGTAATGAGTCTATCTCATATGTTAGTTTCACCTTTTAAGTTGCATTACTGAAATAAATGAACTTTGCACAATAATCTAATTTTTCGAGTATCACCTGTAGAAAAGAATCTCCACGGATCGTCCTTCAAGATCCAGCTTTCTGATCTGGTGTTGTCCGCTTTGACCAGTCACAGGTCTGTTGACTCTGAGGGGTGGGGTGGAAGGTGTGTTGTTTGCTCACCTCACCCCCCTGACTGCTGCATATTAACTTGCACAGTAATCGAAGTGAGGACCTTGACTGCACTTCAACAACAACAAATTCAACGAAAGATAGCAGATGAGGGCGGACGTTTTGCCGCAGACTGTGAATCTGTGCTGTGGCCGAAAAATACCAGCAACGTGTGTGAATCATAGCTGTATGTGAATCCTGCACACAATGTAAGCACGGTGAACGACTCGAGTCATGCTCCAGTACGTAAAGATAATCCACCAACAGCGACCTCCTTATTCAGATTTTAGCATAGACACATAGCCGTGGTTCACCTGAATAAAACGCAGTTTTTCTTTAGTTTATCATAGGCTTCGTTGCCAAGTTATGATACTTTTTCTTAATATGCAAATTAAACCTTTGGTGCAATAAAGGCATCCCCATTGCTCTTGCTGATGAAAATAAATAAATAAATAGTGGGTGTCATTAATTAGAGAACATCTTTTCATGCTGGTCTTTAATAGCCCCTGTGCAGCCGGAGGAAGCACCTAATTTGTGATAAATCTGTGCACCGGGAGTGAAAACTACGGCGCCCCTGACTGGAGTTGTCTTCACTCCTTTTTTACACCTGTTTCCAGGCATAAATTTTAGTAAATTTGACAGGGCTACGTAGCGAGGACAGTGTAAAAACAGTGTAAAAACACCAGTGTAACAAGATTTTGTTTCACTGGCTTTTGAAAAGTTGCTAAATGGGGTGTTGTGACTTTTTTATAGTGAAAACTGACATAGGCTCCTAATAAATGACCCCCAGTGTTTTAATCGGGTGAACCACAGTTTTGAGTCTATGCAAACAGGAAGGTCGCTGGTGACGGGCTCCCTTTAAAAACTGCTGTGCTATCGCCACCCAGCTAGTGGGCCTTGTGATGCCACAACCACAATCCTGCACCATTTTCGAAGTTGATTTCATGCGTCTTTTGTTTTACACTTTTTTTTCATCATTTCCTTTTTCACATTCCCATCCGGGAATAAATAACGTTTCACTGATGCCCGCAGCCTGCCTCCGCTATGGAAAGAATCATACTTAGGGCTTATGCACATGAACATATTTTTTTTTCCTTATCCGTTCCGTCTTTTTTTAAAGCCCAGATGCGGAACCATTCACTTCCCACAAAAAATAAGGAAATAACTCCATTTGCATTCCGTATGTCTGCTTGGTTGTTCTGCAAAATAATAGAACATGTCCTATTATTGTCCACATTACGGACAAGGATAGGACTGTACTATTAGGGGCAGGCCTTTCTGTTGTACATGGCTGGTATCTGTGTTTAGCGGATCCGCAATTTGCACACCTCAAAACAGGCAACGGTCGTGTGCATGAGCCCTTATTGTACTTGCTCTCTGCAGCTCTGGTCCTGCGCACCGGCCGCCTCCTGTGTGTCCATCTACCAGTTTGCGGCTTGCTTACTTCTTCCCAGGCATTGCATAGACAACTTAAAAAAGAGGATCTTTCAGCTGAAAATTTTGTTACACTAAAGATATACCCTTACTTGCCGGCCCCCGGTGGTGCTTATTCAGTTCTTCATTTTGCACTCAGTGCCCCTGTTTGTCCGCAGTGCCCCCCGCAATATTTTCCGCCTTCTATGCTAATGAGCCATTCGGCTTAACCGGGCGGCCCTGCAAAAGTTCTCCCGAGCGTGTCTTTCTTCTCCCTGGCACAGAGCGCATCCAATCAGCGCTGTCACAGGGTAGCTTCACGGGTATAAAGATAGAGCGAAGGTGCACCCCCTGAGCTGCCACCCGTTCCCCTGTCCCTGCCTACTTGCACCACCCGCCCTAGGTGACAGGGCGCAACTGGGCGACAGTCCCTGACCTGAGTAAGTGCAAGCAGAGAGATAGAGACAGCAGGGTAGCAGACAGCCAATGGGAGGTAGCACTCGAGCGGACAGAGAGGTGGAACAAGCAAGGTACCACCAAAAACGGAAGGGCGAGGAGGGTCAACTAGCCGAGGTCAGTCCAGGAGGTCACGTCAGTATTAGGGAGGAGACCGAGACAGATCCGAGAGCGGGCCGAAGTCAAAATCCGGGAGGTCACGTCAGTACAAGAGAAGAGGCAAAGACAAAATCCAAAAGCAAGCCAAGGTCAAAATCCGAGAGGTAGCGTCAAGGTTCAGGGAGCAGGCAGAAGAGGTGTCAGGAATCAGATCAAGGGTCAGATCCAAAGGTAAGCTTAATAACAATAATAATACACAGCCTAAGGGACCAAAATCACAGGCAACCTGTAGCCAGCAGGTTGCCTGTATTTATAATGGGGAGTGAGGGTCATGTGACGTGGCCAGCGTCACATGACCGACAGACAGACAAGTCAAGCACCGAGTGATCAGCTCGGCGCTCAAGGCAGACCTAGGAGCAGGGAGCCTCCCAGCTAGCAAAGCCGCCCTGGGAACGAGGCCGAACACAGATCCTCGCTACCGAAGCTAAGCAGCAGGTCTGCGGCTGATTGGATACCGAGTGCCCCTTCAGCGCCCCGTTATAAGCGCGCTCCACTCTTAGCCAGGGAGAAGAAGCTCCAGTTCTCGCAAGATTCGTGAGAACTGGAGCGATTTCATCCATCCTGAGCTGCCGCCTCCAATGCGCGCTGCGGGAATCCAAGATGGCGCCGGCTCAGGATCGATGAAATCGCTCCAGTTCTCGCGAGAACTCTCTTCTCCCTGGCTAAGAGCAGAGTGCACTGATTGGATGCGCTCCGTGCCAGGGAGAAGCCAGTTGAGCCAAATGGCTCATTAGCATAGAAGGCGGGAAATATTGCGGCGGGCACCGCGGACAAACGGGGGCACTGAGTGCAAAATGAAGAACTGAATAAGCACCACCGGGGGCCGGCAAGTAAGGGTATATCTTTAGTTTAACTTGCATTTTCAGGTGAAAGGTCCTCTTTAAAGGGGTTGCTTGCTCACAAAGTTACAGTGCCGTAATCCCGCGATGCACGAGCTAGCGCATGCGCAGTTCATTTACTGAGGCTGATGCCAGCAAAGGGAACGAACACTTTTCCGGCACTGTGCATGCGCTAGCTCGCGCATAGCGAGATTACGGCACTGTAACTTCGTGAGCAAGGAGGAGATTCCTGGATGCAGGCGGTGCTGGGCTCCTTCACAGGGGGCTGGCTAGGCTCCTTCACAGTGGGCGTGGCTGGGCTCCTTAACCATAAGTAACCACGCTTTGGGCACCTTACTTGGCTAATTTACATATCTATAAAATCATTTTTTAAACAAAATAAAACCACTCAGAGCTATGGGACAGGTATATTGCGGACATGCTAGCGGAGATCTATCCGTGATGTCCGCAGCTTTATAGGGTAAAACTAGGTGACAGATTCCCTTTAAATACCCAACTGCAACGACCGGACACCCTAGGGGTAATGTGCATGAGCGTACTAGTGATAAGGTGCGGAGAATAGTAGTACTCACGGTTAAGTTGTCCCTTGGGGCCGGCAGTGCAGTGGATGGGAAGACAGCACAGAATCTTCCGGTAACTCTTGGTTACAGGGAACACTAGCCAGATGGAAGTTGAGGTGCCCTTGATGGTGGTGGTGTTTAGGGTGCTTGTGGCGGCTGGGCCCCTGGTTCGTGATGCCAGCACCGCTAGGTGCAAATGTTGAGTTTAGTAGTGAAAATGATGAGGAGTCAGTTGTTATCAAACAGTTGAACATTTACTAAATCAATTGTCTTCAGGTAGTCAGTACAGACACAGTTCATTTGTAAGATATAAGTGATGACTCAGAAATAAGTTCAATTATATTCCTTTTATCAGGTTTAGGCAATTGTCAGTTGAGGAGTTCTCTTTAGGATTGACTCTTTACAGGCAAGACTTCTGTAGTTATTCTAAGTCCAAACTATAGTACACTGGTACTAAATATGCTGTTTTCTACTTATCTTAAGCTATCAAATAAGGGCGTTCGTTCTCCTTGTGGCAGGCAAACACTTCTGCTTCATTTTTTGGAGGATGTTCCACTAAAAAGGTTTAGGTTTTCCACTATGTCCTGGAAGGCTCATGTAGTGGATAAGGACAATTATGGCCTTAATCATCCAGGTGTGTCCAGGTACTCGGAAAGCTTCTCCTGGTCACCTGTGCTGATGAGGTCCTTAAAGGGAACCTGTCATCTGGATTTTGGATATAGAGCTGAGAACATGGGTTGCTAGATGGTGCTTGGCTGCTCTAGATAAATGTTAGATGTACTCCCTTAGCCTGTCCATGACCAAGGGGTAGAAATAGCAGACTACATGATGGACGATGCCCGTTTCTCTCCTTTATACACTTGCTTTTTCCTCCTCTCACTAACTACTAACTTCCTGTACTTTTTTTTTAGCTAGACACACCCAAGCCATATATATTATGTTGTGACAGCACCACCTAGAGGCGACTGGGTGTAATGACATTGCCAGCCTGATAATAGGAAATACCATACAATGCAAATACATAGGCAGATGTTTAAAGTGTCCTATTTACACACATGTGGGACGCTGCACAACCAGCCACCCAGCAGGACCTTTTGCGTAAAGCATATCTACCTCCTCCCCGATTCTCGTTTTTTGGCCCCGTAGTTCCATTGCTGTCTTTACAGCACTTCAGTAATCTTCCAGCATGAAGGGGGTCATGTGTGCTCCTGTAGCCAAAGACTGGATGCGGACCATGACGTGTCCTCCAGTGACGCGTGACCCAACAGTGATGTGCCACTTGGGGAGACATTACTGCTGTGGTCAGTCATTGGCTTCCAAGGCACACATGACCATGTCCATGCTGGAAGTTTGTATAAGCTGTATAACCTGGAGAACCCCATTTAACAGGGGCGGACTAGGAACTTAAAGTAGCCCTGGAAAAATACTAAAAGTGTCCCCGTTTTGTAGTCGGGTCCAAATTGATGGAACACAAATAGATGGGGCCAGCAATACCATATTGTGGCACATTTTACCAGCCCAAAAAGAGCCAAATACCACAGTCCATCATAAAATACTGCCAGCAGCACAAAATACATCCCCAAAAACTTCCCCTGGCCGGCAGAGAGGAATGCACAGGTGGCCCCCTGGGCATCGGCCCACCAGGAAATGTCCCTGTAAGATCTATGGCCAATATGCGCCTGCCATTCAAGCTTTATTAGAAATTTCCTTTAGGCTACCTGCACACAGTGTGGATTATGCTCAGTTTTTCATGTGGAAAACCCACAGCAAAGTGTACAAGATTAAACAAATCTCATGTACACTTAGTTTTTTCATTTTGTGTGGAAATTGACCTGCCGTGTGGATCTTGAAATCTACAGCATGTCAATGCAGTTATTATCTGCGGCAAAATGGCATCAGATCTGCACCAAAACCCGCAAGTAGCACATGCGGTTCATGGTGCGGCTTTGGTGTCAAAACGCTAAAAAATCGGCATCAAAATTCATGCAGAATTTCCACAAGACAGCCCGTACCCGTGTGCAAGTAGCCGTAGGGTAAATTCATACAGTGGTTTATGCAGCTGGAATTTTGGCACAGACTCCACTCCAAAGTTCCAGTGGGGGTTGCGTGGTGTCTGCCTGTCATTAGCACAGACGGCATTTTAAGACCTTGAGGAAAGTATGTGCCCCCCCCCCCCTCCCTGTAAAATCATCTCCACTGCAGAGCTGCATAGGAGAGAAAAAAAAAAAACACATTACATATGTATTTTCTGAACCTGAGGTAAAAAAAATATGGAAGTCTATGGGAGAAAAACAACAGGGGGAACAAATGTCGATACGTTGGGCTTGCTACTGTTTGAAAAAAAATGCCCCCCCCCCCAATAAAAAGCAGAACAAAAAAAACACCTCAAGTGTGAAAAAAACACCATTACACCATTATAAAAAAAGTGTGTAAAATATTTCCCACACCAGCAAAAGAAATTACAAAAAAATGCACCAAAAAGTGCAAAACCCCCAAAACAGACAGAAACCTATGTATGACACCAGCCTTAGGCCTCATGCACACGGCCGTTGCCCGTATTGTGGCAGCCGCACTGAAAATTGCGGTCCCCACTGAATGGAACGCCATGTGCATGAGGCCTAGGTTGTGAGGCATCTACCACTGAGTTCTCTCATAGCGGCGTTGTTGTGTCCTGTACGTTTGTCACAGTACCAGGGGAGTCTAGAAGAATCATCTGCACCCAGACAGGTCACACATTGCAAAATACGTGCGGTTTTTCAGCACGGATTCCTGTGTGGATAAACCGCAGCGTAGTACAGTACCATCAAAGTGTATGAACATACACAAATCTCATTTACACTTTGCTGATTTTTTCTGTGCAGAAACTTATCCGACGTGCGGATCTCCAAATCTGCAGCAGGTCAATTATGTTTGCGGTTTTAGCTGCGGATTTCACCCTTTACCGATGAAGAGTGAGATCTGTAGTAAAACTGCACCACATCCGCACCAAAAACGGCTGTTAGAAATTGCGGATTTTGGTGCGGATATGGTACAGAAACATACATAAATCCGTGTGGAAATTTGTGTGGATCTTATGTGCATTCCCCCGCACGGGCAGGTGGCCTTTTGAAGATGATGTGTAAACTGGTGACAGGAGAACTCAGAGCTCAGCGCAGGGACATCGGGGAACTACAGTGGAAGTAGGGACCAGGGTGACCATTGGGGCCTACTCATTACTGTGATCTGCTGATTCCCACATCTTTGGGCCGCACCCCCATGATCTACTTTGTGCACAATGGCACCCTCTGGTTCAGTTCTGGAATATGACTGTAACATGAAGGTACACGCCAGGGAAGTACCTATAGGGGAAGCAGGAAAAGCGGCTGCTTTGGGGCCCAAACTCAGAAGGGGGCAGGGGCCCACTCAGGAGGGGGACTAAAAGATTTTATTGTCAGGGCCCTTCAACAGTATCCTATAATGACATTATGTATAGTGATAGTATATACAGTGACAACATGACATCCAGTATATACTTGACTAGCCATAGGAGCCACAGGGGCCCTGTTCAAAAATTTGCTGTGGGGCCCAGTCATTTCTAGTTACACCACTGGTACATGCTGGGTGCACAGGTAACCAAGATTGAGGTGACATGGGCCTCTCAGTGTATGCATGGGGCGGTGAGAGCAGGACGTCCTTCAGGAGGAAAGCAAGGGAGGCTTGAAAGACAAATGTGTAATACCCTGGAATTTTGGCACAAGGAGCTTCCTGTGAATGGAGGGTGCGGCCATAGAGATTGTGAAAGACAGATGCTGTGTGTGGAAGGAATCACTAGGACAGATCGCTTGTGTGATGTCTACATACATGACGCTTCATCATTATATAATGAAAAGTGCTGCCCACACAGCTGAGGGGATGTGACAATGTACCAGTGCAGACTCTTTCAGCTAGACACAGAAGCAGCGCAGGTGTCTCTCCTGTTCTGGATGCCAGGCTAAGAGCTCTTCCCTGCACTGAAACACTGCACTGCAACTGCAGCCAAACTACAGCAGATACCATATGGATCTATAGGGTTTTTGAGGGGTGCGTTGCGAGGTGTGACATCTGGAGGGCAGGGTGTCATGCGATTTACCTCAGACTTCTGAATGGCTTAATAGGCTCATGCATGTGATGCATTACTTTCTATGCCCCTGACTGGCATTTTGTGGCCATTTTGCGGGCGTAACCAACTTTCATGAGACTGAATCTGATAGCGGTAATGATTCCACGCACGGCTTGTCACATATCGGAATGACGCCTCATTTTCCAAGGTCTAATAAACTCTGTACTGATTGGCATCACTTCTCTTGTGTGCTGTCCCGCCATTCCTTTACATGATGGTAGTGATTATGACCTGGACGGGCATAAAGATACCTCAGGAATGAGGGTACACACCAGAGTCCAGGGTCAATGAGAGTGTGGGGGGTATATCCAAGGGTTCAGGGTCAATCAATGCAGTATATGGGGGTAAACTCAGAGTCAGTCAGTGTATGGGAATACAGCACAGTGTTCAGGGTCAGTCAGGCTGATTGCCAGATCAATCAGTATAGGGTGGTATCCTCAGTGCCAGTCTGTACAGGATGGCCAGGACAGTCATTACAGGATGGCATAGTCAGTGCCAGGTCAGTCAGTACAGACTGTGATACAAAGAGGGTTTCGGTCGGCACACGGAGGTCAGTGGTACATGTGGCGGGGTCAGTCCCCATGGAATCTAGAAGAAATCCTGGCACTCGCTATCTTCAATCAGTTACTTTTATTATTCACTAATATACCGGTAGTTCTAACATTTATAACTATATTTGTGAATAATAAAATAACTAACTGAAGATAGCGAGTGCCAGGATTTCTTCTATAGTCAGTACAGGCTGGTATCCTCAGCGCCAGGTAAGTGGTGATATCCACAATGCCTGGTCAGTTGGTTCAGGGTGGTATCCTCACTGTTAGCTCAGTCAGTTAAGGGTGGTATCCTCATCCTCAGGTCAGTGAATACAGGATGATATCCACATTGCCAGGTCAGTCAGTTCAGGGTGGTATCCCCGATGACAGGTTAATCAGTTCAGGGTACCGGGTCAGTCAGTTCATGGTGGTATCCTCAGTGCCAGGTCAGTCAGTTCAGGTTGGTTTCCTTAGTACCAGGTTAGTCAGTTCAGTGTACCAGGACAGTCAGCTCAGGGTGGTATCCTCAGTGCCAAGTCAGTCAGCTCAGGGTGGTATCAGTGCAAGGTGAGTCAGTTCAGGGTACCAGGTCAGTCAGCTTAGGGTGGTATCCTTAGTGCCAGGTCAGTCAATACAGGATGATATGCACATTGGCAGGTCAGTCAGTACAGGGTAGTGTCCTGGGTGCCAGGCTCAGTCTGAGCAGGGGGCTCTCCTCCTCAGTGCCATGGCTCTATGTAGATCACACCCCCGGCTGATGTCATCCTCCCGGCAGAGGCGGCTGTAGAGCTCAGTACATTCTTCGGACTGCAACGTGTCCCGTGCACTTCTCTTCAGGCAGACGGCATGGAGGTAAGAGAGGCTGCAGCTGGCATCACACACAGGAAAGGAAAGTCTGATATCCTGTATATACCATGTGCCCACTGCATACACACGTCTACTATACCATGTGCCCACTGCATACACAGTATATCCTCTACTCCATATCGTCTGCTAGACACAAGCACTGCTATACCATGCTATGCACAGGCACTGTATATACAGGCTGATATATACACGTTGTGGAAGCACATACTCTACAGCATATACAAGTCATACTGTACACAGTGCTCTGATAGTGTAGCCCTCTCAGTACTCCACAGCACAGCTTGTAACATACACAGTATACACTGCACCACATCCACCATATGCTGGCTCTGCTTTGCAGAACACAACTGGCATGACTATAGGGGAGGCAAGAGCTGATGAAATCACTATATATATATATATATATATATATATATATATATATATATAGAAAAGAAAAAGAAATTCTGCGGCACCAGTAAACGGGCTCAGGTGCAAGGTCAAAGGAAATTGGCTTCTCACCCTTAATATACGTATGAATGCATAAGAAGTCATAATTAAAGGGGTTCTACAGGTATTTAGTGTAATTGATGACTACCACTAAACTGTGGAGTGAAGCTCTTTTACATAGGACTTACCCCCCCCCCCTCCCCCTACGCTGCCATCTGCACTACACTGTGGCACACTGCAGGCTCTTCCACTACAGAACTATATTGTAGCCGAACAGGAAAAGCAGCAGTCACATCTAATCCAGAGTTGGATCC
Source organism: Bufo gargarizans (assembly GCF_014858855.1). NCBI lineage: Eukaryota > Metazoa > Chordata > Amphibia > Anura > Bufonidae > Bufo > Bufo gargarizans. The sequence continues at coordinate 515,294,358 of NC_058081.1, read as the reverse complement.
AGCCATGCATGTAATAGAAATGTAGTAAGACACAGGTCCATCAAGTACACCCAATTATCCTGCAGAGCTGATCCCGAGGAAGGGAAAAGGTCCACAAGGTAGACGCCAATTGCCCCATATTAATTCCTTTCTGACTACAAGTCTGGGACATTGGGGCTTTTATTATAATAATTCATAATAAATATAAGGGAAAGTGCATGACATATAATATTACTTATGGTGGAGTCTCATCATCCTCTGATCCCTGATGAAGGTAGTCCAGCAGGGCCTTACTAAATAGGTGAGTACTGATTGCATGTGCGTCCTGGGATACTCGCACAGAGAAAACGGAATATAGTATATCAGTAGTCAGAGTATGAGACCTGCAGTTATTACCGACAGAGATCCCTATAGAGCTCCTGTAATGTACCCCATAGGGTGGCACCTGGCAGGACAGGGTGCTATGTGACCTTATATAGGGCTCGTGCACACCGCTGAGCCATAGATCTTGTACAGTGACATGTGGATGGGATCATTGTAGTCTTTGGGGTTTCTGTTCCAGTATAGCAGTGTTTTCCAAACTGTGCCTCTCCAGCTGTTGCAAAACTACAACTCCCATCATGCCCTGACAGGGTTCAGCTGTCTTAGCATGCTGGGAGTTGCAGTATTGCAACAGTTGGAGAGCCACAGATTGATGATCACCACAGTATAGGAACAGAAAAATGAAAAAAAGGATGGCCTGTCATGCAGCATATGCTGGACACAAACAGTACCCGATGGATGCCATTGACTATAGGGTCCACCGGGGTCGGCTACAGCTTCTGCGATTCTGCCAGACAAAACCGCTGCTGTCTTGCTGGAATCTGCAATAGAGACTCCTAACAGGGACCTCCGCCACAATTGTGAACCTAGCCTCAGTCCGAAGAGAATGCAGAAAAAGGACTTGGTATCTGGGCTGTCGTAAGCAAGGGCCCCACATCGGACATAATGATGAAGGCTTTATTGTTGTGACAAACAACACGTTTTAGGACTGCACCAGCCCCTTCCTTTAGGTCAACACAAATTAGGTTGTTATTGACCTGAGGAAGGGACTGCTGAAGTCCCGAATTAAGCCTCCATCACTATCTCTGATGTGGAGCTCTTGAATATGACAGCGCCACCACCAAGTCCTTTTTCAGCACACTCCTTTGATCACATTTTGGGCCTAATTCAGTACCCACCTGGACGAGCGTGCAGCAGTCGGCTGACCCCTATCTCACAGTGCCACAGGTTGTTGTGCCCTGCGCACACCTATCCCAGATGAGTAGCTCTTTCCACATTATGTTTTATGTATTGAAGGTCCTGCCGATGGTGTGCTTCTTCTCTTTACTCTAAGGCCTCTTTCACACGGGCGTAATATTTTTGGCCCGGATAAGAGGCGGGTGCGTTGCGGGAACACGTGCGATTTTTCCGTGCGAGTGCAAAACATTGTAATGCGTTATGCACGCGCGTGAGAAAAATGTTTGGTACCCATGTTCAGTAGATTGTATTATTTTCCCTCATAACCATGTTATAAGGGAAAATAATAATGATCCGGTCTCCATCCCGATCGTCTCCTAGCAACCGTGCGTGAAAATCGCACCGCATCCGCACTTGCTTGCGGATGCTTGCGATTTTCACGCAACCCCATTCATTTCTATGGGGCCTGCGTTACGTGAAAAACGCACAAAATAGAGCATGCTGCGATTTTCACGCAACAGCCCCATAGAAATTAATGGGTCGGGATTCAGTGCGGGTGCAATGCGTTCACCTCACGCATCACATCCGCGTGAAATACTCGCCCGTGTGAAAGGTTCCTAAGAACCTAGGCTCAGTGTGACCCCCCCCCCCTTACCAGTGTCCATATGGAGGTCAGCAGGTGTTGTGTTCTGCCTTTGTTCCATCAGAAGTGGTTCACATTATACCTGTAGAGTTGGCATACTGACCTGTAACTTAAAGGGAACATATCACCGGGATTTGATGTATAGAGCTGAGAACATGGGTTTCTAGATGGCCACTAGCACATCCGCAATATCCGGTCCCCATAGCTCTGTGTGCTTTTATTGTGTAAAAAAAAACGATTTGATACATATGCAAATTAACCTGAGATGTGTCTTGTACGTGAGATGAGTCCAGCGTGAAGAAGCCCAGCACCGCCGTCGTCATAGTGTTTCTTCCCTGTGCTGGCATCAGCAAATCCTTCCCTGAGGCTGATGCTAGCACAGGGAAGAAACACTATGACGGCACTGCGCATGCGCTAGGTTGCGCATCGCGAGATTACAGCGCTCTAGCTTTCTGACGTCGGGGAGCAAGGAGGAGATTCTGAGGGTGCGGGGCGGTGCTGGGCTCCTTCACGCTGGACTTATCTCACGTACAGGACACATCTCAGGTTAATTTGCATATGGATCAAAAAAATTTTTACACAATAAAAGCACACAGAGCTATGGGGACTGGGTATTGCGGATGTGCTAGCGGCCATCTAGCAGCCCATGTCCTCATCTCTATACATCCCGGTAACAGGTTCCCTTTAAAGCGGTTGTCTAACTTAAGCAGATGGCATTCATCATGTGGAAAAAGTTAGTACAAGGCACTTACTAATGTATTGTAATTGTCCATATTGCCTCCTTTGCTGGCTAGATTAATTTTCCATCACATTATACACTGCTCATTTCCATGGTTTCGACCACCCTGCAATCCATCAGCAGCGGTCGTGTTTGCACAGTATAGTAAAAAGTGCTGGACTATGGACACTCCCGCAGTCACAGCCACCAGAGAGGCCGGCGCTTTTTCCTAGAGTGTGCAAACATGACCACTGCTGCTGGATTGCAGGGTGGTTGTAACCATGGAAACAGGGCCGGCGCCACCTGTAAGGCGACCTAAGCAGCCGCCTAGGGCGCAATTTAGCAGGGGGCGCCGGCCCCCTGCGGTTTAAAAAAAAGCTTTGGTTAAGTGGCGGCCAGGCCGGTCCTGCCGCAATTTTATTTTTAAAGTACGGTGGCGGGCCCTCCCCCGCACCAGCACCAGGCGGCTGCCGCACTGCCCGGGCTGGCGCGTCTATGATTGTGCACCGCCCGGGCGCAGCCTGAAGAGAGGGACTGACAGGAGGGAAGCGCCTCTAATGTAGCGTGGCCGAGCTCTGTTCGGTCCGCGGTACAGGAGCTTTTGTTTCCTGTACCCGGCCGGACTGACAGGAAGTGCTCACTTATTGTGCACTTCCTTTCAGTCCGGCCGGGTACAGAAAACAAAAGCTCCTGTACCGCGGACCGAACAGAGCTCGGCCATGCTACATTAGAGGTGGGGGGGGGGGGGAATGAGAGTGACAAGGGGGGGGGGAAATGAGATGACAAGGGGGGGATGAGAGTGACAAGGGAGGGGGGAATGAGAGTGACAAGGGAGGGGGGAATGAGAGTGACAAGGGAGGGGGGAATGAGAGTGACAAGGGAGGGGGGAATGAGAGTGACAAGGGAGGGGGGGAATGAGAGTGACAAGGGAGGGGGAGAAGAGAGTGACAAGGGAGGGGGGAAGAAGAGTGTGACAAGGGAGGGGGGAAGAAGAGTGTGACAAGGGAGGGGGGGAGAAGAGTGTGACAAGGGAGGGGGGGAGAAGAGTGTGACAAGGGAGGGGGGGGAGAAGAGTGTGACAAGGGGGGGGAGAAGAGTGTGACAAGGGAGGGGGGGGAGAAGAGTGTGACAAGGGGGGGGGAGAAGAGTGACAAGGGAGGGAGGGAGAAGAGAGTGACAAGGGAGGGGGGAGAAGAGAGTGACAAGGGAGGGAGGGGGGAGAAGAGAGTGACAAGGGAGGGAGGGGGGAGAAGAGAGTGACAAGGGAGGAGGGGGGGAGAAGAGAGAGACAAGGGAGGAAGTGGGGGGGGGCTGAGAAGAGAGTGACAAGGGAGGGAGGGGGAGAAGAGAGTGACGAGGGAGGGGGGAGAAGAGAGTGACAAGGGAGGAAGTGGGGGGGGCTGAGAAGAGAGTGACGAGGGAGGGAGGGGGGAGAAGAGAGTGACGAGGGAGGGGGGAGAAGAGAGTGACAAGGGAGGGGGGAGAAGAGAGTGACAAGGGAGGGGGGAGAAGAGAGTGACAAGGGAGGAGGGGGGGAGAAGAGAGAGACAAGGGAGGAAGTGGGGGGGGGGGGGGGGCTGAGAAGAGAGTGACAAGGGAGGGAGGGGGGAGAAGAGAGTGACAAGGGAGTCCCCAGAGCCAGACTGCTGCCAGAGATCAGATCATCTTATTGTCCTGGTGGTAAGTAGACAATGCAATATGTTTATTATTTAATTGTTTAGTTATTAATACTACATTGGCAACTAATTTACCTCACATTAAAAGGACACTATAGTCCCAGAACCACTACAGTTTAATGTAGTGGTACTGGTGTCTATAGCCTGTTCCTGCAGAGAAACTACACTGAGCAGTACTAGTGTTAAAGGAGCACTATAGTGCCAGGAAAACAAACTCATTTTCCTGGCACTATATAGTTAGGAGTGGGGCACCCACTGGGCTGAAGGGGTTTAAACCCCTTCAGCCATTTACCTTTCTCCAGCGTCGGTGTTCTGCCACTTTTCTATACCCGGACAAAAGTCTATACCCAGAAGTGATGTAGCTGCATCAGAAGTCACGTGGACGTGTTGGAATCAGCTGGAGGAGCGCATTCGGCTAAAGTATGTTAATCTGGCAGAACGCCCCTGCATTTTCCCAGCCCTCCATTTCTTTACTATCCATCTTTTTCTTTACTATCCATCTCTTTCTTTACCATCCATTTCTTTCTTTACTATCAATGGCGGCATAGAGCTAGTTTTAGCAAATGCCGAGCGCAGCGAGGCCGAGCCCGATGCGTGGCGAGGGTACAAATAATGTAGATTACGGGCTCGCTGCGTTCTGCCAGATTACTATACTTTAGCCGAATGCGCTTGCGCAGCGCGCACACCCCCTCCTCCAGCTGATTCCAACGCGTCCACGTGACTTCCGGTGCAGCTACATCACTTGCAACACGGACAGCAAGACTTTTGTCCGGGTATAGAAAAGTGGCAGAACACTGGCACAGGGAACTCTTCTCCCCAATCCTCCTCTCAGCTGTGAATGTGCATGCGCACGCATTCAAAACTATGTTCCGCGTCTTCCCACTGTAATTTTCACAGTGAGAATCGCGGAAGCACCTCTAGCGGATGTCAGGGAGACAGCTACAAGAATCTTGATTAACCCTAAGGCCCCTTTCACACGGGCGAGTATTCCTCGCGGATGCCATGCGTGAGTTGAACAAATTGCACCCACACTGAATACCGACCCATTCATTTCTATGGGGCTGTGCACATGAGCGGTGATTTTCACGCATCACTTGTGCGTTGCGTGAAAATCGCAGCATGCTCCTCTTTGTGCGTTTTTCACGTCAACGCAGGCCCCATAGAAGTAAATGGGGTTGCGTGAAAATCGCAAGCATCCGCAAGCAAGTGCGGATGCGGTGCGATTTTCACGCACGGTTGCTAGGAGACGATCGGAATGGAGACCCGATCATTATTATTTTCCCTTATAACATGGTTATAAGGGAAAAGAATAGCATTATGAATACAGAATGCATAGTAAAATAGCGCTGGAGAGGTTAAAATAATAATAATAATAATTTAACTCACCTTAGTCCACTTGCTCCCATAGCCCGGCATCTCCTTCTGTCTTGATCTTAGCTTTGTGTAGCAACAAGGACCTTTGGTGACGTCACAGTCATCACATGATCCATCACATGATCTTTTACCATGGTGATGGATCATGTGATGACCGAAGTGACGTCACCACAGGTCCTGTTGCTACACAAAGCTAAGAAGAAGACAGAAGGAGATGCCGGCTACGCGAGCAAGTGGACTAAGGTGAGTTAAATTATTTTTTATTTATTTTTAACCCCTCCAGCGCTATTTTACTATTCATTCTGTATTCAGAATGCTATTATTTTCCCTTATAACCACGTTATAAGGGAAAATAATACAATCTACAGAACACCGATCCCAAGCCCGAACTTCCAGAAGTTCGGGTTTGGGTACCAAACATGCGCGATTTTTCTCACGCGAGTGCAAAACGCATTGCAATGTTTTGCACTCGCGCAACATTTTCCCGCAACGCCCGTCTGAAAGAGGCCTAAGGGAAACATAGCAGTTCTTTTCATTTAAAGAGGACCTTTCATCAGAAAAAATTATGTAAACTGACTATACCGACGTGTAGAGCGGCGCCCAGGGATCCCCCTGCACTTACTGTTATCCCCGGGCGCCGATCCGTTCTCCGGTTATAGCCTCCTATATGTTCCTACTTAGGCTCCACCCGCGGGAACTTAGGCTCCACCCAGGGGAACCTGCCGGCGTCTTTCTCCTATGCTGTAGCGCTGGCCTGGCTATGAGCTGAGCGCTGCGATTGGCCAGCGCTACAGCATAGGAGAAAGAGACCGCGGCAGGTTCCCCTGGGTGGAGCCTAAGTTCCCCCGGGTGGAGCCTAAGCAGGAACATACCGGAGGCTATAACCGGAGAACGGAGCGGCGCCCGGGGATAACAGTAAGTGCAGGGGGATCCCTGGGCGCCGCTCTACACGTCGGTATAGTCAGTTTACATACTTTTTCCTGGTGAAAGGTCCTCTTTAAATGCTGAGAAAGGGGTGGAACATATGTGATGTCATGATATGGGCAGATCATCTGATAAGGAAGGGGGGGGGGGGGGCAATTGCCTAGGGCGGAAAAAATCTACTGTAATTAATTTTAACCATTGCCTTCCAAAAAGTAGGGAGTAATTCCTCGGGCTCATTGGCTTCTTCCAGTCTTATCCAGGTATTTGCAACTTTGGGAGGAGTATTCAGCTATGACCTGTATGCAGGGTATAATTATCTTATGACTCCTCCGCTTGCCGTAATACAAACAGTATAAATTCTTGAGACACCCTCTTATGTAAACTGGTCAAAAATTAGATTCAGCAAAATTTGGGATCTGGGTAAAAATCAATACGGCTTCCTCTACAGGTCTAACAGGCGCCGTCACCCTGATTTCCAAGACTCCTTACATACAGTGTTCCCTCTAAGCCTTGGCAGCTGCTGAGCGGGGTTGGCTCAGAGCTGGGCACAGCGCCATCAAAGGTGGGCGATAGGAAAACCTAAGATAATTGTCACATCAAAGAGCATACAGTGTAACCCCTGCACCATGCTGTATAATATACATTATAATCCCTGCACCATGCTGTGTAATATACATTATAATCCCTACACTATGCTATACAGAATACATTATAATCCCTGCACCATGCTGTACAGAATGCATTATAATCCCTGCACCATGCTGTGTAATATACATTATAATCCCTACACCATGCTGTACAGAATACATTATAATCCCTGCACCATGCGGTACAGTGTACATTATAATCCCTGCACCATGCCGTGTAATATACATTATAATCCCTGCACTACTGTACAGTATACATTATAATCCCTGCAACATGCTGTGTAATACACATTATAATCCCTACACTATGCTATACAGAATACATTATAATCCCTGCACCATGCCGTGTAATATACATTATAATTCCTGTACTACTGTACAGTATACATTATAATCCCTGCACCATGCCGTGTAATATACATTATAATTCCTGTACTACTGTACAGTATACAAATCCCTGCACCATGCTGTACAATATACATTATAATCCAGGGAGAGAAGGGATGCAAATGAGCGCTTAACATGCTCTGCCTCCAATGCCACCGGATGTAAAGCAGCTAGCCTATAATTAAATGTTCAGCTTTTAAAATAAGCTATGACTTGGATATTAACTAAGCCAGCACCTTATCTGCAGACAGCTGTTTCAGAGTGATTACCCCTCAGTGCAGTGCGGGGAGTACTGGCTTAACTGGGCGAGAGGCCTGTGTCCGGGTCAGGGGGGAACTAACTCTCCTTAGGGAGAGAGAACCTTAATCAGCGTGAGGAGACTTATAGGCCATACATGCTCCTCTGGAATTCTGGGAGGAAAGGGATGCAAATGAGCTCTTAACAAGCTCTGCATCTAATGCCACCAGATGTAAGGCAGCTATCCTATAATGTCTCATGCAGACGTCCGTGTCAGTTTTGGATCAGTGGTAACACGGACCGTGTTCAATTCGTGTTTTCTCCCGTGAAAGATCCGTGTTGGGTCTGTTTTTTGCTGTCCGTGTTGCATCCATGTTTCACTGACACTGAACAGCTGAAAAATTATTTTCAATGAATCTTTCTTTAATGATTCGTGAAACACAGATGCAACATGGATGGCATCCGTGGTTTTCACAGACCCATAGACTATAATGGACGTGATGGATCCGTGAACATGGACAGAGCATGCATCCGTGCTAAAATACTGATGTCTGAATACAAACATTTAAATGAATGGGGATCTGTGCTGTCCGTGGAGAACATGTACAGCACACGTCTGTGAAACACCAACACCAATACCTATATACAGCCTATACCTATATACACTCTATACCTATATATAGCCTATACCTATGTGCATATATACAGCCTATACCTATATACACTCTATACAGCCTATACCTATGTGAATATATACATTCTATACCTATATACATTCTATACCTATATACAGACTACACCTATGTACAGTCTACACCAGTGTTTCCCAACCAGTGTGCCTCCAGCTGTTGCAAAACTACAACTCCCAGCATGCCTGGACAGCCTTTGGCTGTGCGGGCATGCTGGGAGTTGTAGTTTTGCAACAGCTGGGGGCACACTGGTTGGGAAACACTGGTCTACACGGTACAGACTGTATATAGGTGTAGACTGTATATAGATATAGGTAGTATATGTATAGGTAGTATATAGTTGTAGGCTGTATATAGGTATAGGCTGTATATAGATATAGGCTGTATATAGATATAGGCTGTATATAAGTATAGACTATATATAGTTATATGATGTATATAGATATAGGCTGTGTATAGGCAGTAGATAGTTGTATGCTGTACATAGGTGTAGACTGCTCCTCCTCTTTGGTCAGAAAAAGAAGGAGGAGGCAGCAGTAATGCCGGAATATGTGGTAGGTGGCGCCCCGCTTACCATGCACACATAAGGAGGAAGTTTCATCACTAGTGTGGGCCTCTTGGAAGCAGGGTGAGCGAGCGCTGAGCGAACTTAGTAAACTCGTGCGTGGGGGCACAATAATTGCTGCGCGGCTGCGCACCCGCGCAGCTTAGATGGAACACTGCTTACATACATCTTCATCTCCCATATAGCTCCAGTAAGATTTCCCATTCAGAATGGTTGAAAGCCACTGTAATGGCAGTCATGTTGGTTTTCAGGGGCGGATTGGCCTCAGACCTTACAGAGAAATTTCCCGGTGGGCCAATGCCCAGGGGACCGGCCAATGGAAGCTTTTGGGGATGTGTTTTGTGCTGCTGGCAGTATTTTGTGATGGACTGTAGTATTTGGCTCTGTTAGGGTGGTATAATGTGCTGCAATATAGCCCTGCCTTCAATCAATTTGGACCCAACTATAAAATGGTGCCACTTTTAGTATTTTTTACAGGACCACTTTAGGTTCTCAGTCCGCCCCTGTTGGTTTTCATCTAGATTTCTCAGAAGCAGATATAATGAGGGCTCAAAGCAGAGGAGGGGGATTCAAGGCTTATATTTACTGAGGATTTCTCTTTTTCAAGAGCAGGGGGGCCCTCTACCCCTGAGGAGGTGGTTGTGCTATGGATGACATGGTGAGTGGCAGTGACAGATAAGGCCATGGTGTTTCACACTGACAGTGTAAGGTTGGCTTGATTACAGAAGTGACACTGTCTCCCTCTATAAAGTCCCTCTCCTGTCCTGTATACTGGGTGTCATTCTCAGTATCTGCTCTTATTCTGTAAATATGGACACTGCACAGTACCACTTCTCTTGTCCTGTATACTGGCTGTAATTCTCAGTATCTGCTCTTATTCTGTATATATGGACACTGCACAGTACCACTTCTCTTGTCCTGTATACTAGGTGTAATTCTCAGTATCTGCTCTTATTCTGTATATATAGACACTGCACAGCACCACCTCTCTTGTCCTGTATACTGGGTGTAATTCTCAGTATCTGCTCTTATTCTGTATATATGGACACTGCACAGTACCACTTCTCCTGTCCTGTATACTGGGTGTAATTCTCAGTATCTGCTCTTATTCTGTAAATATGGACACTGCACAGTACCACTTCTCCTGTCCTGTATACTGGGTGTAATTCTCAGTATCTGCTCTTATTCTGTATATATGGACACTGCACAGTACCACTTCTCCTGTCCTGTATACTGGGTGTAATTCTCAGTATCTGCTCTTATTCTGTATATAAGGACACTGCACAGTACCACTTCTCCTGTCCTGTATACTGGGTGTAATTCTCAGTATCTGCTCTTATTCTGTATATATGGACACTGCACAATACCACTTCTCCTGTCCTGTATACTGGGTGTAATTCTCAGTATCTGCTCTTATTCTGTATATATGGACACTGCACAGTACCACTTCTCCTGTCCTGTATACTGGGTGTAATTCTCAGTATCTGCTCTTATTCTGTATATAGGGACACTGCACAGTACCACTTCTCCTGTCCTGTATACTGGGTGTAATTCTCAGTATCTGCTCTTATTCTGTATATATGGACACTGCACAGTACCACTTCTCCTGTCCTGTATACTGGGTGTAATTCTCAGTATCTGCTCTTATTCTGTATATAGGGACACTGCACAGTACCACTTCTCCTGTCCTGTATACTGGGTGTAATTCTCAGTATCTGCTCTTATTCTGTATATATGGACACTGCTCAGTACCACTTCTCCTGTCCTGTATGCTGGGTGTAATTCTCAGTATCTGCTCTTATTCTGTATATATGGACACTGCACAGTACCACTTCTCTTGTCCTGTATACTGGGTGTAATTCTCAGTATCTGCTCTTATTCTGTATATATGGACACTGCACAGTACCACTTCTCCTGTCCTGTATACTGGGTGTAATTCTCAGTATCTGCTCTTATTCTGTATATATGGACACTGCACAGTACCACTTCTCTTGTCCTGTATACTGGCTGTAATTCTCAGTATCTGCTCTTATTCTGTATATATGGACACTGCACAGTACCACTTCTCCTGTCCTGTATACTGGGTGTAATTCTCAGTATCTGCCCTTATTCTCTATATATGGACACTGCACAGTACCACTTCTCTTGTCCTGTATACTGGGTGTAATTCTCAGTATCTGCTATTATTCTGTATATATGGATACTGCACAGTACCACTTCTCTTGTCCTGTATACTGGGTGTAATTCTCAGTATCTGCTCTTATTCTGTATATATGGACACTGCACAGTACCACTTATATTGTCCTGTATACTGGGTGTAATTCTCAGTATCTGCTCTTATTCTGTATATATGGACACTGCACAGTACCACCTCTCTTGTCCTGTATACTGGGTGTAATTCTCAGTATCTGCTCTTATTCTGTATATAAGGACACTGCACAGTACCACTTCTCCTGTCCTGTATACTGGGTGTAATTCTCAGTATCTGCTCTTATTCTGTATATATGGACACTGCACAGTACCACTTCTCTTGTCCTGTATACTGGGTGTAATTCTCAGTATCTGCTATTATTCTGTATATATGGATACTGCACAGTACCACTTCTCCTGTCCTGTATACTGGGTGTAATTCTCAGTATCTGCTCTTATTCTGTATATACGGACACTGCACAGTACCACCTCTCTTGTCCTGTATACTGGGTGTAATTCTCAGTATCTGCTCTTATTCTGTATATATGGACACTGCACAGTACCACTTGTTTTGCTAGACTCGTGTTCTGGCTGGAATGTGATACAGATGGTTTTTCTCATAATAAATTAGCCTAATTTATGGTCAGGATCCAGCTCCATACACAGAGGAGTAAGGAGAACCAGCCACCCTGACTGGAGGAAAAATTCAGGGAGTTTACCCTCAGTAGGTAAGACCTTACATGCTGCAGAGTTGTGGGGAATTGGATGACTGGAAGCTCTGAGCAGATGTCATGAGGTCATACTCAGCTGTTAGGGTCTTTCATGTGTTGAACTTCATTCTTTCATTAGCTCAACTGCAGCTCCCCCTCCTCATAATAGAAGCCCCACCATCCACAACTAGCTCAAGGGGCCGAGAGCAGAAGAATGAGAACAACAGATTATTTCTAGTCACTCTTAGATGAAGCTCCAACACATGGTTTATATCAAAATATATTATATAAACAATACTCCTTGTGCCATGTTCTTCAACTTTCTAATATATTATGTTACATACGGTAGTTATGGTTGAAGAAAGGCTACTTTCACACTGGCGTTTCTGGGTCCGCTTGTGAGATCTGTTTCAGGGCTCTCACAAGCAGCCCGAAACTGATCAGTTCAGCCCCAATGCATTCTGAATGGATAAGGATCCGTTCAGAATGCATCAATTTTTAGACGGTCACTAAAATGCAGCTTGCAGCGTTTTGGTGACCGTCTGACTATGCAGAGCCAAACGGATCCTTCCTGACTTACAATGTAAGTCAATGGGGACTGATCCGTTTTTTACTGACACAATATGGTGCAATTTAAAACGGATCCGTCCCCCATTGACTTTCGATGTAAGTCAAGACGGATCCGTTTTGACTTAGACTTTTTTTTTATGAATAATGCAAACGGATCCGTTATTAACGGATACAATCGTTTGCATTATTGGTGCGGATCCGTCTGTGCAGATACAAGACGGATCCGCACTAAACGCGAGTGTGAAGTAGCCAAAGACATAAGTTCATCAAGTTCAGCCAACAGATGGTTGAGAATGGGAGTTGGGGAAGGCAAGTGAGAACCAGACTGCTACACATTTACATAATCATTAATATTATTTGATTCTAAGAATTACCTTCCATGCCCCTTGTCAGTTTAGTCTCTGTTCTTTGTACCTTTTTCCAGCTATAGGGCATCCTTTCTATGAAAGTGTGCCCAGAACTGAACTTAATATTCCAGATAAGGCTGCACTAAAGCTTTGTAAAGTGGTAGCATTACATCCCTGTCCCGCGAGTCTTAAACTGTTTTCATGCTTGCTATAGAAGCAGCTGATTGACTTTGTATGATGTTATTTAATCTATGATCTATAAGGACACCCAAATCCTTTTCTATAAGTGACTCTCCCAGTGTCACTCCTCCTAGGACACATAATGCACGGAGATTATTACTGCGTAGATGGATAACTTTATATTTATCCACATTGAATCTAATCTTCCAAGTGGATGACCAGCTTGTAGTCCCTGAGACTGTACAGTACTACATAGCTTGGTGTCATCTGGAAAAATAGATATGGTGCTATTAATCCCATTCTCAATATCATTAACAAATAAATTTTATAATAGGGGACCCAGTAATGAATCTTTGGATACACCACTTATAACCCGGGACCATTCTAAATAGAAATCATTGACCCCCTTCAGCCAGTTTTCCATCCAATTACAAACTATACTTTCTAAGCCTAAGACCTTACTTTACCTACTAAACGTCTATGAGGGACAGTATCAAATGCATGTGCAAAGTCCAAGAACACTACATCCACAGCCGCCCCTCTGTCCAGGCTTCTAATCACCTCATAAAAACAAATCAGGTTAGTCTGACAACGCCTGTCCTTGGTAAACCCATGTTGGTTAGCACTTATGATATTATTAACAGTCACATACTCCTGTATATAGTCCCTAAAGAGTCCTTCAAACATTTCACCACAACAGAAGTTAAGCTTACTGGTCTATAATTACCTGAGGAAGTAGCCCTATGCCAGTCATTAAGAGATTTTCTGAGATATTTTTATTGAAGACCTATCCTCAGGATTCACCTATTTACCTTATTTAGCTTAACTGTGACCATATTTACATTCAGCCAATTTAGTTTACCATAGGATGTACTAACAGCCCTATCACCACTGATAACAGTGACTATCTTCCAGTTACCATTATTTACAGATTTTATTAAGCCCTTTGTAATTTAAAAGGCTTGAGCTAATCCTTCAGAACTGTATTTTTAAATACCCCTTTTTGTCATTTATTGGCCTTTTTACTGTAGCTTTAATAGATGTGGGGTTTCATTTTAGCCGTTTATACTTGTTACTTATAGGGATACATTTTGCAGTATAGTGATCCAAGGTAGATGTAAAGCTCTCCCTATTTATCATTTGTATTCTTCTTTGACAATAGATACTCCCAGTCTATACCCTGAAGTGTTGCCCTCAAACTGGGAAATTAGCCTTTTCCAAATTCTATGTTTTTGTCCTCCCAACTAGTTTGCTTCTTGTGGTAAGTGTTACCAAGTGTTTCACAAACAGTAACATTTCCAACAAGCTCTGCATTGTTAGAATTTACCAAATCTAGTAGCGCATTGCCCCATGTAGGATCTTCTACAAACTGGCCCATAAAGTGGTCCTTCAGCAAGGTGAGGAATTTTCTCCCCTTTGCAGTTGAGGCAGAACCATGACCCAGTCAATATCTGGGAAGTTAAAATCTCACATCTCACACTGTACCTGTCCAGCCCGTTCTATTTGGTTATATAGCTGAACTTCTATCTCTTCTGTGATGTTAGGGGGTTTATACATCACAACAGTTATTATTTTTTCAGAGTTTATTTCTCTTTGTATTTCTACCCATAAGGTTTCAACCTCCTCACCACCCACAGTTGCTTCTTTCACACTTGCCTTCAATTAACTCCTCACATCCAGGCACATGCCACTGCCTTTTCTATTGTCCCTGTCTTTCCTAAAGAGTGTAAAACCCTAAAGATAAACTAAAGACTCATGTGAAGAGTCCAGCCAAGTTTTAGCCACACCAATTACATCTATGTGTTCCTCTAGTACCATAGCCTCCAGCTCCCCAATTTTGCTTGCTAGACTTCTGGCATTTATTAACATGCATTTTAAGTTACCATTTAATTTTCCACATTTAGTTCCCAGAATGTGGATTCTTGAGTTTTTGTGGGCACCTTGGTTTTTATTGTTGGTTTTTAAGCCCCCCCCCCCACCAATAATCTCTGACACCTCTTTGACTACCACTTCACTTTCTGCCTTGCCCTCCCCCTTATACCTACTTTAAATACTCCTTCCCCCTGGTAGAATTCTTTCCCCCCAGCACAGCAAACTCCCTTCCACTCAGGTGCAGTCCATCCCTGAGATACAGTTTGTACCCCAATGAAAAGCTGGCCCGGTGCTCAAAGAACCCAAACACTTCTGCCCTACTCCAGGACTTAAAGGGGACCTTTCATCGATCCAAACATTGTAAGATAATTATCAGGCTGTGTAGAGCGGCGCCCCGGGATATCACTGCACTTACTATTATTCTGGGACGCAGCTCTGTTCTCCCGCTATGTCCCCCGGTATTTTCGCTGAATTGGTTATACTAGGCGGAGTCTGCCCTGTTTCTCCCTGGGCGTTCCTTCTTCCAGGCTGTAGCGCTGTCCAATCGCTGCACAGAGCTCACAGCCAGGGAGAAAAAAAAAACGTCCAGGCTGTGAGCTCTGCGATTGGACAGCGCTACAGCCTGGGCGAAGGAACGCCAAGGGAGAAACAGGGCAGACTCCGCCTAGTATAACCAATTCAGAGAAAATACCGGGGGACATAGCGGGAGAACAGAGCTGTGCCCTGGAATAATAGTAAGTGCAGTGAGATGCCGGGGCGCCGCTCTACACAGCCTGATACTTATCTTACAATGTTTGGACCGATGAAAGGTCCTCTACATTTAGCACTCTGAGCTTGCATGAGTGTGTCTATTTGCTCTTATTGAATGGGAATATACATGTTTATATCCAGAGGTTAAAAATCTGTACAAAGCTGAAGTTCTGTTACAATTGTATCTAGACAATCTTCTTGGAGCTATACAGCCTGAACTCCAGACTGAAATATTTTAGATTTGGTTCACATTAAGTTTGTGATAAAGTTTTATCGTGTACACTCGGAAAGTATTTGACATAAATGCTAAAAGAGCACCCATTTAGCCTCATTTGAAGTATTAGGTAGGAGTTAGTTGAGCAATCGGCAGGTAATTTGAGGAAAGTGGGAACAGATATCAGTCCATGTGTTTCAGTTCTTCTGCAGCCAGTAAAGTAATGTGTATGAACAGCTGGGCCTCCTATCAATGGTGCTTTGTGTATCTGGCCAGATATTTATATCATGTCCCGACGGTGAGGAGGCTGCGTGGAGCGCTTAAGAGTATTTCCAGCAGAATGGATATATACGGTAATTAATGAGGTTGTTAAATACCAGCAGCTTCTAGACGAAACGATATCCATAAACCTGCCATTAATTCAGTATGAGTAACTTCAACATTAAATGCAATAAGCCTCAAGCCTATTTAAAGTTTACATTGACATTAAAGAGGTTGTCCGGCACATCTAAAAACCTCACAGAAAGCAAGGGATGTGATAAAATAACAAGAATTACCTGGAAAAATCCCCGGCTGGTCAGTGCTGCTCCGATGCTCCATCAGGTCTCTATTGCTAGCTTGCAGGGATGATGTTGTGACTACCTACACATGACCAGTACAGAAAAGCCGCGGACGCTGTTTAGCTGCAGGTGTCACATGCGGGTAGCTGCATTGTCATCAGTGGCAGCCCTGGAGAGGTGGCCCTGGAGCTGTGGGTGAGTAATATTTACTTAGCTATTTTATCACACCCCCTGCAGGAGTCTTAATGAATTCAATAAATATAGTGCAACCCTTAAGGAGCTTTTCCATTAGTAAAATATTGATGAACTGACCTTATGGATAGGCCATCAATGTCTGATTGGTGATGTCCAACTCCCAGCACATCAGCCTATCATCTGCTGGAAGAGGCTGCGGTGCTCCTTTGAGCGCTGCAGCCTCTTCCTAGGCCAGTGACATCATGTTCATTGGTCACACAGCCTGTGTACAATTCATTCCTCTTCAAGTGAATTGGCTGGGGCTGCAATACCAAGCACAGCTGTTATACAATGTACGATGCTGTGCTTGGTAAGCTGTGAGGAGGCCACCGTGCTCCCCGGAGTACCACGGCCCTTTAAGACAGCTGATCGGTAAGAGTGCCTATCCTGAGGATAGTCCATCAATATTGTACTCCCAGAAAAGCCCCTTAAAATACTGGGAAATCCTTCAAGGCCAGAGGATTCTGGAAATGGGTCAACAGGACCCTCTGCTCAAGTAATTTCTTTGGTTCTGACCTCCCACACCCCAGACTCTATCTACCTTCAGATACAAGATAGCATAGGATTGCAGATACTAAGATCAGTCTCGAAAGAAAGGCAGACATGTTTTCTTTGAGGAGTTTATCCACAGAGAACAGAGTTTGTCTGAAAAAATGTATTCACAAATAATACAACAGGTTGGCTGAAATCCGTAGGGAACATCCCTCCTTCCACAACATGTGGAAGAACAGGCTGTAGATCCACACCCAGAGAGGTTTTGGCACAAGGCAGACATTTCTGGGATGCAAGAAAAGCGGGTCCAAGAATGCTTTGATCAGGTTCACTCTTTTACTTGGGGTCAAATGTTGATCATTGTTTAACCATTTGAGCAGTATCCATTATTCCACGCTCCTGATTTTCTTTGGGTTAATCACCAGAACCAAATTTGATACGCAATATCTTTGACTTCTGTTGGGCCACTGGGAGGAGGTTTGAAAGATCAAAACCAGGAAGTCCTCCTCCCAGATGTTCACACTTGCTTCAGTTGACTTTGGATCCAGATGCTACTGAATAGCATTGAGGATTACATTCAGTGGCTTAGTAGACAGTATCACACATGATAGCATTAGATATAGCAGCTCAGCAGACAGTATCATATATGATAAGATTAGATACAGTGACACAGCTGACAGTATCACACATAATACTCTTAGATACAACAGCTCAGCAGATAGTATCACACATGATAGGATTACATTCATGACTCAGTAGACAGTATCACACATGATAGGATTACATTCATGACTTAGTAGAAAGTATCGCACATGATAGGATAACATTCATGACTTAGTAGAAAGTATCACACATGATAGGATTACATTCATGACTTAGCAGACAGTATCACACATGATAGGATTACATTCATGACTCAGTAGACAGTATCACACATGATAGGATTACATTCATGACTTAGTAGAAAGTATCACACATGATAGGATAACATTCATGACTTAGTAGAAAGTATCACACATGATAGGATTACGTTCATGACTCAGTAGATAGTATCACACATGATAGGATTAAATACAGATGTAGTAGGGTTACTACAGTAGGGTAACTAAACTAAAGTTAACTAAACGTGTTAAGTAATTGCTTTTCAATGGCATTTGTTTCAAGATAATGTGATGAGATAATTAAATTTGAGTTAAGGGTTTGAGGGTTACCCCTGCTACATCTGTATACAGTAGCTCAGCTGGCAGTATCACACATGACAGGCCTAGATACACTGGCTCAGCTGTGACCTATCATATGTAGATTTAGTAGTAGTATTCCTTGGAATGTGATATATGACCACACACAGAAATGTTATCCTGTTAGATCTCTTACTCTTTCTTTTCAGTAACCCCCTCCCCCAATCTGTGGTACAGGCTCAGCTTTCATAACCATCCTCCAAGTCCTGAAATGTCTCATAGAAATAGCATGTCACACTTCCTCTAATACTACAACAACTATTGCTGCTACAACTAATTCTATCAACATCACTACTACTACTACTACTACTACATATACCAATAATAATGATACTGCCACCACCAATACTACATCTACTACTCATATGACTACTACAGCGACTGGTAATACAAGTACTACTACTATCACTAACACTATAAGGCCACTACCATTTCCACTACTACAACTTCTTCTACTAATTTGACTGCCAGTAATAAGACCATTACAACCAATACTATGGTCACTGCTACCACGCTGCTACTATTATTACAACTTCTATTTACACTCACCTAAAGAATTATTAGGAACACCTGTTCTATTTCTCATTAATGCGATTATCTAGTCAACCAATCACATGGCAGTTGCTTCAATGCATGTAGGGTTGTGGTCCTGGTCAAGACAATCTCCTGAACTCCAAACTGAATGTCAGAATGGGAAAGAAAGGTGGGCTACAACAGCAGAAGACCCCACCGGGTACCACTCATCTTCGCTACAAATAGGAAAAAGAGGCTACAATTTGCACGAGCTCACCAAAATTGGACTGTTGAAGACTGGAAAATGTTGCCTGGTCTGATGAGTCTCGATTTCTGTTGAGACATTCAAATGGTAGAGTCCGAATTTGGCGTAAACAGAATGAGAACATGTATCCATCATGCCTTGTTACCACTGTGCAGGCTGGTGGTGTAATGGTGTGGGGGATGTTTTCTGGGCACACTTTAGGCCCCTTAGTGCCAATTGGCCATAGTTTAAATGCCACGGGCTACCTGAGCATTGTTTCTGACCATGTCCATCCCTTCATGACCACCATGTACCCATCCTCTGATGGCTACTTCCAGCAGGTTAATGCACCATGTCACAAAGCTGGAATAATTTCAAATTGGTTTCTTGAACATGACAATGAGTTCACTGTACTAAAATGGCCCCCACAGTCACCAGATCTCAACCCAATAGAGCATCTTTGGGATGTGGTGGAACGGGAGCTTCGTGCCCTGGATGTGCATCCCTCAAATCTCCATCAACTGCAAGATGCTATCCTATCAATATGGGCCAACATTTCTAAAGAATGCTATCAGCACCTTGTTGAATCAATGCCACGTAGAATTAAGGCAGTTCTGAAGGCAAAAGGGGGTCCAACACTGTATTAGTATGGTGTTCCTAATAATTCTTTAGGTGAGTGTATATTACTACTGATAGTACTTCAGCCACTACTAATAACTGCACAACTTCTATACTAATATGACTACCACTAAGGATCCATTCAGACGTCCGTAGTGTTTTGCAGTCCGCACTGACACCGCACATCACCAGTATTATATAGAGGATTCCTATTCTTGTCCACAGATGAATAGAATAGGACATGTTCTATTTTTTGGCAAAGCCGTGGTCCGCATCTTTTCCAGCCCCATTAAAAATGAATGGGTCCGCACCCGTTTCAGATAATTGCGGAACGGATCAGGACCATTCTTACGGACATGTGAATGGACCCCATGGCTGAGACTACTAAATTCTACCTGTTATGTGCCATGACGGCTACCATACAGTTCAGGGAGTGTAGGTTCCACATGCATGCTGGGCCTGCTTTAATTTCTGTCATCTTTGGTGCCAAAATGGTCTTACAGAGATCGCCTTGACGTGCGGCAGACGGGCTCAAATAATTTTGTACAAAATGATTTGCCAAGCAGCTCTAATTTATAAGTATAGCACTAGCAATTATTGTGCATTTTTATACTTTATTTGGTTTGCAGAGAGCTGTTGCATTGCGTGTTTTGTTTCACAGCGCTACTACATCTACTGGTACTACAAATAATACTGCTGCCACTTATAATATAAGGCTACCACTATATCTACCAATATAACGTCTACTACTATTATCACCAGGGCTGGACTGAGACTGAAATTCAGCCCTGGCGTTTCAAAACAAACAGGCACACTTGCCATGCCGCAGTGCTAATGGCATATTTGGATTAACATTACTTTCAGCACTACCAAACATACAGGAGATTACGTCTCCTGTAATGTAGATTTTCTCTTTCCTCATCTTCTCCATTGGGCGCAGACCGCCATTATGACATCTTTTAGCCTTGTCTCCTCTTTGCAGAGTTTGCCACACAAACATTTTAGATTCCTCAGTTTCCATCATCAACCCCCCCAGTTCTCCAATAGTGTTATCCTACTCCTCCCCTCAAATGCCCCCTAATACTATATTGAAGAAATAACAGTACCATAATACAGATATTCCCCCACATACTAATACTGCTCCCCTCACCAATTATAATTCTCTTTCAGAGCGCCCTTTTTACTAATAGTGCCACCAACAGTGATAATGCTACCCAGGTGTGCCCGTTAGTAGTACTACCCTCCATATTGTGCCTAATAATAATAATGCTTTCCACAGTACCACCAGAAGTAATAATGCCTCATAGTGCCATCAGTATAAGGGTCCCTAAAGTGCCCAAGTAGTATAAGGCCCCCTAAAATTCTCCCAGTAGTAGTAAGGCCCCTCAGTAGTTATAATGCCCTCTATAGTGCCTAAGTAGTTGCAATGTGCACCTAGTAGTTATAACGTTCCCCAGTAGTGGCTCCATTAGTTATAATATGCCCCTGTAATGCCC
The DNA here is from genome assembly GCF_014858855.1 of Bufo gargarizans. Taxonomy (NCBI): domain Eukaryota; kingdom Metazoa; phylum Chordata; class Amphibia; order Anura; family Bufonidae; genus Bufo; species Bufo gargarizans. Next base: position 515,273,073 of record NC_058081.1, on the reverse strand, counting down.
TAGTAGTTACAGTGTGGCCCCACTGTATTGCCCCTGTACTTAAAATGCCCCCAGTAGTAATAAGGTCCCTCTATAGTGCCGCCAGTAGTTATAATGCCTCTCCTGTATTGTCCCACTACTGTACTTATGGCCCCCTGTAGTTCCCTCAGATGTTATAGCGTCCCTGTCATGGATGTTCCCGCAACAGGTGGCAGGAGATTGGTGAGACTGGCAACACGTGGTTTGATCTGACATGTTTTCCATTTGGATCAAATGATGTCTGTGTTGTTTCTGGTGCTTACCACACCTTCTTTCCCAAGGTCTGGCTATTAGGGTCATTTAACCTTATCTATTTATAGTTGTTTCTCCCACAATGCTGTGCGGTTTATAGCTTCTGTTTGGACCTTTGGATAGATTGTGGTGCTTTCATTGCTCCTTTGCAGTTAAGTCTTTCCTTTCCCTTTTGTATTTTGTTTGGTTTCTGTGTGTTTCATTTCCCTATTGTTTGTATTAAGCCTGAAGGAGACTCCTGTTTGTCTTTCCTTTTGGAGGAACAGGTAGTCTTGTCCCTGCTATTAGTACCAGGGTCCTATAGGGCTTGATAGGACTCTAGGTATTCCTGCGTATGAACTCACCTACCTTTGGAGTCTGTTCATACTGGTAGTCAGTCAGGATTTTGGTTAGGGTTTTCACTAGGAGGTGTCCATTTTCCTTCCCTGGTTCTCAGGCCTGATTCCCTGTTCCCTCCTATGCTCGGTGTGGAGTTTCCACAAGCGTGACAGGCCCCCTGTAGTGTCCTTAGTAGTTATAATGCCCCCTGTATTGCCCAAGTACCTATGTTCCCTGTAGTCCCCCAGTCATTATAGAGTCCCCTAGTTCTGCCTCAGTACTAATACTGTCCCACAGTTCCACAGGCAAAATATCCAGCAGCCGTCAGTAATAGTAAAATCATGTCATGTGCACATTGTTTAATGCTCACACATTTCGGACTATAGCATACTTCCTAGTCCTAAACTACGTTATAGTTCGAAATGCGTCAGTGTTAAATAATTTTTACATCTGGATTTACATTCTTAAAGAAATAAGGCATACATGATTTTACTACTACTGTGGGGCTGTTGGATATTTTGCCTGTGGAACTATGGGACAGTATTAGTACTGAGGCAGAACTAGGGGACTCTATAATGACTGGGGGACCTACTGGATTCACTGCATCTGTGAGTCGGCCCAGAGTTTCCGTACATCTCTGGATTACACAGGGAGTGCTGTTTGAGGCGGTGAGCTGTGAACCTGGCTTTTATATTGTACTTATACTGTCCCAACTGTATTGCCGCAAAAGAGACGGAAAAAACCCCAAAATACTCACTGCAGTCACCTGAGTCAGGGGCCATGCTTCAGTCTGTGAAGTGGGCCACAGGCCCCTTTTTCCCTGCGGCCTGACACAGGCAGTCACTATGAAGTCATTACGCCACCTTCACACTGGAACGACAAAGTCATTGCTACGACCTTAGATCCGTAGCAAGTGGTCGCAATGATATCATTGCTTTGTGACTGCCAGTGTTGCCTCATAGTCTTTGGGTCCGTGGCCAACTAACAGCTTCCCATGCCGCACTGCACTATACTGAGAATAGAGATACAGTTGCATATGTCACTACTTTTAGGGCCCTGGCTCAAGCCCTGAATGTTTTGGACTAGCCCCAGGAGCAGGTGGCCCACTCAGAATTGCTGGATGGCCACTAATAATACTACTACAACCAATAGTTCTGCCACTACTACTACTAATAATGCTGCTACTACTATTGCTACAACTCCTACAACTCCTACTAATCACTAGTACTAATGCTACTTACTACCTTTAGTACTACACTACTACTACTACTTATTGACATTCTTCCTTCGGTGTCAGCAGAACTTCCTCTTCTGCCGACCACAAACGTCTCATTAGAAGCTCATAAAATGCTTGCAAGGAGGAAGCCGGGCCTGTTCTTGTGGCTCTTGCTTCAGACGCTGCTGGAGCATGGCGGCTTCTTCACAGTTTCCATGAGTGAGAGTAGGACAGATACCGTGTATCTTCTGTCTTCCTGTTACATTCTGGGGGGTTTCCATCTTAAAGGGACAAGAGTTTTATTTGACAACAAATTTGAAAAACGTCTCCTTAGGACAGGAAGCATTTCATAGTGATCTGTACTCTTAAGAACTTTAAGCATTCTCCGCTGGGCAGACTTCTATGGTTTCCTCTGCTCTCTATTTTGTGCTTTATTCTCCCACTACGCTTCCTCATTGCTTATCCTTTCCATTTAATATATTCTAGTGCAGATATCCCCCTCCTTCCCCAAACAAATCACAATCATACTCTGGTAGTTATTTGTAGTAAAACAAAACGGTAAAGTAAGAGGACAAACAAGCACTATAGCTGCTAACAAAATATTGCTTGGGGAAATAACAGCTAATATTCTGTCATTACATATTTTGAATAAGTTATTGGAATCTCTGACCATAAAATCCAGGATTCCTATTCATAGATTTCAGCAGATAACAGAAAAAAAAAATCCCCTTTAAATATGTGCATATTGCCACTGAGGTTACAAAACCACTAAGTGGGGGTGTTGTGACAACCTTTCAGTTATGGTATAGTGGCTGGTTGTCAGCAGTAATAAATTGTACAGCTGGGCGGGGCTGTGACAACCTCTCAGACATGATATAGAGGCTGGTTGTCAGCAGTAATAGATGGAATAGCTGTTACTGTAGTATAAGGTGTGTGGATCTCATGTCTGATCACAATGTAATTATATTACTATTATACTCAGTGATGTCAGTAACAGGGGGCGGGGCTGTGACAACCTCTCAGACATGGTATAGAGGCTGGTTGTCAGCAGTAATAGATGGAATAGCTGTTACTATAGTATAAGGTGTGTGGATCTCATGTCTGATCACAATGTAATGATATTACTATTATATTCTGTGATGTCAGTAACAGGGGGCGGGGCTGTGACAACCTCTCAGACATGATATAGAGGCTGGTTGTCAGCAGTAATAGATGGAATAGCTGCTACTGTAGTATAAGGGCTCTTTCACACTTGCGTTATTGTCTTCCGGCATAGAGTTCTGTCGTCGGGGCTCTATGCCGGAAGAATCCTGATCAGTTTTATCCTAATGCATTCTGAATGGAGTGAAATCCGTTCAGGATGCATCAGGATGTCTTCAGTTCTGGAACAGAACGTTTTTTGGCCGGAGAAAATACCGCAGCATGCTGCGCTTTTTGCTCTGGCCAAAAAAACTGAAGACTTGCCGCAAGGCCGGATCCGGAATTAATGCCCATTGAAAGGCATTGATCCGGATCCGGCCTTAAGCTAAACGTCGTTTCGGCGCATTGCCGGATACGACGTTTAGCTTTTTTAGAGTGGTTACCATGGCTGCCGGGACGCTAAAGTCCTGGCAGCCATGGTAAAGTGTAGCGGGGAGCGGGGGAGCAGTATACTTACCGTCCGTGCGGCTCCCGGGGCGCTCCAGAGTGACGTCAGGGCGCCCCAGGCGCATGGATGACGTGATCACATGGCACGTCATCCATGCGCATGGGGCGCTCTGACGTCACTCTGGAGCGCCCCGGGAGCCGCACGGATGGTAAGTATACCGCTCCCCCGCTCCCCGCTCCTACTATGGCAACCAGGACTTTAATAGCGTCCTGGCTGCCATAGTAACACTGAACGCATTTTGAAGACGGATACGTCTTGAAATGCTTTCAGTACACTTGCGTTTTTCCGGATCCGGTGTGTAATTCCGGCAAGTGGAGTACACGCCGGATCCGGACAACGCAAGTGTGAAAGAGGCCTAAGGTGTGTGGATCTCATGTCTGATCACAGTGTAATTATATTACTGTTATACTCAGTGATGTCAGTAACAGGGGGCGGGGCTGTGACAACCTCTCAGACCTGATATAGAGGCTGGTTGTCAGCAGTAATAGATAGAATAGCTGTTACTGTAGTATAAGGTGTGTGGATCTCATGTGTGATCACAGTGTAATTATATTACTATTATATTCAGTGATGTCAGTAACAGGGGGTGGGGCTGTGACAACCTCTCAGACATGATATAGAGGCTGGTTGTCAGCAGTAATAGATAGAATAGCTGTTACTGTAGTATAAGGTGTGTGGATCTCATGTCTGATCACAGTGTAATTATATTACTATTATATTCAGTGATGTCAGTAACAGGGGGCGGGGCTGTGACAACCTCTCAGACATGATATAGAGGCTGGTTGTCAGCAGTAATAGATGGAATAGCTGTTACTGTAGTATAAGGTGTGTGGATCTCATGTCTGATCACAATGTAATTATATTACTATTATATTCAGTGATGTCAGTAACAGGGGGCGGGGCTGTGACAACCTCTCAGACCTGATATAGAGGCTGGTTGTCAGCAGTAATAGATAGAATAGCTGTTACTGTAGTATAAGGTGTGTGGATCTCATGTCTGATCACAGTGTAATTATATTACTATTATATTCAGTGATGTCAGTAACAGGGGGCGGGGCTGTGACAACCTCTTAGACATGATATAGAGGCTGGTTGTCAGCAGTAATAGATGGAATAGCTGTTACTGTAGTATAAGGTGTGTGGATCTCATGTCTGATCACAATGTAATTATGTTACTATTATATTCAGTGATGTCAGTAACAGGGGGCGGGGCTGTGACAACCTCGCAGACATGATATAGAGGCTCGTTGTCAGCAGTAATAGATGGAATAGCTGTTACTGTAGTATAAGGTGTGTGGATCTCATGTCTGATCACAATGTAATTATATTACTATTATATTCAGTGATGTCAGTAACAGGGGGCGGGGCTGTGACAACCTCTCAGACATGATATAGAGGCTGGTTGTCAGCAGTAATAGATGGAATAGCTGTTACTGTAGTATAAGGTGTGTGGATCTCATGTCTGATCACAGTGTAATTATATTACTATTATATTCAGTGATGTCAGTAACAGGGGGCGGGGCTGTGACAACCTCTCAGACATGATATAGAGGCTGGTTGTCAGCAGTAATAGATGGAATAGCTGTTACTGTAGTATAAGGTGTGTGGATCTCATGTCTGATCACAGTGTAATTATATTACTATTATATTCAGTGATGTCAGTAACAGGGGGCGGGGCTGTGACAACCTCTCAGACATGATATAGAGGCTGGTTGTCAGCAGTAATAGATGGAATAGCTGTTACTGTAGTATAAGGTGTGTGATCTCATGTCTGATCACAGTGTAATTATATTACTATTATATTCAGTGATGTCAGTAACAGGGGGCGGGGCTGTGACAACCTCTCAGACATGATATAGAGGCTGGTTGTCAGCAGTAATAGATGGAATAGCTGTTACTGTAGTATAAGGTGTGTGATCTCATGTCTGATCACAGTGTAATTATATTACTATTATAGTCAGTGATGTCAGTAACAGGGGGTGGGGCTGTGACAACCTCTCAGACATGATATCGAGGCTGGTTGTCAGCAGTAATAGATGGAAAAGCTGTTACTGTAGTATAAGGTGTGTGGATCTCATGTCTGATCACAGTGTAATTATATTACTATTATACTCAGTGATGTCAGTAACAGGGGGCGGGGCTGTGACAACCTCTCAGACATGATATAGAGGCTGGTTGTCAGCAGTAATAGATGGAATAGCTGTTACTGTAGTATAAGGTGTGTGATCTCATGTCTGATCACAGTGTAATTATATTACTATTATATTCAGTGATGTCAGTAACAGGGGGCGGGGCTGTGACAACCTCTCAGACATAATATAGAGGCTGGTTGTCAGCAGTAATAGATAGAATAGCTGTTACTGTAGTATAAGGTGTGTGATCTCATGTCTGATCACAGTGTAATTATATTACTATTATACTCAGTGATGTCAGTAACAGGGGGCGGGGCTGTGACAACCTCTCAGACATGATATAGAGGCTGGTTGTCAGCAGTAATAGATGGAATAGCTGTTACTGTAGTATATGTTGTGTGGATCTCATGTCTAACCACAATGTAATTATATTACTATTATATTCAGTGATGTCAGTAACAGGGGGCGGGGCTGTGACAACCTCTCAGACATGATATAGAGGCTGGTTGTCAGCAGTAATAGATGGAATAGCTGTTACTGTAGTATAAGATGTGTGATCTCATGTCTGATCACAGTGTAATTATATTACTATTATATTCAGTGATGTCAGTAACAGGGGGCGGGGCTGTGACAACCTCTCAGACATGATATAGAGGCTGGTTGTCAGCAGTAATAGATGGAATAGCTGTTACTGTAGTATAAGGTGTGTGATCTCATGTCTGATCACAGTGTAATTATATTACTATTATATTCAGCGATTTCAGTAACAGGGGGCAGAGCTGTGACAACCTCTCAGACATGGTATAGAGGCTGGTTGTCAGCAGTAATAGATGGAATAGCTGTTACTGTAGTATAAGGTGTGTGATCTCATGTCTGATCACAGTGTAATTATATTACTATTATAGTCAGTGATGTCAGTAACAGGGGGCGGGGCTGTGACAACCTCTCAGACATGATATAGAGGCTGGTTGTCAGCAGTAATAGATGGAATAGCTGTTACTGTAGTATAAGGTGTGTGGATCTCATGTATGATCACAGTGTAATTATATTACTATTATATTTAGTGATGTCAGTAACAGGGGGTGGGGCTGTGACAACCTCTCAGACATGATATCGAGGCTGGTTGTCAGCAGTAATAGATGGAAAAGCTGTTACTGTAGTATAAGGTGTGTGGATCTCATGTCTGATCACAGTGTAATTATATTACTATTATAGTCAGTGATGTCAGTAACAGGGGGCGGGGCTGTGACAACCTCTCAGACATGATATAGAGGCTGGTTGTCAGCAGGAATAGATGGAATAGCTGTTACTGTAGTATAAGGTGTGTCATCTCATGTCTGATCACTATGTAATTATATTACTATTATATTCAGTGATGTCAGTAACAGGGGGCGGGGCTGTGACAACCTCTCAGACATGAGATAGAGGCTGGTTGTCAGCAGTAATAGATGGAATAGCTGTTACTGTAGTATAAGGTGTGTGGATCTCATGTCTGATCACAGTGTAATTATATTACTATTATACTCAGTGATGTCAGTAACAGGGGGCGGGGCTGTGACAACCTCTCAGACATGATATAGAGGCTGGTTGTCAGCAGGAATAGATGGAATAGCTGTTACTGTAGTATAAGGTGTGTGGATCTCATGTCTGATCACAGTGTAATTATATTACTATTATACTCAGTGATGTCAGTAACAGGGGGCGGGGCTGTGACAACCTCTCAGACATGATATAGAGGCTGGTTGTCAGCAGTAATAGATGGAATAGCTGTTACTGTAGTATAAGGTGTGTGATCTCATGTCTGATCACAGTGTAATTATATTACTATTATACTCAGTGATGTCAGTAACAGGGGGCGGGGCTGTGACAACCTCTCAGACATGATATAGAGGCTGGTTGTCAGCAGGAATAGATGGAATAGCTGTTACTGTAGTATAAGGTGTGTGATCTCATGTCTGATCACAGTGTAATTATATTACTATTATACTCAGTGATGTCAGTAACAGGGGGCGGGGCTGTGACAACCTCTCAGACATGATATAGAGGCTGGTTGTCAGCAGTAATAGATGGAATAGCTGTTACTGTAGTATAAGGTGTGTGGATCTCATGTCTGATCACAGTGTAATTATAATACTATATTAGACTCACTAACATCAGTTTGTTGTAAAAAAAAGATCCAGTTTTGCGACTTTTTAAACACTCGTGCAACAGTATTTTGCCGCATGGGTGTTCGTGCCGTCCTCGCCACTAGGGCCCTGGCTAATTTTGTAACATTTACACCTGTTTCTAGGCGTAAATGATGTGATTATCAGCACATAAAGTAACATATGTCAGATTTGTAAAAAATGGCCTGGTCCTTAAGGTGAAAAATGGCAGGGTCCTGAAGGGGTTAATGGAGCGATGCTTTGTGCAATAGGCAGTCAGGCTGAAGACTTCAAAGTGTGGAGCATAGGAAGGTGCAGGAACGCTGCCTCCCAGGCCGCTGTGAAGTGGAGGCCCCCTATCCTATTCACACATGGGTTGCCGGCAGACAGTTGTAATCATTCCCAGAGAACCCCTTTAAGTGCAGAGAGATATAATGCAGCATATAAATAGCGAGCACTTAAAGGTATAGCAACAGTCACGTAACAGTCCAACAGATCAACTAGATGGAGTGAACAGGGGTCAAAATACAACCCACAGCCGTAATCAAATACAAAGGGTAAGGTTGTTTTTTTCTTGTAAAAGTAGCTGAACTTCTTTTCAGCCCTCTTCCATGAGTGTTCACATATAGTCTCCCTGTATGTATAACGTGGGTATTATGAGGATTGAAGTGCGTTGCGGTGATATCTCGCCCCTTATTAGGGACACTTGGCAGCCCGATATGCCTGTAATCAGCTTGTGTACACACGATTAAACAGGCCTTCACACCGCTGTGTGCCAGACGGGCTGGGTGCCGAGCTGCTCACCCGATGCTCTGATGGCCCTTTCATCTAGTTACCCATATAGACAAGGGGCAACATTATCATTTTATGGAACTGTTTTCTGGGCAGTTGTCATATCATTATCAGTCTAATGCTCTCTCTTTACATTATGCAGCGATGCAATAAGAAGCCTCCAAGGCAAATACCTGAAAGTCAAGAGCTGTATTCACAATTCTGCAGGCTTCAGAGCTGGAATCTCTGTGCTCCTTGTTCACTGTCTGCACAGAGCTTGCTCTGGCGATTTGCCTCTTGAAAACTGTAGTCTTCAGCTGGCACTGTACAGACATCTTGTATTAAAAAAAAAACTGCTCCTGTATTATAGGGACTCAGCTAAGGCTAGTTTCACACTCGCGTTTGGTGCGGATCCGTTTGTATTATCTTTAACATAGCCACGACGGATCCGTCTTCTGTTTTCTTGTGCCTGTATGGAGTGTGATACACACTGTAGCTCAGGATCAGTAATGTATGTACACAGTGACTCCACCATCAGAATAGGGAGTGCAGCTCTGGAATATAATACAGGCTGTAACTCAGGATCAGTGCTCAACTGTGGCTCCAGTAATATGTCCAGCTGTGCCCCCAGTAATATGCCCAGCTGTGCCCCATGTAATATTTCCAGTTATCTGCCCCCAGTAATATGCCCAGCTGTGCCCCCTGTAATATTTCCAGTTATCTGCCCCCAGTAGTATGCCCAGCTGTGCTCCCAGTGATATGTCCATTTATGTCCCCCCAGTAATATGACCAGTTATGTGCCGCCAGTAATATGTCCAGTTATGTGCCCCCAGTAATATTCCCAGCTGTGCCCCCAGTAATATGTCCAGCTGTGCCCCCACTAATATCCCTAGGTGTGCCTCCCAGTAGTATGTCCAGTTATGTGCCCCCAGTAATATGTCGTTATGTGCCCCCAGTAATATGTCCAGCTGTGCCTCCAGTACGTTATGTGCCCCCAGTAATGTCCAGCTGTGCACCAGTAATATTCCCAGCTGTGCCCCCAGTAATGTGCCCAGTTGTGTCCCCAGTAATATACCCAGCTGTGCCCCCAGTAATATGCCCAGCTGTGCCCCCAGTAATATGTCCATCTGTGCTGAGGCTTCCCCCCGCACAGACTACAAGTGTGGAAAGTTGGCAGGGGGAAGTAATAATGAAGCAGGGAGCCGATGCCGGCTTTCTGCGTTATCATAATATAGGCAACTGTCTTTGCTTCCTATGGAAGCAGGGACAGCTGCCAGAAAGCGTCACATAGCTCCCCGTACTGGGACAGCGGGACAGCCACTGCAATCTGGGTCTGTCCTGCTGGATCCGTGACGGTTGGGAGGTATGATATATGCATACACCAACTCCACCAGCAGAATGCAGAATGGTGAGTACAGCTCTGGAGTATAATACAACATGTAACTCAAGATCACTACAGGATAAGTAATGTATGTACACAGTGACACCACCACCAGAATAGTGAGTGCAGCTCTGGAGTATAACACAGAATGAAACTCAGAAACAGTACAGGATAAGTGATGTTTGTACACAGTGATTCCACTAGCAGAATAGTGAGTACAGCTCTGGAATATAATACAGGATGTAGCTCAGGATCAGTGCGGGATAAGTAATGTATGTACACAGTGACTCCACCAGCAGAATAATAAGTGCAGCTCTGGAATATAATACAGGATGTAGCTCAGGATCAGTACAGGATAAGTAATGTATGTACACAGTGACTCCACCAGCAGAATAGTGAATGCATCTCTGGAGTATAATTCAGGTGTGCCCCCAGCAATATGCCCAGCTGTGCCCCCAGTAATATGCCCAGCTGTGTTCCCAGTAATATGCCCAGCTGTGCCCCCGGCAATATGTCCAGTTATGTGCCTCAGTAATATGTCCAGTTATGTGCCTCAGTATTATGTCCAGTTATGTGCCCCCAGTAATATATCCAGCTGTGCCCCCAGTAATATGCCCAGCTGTACCCCCAGTAATATGCCTAGCTGTGCCCCCAGTAATATGCCCAACTGTTTCCCCAGTTAAATGCCCAGCTGTGCCCCCAGTAATATAACCAACTGTGCCCCCAGTAATAAGCCCAGCTGTGCCCCCAGTAATATGTCCAGTTATGTGTCCCCAGTAATATGCCCAGCTGTGCCTCCAGTAATATGCCCAGCTGTGCCTCCAGTAATATGTCCATCTGTGCCCCCAGTAATATGCTCAGCTGTGCCCTCAATATGTCCAGCTATGCCCCCAGTAATATACCCAGCTGTGCCCACTAGTAATATGCCCAGCTGTGCCCCCAGTAATATGTCCAAATGTGCCCCTTACAAAAAGTTAAAAAAATAAACACCACATACTTACCTTGCTCTGGTCTGTGGAGGAGGCGGAGCTGAGGCTGCCCCCCGCACAGACAAGAGGTGTCGAGAGCCAGCAAGGGGGAGGGATGATGAAGCAGGGAGCCGATGTCGGCTTTCTGCTTTTCTGCGTCATCATAATATAGGCAACTGTCTTTGCTTCCTATGGAAGCAGGGATAGCTGCCAGAAAGCGTCACATAGCTCCCCGTACTGGGACAGCGGGACAGCCACTGCAATCTGGGTCTGTCCTGCTGGATCCGTGACGGTTGGGAGGTATGATATATGCATACACCAACTCCACCAGCAGAATGCAGAATGGTGAGTACAGCTCTGGAGTATAATAAAACATGTAACTCAAGATCACTACAGGATAAGTAATGTATGTACACAGTGACACCACCACCAGAATAGTGAGTGCAGCTCTGGAGTATAACACAGAATGAAACTCAGAAACAGTACAGGATAAGTGATGTTTGTACACAGTGATTCCACTAGCAGAATAGTGAGTACAGCTCTGGAATATAATACAGGATGTAGCTCAGGATCAGTGCGGGATAAGTAATGTATGTACACAGTGACTCCACCAGCAGAATTATAAGTGCAGCTCTGGAGTATAATAGAGGATGTAACTCAGGATCAGTACAGGATAAGTAATGTATGTACACAGTGACTCCACCAGCAGAATAGTGAATGCATCTCTGGAGTATAATTCAGGTGTGCCCCCAGCAATATGCCCAGCAGTGCCCCCAGTAATATGCCCAGCTGTGTTCCCAGTAATATGCCCAGCTGTGCCCCCGGCAATATGTCCAGTTATGTGCCTCAGTAATATGTCCAGTTATGTGCCCCCAGTATTATGTCCAGTTATGTGCCCCCAGTAATATATCCAGCTGTGCCCCCAGTTATATGCCCAGCTGTACCCCCAGTAATATGCCTAGCTGTGCCCCCAGTAATATGCCCAACTGTTTCCCCAGTTAAATGCCCAGCTGTGCCCCCAGTAATAAGCCCAGCTGTGCCCCCAGTAATATGTCCAGTTATGTGCCCCCAGTAATATGCCCAGCTGTGCCTCCAGTAATATGTCCATCTGTGCCCCCAGTAATATGCTCAGCTGTGCCCTCAATATGTCCAGCTATGCCCCCAGTAATATACCCAGCTGTGCCCACTACTAATATGCCCAGCTGTGCCCCTTACAAAAAGTTAAAAAAATAAACACCACATACTTACCTTGCTCTGGTCTGTGGAGGAGGCGGAGCTGAGGCTGCCCCCCGCACAGACAAGAGGTGTCGAGAGCCAGCAAGGGGGAGGGATGATGAAGCAGGGAGCCGATGTCGGCTTTCTGCTTTTCTGCTTCAACATAATAGAGGCAACTGTCTCTGCTTCCTATGGAAGCAGGGACAGCTGCCAGAAAGCGGGACATAGCTTCCCGTACCGGGATAGCGGGACAGCCACTGCAATCTGGGACTGTCCCGCTGGATCCGGGACGGTTGGGAGGTATGATGTATGCATACAGTGACTCTACCATCAGAATAATGAGTACAGCTCTAGAGTATAATACAGGATGTAACTCAGAAACAGTACAGGATAAGTAATGTACGTACACAGTGACTCCATCAGCAGAATAGTGAGTGCAGCTCTGGAGTATAATTCAGGATGTAACTCAGGATCAGTGCAGGATAAGTAATGTAATGTACACAATGACTCCAGCAGCAGAATAGTGAGTGCAGCTCTGGAGAATAATACAGGATGTAACTCAGGATCAGTACAGGATAAGTAAAGTATGTACATAGTGACTCCACCAGCAGAATAGTGAGTGCAGCTCTGGAGTATAATACAGGATGTAACTCAGGATCAGTACAGGATATGAAATGTATGTACACAGTGACTCCATCAGCAGAATAGTGAGTGCAGCTCTGGAGTATAATTCAGGATGCAACTCAGGATCAGTACAGGATAAGTAAAGTATGTACACAGTGACTCCACCAGCAGAATAGTGAGTGCAGCTCTGGAGTATAATACAGGATGTAACTCAGGATCAGTACAGGATAAGTAATGTATGTATGCAGTGACTCCACCAGCAGAATAGTGAGCGCAGCTCTGGAGTATAATACAGGATGTAACTCAGGACCAGTACAGGATAATTACTGTAATGTATGTACACAGTGACTCCACCAGCAGAATAGTGAGTGCTGCTCTGGAGTAAAATACAGGATGTAACTCAGGATCAGTACAGGATATGTAATGTATGTACACAGTGACTCCCCGGCAGAATAGTGAGTGCAGCTCTAGGCAAATACTGGGAATTTTACATCATAGGAATTGGTTGATAAAGCTTCTGTTCTTTTCTACCTGCTGGAATCACTTCTCATGACCCCTTTTTAGGACAATGTTGATGATGGAGCTGCACAATATGACCTTGTTACATGCACAGCTGTGTGACTCTAGACCCCCCAGGGGAGCTGCAGCTTGCCCCCCGCCCCACACACATTTTATGGGGCGCAAGCAGTTATATATATTTTTCTGTGTACGGTGACTGTGGCCGGCACTCTTAGCATCCGGCCACTGTTAGCGCATCGCACACCCCTCAGCTGATCAGCTTCGGACGGCTGATCAGAGAGTTTGAATTCTTTGTAAAAAAAAATAATCACATTTGTAGCCTTTTTTTTATTTTGTTATTTTTTTTTCTGTTAGTTTTAGGGCAAAGTCCGCAAACACCCGTGCCCCCCCACACACACGCACACTAAATAAAGATTTCCACACAAGCACACACACACTCTCCTATGGCCCGCCGGATGTTCTCGGCCGAGGAGGCATACGCCCAGCTTGCCTCCGACTCCGAGAGCCCCAGTGAGGACGAGGATGACCCCACTTTCCTTTTGTCATCCGCGTACTCCTCATTATCTAGCGATGATGATGAGCCCCCAAGGCGGCGGAGCAAGGGGACCTCCATTCTAGGGACCCTGTGGCCCACACTAGTACGAGAAGCTCTGGGGCTCGTACTAGTTTTCCGGCCCACCAATTAAGTTCACCGGAGCCCCTACCGGTGAACTTGTCTGGTGTACCCCAGAGCATTTTGAGCCTGCGATTCTTGATTTTGTTGGCCAACCAGGAATCCAGATTCCCACAGTGGCCTTCACTGAATATGACTATTTTGGTATTCTTTCAGTGACCACTATGTGAACCTGATGGTGGAGCAAACGAACGTGTTCGTCCAACAGTTCATTGCTCAACACCCGGGCCCCTTTTTTGGCTAGGGCCGGTGGCTGGACTCCAGTCAGTGCAGCCAAGATGAGAACATTTTGGGGCCTCGTGCTGCACATGGGCCTAGTAAAAAAAAAACTGTGTCAGGCATTACTGGAGTGGGGATGTCCTCTACCAGACCCCACTTTACAGTACGGCCATGACACGTACACAGTTTGAGGCCATCCGGAAATGCCTGCATTATGCAGATAGGCAGGATCACCTTGGGGGGGACATGCTGCATTATGGCCGCCTGTACAAAATCAGGCCGGACATCGATCACTTTGGGGCCAAATTTTTGGAGGCCTATGTACCTGGAAGGGAGGTCGCGGTTGATTAGTCTCTCATTGCTTTCAAGGGGAGACTCATTTTCCGCCAGTATGTTCCCTCAAAGCGGGCGAGGTACGGCGTGAAGCTGTACAAACTTTGTGAGAGTACCTCAGGGTACACTTACAAGTTTCATGTGTACGAGGGACGAGATTCCCGTATTGAACCCCCAGAATGTCCCCCCACTCTGGGTATTAGCGGGAAACTTGTGTGGGACCTTATGCACCCACTGCTAGATAAGGGTTACCACCTGTACGTGTATAACTTTTATACTAGTATCCCCTTGTTCCAGTCCCTCGCCGCCAGTTCCACGTCCGCTTGTGGGACCATGCGGAAAAATCAACGCAGCCTCCCTACCCACCCCCTCCAGGTACCTATCCCCAGGGGTGAGACCCGTGCCCTTACCAGTGGATACCTGTTGCTGGTCAGATATAAGGACAAAAGGGATGTCCTTGTACTGTCCACAATTCATGGTAACGGCATCACCCCTGTCCCTGTGCGAGGTACTGCGGCAACGGTCCTCAAGCCCGATTGTATCGTGGACTACAATCAGTATATGGGAGGAGTTGATCTCTCTGATCAAGTCCTCAAGCCATATAATGCCATGCGCAAAACCCTGGCATGGTACAAAACAGTTGCAGTCTACTTGGTACAGGTAGCCTTGTACAACTCTTTTGTGCTATCCCGGAGCGCTGGCAACACAGGGAAATTCCTCCAGTTCTATGAGGCAGTCCTCAAGGGCCTGATCTTTTCTGACCGGGAAAGAGCAGGCCGGAGTACCTCGGGAACTGGAGGCGCCCGGATCGTCCCTGGCCAACACTTTCCAGGTGTGGTCCCCCATACTGGAAGGAAGGGACAGACCCAAAAAAGGTCCAGAGTGTGTCACAGGAGGGGGATACGGAAGGACACCACCACTCAGTGTGACACGTGCCCCGATCATCTGGGCCTCTGCATTATTGGTTGCTTAAGGGAGTACCACACTTCCATGGAGTACTAAATTTATAATCCCCTTCCCCAATTCCAATTCCATTTAGCCACTGACAATCGGAAAAAGAAAACTATGATTCTCAGACTTGAGACACTAAAACAAAACTAAAATATTATTTTGTAAAACTAAAATAAATAAAAAAGTAGACATATTAGGTATCGCCGCGTCTGTAAGAATCTTCTCTATAAAAATACCCTATGACCTAACCCCTCAGATGAACACGGTCCAAAAATAAAATAAAAACGGTCCAAAAAAAAGGTATTTTTTTTGTCACCTTACATCACAAATAGTGTAATGGCAAGCGATCAAAAAGTCATATACCCCCCCGCCCCCCCCCCCCCAATAGAGATGCTAAAATGTTTTTTTTTTTTGTTTATAAAAGGATAATATAGTGTAAAACCTAAATAAATAAAAAAGTAAGAATCTGCTCTATAAAAATACCCCATGACCTAACCCCTCAGATGAACACGGTTAAAACAATTAAATAAAAACTGTGAAAAACAGCTATTTTTGGGCAAATTTTCCATTTTAAACAGTTTTTTCCAGTAGCAAAGCAAGGGTTAACAACCAAACAAAGCTTAATATTTATTACCCTGATTCTGCAGTTTACAGTAACACCCCATATGTGGTCGTAAACTGCTGTATGACCAAACAGCAGGGCGCAGAAGGAAAGGAATGCCGTATGGTTTCTGGAAGGCAGATTTTGCTGGGCTGGGTTATTTACACCATGTCCCATTTGAAGCCCCCCTGATGCACCCCTAGAGTAGAAACTTCATAAAAGTGACCCCATTCTAGAAACTACACCCCTCAAGGTATTCAAAACTTATTTTACAAACTTTATTAACCCTTTAGGTGTTCCTCAACAGTTTATGGCAAATGGAGATTAAATTTCTGAATTTCTATTTTTGGTAACCTTGCCTCACAAAAATGTAATATAGAGCAACCAAAAATCATATGTACCCTAAAAATAGTCCCAACAAAACTGCCACCTTATCCCGTAGTTTCCAAATTGGGGTCACTTTTATGGAGTTTCCATTCTTGGGGTGCATCAGGGGGGCTTCAAATGGGACATGGTGTAAATAAACCAGTCCAGCAAAATCTGCCTTCTAAAAACCACACGGCGCACCATTCCCTCTACGCCCTACCATGTGCCCGTACAGTAGTTTACGGCCACTTATGGGGTGTTTCTGCAAACGACAGAATCGGTGCAATAAATATTGAGTTTTGTTTGGCTGTTAACCCTTGCTTTGTAACTGGAAAAATGGATTAAAATGGAAAATTTGCCAAAAAATGTAAAATCAGCTTTGAATACCTTGAGGAGTGTAGTTTCTAGAATGGGGTCATTTTTTGGTGGTTTCTATTATTGTAAGCCTCACAAAGTGACTTCAGACCTGAACTGGTCCTTTAAAAAGTGGGTTTTTGAAAATTTCTGAAAAATTTTAAGATTTGCTTCTAAACTTCTAAGCCTTGTAACGTCCCCCAAAAATAAAATGTCATTGCCAAAATGATCCAAACATGAAGTAGACATATGGGGAATGTAAAGTAATAACTATTTTTGTAGATATTACTATCTATTATAAAAGTATAGAAATAAAAATTTTGAAATTTGCAAATGTTTCAAAATTTGGGGGGAATTTGGTATTTTTTTTAAATAAAAATGAATTTTTTTTACTCCATTTTACCAGTATCATAAAGTACAATATGTGCCGGAAAAAAAAACAATGGCCTGGATAAGTAAAAGTGTTTTAAAGTTATTCACACATGAAGTGACACTGGTCAGATTTGCAAAAAATGACCTGGTCCTTAAGGTGAAAATGAGCCCGGTCCCTAAGGGGTTAATTAAGTCCCTCTGGCTGACTGCTACTCAGTTCGAAAATCCAGAAAGACTCCCTGTTCAGGAGTTTCCTCCTGTGATCACCTCCGCTCCTAGGTGCTTTAACTCTTTCGATCCCTTGTACAAGCATACCGGACGTGTCCCCTCCATGGAAAACCGCAAAGTGTAGGCTGGCCACAGACACCCCGCGGCTCTCATGGTGCGGTGCGTCCGAAATATGCTTGCGTATTCTCACCTTGATGGCATTGGTGGTGCAGCCCACATTCTGTAAGTTACAAGTTCCACATGTGATTAAATATACTGCATATGTAGTGTTACAGTTAATATAGGATTTTATTTGAAAATCCTTGCCATTGGCAGTGGACTTAAGTGAGCTAGCTACCACATGGTCACAGCACACACATTTAGCATGTCCACATCTGTAACTACCCTTTGTTTTCAGCCAATTTGGCTGCAATAATTTTCTAACTTGATAGAGGCTCGGACTAACGTACGTAGCTACTGTAGGGGCTCTACGGGCCGCACACCTGACGCCTCCCGCTGCTATTTTCGCCCATTGTTTATCAAAAGCCAGGATCGGGAAGTGTTGTTTAATGATCTTACAAATTTCGGGATACTCAACACTATATTGTGTCACAAAAGTACTCTGGGGAGTCATATCTGACAATATTTGTGGCTTAGGCTACTTTCACACTAGCGTTCTGCTGTCCGCTCGTGAGCTCCGTTTGAAGGAGCTCACGAGCGGACCCGAACGCCTCCGTCCAGCCCTGATGCAGTCTGAATGGATGCGGATCCGCTCAGACTGCATCAGTCTGGCGGCGTTCAGCCTCCGCTCCGCTCGCCTCCGCACGGCCAGCCGGACAGCTGAACGCTGCTTGCAGCGTTCAGCTGTCCGCCTGGCCGTGCGGAGGCGTGCGGATCCGTCCAGACTTACAATGTAAGTCAATGGGAACGGATCCGCTTGAAGATGACACCATATGGCTCAATCTTCAAGCGGATCCGTCCCCCATTGACTTTACATTGAAAGTCTGAACGGATCCGCTCAGGCTACTTTCGCACTTAGAAATTTTTCTAAGTTATTAATGCAGACGGATCCGTACTGAACGGAGCCTCCGTCTGCATTAATATGATCGGATCCGTTCAGAACGGATCCGATCAAACGCAAGTGTGAAAGTAGCCTTAATGTGTTCCTGTTTCATTGCCGGATAAACTAGCAGGTTCCTATCCATATCTAATGTTTGTTGTATATACCTGCCAACATGTTTTCGCGAATATGCCCTCTGTGCCAATCTATTCATAATGACATCTGCTTCCACCATGAAGGAGTTTACCTCTGTACAATTCCGTCTGGGGCGGATCATCTCACCCTTGGGTATATTATGTAGAGTGTGTGGTGGGTGACAAGAGGATCCGTGTAATATAGTATTACCTGCTAGGGGTTTTCTAAAGGTGGATGTGCATATAGCCGCAGTGGCAGAGTCCCCCCTCAGGCGCAAGTCCAAAAATGATATCTCATGTGGTTCATGATGAACACTAAAAGAGATAGTATTTAAATAGGAATTGAGATATTGGGCAAAAGGTGGTATGGCCGCCACATCCCCAGACCAGATAAAAATCAGGTCATCGAAGTAGCGACCATACCACCTTATATGCTCCCATAATGGATGGGTGTCGATGAGGAGAAAGCCCCTCTCCCACCATGCCATAAAGATATTGGCTATGGAGGGAGAGAACTTGGCCCCATCGACACCCCAGACACCTGTAAATAAAACCTGTCATTAAACATGCACTCCCCAAAACACACAACGATGTTTTCCCTCCCACATTCAGACCAATTGTGGCAGGAATTGGTTCATTTTCAGAGAGACTATCGCAATGGGTGGACTCACTTCTGCAACCTGTAGTCCCACACATACCAGTGTTTCTAAGGGTTACCAGATCAGTTCTACAGGCACTTGATACCATGCAATGGTCTGCACAGTATACATGGATCACAGCTGACGTGGTTTTATTATATATGACCATACCACATGAGCTGGCCCTTAGACCCCTCGTATGGTTTCTAAAAACATATAGTGATTTCACCGTAGGACTGCAGGAGTATGTAGTGGTGGTGGTGGACTTCCTCCTCAGGCACAATTTCTTCAGGTTGTTGATGGGGGCCAAGTTCTCTTCCTCCATAGCCAATATCTTTATGGCATGGTGGGAGAGGGGCTTTCTCCTCATTGACACCCATCCATTTTGGGAGCATATAAGGTAGTATGGTCGCTACATGATTTTTATCTGGTCTGGGGATGTGGCGGCCATACCACCTTTTGCCCAATATCTCAATTCCTGTTTAAATACTATCTCTTTTAGTGTTCATCATGAACCACATGAGATATCCAGGGCTGACTCCTGGTTCATGTGGGTCCTTGGGCGATAAAGTCTCAGTGGGCTCCCTTGTGGCATTTTGCATGGCGCTTACAGCAATGAAAGTGCATGTATTATAGATTAAATACCTTACACAGAGCATGCTACAGAGTGTATATATGTGGATCAGTCCTTATGTGCCTACTTTTATTTTCTACCAAGTGTTATAGTCCCTCAGGTCTACTCACAGATATGTGCCCCTTCACAGTAGATATGCCAAGATATGCCCCCTTCATAGTAGATATGCCAAGATATGTGCCCCCTCACAGTAGATATGCCAAGATATGTGCCCCCTTTACGGTTAATATCCCAAAATATGTGCCCCCTCACAGTTGATATGCCAAGATATGTGTCCCCTAACAGTAGATATGCCAAGATATGTGCCCCCTCATAGTAGATATGCCAAGATATGTGCCCCCTCACAGTACATATGCCAAGATATTTGCCCCCTTCACAGTAGATATGCCAAGATATGTGCCCTCTTACGGTGGATATGCCTAGATATGTTCCCAGTGCCCCCTTCACAGTGGTTATGCCCAGATTTGCCCCTTCACAGGAAGTGAAAAAACCAACCAATAAATACTCCTCGCCTCAATCACCTGGCTCCTCACATGATCTGCGCTCCCCATTAGCAGGATACTGTGACACATCGCGCTGCTGTGTAGGAGGAGCAGACACTGATTCCCAGCCTGCCCCGCTCCTCCTCCTACACAGACCAGCAGCACGATGTGTGAGTGACTGGTGACTGAATGGTGGAGTGGGGAGCAAATAGTTCCCTGCTTCCGTGGCATGCCTACAGTGTTTGGCACCCGGGGCGGATCCTTTCTCTGGCAACCCCCCCAAAAATGGTGCCCCCTCACAGTAGTTTTGTACAGATGTGTGCCCCCTCACAGTAGTTATGCCCACTATGTGCACTCTCTGTTCCCCTTTCACAGTTGTAATGCCCTATCTGTGCCCCCTTCACAGTAATAATCCCCATTGTGCCCCCTTCATAGTAATAATCCCAATTGTGCCCCCTTTGTGCCTTCACATTAGTAATACCCTCTGTGCCCCCTCCAGAGTAGTAATGTCCTCTGTGCCCCCTCCATAGTAGAAATGCCCTCTGCGCCCCCTCCATAGTAATAAAGTCCTCTGTGCCCCCTCCATAGTAATAAAGACCTTTGTGCCCCTCCATAGTAATAAAGTCCTCTGTGCCTCCTCCATAGTAAAAAAGTCCTCTGTGACCCCTCTATATTAAAAACAAAAAACAAAACACAGTTACTACTCACCTTGTCCCGTTCCTGAAGCTCACAGTCCTCTCTCCCCTACAGACACAGATCGCTCTGCAGCACGGTGTGGGCGGGGCTAATGCAGATTATGGGGCTGCAGGCTCCGCCCACACAGGCCGGCAGCGCGATCTGTGCCTGCAGGCTGAATGGTGGAGCGGGGAGAAGTCTTCCTGATTCACCATTCAGAGCTCGGCTGGCCTGAAGGAGGGGAGGAGCGCGGGGAGCTGATCGTTGAGTGACAGGACCCAGCTCCCTGCACTCATTGCTTCTGGCCTCTGGCAGCTGTGCTGTGGGCCCCAGCACTTGCCCAGGTATGCAGGGTGCTGACTCCGGCCTTGGAGATATCATATTTGGACTTGCGCCTGAGGGGGGACTCTGCCACTGCGGCTATATGCACATCCACCTTTAGAAAACCCCTAGCAGGTAATACTATATTACACGGATCCTCTTGTCACCCACCACACACTGTACATAATATACCCAAGGGTGAGATGATTCGCGCCAGACGGAATTGTACAGAGGTAAACTCCTTCATGGTGGAAGCAGATGTCATTATGAATAGATTGGCACAGAGGGCATATTCGCGAAAACATGTTGGCAGGTATATACAACAAACATTAGATATGGATAGGAACCTGCTAGTTTATTCGGCAATGAAACAGGAACACATTAAGCCACAGATATTGTCAGATACGACTCCCCAGAGTACTTTTGTGACACAATATAGTGTTGAGTATCCCGAAATTTGTAAGATCATTAGGCCTCATGCACACGACCATTGTTGTGTTCCGTTCCGCAAAATGGGGTTCCGTTGTTCCGTGATCCGTTTCCTTTTGTTTCCGTGTGTCTTCCTTTATTTTGGGAGGAGACCTCCAGACATAAAGGAAAGTAAAAAAAAAGTCTGTCAGGTTTGCCATGCAAATGATAGGAAAAAAACGGACGCACGGACGCGGATGACAATCTTGTGTGCCTCCGCGTTTTTTTGCGGCCCCATTGACTTGAATGGGGCCGCAAACCGTGTTCCGCGAAAATAATAGGACAGGTTATATTTTTTTGACGGACGCGGATGACAAACGGTGCATCAGCCGAGTTTTCCACGGACCCATTTCAAATCAATGGGTCCGCAGAAAAACGGGGCAACGGACACAGACTAAAACAACGGACGTGTGCATGAGGCCTTAATCACATGTGGAACTTGTAACTTACAGAATGTGGGCTGCACCACCAATCCCATCAAGGTGAGAATACGCAAGCTTATTCCGGACGTGCCGCACCATGAGAGCCGCGGGGTGTCTGTGGCCAGCCTACACTTTGCGGTTTCCCATGGAGGGGACACGTCCGATATGCTTGTACAAGGGATCGAAAGAGTTAAAGCACCTAAGAGAGGAGGTGATCACAGGAGGAAACTCCGGAACAGGGAGTCTTTCTGGATTTTCCAGCTGAGTAGCCGTCAGCAAGGCTGGATTTTATATTACAGCAATGATGCCATCAGATATAGGAATATATGTTCCCATCTCAGACGTGGTGTCCGACATGGACATGTTTTTAGTGAATGAAGTATGTGGCTTTTATCTGAAGATTTGATACATGTGGATGGCAGCATTTACTCTGGGCCAATTAGGGGCACAGGTGTTGACCCCACTAGATCTGCTGCACTCAGTTGTGTCTTACTAGGTCATGAGTAAGGGCTTACATCTCAGGTAGCCTGAAACGCGTAGTCTATGACTGGTTATACTGGATGTATTTTTAACCGCTTAAATAAAGTACCGTTTTAACCTCTGCGAAGCTGAGCTGGATGTTCTAATAATGATGGGTCTGCTGTCAGGCAGCTGCTGATGGAAGATAAAGGACTGCTGTTCTTCACTTCATTACATTATCTCTGATGACATCCCGCTGACAGAACACGCGGCGCCCATTCACAGGGCCATCCCATAATAACTACATTTTGGGTAGTTGCTGTTTATGCAGTTTTCCAAAAGTGTCAGTCAGTGAGATCAGGGCTTGACCATAATAATGATTCTTGGCCCTGTATTTTCAATCACATTCACAACCTATGGGCTGGGTGACGTCATTAACAGGGTATCGCGGGTTCAGTGTGATGACGTCACGCTATTTTGCAACAACCCTGCCGGATGATGTCAAATGGTACAGTGTAACAATGACGTCCACTGACAAAGCAGTGTGGGGTAAAGAGTCGTGACGTCACCTCATATAGAACAGCAGAGGGAGATGGCGTCATAGAATATGTTGCAGGATTCAGGTGAGGCCGTGCAGCGTGATGACGTCACACCGCGATATCTAGTGCAGGGTACCATGGTCATGTATGATAGTGATAATGACGTGTGTGAGGGAAGGGGGGGGAGGAGGGCGCTGGTCACGTGCTGGGGGGCTTTTCTGTGATCTTCCAGAAAGAGAATGGCGAACCTGGCAGAGAGGGGGGCAGCGGCGGCCGGGCACCAGGTAAGACCCCCGGGGGAGGCGGGGGGTGGAGCAGGGGTCACCCGCTGAAGATGAGGAGGACGGTGCCTGATCCGGGAGGCTCCCATATGTTTATTATAGTAGGTCACGTGACGCTTTATATAACGCCAGGTGTGCGCCAGGCATCTGACTGTTCCCTATGTAAATGTCGCAGGGAGAGGGTGTGCACAATGGCATATATGTACATATGTGAATCAGCGTGTAGATGTATCCAAGCACAAGGACCCTGCAGGCGAGGGTGCGATCCTTGCAGGGGTCAGTTGATGGGCATATGCCCATGTACATCAGTAGTATCATACAGGATGATGTTGGAGCAATGTAACACAGCACAGGTCTACAGTATTGTGTGACCTGTTCTCAGGTTGAACACCATGTCCCTCCCACAGAGTAATCATGTGAAATGCGTGCGGGTAATGGCCTGTGACGTACAGTAGACCTCTGGCTGCTATGGCGTCCTGAAATCCTGTATGATCAGAGTTAATCATTGTGCTAATTGTTATAATGTACAGGAGTCAGCGTGAAAACCGGACGCAACACATGATATAGGTGTAGGATTGAGCGTAGGCGGGAGTGTTACTGAACCCCTGTAGTGGGTCACTCACTGCAAAGTGCCCAAAAATGGAAAGCCTTGGGCAGCTGATGGCCAGATCTTGTGACCCCAGAGGAGAACATAAAGAAAGATAGGTGATAATCAGTATGGCTGCCGTCACTGCTCCTACTGAGATTGTCCTCCAGAGTTACCTCCTTATTTGCGAATCTTAGATATATTGCTGGAAAGGGACAAAGCTCAAGGTTCATGGGCTTTGGTGCAAAAGTACAGTGTGCCCCCTCTCTCCCGCCGACCACTTATCTATATGGCTGCTGTCTACAACCCACCCATTTATCTGCATCGCTGCCAGTGTTCCCTCTAAACCTCTATGTCTTCCTGTCTGGTGGTCTGCGGCAGTAAAGGTGTTAGCGATAGCATCCACAGACCAAAGAAAGGGTTATTGCCAATATTCTCGGTGATCTAGGGTAATGAGGAGGTTAATGTGAGCATATCTGGTGATTTTGGACAGTGTGGGGGTTTATTCTGGTGTTGGTTGGTGTAGGGATTATTGCCAGTTTACCTGATGGTCTACGTCCAGTATTCCTGGTGGTCTAGGGCAATGAATTGGTTAGACTGTGCCATGGCAGAACATGTCACGCACATACACCAACTCAATGCAATTATACAACATCACTCATACAATAAATCGAAGACCCAGAGAGTGGAGGTAAGCCACGGCCTGTTTATTAAATACATTTTAGATAACTTCCATATAAATATAACCTTGAAATACCTTATAAAATTAACCCAAGAGTCCAGTAATAAACTCGGACTCAAACAATTAGCTGTTCATAGCACATAACTACCAATTCCATCCCTCAAATGGGACGACTAATTTTAAAATTACCCCACAGTGCCCGTGACTGATAATAATAAGCTAAAATATTATAATTTTTTTTTTATAAAATTTTTTCTCACTACGCTTTATTATTGATATTTTATTTTTCTCTTATTTTTTTTTTAAATATATATATAAAACTTAAGCCAAATAAACCTTAAACTTATCAAATGGGCGGGTGGGCGGGCGCAGGCAAACCTCTTCTTCTTACCCAGCTGACAGGTCTAAGGCGCAGAACCCCCTCAGACCCCGCAATTTATTCCCACAACCCCTACTCTCTCAGCCAATCATATGCTGTCGCCAGGGTCCAGGTAAACCTGCCCTGGCCCTGGCAACCCCGTAGGTCAGACCCTAAACCAATCACACCTATGTCACTGGGCGAACCTTGTCTGCGCAGTGACCATCATGAAAACAGCGGGAAAATCTTTTCCTGCTCTTACACTCCACCACCTAAGTTCACCCAGAGGTCAGGTGCATAATGGCAGTTCTGCCATGTATCCCCCTCCTTATAGTCCGGGGACTAACCAATATATCCACTTCTCCTGACCCCCTTTCCTGTTCCCATGCCACCATATGAACAGAGTGGCAGGTTGCACATTTCTCCTGCTGCTCCATTCATTCTCTATGGGACTGCCTGCAATAGCTGAAGTGCTTGGCAATCTCCAGCAGACCCCACTGATCAGATACTTATTCCCAGTCCTATGGATAAGGGGTTAAAGGGGTTATCCAATACTATAAACTGCCCCCCCCCCCAATGGCAGACGGGGACGAACCTCCCTAGCATCGCGGGTGACTCTAGGGAAGCTCATCCCTGTCACCTCCTGCCATTGGCTGCTCCCCCCCCCCCCGGTGAACAGGGAGAAGCGGCGGTGCGGGAACCAGGAGCGGCGCAGGGAGCGGGGTAAGTATATTCACTGTGAGGAGCCCGGCATATCGGGGGGCAGTTTATAGTATTGGATAACCCCTTTAAGTTAATATTTTGAAGCAGAAGGGAACGGTTAATTCTGTATACCTGAGGTCCAGGGGTTATTCGCCTCTCCAGGCTCCAGCGTGGCCAGGGCTGTAACCTTTTAGCTACGCAGTTCTCTCTATGATTGGACAGGGCGTTTCAAAAGCATTCTGCCCAGTTATTCAGGGATTAAGGGCAGCTGTTGAGGGGGCGATGGGCTCCCCTGGTTTAGAGGCTTTAACCATGGACGTTTGCTATTCAGCTGTCTGGGAAAGCTGGGTAACAACTTTTGCGGCGCTGTAATGTGGATATAGTGGTTGTTGTTCAACTTCCTGCAGTGATTGTACAGTATCATTCTCTGAATGGACAATACTATCGATCTAAATTGACATTTCCCTTACCAGTTCCTCTCTGTTCTTCACCACCCAACCACATCATGGCTATCAAAAGATAATGCACCTCCCTCATATAACCCCCCTCAGCTGCTGCAGAACCTCATAATACACATGTCAGCTGCTCTTATGAATCAGCCGATCTTATAACTACATTTTCTTGTGTTTATTTCTCGACAGAACTGCAAAAATGGTTGTGGGAGTGGGAAACCTGGCTGTGATGATCATGTGCCCGGTGCCTTCAAGGTGAGTTGTGTGCATTCAAGGGTCACTAGAGATCCAGTGACAAGTACCTGGCATACAGCCGACCACAGTGTAATTATATTACTATTATATTCAGTGATGTCAGTAACAGGGGGCGGGGCTGTGACAACCTCTCAGACATGATATAGAGGCTGGTTGTCAGCAGTAATAGATGGAATAGCTGTTACTGTAGTATAAGGTGTGTGGATCTCATGTCCGATCACAGTGTGATTATATTACTATTATATTCAGTGATGTCAGTAACAGGGGGCGGGGCTGTGACTACCTCTCAGACATGATATAGAGGCTGGTTGTCAGCAGTAATAGATGGAATAGCTGTTACTGTAGTATAAGGTGTGTGGATCTCATGTCCGATCACAGTGTAATTATATTACTATTATATTCAGTGATGTCAGTAACAGGGGGCGGGGCTGTGACAACCTCTCAGACATGACATAGAGGCTGGTTGTCAGCAGTAATAGATGGAATAGCTGTTACTGTAGTATAAGGTGTGTGGATCTCATGTCTGATCACAAAACACCCATCAATATTTCTGGGATTCGGTCCCAGATGCTTTGCCTAGTGCATCTCGTTGGAATGTTGCAGTGGGGTATGGGAGCCGAAGGCTTCCATACCCGCCGTTGAATCTTATAGGCCAGTGTTCCTTAACTCAGGTCCTCCCCACCTACCCCTCAGGAGTGGAGAATATCCCAGAGAATGAATATCTGTGGTAAATCCTGATGAGACACCAATGATATCACCTGCACAATACTAAGGAAATCCTGAAAACCTGAAAGGCAGGTGGGCCCTGAGGACTGGAGGTGAGTTGCTGTTGCCCGCATGAGCTGGCCGTGGGCATGAGCCCTTAGGACCCATTCACACATCCGCAATCTCGTTCCGCATTTTGTGGAACGGAATTGCGGACTCACTCATTTCTATGGGGCTGCACGATGTGCGGCCCGGCTCCGGAAATGCAGACCCGCACTTCTGGGTCCGCATTTCTGTACCCGAAAAAAATAGAACATGTTCTATTCTTGTCCGCAATAGCGGACAAGAATAGGCATATTCTATTAGTGCCGGCAATGTGCGGTCTGCAAAATGCAAGACGCACATTTCCGGTGTCTGTGTTTTGTGGATCTGCAAAACACACACGGATGTGTGAATGGACCCTTATAATATATAGGACCGCTGCACTCAAGTTAAGTAAATAGTTGTTTATTTATCCATCCAGAAAAAGAGGCTAAGGCCAACGTTTCGGTCTCATCCCGAGACCTTGTTCACGGCCTGGATGCAAGGAACGTCTGGTGCGGAGGATGGCTAGTGCCTGGTGACAGGTCCCCTTTACAATCCTGCAGAAATGGAAGCTTAAGCTCAGGAATGGAATCTCAAATGCCCTCATTTCTCTGTCTCAGATGACAATATACAGGAATAATTCCTACATGACCCCGTGTGACCCCCCCCCCCCCCCCCTTCTTCAATCCTCTGACAACATCTGGCAGGACCACACATTCCTCCTCTGGCTCACAATTTTTTTGGCTGGTCTGATTTTATCCTCCTCCCTCTCTGATCTTCCTGCCTCCCGCTTGGAAGATTAACAAGCCTCCTACCGGCAGGAAAGCGATTTCAGAGATTTTGCTTTATTTTCTTCATACAAAATGAGAAGCAACAAACTTTTCAGCTGATCATAAAACATTTTTTCCAGTGCCAGTTCTTCTAATCTCTTCTTCCTTGTTTAGTGACTTCCAAGAAGTAGCTGAGATCCAATCTGTATCCAGGCTTCAAAGAAATGCACAGGTCATGCTTTCTCCTTCCCTCGCCTCTCAATGAGGCGTCTCCTCATGTTTCCTCCAAGGCTGCACTGAATATCATTTTACACAATTCTCAGCGCTGCCTGGGATGCAAGAGCTAGACAGAAATCAGGCAGACACTAGAGTTCTGTGTCAAATTACCTTCTGAAAACCCAGAATCACACTGCTGGTATTAGACATGAAGCTGAGATTCCCACGTCAACCATGAGGAAAATGCTAATACTTGTACAGATGTTCTTCAGAGAAGATCTCTTGTTCTCTGTGTTCACCTGCGCCATGGATCTGTTTCACTTTTTTTAAGGGGCAATTGCAAGCTGAACCCTAAGATGTGTATTGTACACATGCAGTATTTTCTCCAGTTCAGCTGTGGAGCAGAGGAATAATAATGGATTGGGACTAGAAAAGTGTAGGCACCTTTGAACTTGTTGTTGGTGAAGACTCAAGACTCAAACACATGAGAAGACTAGAGGAAAACTAGTCATGTGGTCAACTGGCAGTGGCGGACTGGCCATAGACCTTACAGGGAAACTTCCAGATGGGCCGCTGCCCTCCCCTATGCCCCTGGCCAGGTACCTAATGAGCTCTCGGCTATAATTAATGCTGTGAGGATCAGGTACCCATGTATCTGGCCAGTGACCTCATACAGTGCTGCCCATAATTATTCATACGCCTGGGAAATTTTGACTTAAAGTTACTTTTATTCAACCAGCAAGTAATTTTTTGTCGGGAAATGACATAGGTGTCTCCCAAAAGATAATAAGACGATGTACAAGAGGCATTATTGTGGAAAAAAAACATTTCTCAGCTCTTATTTACATTTGAGCAAAAAGTGTCTAGTCCAAAATTATTCATTCTCTTCTCAATAATCAATAGAAAAGCCTTTATTGGCTATTACAGCAATCAAACGCTTCCTATAATTGCAGACCAGCTTTTTGCACGTCTCCACAGGTATTTTTGCCCATTCCTCTTTAGCAATGAGCTCCAAATCTTTCAGGTTGGAGGGTCTTCTTGCCATCACCCTGATCTTTAGCTCCCTCCACAGATTCTCAATTGGATTCAAGTCTGGACTCTGGCTGGGCCACTCCAAAACGTTATTGTTGTTGTCTGCTAACCATTTCTTCACCACTTTTGCTGTGTGTTTTGGGTCATTGTCTGCTGAAATGTCCACTGGTGCCCAAGGCCAAGTTTCTCTGCAGACTGCCTGATGTTGTCGTTGAGAATTCTCATGTATTGCTCTTTTTTCATGGAACCGTTTACTGTGATTAGGTTCCCTGGTCCATTGGTTGAAAAACCCCCCCAAAGCATTAGGTTCCCACCACCATGTTTGATAGTGGGGATGGTGTTCTTTGGGTTGAAGGATTCTCTTTTTTATTTATTTTTTACGCCAAATGAAGAAAACATCATTGTGACCAAACAATTCCATTTTTGTTTCATCTGAGCATAACACAGAAGACCAGAAGTCTTCTTCTTTGTCCAGATGAGCTTTTGCAAAGGCCAAGCGAACTTTTGTGTGCCTTATCTGGAGAAGTGGCGTCATCCTTGGTCTGCATCCGTGGAACCCAGCAGTGTGCAGTGTCTGTTGGATTGTCTGCCGTGAGACATTGCCACCAGCAGAGCCCAGATTCACCAGGATGGCCTTGGTGGTTATCCTTGGATTCTTTTTCACCTCTTGAACTATCCTCCTGGCCAGCACAGGTGTCACTTTTGCTTCCGACCACGTCCTCTGAGATTTTCCATACACATCTTGTATTTTTTGCTCAAATGTAAATAAAAGCTGAGAAATTTTTTTTTTTTTTCCACAATAATGCCTATTGTACATCGTCTTATTATCTTTTGGGAGACACCTATGTCATTTCCCGACAAAAAAATGACTTGCTGGTTGAATAAAAGTAACTTTAAGTCAAAATTTGCCAGGGGTATGAATAATTATGGGCAGCACTGTATGTCCTCCTGAATTCAACAGCTCTGACCAACATCTCACCTTTTAAGCTCCCTGCTCCATATCTTAGGCCTCCTGCACACGACAGTATTTTTTAACGTCCCGCAAAACGTGGTTCCGTTGTACCGTGATCCGTGCCCGTTTTTTCTTCTGTGGGTCTGCCGTGATTTTTGGAGGATCCACGGACATGAAAAATGAAAAAAAAAATCTAAGTCAAGTTTGCCATTGAAATGATAGGAAAAAACGGACACGGATCACAGACACGGATGCCAATCTTGTGTGCATCCGTGATTTTCACGGACCCATTGACTTGAATGGGTCCGTGAACCGTTGGCCGTGAAAAAAATAGGACAGGTCATATTTTTTTCACGGCCAGGAAACACGGATCACGGACGCGGCTGCCAAACGGTGCAGTTTCCGATTTTTCCACGGACCCATTGAAAGTCAATGGGACCGCAGAAAAACACGTTAAACGGGACAACGGCCACGGGTGCACACAACGGTCGTGTGCAGGAGGCCTTAATCAGAGAGAGCTGGAGGAGGAGAACAGAATATGGCAGCTATTGATTGCCTCCACAAAGGGACAGCTTTTGGGGCAATATATTGTGCTGCACTGTGGTATATGGTTCTGATGGGATGGTGTTTTGCGCTATGGTATTGCTGATCCCGCCTATGTATGTTGCCCCACCTCCTGTCAGTTTGAACCCCCATACAACATAGGGCCAACTTTAGGATTTTTTTTCCAGGGCTATTTTATAGGGTTATTCTCATCTCCGACAATGTGGGCATATCGCTAGGATATGCCCCCATTGTCTGATAGGTGCGGATCCCACCGCTGAGACACGCACCTATATTGAAAACGAAGCCCTGAAAGTGGTGGAGGGCCCACTGCGCATGCACAGCCGCCCTCCATTCATTTTCTATAGGGCTGCTGATTTTTGTCGGGCCAATAGAAGTAAATGGGAGCGGTGGACGGTCATGCGTGGTGCTCTCCCAGACCAGAGTCCTTCAGCCACCACCTTGCAGGTCTCCGCTCCCAATATAGGTGCGGGTTCTAGCAACTACTGGTATAAGACAATGGGGGCATATCCTAGCGATATGCCCCCATTGTCTTAGATGAGACAACCCCTTTAAGTTTCAAGTCTGCCCCAGAAGACAACACTGGAAGAGCCAATCATGGTTTAAAAAAACTCTATAGTTTATACTATGTTCTGAATAGTATACCTCCATGATACTGATTGCTTATTATTTCTTTTTCAATGGTATACATCTCTGATACTTTATGGTTATCATTTACCCTTTGCCTGCCAAGGACATATGCCATCTGTCCTTTTTGGGAGGCACTTCACTAGCTGTAGTCACAATCCAGCCTGAGCTAGAGCAGGTTGAGGTAGAAATACACCTGGGAAAGCAGAGCAGCAATGGTTTCCCATAACTGGAGGCATGCAGGGAGTGGAAATACTTGCTCTTTGTCTCTTTTTTTCCAAAAAGAAGTGAGAAGATGAGCACTTGCTGACCACGCTACATCTAATTAGACGGTTTATTAACTCCAAAACCTAGACATTTATACAGTAAGCATC
This sequence comes from Bufo gargarizans, assembly GCF_014858855.1. NCBI lineage: Eukaryota > Metazoa > Chordata > Amphibia > Anura > Bufonidae > Bufo > Bufo gargarizans. Next base: position 515,241,319 of record NC_058081.1, on the reverse strand, counting down.
TAGATCACAATGCGAAATAAGTCGAACCAGAGTTCATATAGGGAGATGAACACAAAAACGCTCGTTCCTGATCATAGCCCCATGTAAGTATGCTCAGTGATTGCCCGACATATTAGCAAACATTTGTGTGTCTGTGACTGAATCTTTTACGTTTGTCGGCAGCACATCTTCGCGTGTAAACAGGAGATGTACCGTACCGGCAACAATGTCATTCTATGAGGAGCAACTGATTTGCAATAATGTTCGTCTATTCAAACGCCACTTCACCCCCCAGGATAATTGCCCTGCAAAAATAAAAGTAGAAATGAATGCCAATTATCCTTCTATATCAGGGATCAGCAACCTTCGGCACTCCAGATGTGATGAAACTACAACTTCCAGCATGCACACTTGCTTGGCTATTCTCAGAACTCCCATAGAAGTGAACGGAGCATGCTGGGGGTTGTAGTTTCACCGAAGGTTGCTGACCCCTATTCTATATCATCGATCAGTGTGTGTCCGGATTTATCTGCCCTAGTAAAAGGAACCTTACAGTTTTTGCACAGAACTTTTTGTTTGAGTCATAATGGGTCAACCTCAGGACACAGTTTTGTTGCAAAATTGGATTTTTGAGCAATTTTATGCACAGATTTTTTTCTATGGGTAGGCCTGTCTCATTTATCATTTTCTACTCCAAGGGAGCTGGTGTAGATTTAAGGCTGTTGTAGGCCGGCGGTGGATGCACCTAAGTTATATAAAGGCCAGCTCCTCTACGTAACGTAGACGCAGGGTTATTAAGGCTGGCGTCTAAGACGCTGGTGTTGATAAATGACCCCATTTATATCTGTACTTGCACTTTATTTTGCCACAAATGTATATCAATTAAACTTTCATGCAGTATCGCCTGAAGGTTCATGTGTGTGAAGGGTTGAGTGACATTTTAATAAGGAGCCAGGTGTCTGTACATGTCAAAAGTATGAAAATTGTCAGGCGTAGCAGAGATGCAAAATGTCCAAACTCTCTGGCATGGAGAGGGTTAAAGGGGAGTTCCAAAAATGTATCTTATACACACTGTCTAAAGGGAGTTTCTGAAAATAATGCTTGAAGGGGTACTGTACTTTGTTTTAACTGATGATCTATCCTCTGGATAGATCATCAGCTTCTGATCGGCGGGGTCCGACACCCGGGACCCCCGCCCGATCAGCTGTTTGAGAAGGCAGCGGCGCTCCAGTAGCGCACCGCCCTTCTCACTGTTCACCCGGTGCGGTAGAAAATGGTGTAACCCCCCCCCCCCCTTCCCTCCTGAAACAATAATTTTTTAGCCATATATTATGGGGGCTATGGTGGTGCTACTGCCATAGGGGGCATCCGTTATCTCAGCAGACCCCCCCTAGCAGTCAGAGCCTGGTCTCGGGAGGGGCACTTCCAGATTATTTTCTGTCCGCCGCCACAAAACAATGGTGCTTATAGAACAGACTACACAGTGTAGAGGTATACTGTATATTGTGTGGCACAGTGTAGGCTATATGTGTATAACAAACATATTTCACATGAAAACTTACAGTTACTTGGCTTGGCCCTTGGGGATCTCGGACACCACTTCAACACTTTGGCTGGGGGGCTCGGTGGAGCTGATGTTGTGTTTTATCCTAAAGAGAGAGATTTCATAATAAGGATTTGGAGAAAGGGCAGAGCAGGGAGAGGCTGGTGCTGCTACTAGGGGGTCATACCATGGGGGAGTAATAAAGCCCACCATAATGCCCCCCCCCTCCCCAGTAGAAATAAGTCTCCTTATAATGTGCAAAAAATACCTCCTTGTAATGCCCCCAGTTGAGCTAATGTCCTCATAGTGCCTCCATAATGTCCCAGTATAAAATACCCCTATATAGTGCCCCCAGTAAATTCCCCCATAGTGCTCCTCTTCCTGCTAGTACGCCCCATAATGTACCAGTATAAAATGCCCCATATATAGTTCCCCAGTAGATGCCCTCAGTGTCCAGCCTCTGATAGGCTGCCGGCCTAGTGTCTCCCATAATGCCCCCCAATAATGTTCCAGTAAGTGTCCCCATAGATGCCCCCCCATCATGTGCCAGTATCAAGTGCCTCTCCCCCCCCCCCATGTCCCAGTATCATAGTGCCATCTCCCCCCCCCCAAAAAAAGTGCCAGTATCAAGTGCCTCTCTCCCCCATGTGCCAGTATCTGTCATGGAACCATGAACCAGACGTACAACAGAGATGAGTGGAAATAAGAAGGCTTTATTGGAAATCAAGCCGTAGCAAAAGTCCAAATGGATGGCTAAACCGAAGCAGGGTCTTGCGTAGACAGAGGTCAGGAACCAGGAGGGTGGTCAGACGAAGCCAGGATCAGGAACCAACGGGGTAGTCAGACGAAGCCAGGATCAGGAACCAACGGGGTAGTCAGACGAAGCCAGGATCAGGAACCAACGGGGTAGTCAGACGAGGCCAGGATCAGGAACCAGAAGCAGCAGCAGTCTTAGAAGCATGTGAACACAGGAGGACCAAGCAAGGAACTGAAGCCACAGACCTTCTATATATATGAGCTAGGCATCCAGCTCCTCCCAGTGGGAAGGAGGAGCCGCAGGGTGGGAGGCTACAGAAACCCAGAAACCAAGATGGCCGCCAGCACATGTCAAACGAAGGAGAACAGTGAGAAGGTAAGACCATGACAGTACCTCCCCCTCAAGGGCCCCTCCTCCGCGGAGTAAGGAACGGTTTCAAAGGGAAGCGTGCGTGGAAGGCTCGGAGCAACGCAGGAGCATGGACATCTGCGGAGGGAACCCAGGAACGCTCCTCTGGACCATAACCACGCCAATGGACCAAAAACTGCAACCGACCGCGGACCAGGCGTGAGTCCAGGATATTGCTCACCTCATATTCCTCACGATTGCCCACTTGGACCGGACGGGGCCGAGGAACCGAGGAAGTGAAACGATTACACACCAATGGCTTCAACAGGGAGACATGAAACACGTTGGAGATCCGCATGCCAGGAGGAAGCGCAAGGGCATAGGCTACCGGGTTTACCCTGTGAAGCACTCGGAAGGGACCAACAAAGCGAGGCGCCAGCTTGGGAGTGGGCACTCGAAGGTTGAGGTTGCGGGTGGACAACCATACACGGTCTCCGACCTGGTAGGAAGGAGCGGGCGCTCGTCTGCGATTAGCCTGGAGTCTCTGGCGTTGCGCAGAGACCTCAAGGGACCTCTGGATCTGTACCCAAGAAGTACGTAGGACGGAAAGGTGATCCTCCACAGCCGGAGTATCCTGGGGAGAGAATACCTCCGGTAACACGGCAGGTTGGAACCCATAATTGGCCATGAAGGGAGACGTCCCAGAGGAAGAGTTCACCGCCGTGTTCCTGGCAAACTCAGCCCAAGGCAGGAGGTCAACCCAATTGTCTTGGTGATCGGAGACATAGCAACGAAGGAATTGCTCCAAGGCCTGATTGGATCGTTCTGCGGCCCCATTGGACTGAGGGTGGTAGGCCGAGGAGAAAGAGAGATGAATCCCCAACTGGGAGCAAAAGGCGCGCCAGAACCTGGACACAAACTGACTCCCCCGATCCGACACAATCTCCTTGGGCAAACCGTGCAACCGGAAGACCTCCCTGGCAAAAATCGAGGCCAACTCTTGTGCAGAGGGTAACTTCTTGAGAGGAACACAGTGGCACATTTTGGAAAACCGATCCACAATCATGAGAATGACCGTATGGCCTCGGGATGCAGGGAGGTCCACAATGAAATCCATCCCCAGGTGTGACCATGGACGCTCCCCGGTGGCTATGGGTTGCAAAAGGCCCAACGGAAGGTGCCGAGGGGACTTACTCTGGGCACAAACGGAGCATGCCGCTACATATGCGGCGATGTCGGAACGTAGAGAAGGCCACCAGAACAGACGTGAAACCGCCCAGGACAGCTGATTCTTCCCAGGGTGCCCCGCAGCCTTGGAGTTATGGTAGGTTCGCAACAACCGAGTGCGCAACTCCTCAGGCACAAAACATCTGCCGTTGGGTCTCCCAGAGGGAGCACCAGATTGAGCCGCCAAAATCTGCTCACCCAGAGGAGAGGTCAGGCTGGTGCGAATAGCGGCCAGGATCTGATTCGGGGGTATGACCGTAGTCGGAATCGACTCCTCCCCGGACAGCTCGGAGTACTGCCGTGATAAGGCATCCGCTCTGATGTTCTTGGAGCCGGGTAGGTAGGAGACCACGTAATTAAAACGTGACAAGAACAGAGCCCATCTGGCCTGACGTGGTGTCAATCTCTTGGCCTCAGAGAGGTAGGTCAGATTCTTGTGGTCCGTCAGGATGAGAACCGGAACCACCGAGCCCTCGAGCAAGTGCCTCCATTCTTTAAGGGCCTGCACGATGGCCAATAACTCCCTGTCACCAATCTGATAGTTGCACTCCGCGGAAGACAGTTTCCGGGAGTAAAACCCACAAGGAAGCAGAGGACCCTCTGGTGTTCTACGCTGAGACAGGAGGGCGCCTACTCCCGTCTCAGACGCGTCCACCTCGAGGACAAAAGGCAACCCAGGGTTGGGATGCGACAGAATCGGAGCCGACACAAAGGCGGACTTTAGAGCCTCAAAAGCTCGGATGGCCTAGAGCGGCCAGACCTGAGGATTACTGCCCTTCCTGGTCAGATCCGTGAGAGGCTTGGCTAGCATGGAAAAGTCCCTGATGAACTTCCGATAATAATTGGCGAAGCCCAAAAAGCGCTGCAGGGCACGAAGCCCACTGGGCTGGGGCCACTGTAAGACAGCCGAAACCTTCTCAGGATCCATGGAGAACCCCTCAGCGGAAATGATGTAACCTAAGAAGGTTACCTGGGATCGGTGAAATTCGCATTTCTCAAGCTTACCGAACAGCTTGTTCTCTCGTAAGCGTTGCAACACTCGTCTGACATCCAGAATGTGGGCCTCCATGGATGCAGAATATACCAAGATGTCATCCAAATAGACCACCACACACTGCTGCAACAGGTCACGGAAAACATCGTTGATGAATTCCTGGAAGACTGCGGGCGCATTGCACAACCCAAAGGGCATAACCAAGGATTCATAATGACCGGTCCTGGTGTTAAACGCGGTCTTCCACTCATCGCCCGCCTTTATCCTTACCAGGTTATATGCCGCCCTCAGGTCGAGTTTGGTAAAGACCGTGGCCCCTTTGAGGCGATCGAACAGCTCGGAAATCAAGGGTATCGGGTAAGCGTTCTTGATCGTGATGCGATTGAGACCCCTGTAATCGATGCAAGGCCTCAACTCGTTGCCCTTCTTTTTCACAAAGAAAAATCCAGCCCCTGCCGGGGACGAGGATTTGCGAATGTGTCCGCGTGAAAGCGCCTCCCTCACGTACTCCTCCATGGCCTCATTCTCCGCTACTGACAGTGGATAGACTTTGCCACGAGGAGGAACGGCACCGGATTGTAACTCTATGGCACAATCGTATGGGCGGTGCGGAGGTAGGGCAACCGCGCGCACCTTATCGAATACATCCCGGTACTCTTCGTATTCAGGAGGCAACAGAGAGTCCGAGGAAGTACACAGCAACTTGACAGGCCCATGGATGCAACTAGCCCCACACTGCGGTGACCACGAGAGGATCTCGACCGATCTCCAATCGAAAGTCGGATTATGCTTCTGGAGCCAGGGGTACCCCAAGACCACCGAGTAGTGTGGAGACGAAATAACCTGGAGACAGACCGACTCTCTGTGAACGGCACCAATGGCTATCCCCACTGGAAGGGTCTCATGAGTCACGTGTGGCGGCAGAAGGGGTCTGCCGTCTATCGCCTCAAGAGCCAGTGGGGAACCTCGAGGCTGCAGAGGAATGGAATTGGCGGCAACGAACACTCTATCAATGAACAAACCACCAGCACCAGAGTCCACCAACGCCTGGGTCGTCACCGAGCCCCCGACCCAGGAGAGGACAACCGTGATCAGTGGTTTGTCAACACGGGAAACCGGGGACGAGGAGACTCCACCCAAGATCTGCCCCCGACAGGACCTCAGGTGCGAGCGTTCTCCCGGACGGTTCGGACATGCCAACCGAAAATGCCCACCGAGACCACAGTACATGCATCGGCCCTCGCGTCTCCGGAGTACCCTCTCCCCCTCAGACAGGCGAGCAAACCCCCGCTGCATGGGTTCACCCCCAGACAAGTCATCCCCAGGAGGCGTGGGAGGAGAGGGAGGCACGGGTGGGACAGCAAACGTAGGCGCCAATCTGTTAGGAGACCTCCGCAGGCTCTCCTTAAAGGAAGGTCTCTCCCTGAGTCTGGTGTCAATCAAAATCAGGAAAGAAATAAGAGACTCGAGCTCCACTGGTAGGTCCTTAGCTGCAACCTCATCCTTCAAGGCATCCGAGAGACCATGAGAGAAAGCAGCGACCAGAGCCTCATTATTCCAGCCCACCTCTGCTGCCAGGGTACGAAACTCAATGGCGTATTCAGCTACGGATCGTGAACCCTGTCTGATGGACATAAGGAGCTTCGCAGCAGAGGCAGCACGAGCCGGCACATCGAATACCTTCCGAAGAGAAGCAACAAAACCGGAAAACTCGGCAACCACCGGATTGTTGTTCTCCCATAAAGGGCTGGCCCAGGCCAAGGCCTTGTCCGAGAGCAGCGAGATCAAGAAGCCCACCTTTGATCTCTCAGTAGGAAAGGCATGTGGCAGCAACTCGAAATAAATGCCCACCTGGTTAAGGAAACCTCGGCACTGAGTTGGCTCTCCCCCAAAGCGCTGTGGAAGGGGGGCAGAACCGGTCATACCCCGAAACACCGCAGGCGCAGCAACAGGTGTCGGGGTAGACTCTGGCGCAACAACCGGAGCGGCAGTAGGAGCGGGCCCAGGAGCGACAACCGACCCATCGGCAACGGAAGCTAAATGAGCCGTGCGTTCAAGCAGGGTTTGCAACGCCACAGCGAACCGACCCAACAGGTGATCCTGCTGATCAAGTCTGGCAACCAGCGTAGGTAGTGAGGATGGCCCTGTACCGTCAGAATTCATGGCTTGGTCCTAATGTCATGGAACCATGAACCAGACGTACAACAGAGATGAGTGGAAATAAGAAGGCTTTATTGGAAATCAAGCCGTAGCAAAAGTCCAAACGGATGGCTAAACCGAAGCAGGGTCTTGCGTAGACAGAGGTCAGGAACCAGGAGGGTGGTCAGACGAAGCCAGGATCAGGAACCAACGGGGTAGTCAGACGAAGCCAGGATCAGGAACCAACGGGGTAGTCAGACGAAGCCAGGATCAGGAACCAACGGGGTAGTCAGACGAGGCCAGGATCAGGAACCAGAAGCAGCAGCAGTCTTAGAAGCATGTGAACACAGGAGGACCAAGCAAGGAACTGAAGCCACAGACCTTCTATATAGATGAGCTAGGCATCCAGCTCCTCCCAGTGGGAAGGAGCCGCCGCAGGGTGGGAGGCTACAGAAACCAAGATGGCCGCCAGCACATGTCAAACAAAGGAGAACAGTGAGAAGGTAAGACCATGACAGTATCATAGTGCCATCTCCCCCCCAATGTGCCAGTATCATAGTGCCACCCCCCCAAAATAAAGTGCCAGTATCAAATGCCTCTCTCCTTCCCACCCCCCCATGTGCCAGTATCATAGTGCCAAACCCCCCCCATGTCCCAGTATCATAGTGCCATCTCTCCCCCCAAAAAAGTGCCAGTATCAAGTGCCTCTCTCCTTCCCACCCCCCATGTGCCAGTATCATAGTGCCAAACCCCCCCATGTGGCAGTATCAGGTGCCAACCCCCCTCCCCCCCATTTGCCAGTATCAGGTGCCTCTCTCCTCCCCCCCATGTGCCAGTATCATAGTGCCAACCCCCCCATGTGCCAGTATCAGGTGCCAACTCCCCTCCCCCCATGTGCCAGTATCAAGTACCTTCCACTCCCCCCATGTGCCAGTATCAAGTGCCTTCCGCTCCCCCCATGGCAGTAACAGTTGGGTATAAAAAAATAAAAAAAACACACTTCATGTCAGCGATGCGATGCTGCCTCTTCCGGCCTGTATGTCCATATATGGAGTCAGTGCTTGTGTATTCTAATTTAGCCTGTATTTCAGAAAAGTTTCTGCTGGGATTCAAACCCATGACCTTCTGTATCAGAGGCAAAGCACTTACCCACACAGCCATAAGAGCTGCCTTGCCACTGACTGAAAAAATATGAGACTTCTACTGTTATAGCTGACTAAGTATACATCTATACACATGACAGCTGCCCCAACACACCCAGCACTGCTATATCTCTATATGACAGCTGTCCCAGCACACTCAGCACTGCTATATCTCTATATATGATGTACACTTAGCCAGCTATAACAGTAAAAGTCTCATATGTTTTCCAGTGAGTGGTAATGCAGCTCTTATGGCTGTGTGGGTGAGAGCTTTGCATCCCAGACACATCCTCTCCTGAGGATGGCAAATGAGAAGTGTGCAAGTTGCTGGCTGGCCCTGCTGGTGTCACCTGGTGCGGGCTGCACCCCCCTTGCAATGCCTCAAGTGCCTCTTGCTCCCCCCAGTAACAGTTTGGTATTAAAAAAAAAAAAAAAAAACACTTCTACTTCCCTTCATGTCAGTGATGCGATGCAGCCTCTTCTGGCCTGTATGTCCATATATGGAGAGGGCGGGGCTAAGCTCTGTTCACTTGATACTAGTTGTGACGTCAGTGGGCTGGTGGTAAACAGTGAGAAGGCTGTGGTGCTACTGGAGTGCCGCTGCCTTCTCAAACAGCTGATCGGCGAGGGGCCTGGGTGTCGGAACCCCACCGATCAGAAGCTGATGAAAACAAAGTGCAGAACCGCTGTACGGATGAAAAGTTCTTCAGTATTTTTTTGTGGACCCATTGACTTCAAAGGGTCCATGGTCTGCATTTTGTAGACCTATTCTATCATTTTGCGGAAAGGATATACTGATGCGGAAAGCACATGGCTGATCCGAATACTTTCCACATCCATATGTCTGTTGCACAGGAGGATAGAACATGTCTTGTACTTGGCCGCAAAATGCGGACCACAAGTCGATTGAAGTCAATGGGTCCTTAAAAATGCGTATCGCACAAGGATTGCATCCGTATTTTGCGGATCTGCGATTTGTGGACTGCAAAACGGATACAATCAAGTGGGCGAGGCCTTAGACAGTGCTCTGTGAGCTAAGTATAGTAGCATCTTGCTGCACAGATCTCTCTGCTCATTTACTACAATGTATCAATGTCGCTGTACAGAATATTGTCCAGACGAGATACAACTGTATCCACTCAGGGCTCTTTCACACTTGCGTTCTTTTCTTCCGGCATAGAGTTCCGTCGTCGGGGCTCTATGCCGGAAGAATCCTGATCAGGATTATCCTAATGCATTCTGAATGGAGTGAAATCCGTTCAGGATGCATCAGGATGTCTTCAGTTCCGGAACGGAACATTTTTTGACTGGAGAAAATACCGCAGCATGCTGCGCTTTTTGCTCCGGCCAAAAATCCTGAAGACTTGCCGCAAGGCCGGATCCGGAATTAATGCCCATTGAAAGGCATTGATCCGGATCCGGCCTTAAGCTAAACGTCGTTTCGGCGCATTGCCGGATCCGACGTTTAGCGTTTTCTGAATGGTTACCATGGCTGCCGGGACGCTAAAGTCCTGGCAGCCATGGTAAAGTGTAGCGGGGAGCAGGGAAGCAGCTTACTTACCGTCCGTGCAGCTCCCGGGGCGCTCCAGAGTGACGTCAGGGCGACCCAAGCGTATGGATCACGTGATCGCATGGCACGTCATCCATGCGCATGGGGCGCTCTGACGTCACTCTGGAGCGCCCCGGGAGCCACGCGGACTGTAAGTATACCGCTCCCCCGCTCCCCACTACTACTATGGCAACCAGGACTTTAATAGCGTCCTGGGTGCCATAGTAACACTGAACGCATTTTGAAGACGGATCCGTCTTCAAATGCTTTCAGTACACTTGCGTTTTTCCGGATCCGGCGTGTAATTCCGGCAAGTGGAGTACACGCCGGATCCGGACAACGCAAGTGTGAAAGAGGCCTAAGGCTACTTTCACACTGGCGTTTACTGCTGGATCCCTACTAGAGTGTACATCTGTGTGCTGCCGGAAGTCCGCCCGGCCAAATAGCGCTGCTGGTAGAGGGTCATGTGACCAGGCGAATCACTTCCATGTGATGTCCATTCAAATACACTGCACCTGTCCTCTCTGTTGGGAGACTGAGTGATGTGCCTGGTCACATGACCCTCCATCAGCAGACATTTTGTGGACAGGGCATACCTGTGGACAGCACAAAAGACTTGGCAAATAAGGGATCATACCTTATGAAATATAGAAAAAGGTATATAATTTCAACAAAGACTATATTAGTAAGTGACGCATAATCATCTCACAAGCACATTAGTCAGTACTAGCCAGAAAGTGGCCAACCCCTTTAAATTCTCCAGGGTTTTACGTTGTAAACACATTACCAGCTCAAAGGATACAAAGCGAATCAAAATCCCCAAATTCTGATTTCACGGGTGTAAATCTACAAAGAGCCTGTTGTTCGGCGATCAGGTTCAAACCCGAAAACAAAGAAGGGACACCTAAAACTCAGTGTTATCCTATTACTAATGTAATACCCAATATTACAATGCAGCAGCACAGAACAGATTATATGTGCTCACCGGTAATCACATTTACAGGTCACTGCTCAGGAATAAACACTGGGGGGAGTGGGGCTCATGTATGGAAAGTCAGTGCCAAAGCAATGCGTGGTTCAGTTGTCACTTCCCTTCCCCCACTCAGCTCTGTGACGTTCATTAATGAGCTCCTGCTTGGCGTATGCAGCAATACAGATTCTGCTTATATCGCTGCATGGCAGATTTTTCCAGGCCAACTATTTTCCCACACCTGGATATGTGACAGCTTTATGATGAATGAGTACCAATGTCATATTGCTAGGATATGCTATGACCATACGGTTGGTGGGGGTCTGACCTATGGGATCCTCATTGATCGCACAAACGGAAGGACTGAAGTCACTTCAACCTTCGCCCTGCATAACAGTGCTCCACTATACACATTGTGGAGTGTACTGCAACACATCTCTGGGACCTGCACCTATTTCTAGAATGGGGCCCCTAAAGTGAACGAGGGTGCACCGCGCAAGTGCATCCGCCCTCTATCCACTTCTATAGGTGTGCCAAAAATAGCAGAGCACTAGCTTGATAATTTCCAGAACTCCCATAGAGGTGGAGGGAGAGGTGGACGCGCTTGTGCGGTGTACTCTCCCTTCACTTCTAAGAGAGTACTGGAAATAGCCAAGCGTACTACCTCGGCTCTTTTATGAACATGAAAATATGAAATAAATATTTATCCTATATTTTATATCTTTGCACTTTTCAGGCCTGGTGATCGTTTGTCTTCTACTAAGGGCCACCAGTGTAATATTGTGGAGTTTTCCTTTAAGAGCCTATCCTTAGTGATAATATAATGACTATGGGGTATACATTTCTGTGTAATGTCAGTATTGAATTGATGCTGATTTTACCCCTCCTCAGTGCAGAGCGCTTCTCGCTGTATCAGCTCTTTATCACTATTTGTATTCCAGGAAGTCGTTTTTGCTGGCTTCTCCAAGGTCACTTCCCTTATGTGACCTTGTGCTGCATTTTTTCTTCTTCCATCAGTTCAGGGTTACACCGAGCCCTCATGTGACTTTATACTGTAGTAAAGGAGGGGGCAGAGTGTTATTTTTTCATCCGGAGATACATCAACCTTCTTCTTATATAATATTGTCATTATACCTCTGAGTACATATCCGGGCAGTTGTCTCACAACACAACGTACCTTTGGCGAATACCGTAACTTGCAGCCCCACCTGACGTCAACTACGTCGAGCTCACGTGGCACGCTATTGTCACTGGTTACCAAGATGTGACGTTACGCCCTTCCTGAGAGTACGTAAGGTCAGCTTGGCACAGTTTACACAGACACCTCCTGTCCATGCAGGCACAGGGAGGCACGAGGAGTAAGAGAGGGTAGTCCACACTACCTCTGGCGTAACTCCACACTCGCTCACAACCCTGACAAGCTGAGAGGGCCTTTTCACTTCCCCAGTGAAACAGCGCCCGGTAGACTGCCACCAGTTCCTTGTTAGATATAAGCCCAGTCCGCTAGCAGGATTATATCGGGTCGAGAACCATCCCTAGGTAGCTTATAACTATGCTGAAACGCGGATGTGGGGATTCGTGATCGAGATACAAGAACAGTGCAAGATTAAATTATATATTTAATTGCCTTAAAGGTGTACTAGACATAACACAATATACACACACAGAATATATTGTCACGGGTAACGGGGAAGGGGAAAACACCAGATACATACAAGATAAATAGACAACAGTCTAGGCCTCAAAAGCTATGGAAGTGGGATGGTGACCTCCTAGTAATCCCTAGGCCTTTGCCTAACTCCTGCCAGTATGAGCATATCCTGATGGTGGAAATTCTCATACGCCGGATACCTATGCCCTTCTAAAACTGACGAGCCCTAGGATAGGTAGCAGGAGAGGAGACGGCTGGTTCCTTCGCAGATTAAGAAACCTGCATCTCCCTGAGGCCTAGAACCAAAACACACCAGAGAACAACAAACAGAACAGGCAACATGTACTTAGCTTTGAGATGAATGGAGAAGCAGGCAATCCAAGACAAACAAGCTCTAGCAACTCCCTGAGGAAATATTAACCGCATGGTCAGCAGTGTGAGGCGGACCTAAATACAGCCTCATCACTGATAACAAGCAGAACCTGAGGAGAGGTGAGATCCTGCCAAACAACAACATACAAAGAGGAAAACAGAGAGACCTGTCAGATAGCCTCACGTGCAGCAAGTGTATCAGATCTTCTCACCTCTGTCACGGGAGGGACTGTGACATATATACAATGGCCAGATGTGCAAATACAGATGACTGGGTACAAACAGGGTTAAACAGAGCAAAAGTCAGTTAACGGGTGGATGAGTAGTCCTTTGGGTATGATGATGAATTCTTGGTTGCTATAATTCTTAGCTGCATTTACACGGGTAACAGTGATGTCAGCAGTTTCCAGGTCTCCCCAAACACATTACACAATGTGGCCTCCTTCAGAGAAAGATGCTGGCCTCTGGGAGGAGTCCACTCCCCCTTCCTGGTCCTGGTAGCCAAAGATCCACAAATCCCATTTTGGCTCAAAGCTCCATACCGGAAGGTCACAGGGAGATGGTTCTGGGACCAACGGATCCGCCTGGGTTCTAGCTACAAATGGAGACCAAACATGGCGCCGTTATTTGGTTCCTACTGGGTGATCTCTGTATCTCCCGTTCCTAGCACCCTACCCCCAAACGGTGACCAGGGGCAAGTTCATCTTGGTCCCAGGGTCGCAGATATGTAACAGGTTTATGCCTGTGATGGACGAGCAATTCATAATCCCTTATGAACTCCCTATTTCATGATGTCTGTTGGATTCTTTTGTTCTGATGACCAACTCATCCCCCCCAACGGCATTCATCCTGCCAGAGAAGTTGAGTTGCCAGTGGGGCTGAGTGGGGTGTAAACTGTAATCATGTGGTCTGCTTCCTCTGCTAGCTGACAGCAAATGGCTGGAATTAGATCATAACTAGTGTTGGGCGAGCATGCTCGGCCGAACACTAATTTTACTCGAGCGGCACATCGCAGTGTTCAGCCGAATACTGCATGTGCTCGAGCGCGATGCTCGAGTCTCCTCCACGCATGTTTGTTGAACGTGCAGGTAAGTACTGCCATTCACTCTAATGCCGTAGGCATGTTGGATACTGTCATTACAGTGATTGGCTGGCCGGAACGCGTCATCGGGTGGTATGTAGCACGCAATGACACGTGTTCGGCTCAGTCTAAGGGTCCATTCACACGTCCATTGTTTCTTTCCTGATCTGTTCCGTTTTTTGCGGAACAGATCTGGACCAGTTCTGTACCCATTCATTTTTTTTCAGGACCCATTGAAAATGAATGGGTACAGAACTGGTCCAGATCTGTTCCGCAAAAAACGGAACAGATCAGGAAAGAAACAACGGACGTGTGAATGGACCCTTAGTCAGGGAGAGCTGGAGAGCAGAAGGGAGAGATAGTGTAGGGAGTGGAATAGGAATATTTTAGTTTTTATACTTGTTATTAGGGCTGCAACGATTAATCGATTATATTTGATAACTGGATTCGTTGTCGACGAATCCAGTTATCGAATAATCGCCGATTCGTTGCTATGCGGGCGGTCGCTGCATCTTTATTTTACCTTTTTACAATGACGCTCCTGTAACAGCCAGGCAGAGCGGACGGCGGCGTAACGTCACTCACTCACGTCCTTCATTCATGAGGTGGGCGGAGCAGGTGCGTCACGTGAGTGAGTGACGTTACGCCGCCGTCCGCTCTGCCTGGCTGTTACAGGAGCGTCATTGTAAAAAGGTAAAATAAAGATGCAGACGTGATTAGTCCGACTTATAAGCATCGGGGCCGGGGCTGTTATGGGGAGGGGGGAGGATCTGTCTATGGCACTGCTATGGGGAGGGGGGTCTGTGTATAGCACTGCTATGGGGAGGAGGGGGGGTCTGTGTATGGCACTGCTATGGGAAGGGGGATCTGTGCACTGTTATGAGGAAAGGGATCTGTGCACTGTTATGCCCATAACAGTGCACATATCCCCCTCTCCATAACAGCGCCACCCACAGATCCCCCTCTCCATAACTGCGCCACCCACAGCCCCCTCTCCATAACTGCGCCACCCACAGATCCCCCTCTCCATAACAGCGCCACCCACAGATCCCCCTCTCCATAACAGCGCCACCCACAGATCCCCCTCTCCATAACTGCGCCACCCACAGATCCCCCTCTTCATAACTGCGCCACCCACAGATCCCCCTCTCCATAACTGCGCCACCCACAGATCCCCCTCTCCATAACAGCGCCATCCACAGATCCCCCTCTCCATAACTGCGCCGCCCACAGATCCCCCTCTCCATAACTGCGCCACCCACAGATCCCCCTCTCCATAACTGCGCCACCCACAGATCCCCCTCTCCATAACAGCGCCGCCCACAGATCCCCCTCTCCATAACTGCGCCACCCACAGATCCCCCTCTCCATAACTGCGCCACCCACAGATCCCCCTCTCCATAACAGCGCCACCCACAGATCCCCCTCTCCATAACTGCGCCACCCACAGATCCCCCTCTCCATAACAGCGCCACCCACAGATCCCCCTCTCCATAACTGCGCCACCCACAGATCCCCCTCTCCATAACTGCGCCACCCACAGATCCCCCTCTCCATAACAGCGCCATCCACAGATCCCCCTCTCCATAACTGCGCCACCCACAGATCCCCCTCTCCATAACTGCGCCACCCACAGATCCCCCTCTCCATAACTGCGCCACCCACAGATCCCCCTCTCCATAACTGCGCCACCCACAGATCCCCCTCTCCATAACTGCGCCACCCACAGATCCCCCTCTCCATAACTGCGCCACCCACAGATCCCCCTCTCCATAACAGCGCCACCCACAGATCCCCCTCTCCATAACAGCGCCACCCACAGATCCCCCTCTCCATAACTGCGCCACCCACAGATCCCCCTCTCCATAACAGCGCCACCCACAGATCCCCCTCTCCATAACAGCGCCACCCACAGATCCCCCTCTCCATAACTGCGCCACCCACAGATCCCCCTCTCCATAACTGCGCCACCCACAGATCCCCCTCTCCATAACTGCGCCACCCACAGATCCCCCTCTCCATAACTGCGCCACCCACAGATCCCCCTCTCCATAACAGCGCCACCCACAGAGTGTCGTCCACAAAACCCCTCTCCATAATAGTGTCGTCCACAGATCCCCCATAATAGTGTCGTCCACAGATCCCCCTCTCCATAACTGCGCCGTCCACAGATCCCCCATAATAGTGTCGTCCACAGATCCCCCATAATAGTGTCGTCCACAGATCCCCCATAATAGTGTCGTCCACAGATCCCCCATAATAGTGTCGTCCACAGATCCCCCATAATAGTGTCGTCCACAGATCCCCCATAAGTGTCGTCCACAGATCCCCCATAATAGTGTCGTCCACAATTTGTTTTAATATGGCCTTTGAACATATTTTTTCAAGTAAGATCATATAAACCTCTCTGTTTTGTAATTTTGTCGTTTTTGCCGATTAATCGGCAACTAATCGATTATTCAAATAATCGTTAGCTGCAGCCCTACCTGTTATAGATAGGGTTGTTTCGATACCCAAATTTTTATTCGGTTTCGATACCATAAAAAAGTAGTGTGATACGTTTTTTTAAAAAAGCCGCGTGCATTCCGCATTTTATGGAACGTTCGGCCCATAATCGAACAGTCCTATCCTATTTTTTGGGGGGACAAGGTGACCAAAAAAAATGGTGAATCGCACAGTTTTTTTTTCTTTTTTCTTTTACGGCAAAGGAGATATTTTTTTATATTTTAATAGTTTGGACTTTTCGGATGTGGTTATATGTAATATTTAATTTATTAATTGTTTATATATTTTATATGTAAAATTGGGAAAGGGGGTGATTTATACATAATATTTAGGTGTGTTTTTTTTTTTTTCCTTTTTTTTGTCTTGTTTATTTATTAACTATTTCCCCCTTTACGGGCTAGAACCTGGGATCTTTTAATCCCTTGTCCTATTCACCCTGATAGAGCTCTATTAGGGTGAATAGGACTTCACACTCTCCCTGCTGCCATGTGCATACTACACACAGCAGCAGGGAGCTGACCATGGCAGCCAGGGCTTCATTAGCGTCCTCGCTGCCATGGTAACCGATCGGAGCCCCCACAATTACACTGCTGGGGCTAGAGATCAGAGCCACCAATGAGAGGAGGTGAGGGGACTCTGTGGCCACTGCCACCAATGATTTTAATACTGGGGAGGGGGAGGGTAGGGCGCACTGCGCCACCAATGTTTTTCATACTGGGGAGAGAGGAGAAGGGGTTGGGGGGAGGGCGCACTGCTCCACCTATTGTTTAATATACAAATACGGCCAGCGACAGAAACACATTGTCGGCACCCGACCTCTGACAGGGCGCTGCGATCCGCAGAAATTAATTAACCACTCAGGTCCCGCACCTGAGGGGTTAACTGCCACGGATCGCAGCACCGTGTCAGAGGCAGGGTGCCGGCAATGTGTTTCTGCCGCCGGCTGCATTTGTAATGTATTAAGCGTTAGTTATCATTGGTGGCGCAGTGGCCACAGCCCCTCCCCTCCTCCTCCCCTCTACGCTCTTATTGAAGGTAGCGGCAGCAGCACAGGGGGAGGAAGAGACTGCTTCCTTCTTCCCTGTGCTGCTGACAGCAGCGTGATCCATATTATCTGATACTAAGCTGTGCAGTAGCACAGCCTAGTATCGATAAAAGACAAATCCCGGTATCGTATCGCTACCGGGCTAAAAGTATCGATTGGGTATCGAAAGTTCGATACCCAAAACAACCCTAGTTATAGACCCAAAAGTCCTTTTAAAGGGCTTCTGTCACCCCCAAAACTCATTTTTCATTTTTGGGCATATTAAAATCCTTATTGGACGACTATTCCCTCTTACCTTGTTCTGTGGCTTGGTTTCACTAAAAATCGATCTTTTAAAATATGCAAATGACTTCATCACCAGCAAGTAGGGCGTCTACTTGCTGGTAGCCGCCACATCCTCCTTTCAAAAAAACGCCCCCTCCTCCTGTTGATTGACAGGGCCAGCGAGCGCTCTCCTACTCCGACTGGCCCTGTCTGAAATTCAAAACCCGCGCCTGCACCTTACGTGTCTTCATTCGGCGCAGGTTCTCTGAGAGAAGGACGCTCGCTTCCTTAGCACTTCCTCAGTGCGCCTGCGCTCGCTGGCCCTGTCAATCAGCAGGAGGAGGGGGCGTTTTTTTTAAAGGAGGATGCGGCGGCTACCAGCAAGTAGACGCCCTACTTGCTGGTAGTGAAGTCATTTGCATATTTTAAAAGATCGATTTTTAGTGAAACCAAGCCACAGAACAAGGTAAGAGCCCTGTATAGGGAATAGTCGTCCAATAAGGATTTTAATATGCCCAAAAATGAAAAATTAGTTTTGGGGGGTGACAGAAGCCCTTTAAGGACTATGGTGTGTGGCAGCAATATATATTTTTAGTGCAACCTGCGTTAAATAGCTTGCAATTGTTTGGCCGCTGCAGACAGCGACATTATCTGCGCTACATCTCCTGTCTAACATGTGCACAGCCTAAACATATCTGTGACATCCAGTGTTACATTACCTGCGCTACATCTCCTGTATAACGTTTGCGTATCCGAAATATCAGTGATATTCGGTCTAATTTTTTTGCTACTGGTGGCAGCGACATTACCTGCGCTACATCTCCTGTATAACATTTGCCCATCCTAAATATCAGTGACATTAATTCAGTGTAATTTTTTATTAGCCGCTGGTGACAGCGACATTACGTACGCTATACCTCCTGCATACCGTTTGTGCATCCTAAAAATCGGTGACATTCATTCAGTGTAATTTTTTTATTAGCCGGTAGTAACAGCGACATTACTTGCGCTATACCTCCTGTATAACGTTTGTGAATCCTAAATATCAGTGACATTAATTCAGTGTAATTTTTTATTAGGCGGTGGTGACAGCGATATTACTTGCGCTATACCTACTGTATAACATTTGTGCATACTAAATATCAGTGACTCATTCAGTGTAATTTTTTTATTTGGCGGTGGTGACAGCGACAGTACTACATTCTGTGTACTTTATTTGCGCATACACTTAAAAAAACCGCGCTACTGTACGTGTGACATACTTGCAAGCATATATACCAGGCATCCTCAAACTGCGGCCCCCCAGCTGTTGCAAAACTACAACTCCCAGCAAGCCCGAACAGCCTACAGGTATACAGCAGGGCATTGTGGGAATGTAGTTTTACAACAGCTGGAGGGCCGCATTTTGAGTATGCCTGATATATACCATTTAATAGGCGCAAGGCGAGCAGTAAGGGACGGGGAAGTGGCCGTGCTGCTGATGGTGCACGCAGAGGCCAGAGCACAAGAAACACACTCATCCAAGATACCTAGCTTTATGTCCTAGTTTGCAGGGCGGCGCAGGACACCACTCTCGAAGTCAGACCAGTGCAACCAGGTGGTCGGTTGGATTGCAGCAGATAATGCTTCCAGTCGGTTAAGCACCATCCTCTCTTCCACAAAGTCCAGTCTCAGTAGCCAAGAGTCTGGTCAACAGAATCCTCACCCTGATACTCCTTCCACCCACCATGTAGAGTCTTGGCAAACAAGTGATCCCACACTCGGATATTCCGAGGAGCTGTTTTCATCGCCATTCCTTAATTTGGGCCTCTCGCCAAGCCTGCTTGGAGGGACATGAGGAGATCTTGTACCCGGATTCCCAAACTCTGGAGCATGACGGTGGGGAACGGCAATTAGTGTTTCACGAGGTTCATGATGAGGATGAGACACAGTTGTCAATAACTGAGGTTGTTGTTAGGTCAACAAGTCAGGAGGATGACCAGAGTAAGGAAGTGGAAGAGGAGATGCTGGACGATGAAGTCACTGACCCAGCCTGGGAAGGTGTCAAGCAGAGCGAGAACAACAGTACAGAGGAGGAGGGATCCGCAGCACCACAACAGGCTGGAAGAGGCAGTGGGGTGGCAAAAGGAAGAAGGCGCGCCACACCAAATAGACCCGCAACTGTTCCCCGGAGCACCCCCTTGCGGCAATCTCCCTTGTCAAGGAGTAGGTGTTCCGCAGTCTGGCACTTTTTTGAGGAAAGTGCGGACGATAAAAGAATTGTCATTTGCAGCCTGTGCCATACCAAAATGAGCAGGGGCGACCTCACCACCACCAGCATGATCCGCCACATGGCATCAAAGCACCCTAATAGATGGGCTGAACGCCTGGGTCCACAACCAGTGTCTGCGGGTCACACCAGTGCCTCCTCTTCCCCTGTGTTACGTGCTGGCCAATCCCATGTCCAAGACGCAGGCCCGGATGCCTTCCACCATGCACCTGGACCTTTGCAAGCACCATCAGCTACCACATCCACTTCTGTGTCCCAGCGCAGCATACAGATGTCTATACCCCAGGCCTTTGAACGAAAGCACAAATACCCAGCCACCCACCCACAGACCATAGCACTAAATGCGCACCTTTCCAAATTGCTGGCCCTGGAAATGTTGTCATTTAGGCTTGTGGACACTGAGGCTTTCCACAGCCTGATGGCAGCGGCTGTCCCGCGGTACTATGTCCCCAGCCGCCAATATTTTTCACGGTGTGCAGTCCCAGCCTTACACCAGCATGTGTCCCGTAACATTACTCGTGCCCTGACCAACGCATTTATTGGGATGGTCCACTTAACGACTGACACATAGACAAGTGCTTTTGGCCAGGGACGCTACATTTCCCTGACGGCACAATGGGTGAACGTTGTAGAGGCCGGGAGCGAGTCGTACCCTGGGATGGCACAGGTGCTACTGACGCCAAGGATTGCAGGCCCTACTTCCATCAGGGTTTCCGCCGCCACCTACGTTAGTGGCTGCAACCCCCCTTCTCCTCTTCCGCCTCCTCCTTCACTTCCACCTCTCAATTATAATCTTGCAGCACCAGTCAGCCATCAGTCAGTAGCTGGAAGCAGTGTAGCACTGCAGTGGGGAAGCGGCAACAGGCCGCGCTTAAACTGATCTGTTTAGGTGACAAACAGCACACCGCTGCAGAGCTGTGGCAGTGTATAAGGGACCAGACTGAGGTCTTGCCACTCCACCTACAACCAGGCTTGGTTGTGTCTGATAATGGCCGTAACTTGGTGGCGGCTTTGGAGCTCGACAAGCTCACACACATACCATTCCTAGCCTACGTGTTCAACCTAGTGGTTCAGCGGTTTCTCAAAACCTACCCCAATTTGCCTAAGCTACTGGTGAAGGTGCGCCGCGTGTGTGCCCATTTCCGCAAGTCATCGACAGCTTCCGCCGGTCTGGCAGCGCTTGCAATTGCCCGCTCACCGACTGTTGTGCGGCGTGAGCACGCGCTGGAACTCGATATTCCACATGTTGGCTAGGCTTTGTGAGCAGCAGAGGCCAGTAGTGGAATACCAGCTGCAACATGGTCGTCGCCTTTCCAGTAAGCTTCCACTCTTTACAAGCAACGAGTGGGCATTGATGTCTGACCTCTGTGAGGTTTTACGCAACTTTGAGGAATCAACACAGATGGTGAGCGGCGATAACGCTCACCATCAGCGTAACCATCCTACTTCTGTGTCTACTCAAACTCTCGGTTCTCACAATAAAGACGGACACTTTGAATGTGGAAGAGGTGGAAATGGGGGAAGAAAGTACACAGGGTGATGGCCAGACCACCCTCAGTTCGTCTTCTCAGCGTGAATTGGATGGTGAGGAGGAGGAGCAGGAGACGGTTGCCTCCGCTACAGAGAATAGTACCCATGGAAGTTTTATTTCATCTGTTCAACGTCGATGGGTAGAAGAGGATGAGGAGATTGAGAGTCATCCTCCTAATGAGGACAGCGAAGTCTTGTCTGTTGGGACTTTGGCACACATGGCTGACTTTATGTTAGGCAGCCTTTCCTGTGACCCTCGCATTATACGCATTTTGGCCAACACCGATTACTGGTTGTTCACCCTTCTCGATCCCCGCTACAAAGGGAACTTCTCATCTCTCATTTCTGTGGTGGAGAGGACAAGCAAAATGGTGCAATACCAGAAGGTCCTTGTGGAAAAATCGCTCCAAATATTTACAGCTGACAACGCTGGCTGCAGAGTACGTAGTTCCTTGGCCAACCAAGGAGGGGAGACGAGGGGAACACACACCAGTTCCAACAGAGGCAGGGCAACACTCTCCAAGGCCTTGGACAGTTTTATGACACCCCGCCAGCACCCTCAACCTGAAGCGCGGCCTAGTGTCACAAGGAGGGAACATTTTTGGAAGATTGACCTCTGTTGTGCTCGGTAGAGCACCCGAGCATCCCGAGGTGCTCTACTTGAGCACCCAAGCACTTTTTATTGCTCGACCAACACTAATAATAACTCCACATTCCTCACAGTACCTGACATTGAAACTACTCGCAGGATAATAAGTATTCTTGGTGCTTGCGAGTGCCTTTAGGTTAAAATCTAATAACCTTTCCCTGGTAGACTAGAGTGGTAAAGAGGTTAATGCATATAGTCCCTCATGTTCTGTGATGAAAAAATGGGTAAAAGTTGAAGGGATTATCCAGGAAAAGATATTTATGACTTATCCTCAGGATAGGTCATCAGTATCAGATCTGATCAGCGGGTATTTTGGGAGTTAGACCCCCACTAATATGATCATGATGACCTATCCTGAGGATGAGTCATCATTATCTTTTTCCAGGATAACCCCTTTAATATCCTGTGACAGGACTGACAGGATACAAGTAACCTGTACAGCAAACTGTTCACCCACTGCCTGACTTGGCTACAAGAGCTGGCAAACTTGCCCTGCAGCACCCTTATACCTACAGGATCAGGAACTAGAATGGGGGAACTCATCACAACCCTCAGGCTATGCCCACTCCTACTTCTTTGCCTGGCTTTTGGAGCAGAGATTGTTACATATCCATAGTAATTTGTGGTGGCTTAAGTGTTAATGATACTATCACAGGTATTGTGGAGTAATAAAATGGGTAATGGTAGCATCCATGGTGGTCTAGGGCTGTAAAGGACCTATCTCAATAACAGCAAAAAACAAGCCTAGCTCAGGTGCTAAAGTCACAACGGCTACACTCACCAAACCCACGTTCACTATAATAATAGCAGGTGTGACAGACATAAAACATAATTTATATGGATAACTCTGAAAACCACACAGACAGTGTGAATAACACAAAAGATAATAGTGCCACCAAAATCCACCAGTGATCTAATGTGTGGTCAGAGACCAACAATACCTTCTGAATGCTGGCACACTATAATCCTTAATGAACCCATAGAGTACCACAGATACTGCTAAACAAATCTTACTGGATCAATCGTGATGCAGTGCTGGTAGGGACAGTTCTGGTAGTCCAAAATGGTAATCTAGAAATCCAGGGGTCACATCCACAATTTCTGCGTTCATCCCAAACAAGAGAGATGCCAGTATCCCTAGTACCAATACAGGTCTGCCACCCTAATAAGGGTCCATTCACACGTCCATTGTTTCTTTCCTGATCTGTTCCGTTTTTTGTGGAACAGATCTGGACCAGATCTGGACCCATTCATTTTCAATGGGTCCTGAAAAAAAATCGGACAGCACAATGTCCCGATTCTTTTTTCAGGACCCATTGAAAATGAATGGGTCCAGATCTGGTCCAGATCTGTTCCGCAAAAAACGGAACAGATCAGGAAAGAAACAACGGACGTGTGAATGGACCCTAAGGGTGATCCTGTCTGGAGCTGCCCCTATCTAAAGTTACCCGTCCAGTGTTAGTCTACTTTCACACTTGCGTTTTAGTTTTCCGGTATTGAGTTCCGTCATAGGGGCTCAATACTGGAAAAAAAACGCTTCAGTTTTGTCCTCATTTAATGTCAATGCGGACAAAACTGAACAGAATGCTCCAAAATGCATTCCGTTCCGTTTAGTTGCGTTCCCATACCGGAGAGCAAACCGCTTGTTGTAGTTTGCTTTCCGTCCTGGGATGCGGAGCAAGATGGATCCGGCATGACCCACAATGCAAGTCAATGGGGATGGATCTGTTTTCTCTGCCACAATCTGCCACAATAGAAAACGGATCCGTCCTCCATTGATTTTGAATGGAGTTAATGACAAATCTGTTCATAATGGATGCAGAATGGTTGTATTATAAGTAACGGAAGCGTTTTTGCTGATGCATGACAGATCAAGCAAAAACGCTAGTGTGAAAGTAGCTTACTAACGCAGTTCATCCAACCTTCGTCAGACTATAGAAAAATTTAAGCAGGAGGGTTGCAACCCCCGTTGTACCACGAGTTTCCTAGTAAGACCAGTCCTGCGCAGGCATATTTAGCATTGTCTAACATTCTAGGGATTAACTACGGACAGGGGCGTAACTATGGCCCAAGGGTCATTGAAAGGGGTTTAGGCAGAAACCCTTCTGTCCTGTGTGGGGGGCCTGGTTTGATCCTTGCTATGGGGCCCTTACTTCTCTATGTACGCCACTGACTACGGACCATTGTGTTCTAGTGTCTAGGAAGAGTTGTTTGGTCTTTGACCCTGCATTAGATCACAGGGGATCTCTGGTGGCACTATCTATCTTTATTATTATAGTGCAGTTATCCCTCCAGTTACAGTGGACTCGGACTACAAAATTTTCAGCCTACAGTGATCTTTCCTGGGCCACTGTAACCTGGAATCACATTGAACATACACATTAGGGTCCATTCACACGTCCGCAAGTGTTTTGCGGTCCGAAAACTGCTGATCCGCAAATCACAGACACCAGCAGGCCGCACATGCTAGGCACTTTAATAGAAATGCCTTTTCTTGTCCGTGTCTGCGGACAAGAATAGGACATATTCAATTTTTTGGCGGAACGGAAGTGCGGATGTGGACAGCACACTGTGCTGTCCGCATCTTTTCCGGCCCCATTGAAAATGAATAGGTCTGCACCCGTTCCGCAAAATTGGAAAGTTATGCTGAGGTGCCGGCCTCTAAATAACTTTGACGCATCCACCGCCGGTCTAAATGTAAGCCAGCTTCCTTTCTGTCCAAAATTTAGACCATTTTCTACAACTAAAACAGGCCTAGAAAATGATGATTGAGACCCGTCGTGCCTCATTATCGAAGCTGAGTTCATTTTCGGATTTTGACACAGTAATTTATGCGAATTGACAAAGTGTCACATCATAGACCCGAGATGAAGCAAGTATCACAATATTTGCCGCAAGTTCGCGGAGCCCATACATTTTATGGTAGGACGGAGACTATATCGTTAACAAAGTTTTCAAATAAATCGAGTTCAGATACAGCAATCCAAATCCGAATAACTCAACACTAAGGGGCACATTTATTAAGCCCTAAACCCTAAACTGGGGAATGATCACCAGGAGTTATGAAGAGGTGCCAGCCTCTACGTAACTGAATATATGACAGCTTCCTAGCTAGCTTACATATAGACCTTTTTCGACGCCTAAAACAGGCGTCCCCTTCCCTGCCATGCCCACTTTTTTATACCTGGTGTTAGTGGGGAGAAGTTGCAGAACACGGTTAGTCGCAGAACATACGCAGAAGAATACGCCTAATTTAGGGGTATTTCAGCTTAATAAATGACCCCCTAAGTCCGACCTCAGGTGGTCGTTTTTCACATAGACTAGTCTAATCTATTAGTGAATGAAAAAAGTTTCAACCTTAAGGAGAAAAGTCGCATATCTCTGCAAATGTGCGACTTTTAATGAAAAAAATGGATGAAGAAAAGTATGCCAGCCCTGGGATGAAGTAGAAATTGAATTGTTTTTGCAACAAATTGAGGCACAAAAATTGTGCACCTAAAATAGGTTGGAAAAAAGTAGCAAAATTTATAACTTCTGAATTAGTCAAAAAAATCAAAACAGTCAAAGCACTAAAAAAGCATTTTTTTTTTATACTAAAAACAGGTGCAGGCCTTTTAGTAAATGTGCCCCGTTAGAGAGCAGTGTTTATGATTAATACTGTGAGATTTGGTTGTGCTCCAGTAAGAATTTCTTTGGCGTTCTTGGCAGAATTATTGAACCCTTGTCTCATCTCCTTTTGTCTTCTACATTCAGGCATCAGATTTGACCATTGAACTCACAGACTCTCCAAAAGAAAAGCCTGATCCAAGCAAGCTGGTGTTCGGCACAGTCTTCAGCGATCACATGCTGACAGTTGAGTGGTCTGCAGAGAAGGGATGGCAAACACCGGCGATCAAACCTCTACAGAACTTGAGCTTACACCCAGCATGCAGTGTGTTTAACTATGCCATAGAGGTGAGTGGTGGCAAATGTGTTCAGTGATGGCTGTATCGGGGCAAGGCTGTGACAACCTCTCAATGATAAGTAGTATAAAGAGTATGGATCTCATGGATGTGTCTCCGCACCTCAGATCATTTCACTTGATGAACAAGCATTTTGCTAGTTCATCAGGTGATATGCGGCACCTTTAGTGTTTGTAGGAACGCCTGGTCCAGATAATTGGCCCAAGCTTTGGGCCATGTAAATGCAGCTTTACACTATTGTCGGCAGCACATCCTGGGTGATGTGATGCCGGCATAAAGTTATCTTTTGTTGGCAGAATATATAGGATCAGACAGGTGTTTGCTTGTTTGTCAGCTGATCGTCTAATCGCCTTTTACACGGGCCAGTGATTGCTTAGGAACGTCCCTTGTAAAAGGCTTTTAATAGATGGAAAAACTTTCACTACAGCATAAGATGTGCAGATCCCAATGCCGCACTGGTAATATGGACATTATTGTTGGGCAGAATAACCCTTGACCTCCTGCATCTTACATTCATCATTATAGTCATAGCATGTGTTAGATTTTTTTATGATCGTTATTTCTTTCTGTGCAGCTTTTTGAAGGATTGAAAGCATATCGGGGAGAAGATGGCAAGATCCGATTGTTTCGACCACAGCTAAACATGGAGAGGATGTTCCGATCGGCGAAAAGACTGACTCTACCTGTAAGTCCATCTGTGTCTGATTATGATAGTCATTCATCCAGAGGTGCAGATTGTTAGGCCAATTCCTGGAAACAATCATGTGTAGGAATATTAGAAACATTGAATGTGTCGGCAGATAAGAACCATTTGGCCCATCTAGTCTGCCCAATATACTGAATACTATGGATAGCCCCTGGCCCTATCTTATATGAAGGATGGCCTTATGCCTATCCCATGCATGCTTAAACTCCTTCACTGTATTTGCAGCTACCACTTCTGCAGGAAGGCTATTCCATGCATCCACTACTCTCTCTGTAAAGTAATACTTCCTGATATTACTTTTAAACCTTTGCCCCTCTAATTTAAAACTATGTCCTCTTGTAGCAGTTTTTCTTCTTTTAAATTTTCTTTCCTCTTTTACCTTGTTCATTCCTTTATGTATTTAAAAGTTTCTATCATATCCCCTCTGTCTCGTCTTTCTTCCAAGCTATATATGTTAAGGTCCTTTAATCTTTCCTGGTAAGTTTTATCCTGCAATCCATGTACCAGTTTAGTAGCTCTTCTCTGAACTCTCTCCAAAGTATCAATATCCTTTTGGAGATATGGCCTCCAGTACTGAGCACTATACTCCAAGTGAGGTCTCACTAGTGCTCTGTAGAGCGGCATTAGCACCTCCCTCTTTCTACTAGTAATGCCTCTCCCTATACACCCAAGCATTCTGCTAGCATTTCCTGCTGCTCTATGACATTGTTTGCCTACCTTTAAGTCGTCTGAAATAATGACCCCTAAATCCCTTTCCTCAGATACTGAGGTTAGGACTGTATCACTGATTTGATATTCTGCTCTTGTTTTTTTTTGCCCCAGGTGCATTATCATGCACTTATCAACATAAAATTTTAGTTGCCAGATTTTTGACCATTCCTCTAGTTTTCCTAAATC
This sequence comes from Bufo gargarizans, assembly GCF_014858855.1. Taxonomy (NCBI): domain Eukaryota; kingdom Metazoa; phylum Chordata; class Amphibia; order Anura; family Bufonidae; genus Bufo; species Bufo gargarizans. The sequence continues at coordinate 515,213,740 of NC_058081.1, read as the reverse complement.
CTCTTCCATTTGGTGTATCCCTCAAGGAACATTAACCCTGTTACAAATCTTTGTGTCATCATCAAAAAGACACACCTTGCCATCGAGGCCTTCTGCAATTTCGCTGATAAAGATATTAAACAATATGGGTCCCAGAACAGATTCCTGAGGTACCCCACTGGTAACAAGACCTTGGTCTGAATATACTCCATTGACTACAACCCTCTGTTGTCTGTCCCTCAGCCACTGCCTAATCCATTCAACAATAAGGGAGTCTGAGCACAAAGACTGCGATTTATTGATAAGCCTTCTGTGTGGGACAGTATCAAAAGCCTTACTAAAGTCTAAATAAGCGATGTCTACTGCACCTCCGCGATCTATTATTTTAGTCACCCGATCAAAAAAATCTATAAGATTAGTTTGACACGATCTCCCTGAAGTAAACCCATGCTGTTTTTCATCTTTAAATCCATGAGATTTTAGATGTTCCACAATTGTCTCCTTAAGTATGGTTTCCATTAATTTCCCCACTATTGATGTCAGACTTACTGGCCTATAGTTGCCCGATTCCTCCCTACTACCTTTCTTGTGAATGGGCACAACATTTGCTAATTTACAATCTTTTGGGACGACTCCTGTTACCATATATATTTAGGACCAACCTGGGTAAGGTTATTATTACTATATTTACAAGTGCCTGACTAGGCAGAAAACCTATCTTGATAAATCACAGAAAAAATGCACCAAACGGATATGCCACTGACTATACTGGCTAGTCATAAATGCAGATATTAAAAGCTGAGACTTTTGCCAATATATTCCTGTCAGGAAGATATCGGAGCCCACAGGCACGGCTCTCAGCATGGCAAGGGGTCCTACCACTACGCTACCTATGGTGTGAACAAGGTCTGAAGGTGATGTAATCCAGCTCACAGCCAAGCTTCCACACAACCGCCTAGCAGGACAACCAGTGCAATGTGAACAAAGCCAGACTGTAAGCCACACCCATATCAGACCATGTGATGGAGGCTACCAGGTGCAAAGGAGAGTGTTTAAATGCCAGGTAAAGGCACATACACTACATATAAAACAAGACAAAAACACAGAAATATAGTGGCAAATCTGGGGGAGCTGCTCAACCCCTAACACTGTAGCGTGTTTTTCATTGGGGGAGCAGCCCCACCGCATGTGGACCGCAGCAAACGACTATCCCCAGCAAAAAAATTTTTGCTGGGGATAGTCGTTTGCTGCGGTCCACATGCGGTGGGGCTGCTCCCCCAGATTTGCCACTATATTTCTGTGTTTTTGTCCAGAAAACCTATCTTGACCCAGATATTAAAACTTCACTTTTATTGGATTAACTCTAAAAGGTGTATATGCGACTTACAACCTTTGATTAGACTAAGACAAACCAAAGAGTGAAAAGTTAAAAATACAAAGCACCTCAAACTCAAGCAACAGTAGGAGCATGCACTACATGAGGGAGAGAGAAAAACATGCACTATCTCTCACTTGGTATCCCTATAGGCTGAGTGCTACTGTATCTGGAGGGGCTACACGCTGCCGTAACAGTGTCCACGGTTCACTACACACTAAGAGAGGTTGTCATAGCAACCTAGAGGGTGATGTAGAAACGGAGGGGGGCATAGCCCACTATACATAGATATCGCAGGGAGCGTGTGATTTATTGACTGAGATGGTTAAATAACTGTAGGGCTGCAACGATTAATCGATGTAATCGATTATAATCGATAACTGGATTCGTTGTCGACGAATCCAGTCATCGAATAATCGCCGATTCATTGCTATGCGGGCGGGCGGTCACTGCATCTTTATTTTACCTTTTACAATGACGCTCCGGTAACAACTAACAGGCAGAGCGGACGCGGCGTAACGTCACTTACTCATGTGACGCACCTGCTCCGCCTCCTTCATTCATTAAGTGGGCGGAGCAGGTGCGTCACGTGAGTAAGTGACGTTACGCCGCGTCCGCTCTGCCTGTTAGTTGTTACCGGAGCGTCATTGTAAAAGGTAAAATAAAGATGCAGTGATTAGTCCGACTAAGCAGCGGGGCCGGGGCTGTTATGGGGAGAGGGAGGATCTGTCTATGGCACTGCTATGGGGAGGGGGGTCTGTGTATGGCACTGCTATGGGGAAAGGGATCTGTGCACTGTTATGGGGAAAGGGATCTGTGCACTGTTATGCCCATAACAGTGCACATATCCCCCTCTCCATAACAGTGCACAGATCCCCCTCCCCATAGCAGTGCCATACACAGATCCCCCTCTCCATAACAGCGCCACCCACAGATCCCCCTCTCCATAACTGCGCCACCCACAGATCCCCCTCTCCATAACTGCGCCACCCACAGATCCCCCTCTCCATAACGGCGCCACCCACAGATCCCCCTCTCCATAACGGCGCCACCCACAGATCCCCCTCTCCATAACGGCGCCACCCACAGATCCCCCTCTCCATAACGGCGCCACCCACAGATCCCCCCTCTCCATAACGGTGCCACCCACAGATCCCCCTCTCCATAACGGCGCCACCAACAGATCCCCCTCTCCATAACAGCGCCATCCACAGATCCCACCCTCCATAACAGCGCCATCCACAGATCCCACCCTCCATAACAGTGCCATCCACAGATCCCCCTCCCCATAACAGTGCCATCCACAGATCCTCCCCATAATAGTGTCGTCCACAATTTGTTTTAATATGGCCTTTGAACATAATTTTTCAAGTAAGATCATATAAACCTCTTTGTTTTGTAATTTTGTCGTTTTTCCCGATTAATCGTAGAAATTAATCGGCAACTAATCGATTATTCAAATAATCGTTAGCTGCAGCCCTAAATAACTGAAACAACAACAGCTAGTGCTCAGATCAACTAAGTGGTTGAATCACACCAGACACCATCGGCCATATAAACGTGAGGTTTAGGTAGCCAGTGAGGAGGTGCAATGCAGTTAAAAACTTTTTTTGTTTGGCTTGTCATTGTGTCAATCAATGAAATCACAAGATTTAAATCCCTTTTGTCCGGGTCCATTCGTTGCTGCCCATTTTGCCCCTGAAGAAGCCAGAAATCTGGCGAAACATGTCGGGGGGCAGTAGTAGTTTTTAACTGCATTGCACCTCCTCACTGGCTACCTAAACCTCACGTTTATATGGCCGATGGTGTCTGGTGTGATTCAACGACTTAGTTGATCTGAGCACTAGTTGTTGTCTACTGAGTCCCTGACGTGGTTTCAGTTATTTAACCATCTCAGTCAATAAATCACACGCTCCCTGCGATATCTATGTATAGTGGGCTGTGCCCCCCTCCGTTTCTACATCACCCTCTAGGTTGCTATGACAACCTCTCTTAGTGTGTAGTGAACCGTGGACACTGTTACGGCAGCGTGTAGCCCCTCCAGATACAGTAGCACTCAGCCTATAGGGATACCAAGTGAGAGATAGTGCATGTTTTTCTCTCTCCCTCATGTAGTGCAGGCTCCTATTGTTGCTTGAGTTTGAGGTGCTTTGTATTTTTAACTTTTCACTCTTTGGTTTGTCTTAGTCTAATCAAAGGTTGTAAGTCGCATATACACCTTTTAGAGTTGATCCAATAAAAGTGAAGTTTTAATATCTGGGTCAAGATAGGTTTTCTGCCTAGTCAGGCACTTGTAAATATAGACTCCTGTTACCAGTGATTGGTTAAATAAATCTGTTAATGGTTTTGCTAGTTCACCGCTAAGCTCTTTTAATAACTTTGGGTGTTTCCCATCAGGCCCCTGTGACTTATTTGTATTGATTTTAGACAGCTGACTTAGAACCTCTTCCTCTGTAAAGACACATGCATCAAAAGATTCATTAATCTTCCTTCCTAACTGAGGTCAGTTTCCTTCATTTTCCTTTGTAAAAACTGAACAGAAGTATTCATTGAGGCAGTCAGCTAGTTCTTTACCTGCTTCCATATACCTTCCTTCTTTTGTTTTTAATTTGGTAATTCCTTGTTTTAGTTTCCTTCTTAATTTATGTATCTGAAGAATGTCTTATCACCTTTTTTCACTGACTGAGCTAATTTCTCTTCTGCCTGTGCTTCAGAAGCTCTTATAACTTGTCATCCTCGTTCTGTTTTTATAATTACTAAATGCTATATTTTTGTTTTTAATGATTTTGGCCACTTCTGCTGAGTACCACAGTGGTCACTTCCTTTTGTTGCTTTTATTGACAAGCCTAATGCAATTATCTGTTGCCTTCAATAGTGCCTCTTTTAAGTAGTTCCATTTCTCCTGGACTCCATTGAAACTGTTCCAATCTGATAGAAACTTGTATACCATTAATCTAATTTTAGAAAAGTCAGTTTTTCTAAAATCTAAAACTTTAGTTTTTGTGTGGTGTGATGTGACTCAGTCACTGTTCTCATAGTAAACCACACTGATTGGTCATCACCAGATACCAAATTCCCATTTGTGAATACTAAATCTAAAATGGCCTCCTTCCAGGTTGGCTCCTAAACTACTTGCTGTAGAGATAATCCCAGTAGGGAATTTAGAATATCTGTACTCCTGGCAGAACTAGCTATTTTGGTTTTCCAGTTTACATAAGGAATATTAAAGTCTCCCATAATGATAACTTCCCCTTTCAATGTCATTTTAGCTATTTCCTCAACTAGTAGATCATCTAATTCTTTGACTTGGCTAGGTGGTCTATATATCACACCTACACGAGTTACCTTATGATTATCAAGCTGCAAGGTAACCCAAACTGACTCTAAATTGGTCTCGCTAACTTGTATTAAATTAGATTTTATGCTATCTTTCACATACAGGGCCACCCCTCCCCCTTTCTTGCCTTCTCTGTCTTTCCTATATAGAGAGAACCCTGGTATTGTTATATCCCAGTCATTACTCCCATTGAACCATGTCTCAGTAACAGCCACTAAATTATATTCTCAGATGCCATTATAGACTCAAGTTCATTGATCTTATTCCCTAAACTGCGAGCATTTGTAGACAAGACTCTGAGCTTGTCATTTCTTAACCTTTGTGCTACTGGCATATTCATTCCTGATATTTCCTCCATGTAAATGCAAAGACAAATGAATAAAATGTTCATTTGATGTTTGATCTGTTGTTTGTGCAGCACATAAAATGAGTGCTTGTCGGCAGCATATTGCCTGGGGAAATAGAGATTGTGCTGCTGACAAACAGTTAATCTGTACGAGGACGAACAATCGCAGTAGTGATCATTCAACCCCATACAGAGGGGATGATCTACAGTATGTAAATACAGCTGATTGAGCCGGCAACAATCAGGAAGCAAATAGTTCATTCCCTGTTTATCGGTCTATGTAACCTTTGTCTTGGTCTGCTGCATCATCAGTTTCAGCCCTGACAGGGTGGTGCTGCGTCACAAAAACTGGTTTGTCCTATTATAAAACAGGGGCATGGTCTGAGGAAAAGGAGCGTGTAAATGCCCAGAGGGTACTTCATAAAAGTTGACAAGTGTGTTATGGAGTTTGTGGACCTTTTAATTCTACTGGTGTTTTTTTTTTTTTTTATAGCTTTTTGATACGAATGAACTTTTGGAATGCATCAAGAAGCTGATAGATGTGGATAGAGAATGGGTGCCTAAATCCACGGAAGCCAGCCTCTATGTCCGGCCCGTCTTCATGGGAACTGAGGTGAGCTGCAGTATTATTGCTAATGGTGTTCCAATGAACAAACATATTGTATTCCATCTCAATGCACTTACACAGATATATTTGACATCTATACTTTGATGTAAAATTGTAAATTTTTTCTGTGTTCTGTTCCCCTGGCCCTGAGACCAGTAATTATGGTTCTTGACACACAGGAAAGAGCTTTCTCACCACCTCTGTACGGAGACCAAGACGTCGTCTCATCATTTGACTATGGTCTCTAAGACGGGCTATCAAGTTGTGATATCTGTCCTCACAACCACTTAGCAGTTGTATCTTGCTGTTTACAGGCAGTAGGCTGGCTGGTCTTGGTTACAGGCCTGACTATACAGGCCTTGGCGGCCTCCAGGATGCATGTACTAGATGGTTTCTTTCTACCCCTAGCTCCAGCATCATCTCCTCTGCAATACTCAGCTGCACTGTGGCCCTCTCTATGCCCTGAGGTGGACCACCATTTGCTATCTAGCTACACGCAGGGTTATTGCTGTTTCCAGCAGCAGTTTCCCAACTCTCTGTCTCTTGCTTCTGAATGTGTGACCTAAACTTATTTTCCAACCATGTGCTCTCACTGTGCTTCCTATTGCTTAAACCTTGGGTTGTGCTAAATTTTCAAGTTATCTCCTATCCACAGGATTACAGCGCTTGGCTATTTCCAGCAGTCCTATAGTGAATGAATGGAGCTGCAGTGCAGAAGCCTGCTGCTCCATTATACAGTGCAGTACATATTAAATCACATTAGTGCAGTATATCCGCAGGGTTTTTCTAACTATCTCCATTGTGGTTTATCAACCATGTCCATCACATCCTGCTCAAGTCATATGACTCCCACAGAGTGGCTTTATACCATCCCAGACCGTGTCATTCCCCTCATTAGACAGCCATGTCCAGTGAGTACCTTCTCTTTCGGTACCCCGGCTGGAATTTCCCTACACTAAAAGTCCCACCTAGCACATATGTATTACATTTCATAAATAAGATGGCATATCAGCATCATTGTAAGTTCAGCTAGGTGGAGTGGGCACCACAAAAAGGTCATCGATAACCAATAGCAACAATATAACTTAAAGAAGTGGTGCAATAGACATGTAAATAAAAAAATGGCATCTATTAAGAGGTCTTTAAAGATGGGACCTGCTCGTAAGTGCAGAGGGCGCCATAGTAGTCCGGTTCTTCCTGTTTTAAACAGCAAACACCGGGGCTAATGTTTACTATTGATGATACTATCGATTGCAGACATTTTACCCCTCAGATGCTGTGGTCATATGTGCCCCCGACATCTGGGAGCTCCCAGTCCTGCAACGGCTTCCACGAGCGGGGGAGCTGAGTAGCATGTTTGGCAGCTTGGTCCTCTTGAATGATCCGAGGCTGCCGCAGATAGGTTCCTTTGGAGACCCTCCATAGAAACATAGTGTAATTGTCATAAACTCCAATGGTAATACATTAGGGTCTATGAGAGAAGCAATCTAATGATTGCTTGTTCAAGTTGCCTATGAGAACCTTTAACAAGTGTAAAAAATAAAATGTTTTAATATAAAAAAAGGAAAAAAAAAAAGTTAAAATTCAAATCACCTCTCTTTCTCCAAAATAAATTATATATTTTTTAAAAAAAGGCATCGCTGCTTGGTAAAGCGCCTGTACTATAAAATATAGAAAAGGAAAAAATGAAAAAAAGGCTTATTCGCCGTTTTTTGGTTGCTTCCAAAAAAATGTCCCCTGTACACATAACTACAGAAAAGTTATAGGGTTTAGGATTATGGCAATGGAAAAAAATAAAAATAAATAAATATATATATATATATATATATATATATATACAGTGGAGGAAATAATTATTTGACCCCTCACTGATTTTGTAAGTTTGTCCAATGACAAAGAAATGAAAAGTCTCAGAACAGTATCATTTCAATGGTAGGTTTATTGTAACAGTGGCAGATAGCACATCAAAAGGAAAATCGAAAAAATAACTTTAAATAAAAGATAGCAACTGATTTGCATTTCATTGAGTGAAATAAGTATTTGAACCCTCTAACAAAAAAAGACTTAATACTTGGTGGAAAAACCCTTGTTTGCAAGCACAGAGGTCAAACGTTTCTTGTAATTGATGACCAAGTTTGCGCACATTTTAGGAGGAATGTTGGTCCACTCCTCTTTGCAGATCATCTCTAAATCCCTAAGGTTTCGAGGCTGTCTCTGTGCAACTCTGAGCTTGAGCTCCCTCCATAGGTTTTCGATTGGATTAAGGTCCGGAGACTGACTAGGCCACTCCATGACCTTAATGTGCTTCTTCTTGAGCCACTCCTTTGTTGCCTTTGCTGTATGTTTTGGGTCATTGTCGTGCTGGAACACCCATCCACGACCCATTTTCAGTTTCCTGGCAGAGGGAAGGAGGTTGTCGCTCAGGATTTCACGATACATGGCTCCGTCCATTTTCCCGTTTATGCGAATAAGTTGTCCTGTGCCCTTAGCAGAAAAACACCCCCAAAGCAAAATGTTTCCACCCCCATGCTTGACGGTGGGGACGGTGTTTTGGGGGTCATAGGCAGCATTTTTCTTCCTCCAAACACAGCGAGTTGAGTTAATGCCAAAGAGCTCTATTTTGGTCTCATCAGACCACAGCACCTTCTCCCAGTCACTCTCTGAATCATTCAGGTGTTCATTGGCAAACTTCAGACGGGCCTGCACATGTGCCTTCCTGAGCAGGGGGACCTTGCGAGCCCTGCAGGATTTTAATCCATTGCGGTGTAATGTGTTTCCAATGGTTTTCTTGGTGACTGTGGTCCCTGCTAATTTGAGGTCATTAACTAACTCCTCCCGTGTAGTTCTAGGATGCTTTTTCACCTTTCTCAGAACCATTGACACCCCACGAGGTGAGATCTTGCGTGGAGCCCCAGAGCGAGGTCGATTGATGGTCATTTTGTGCTCCTTCCATTTTCGAACAATCGCACCAACAGTTGTCACCTTCTCTCCCAGCTTCTTGCTAATGGTTTTGTAGCCCATTCCAGCCTTGTGCAGGTCTACAATTTTGTCTCTGACATCCTTGGACAGCTCTTTGGTCTTTCCCATGTTGGAGAGTTTGGAGTCTGCTTGATTGATTGATTCTGTGGACAGGTGTCTTTTATACAGGTGACTAGTTAAGACAGGTGTCCTTAATGAGGGTGACTAATTGAGTAGAAGTGTCTAACCACTCTGTGGGAGCCAGAACTCTTAATGGTTGGTAGGGGTTCAAATACTTATTTCACTCAATGAAATGCAAATCAGTTGCTATCTTTTATTTAAAGTTATTTTTTCGATTTTCCTTTTGATGTGCTATCTGCCACTGTTACAATAAACCTACCATTGAAATGATACTGTTCTGAGACTTTTCATTTCTTTGTCATTGGACAAACTTACAAAATCAGTGAGGGGTCAAATAATTATTTCCTCCACTGTATATATTGTAAAGCTTTTTATTTTTTTCAGTATTAAAACACACGAAAAACTATAGAAATGTGGTATCGCAGTACTGACCTAGAGAATGAAGGTCAGTTTTATCACATAGGGAGCGCTATAAAAAGTCCATAAAAGTCTAGCAGCATCGCGTTTGTTTCCAATTCCACCCCCATTTTTTAATTTTTTCCCCAGCTTTCCACTACATCGCATGCATCATATCCAATATTAGTGTCCCACAAAAAAAATGTGTATTTTATATGTGAACGGGATGGGGGGGGGGGGAGACAGATAATGAGTGAATATAAAGATGGCGTGTGCTATTATATGTGAACGAGGGTGAGGAGACAGATAATGAGTAAATATAAAGATGGCGTGTGCTACTATATGTGAACGAGGGTGAGGAGACAGATAATGAGTAAATATAAAGATGGTGGGTGCTATTATATGTGAACGAGGGGGAAGAGACAGATAGTATGTAAATATAAAGATGGCGGGTGCTATTATAGGTGAACGAGGGGATGTGTAACTATAAAGATGGCGGGTGCTATTATAGGTGAACGAGGGGGAAAAGACAGATAATGTGTAAATATAAAGATGGTGGGTGCTATTATATGTGAACGAGGGGGAAGAGACAGATAATGTGTAAATATAAAGATGGCGGGTGCTATTATATGTGAACTAGGGGTAGGAGACAGAAAATGTGTAAATATAAAGATGGCCGGTGCTATTATATGTGAACTAGGGGTAGGAGACAGATAATGTGTGAACATAAAGAGGGCCGGTGCTATTATATGTGAACTAGGGGGAGGAGACAGATAATGTGTAAATATAAAGATGGCGGGTGCTATTACATGTGAACGAGGGGGAGGAGACAGATAATGTGTAAATATAAAGATGGCGGGTGCTATTACATGTGAACGAGAGGGAGGAGACAGATAAAATATACAGATGGCGGGTGCTATTATATGTGAATGAGGGGGAGGAGACAGATAATGTGTAAATATAAAGATGGCGGCTGCTATTACATGTGAAAGAGAGGGAGGAGACAGATAAAATATACAGATGGCGGGTGCTATTATATGTGAACTAGGGGTAGGAGACAGATAATGTGTAAATATAAAGATAGTGGGTGCTATTATATGTGAACTAGGGGTAGGAGACAGAAAATGTGTAAATATAAAGATGGTGGGTGCTATTATATGTGAACGAGGGGGAGGAGACAGATAATGTGTAAATATAAAGATGGTGGGTGCTATTATATGTGAACGAGAGGGAGGAGACAGATAATGTGTAAATATAAAGATGGCGGGTGCTATTATATGTGAATGAGGGGGAAGAGACAGATAATGTGTAAATATAAAGATGGCGGGTGCTATTATATGTGAATGAGGGGGAAGAGACAGATAATGTGTAAATATAAAGATGGCGGGTGCGATTATATGTGAACGAGGGGGAAGAGACAGATAATGTGTAAATATAAAGATGGTGGGTGCTATTATATGTGAACGAGGGAGAGGAGACACATAAAATATAAAGATGGTGGGTGCTATTCTATGTGAACGAGGGGGAAAAGACAGATAATGTGTAAATATAAAGATGGTGGGTGCTATTATATGTGAACTAGGGGTAGGAGACAGATAATGTGTAAATATAAAGATGGTGGGTGCTATTATATGTGAACTAGGGGTAGGAGACAGAAAATGTGTAAATATAAAGATGGCCGGTGCTATTATATGTGAACTAGGGGTAGGAGACAGATAATGTGTGAACATAAAGAGGGCCGGTGCTATTATATGTGAACTAGGGGGAGGAGACAGATAATGTGTAAATATAAAGATGGCGGGTGCTATTACATGTGAACGAGGGGGAGGAGACAGATAATGTGTAAATATAAAGATGGCGGGTGCTATTACATGTGAACGAGAGGGAGGAGACAGATAAAATATACAGATGGCGGGTGCTATTATATGTGAATGAGGGGGAGGAGACAGATAATGTGTAAATATAAAGATGGCGGCTGCTATTACATGTGAAAGAGAGGGAGGAGACAGATAAAATATACAGATGGCGGGTGCTATTATATGTGAACTAGGGGTAGGAGACAGATAATGTGTAAATATAAAGATAGTGGGTGCTATTATATGTGAACTAGGGGTAGGAGACAGAAAATGTGTAAATATAAAGATGGTGGGTGCTATTATATGTGAACGAGAGGGAGGAGACAGATAATGTGTAAATATAAAGATGGCGGGTGCTATTACATGTGAACGAGAGGGAGGAGACAGATAAAATATACAGATGGCGGGTGCTATTATATGTGAATGAGGGGGAGGAGACAGATAATGTGTAAATATAAAGATGGCGGCTGCTATTACATGTGAAAGAGAGGGAGGAGACAGATAAAATATACAGATGGCGGGTGCTATTATATGTGAACTAGGGGTAGGAGACAGATAATGTGTAAATATAAAGATAGTGGGTGCTATTATATGTGAACTAGGGGTAGGAGACAGAAAATGTGTAAATATAAAGATGGTGGGTGCTATTATATGTGAACGAGGGGGAGGAGACAGATAATGTGTAAATATAAAGATGGTGGGTGCTATTATATGTGAACGAGAGGGAGGAGACAGATAATGTGTAAATATAAAGATGGCGGGTGCTATTATATGTGAATGAGGGGGAAGAGACAGATAATGTGTAAATATAAAGATGGCGGGTGCGATTATATGTGAACGAGGGGGAAGAGACAGATAATGTGTAAATATAAAGATGGTGGGTGCTATTATATGTGAACGAGGGAGAGGAGACACATAAAATATAAAGATGGTGGGTGCTATTCTATGTGAACGAGGGGGAAAAGACAGATAATGTGTAAATATAAAGATGGTGGGTGCTATTATATGTGAACTAGGGGTAGGAGACAGATAATGTGTAAATATAAAGATGGTGGGTGCTATTATATGTGAACTAGGGGTAGGAGACAGAAAATGTGTAAATATAAAGATGGCCGGTGCTATTATATGTGAACTAGGGGTAGGAGACAGATAATGTGTGAACATAAAGAGGGCCGGTGCTATTATATGTGAACTAGGGGGAGGAGACAGATAATGTGTAAATATAAAGATGGCGGGTGCTATTACATGTGAACGAGGGGGAGGAGACAGATAATGTGTAAATATAAAGATGGCGGGTGCTATTACATGTGAACGAGAGGGAGGAGACAGATAAAATATACAGATGGCGGGTGCTATTATATGTGAATGAGGGGGAGGAGACAGATAATGTGTAAATATAAAGATGGCGGCTGCTATTACATGTGAAAGAGAGGGAGGAGACAGATAAAATATACAGATGGCGGGTGCTATTATATGTGAACTAGGGGTAGGAGACAGATAATGTGTAAATATAAAGATAGTGGGTGCTATTATATGTGAACTAGGGGTAGGAGACAGAAAATGTGTAAATATAAAGATGGTGGGTGCTATTATATGTGAACGAGAGGGAGGAGACAGATAATGTGTAAATATAAAGATGGCGGGTGCTATTACATGTGAACGAGAGGGAGGAGACAGATAAAATATACAGATGGCGGGTGCTATTATATGTGAATGAGGGGGAGGAGACAGATAATGTGTAAATATAAAGATGGCGGCTGCTATTACATGTGAAAGAGAGGGAGGAGACAGATAAAATATACAGATGGCGGGTGCTATTATATGTGAACTAGGGGTAGGAGACAGATAATGTGTAAATATAAAGATAGTGGGTGCTATTATATGTGAACTAGGGGTAGGAGACAGAAAATGTGTAAATATAAAGATGGTGGGTGCTATTATATGTGAACGAGGGGGAGGAGACAGATAATGTGTAAATATAAAGATGGTGGGTGCTATTATATGTGAACGAGGGGGAGGAGACAGATAATGTGTAAATATAAAGATGGTGGGTGCTATTATATGTGAACGAGAGGGAGGAGACAGATAATGTGTAAATATAAAGATGGCGGGTGCTATTATATGTGAATGAGGGGGAAGAGACAGATAATGTGTAAATATAAAGATGGCGGGTGCGATTATATGTGAACGAGGGGGAAGAGACAGATAATGTGTAAATATAAAGATGGTGGGTGCTATTATATGTGAACGAGGGAGAGGAGACACATAAAATATAAAGATGGTGGGTGCTATTCTATGTGAACGAGGGGGAAAAGACAGATAATGTGTAAATATAAAGATGGTGGGTGCTATTATATGTGAACTAGGGGTAGGAGACAGATAATGTGTAAATATAAAGATGGTGGGTGCTATTATATGTGAACTAGGGGTAGGAGACAGAAAATGTGTAAATATAAAGATGGCCGGTGCTATTATATGTGAACTAGGGGTAGGAGACAGATAATGTGTGAACATAAAGAGGGCCGGTGCTATTATATGTGAACTAGGGGGAGGAGACAGATAATGTGTAAATATAAAGATGGCGGGTGCTATTACATGTGAACGAGGGGGAGGAGACAGATAATGTGTAAATATAAAGATGGCGGGTGCTATTACATGTGAACGAGAGGGAGGAGACAGATAAAATATACAGATGGCGGGTGCTATTATATGTGAATGAGGGGGAGGAGACAGATAATGTGTAAATATAAAGATGGCGGCTGCTATTACATGTGAAAGAGAGGGAGGAGACAGATAAAATATACAGATGGCGGGTGCTATTATATGTGAACTAGGGGTAGGAGACAGATAATGTGTAAATATAAAGATAGTGGGTGCTATTATATGTGAACTAGGGGTAGGAGACAGAAAATGTGTAAATATAAAGATGGTGGGTGCTATTATATGTGAACGAGAGGGAGGAGACAGATAATGTGTAAATATAAAGATGGCGGGTGCTATTATATGTGAATGAGGGGGAAGAGACAGATAATGTGTAAATATAAAGATGGCGGGTGCGATTATATGTGAACGAGGGGGAAAAGACAGATAATGTGTAAATATAAAGATGGCCGGTGCTATTATATGTAAATGAGGGGGAGGAGACAGATCCGGTGAATGTGTAAATTTAAAGATGGCGGCTGCCTATTTATGTGAACGAGGGGGAGGGGACAGGTTCAGCAGACATTCTTGTCACTAGTGAATCTGCGATACTTTGTGTCTCGTATTCACGATGTCTCCTCTCATTTGTCCAGGCCTCTCTGGGAGTTAAGAGATCTTCCAAGGCTTTACTGTACGTCATTCTGAGCCCAGTTGGACCTTACTTTTCCAGTGGAGCTTTTAATCCAATCTCGTTATGGGCAGACCCCAAATATATCCGAGCCTGGAAAGGTGGAACCGGCGACTGCAAAATCGGAGGGTAAGGCTTTTTATTTTGAGAATTGTGCAACTGCATGTGAATGCCTCAATATACAGTTGCAAGAAAAAGTATGTGAACCCTTTGGAATGATATGGATTTCTGCACAAATTGGTCATAAAATGTGATCTGATCTTCATCTAAGTCACAATAATAGACAATCACAGTCTGCTTAAACTAATAACACACAAAAATTTAAATGTTACAATGTTTTTATTGAACACGCCATGTAAACATTCACAGTGCAGGTGGAAAAAGTATGTTAAACCCTAGATTAATGACATCTCCAAGAGCTAATTGGAGTGAGGTGTCAGCCAATTGGAGTCCAATCAATGAGATGAGATTGGAGGTGTTGGTTACAGCTGCCCTGCCTTATAAAAAACACACACCAGTTCTGGGTTTGCTTTTCACAAGAAGCATTACCTGATGTGAATGATGCCTTGCACAAAAGAGCTCTCAGAAGACCTACGATTAAGAATTGTTGACTTGCATAATGCTGGAAAGGGTTATAAAAGTATCTCCAAAATCCTTGCTGTTCATCAGTCCACGGTAAGACACAAATTGTCTATAAATGGAAAAAATTCAGCACTGCTGCTACTCTCCCTAGGAGTGGCCGCCCTGTAAAGATGACTGCAACAGCACAGCGCAGACTGCTCACTGAGGTGAAGAAGAATCCTAGAGTGTCAGCTAAAGACTTACAAAAGTCTCTGGCATATGCTAACATCCCTGTTAGCAAATCTACGATATGTAAAACACTAAACAAGAATTAATTTCATGGGAGGATACCACAGAGGAAGCCACTGCTGTCTAAAAAAAACATTGCTGCACGTTTACAGTTTGCACAAGAGCACCTGGTTGTTCCACAGCAGTACTGGCAAAATATTCTGTGGACAGATGAAACCAAAGTTGAGTTGTTTGGAAGAAACACACAACACTATGTGTGGGGAAAAAGAGGCACAGCACACCAACATCAAAACCTCATCCCAACTGTGAAGTATGGTGGTGGGGGCATCATGGTTTGGGGCTGCTTTGCTGTGTCAGGACCTGGACGGATTGCTATCATCGAAGGAAAAATGAATTCCCAAGTTTATCAAGACATTTTGCAGGAGAACTGAAGGCCATCTGTCCACCAGCTGAAGCTCAACAGAAGATGTGTGTTGCAACAGGACAACGACCCAAAGCATAGAAGTAAATCAACAACAGAATGGCTTAAACAGAAGAAAATACACCTTCTGGAGTGGCCCAGTCAGAGTCCTGACCTCAACCCGATTGAGATGCTGTGGCATGACCTCAAGAAAGCGATTCACACCAGACATCCCAAGAATATTGCTGAACTTAAACAATTCTGTAAAGCGGAATGGTCAAGAATTACTCCTGACCGTTGTGCACGTCTGATCTGCAACTACAGGAAACGTTTGGTTGAAGTTATTGCTGCCAAAGGAGGTTCAACCAGTTATTAAATCCAAGGGTTCACATACGTTTTCCACCTGCACTGTGAATGTTTTACATGGCGTGTTCAATAAAAACATGGTAACATTTAATTCTTTGTGTGTTATTAGTTTAAGCAGACTGTGATTGTCTATTGTTGTGACTTCGATGAAGATGAGATCACATTTTATGACCAATTTGTGCAGAAATCCATATCATTCCAAAGGGCTCACATACTTTTTCTTGCAACTGTACAACAGTGCCACCAGTGGTATAGCAGCAAGGCTTGTGGAAAGGTATACTGTTGGGGAATTCATTAAAGGGATCGCCGTGGGGACCCCAGGCAAATAACATGTTGTTTTTCTTAGGAATTACGGAAACTCCCTCTTTGCTCAGTACGAGGCTCAAGCTTACGGTTGTCAGCAGGTTCTCTGGCTGTACGGTGAAGATCAGCAAATCACAGAAGTTGGCACAATGAATCTCTTCCTCTTCTGGACAAATGAAAATGGCGGTAATAAAATAATACCCTATTGGTAAAGGGATTGTGTCACCTGGACATTTAAAGTATATTTGTCACCTAAATATTCTGCCCAGTTGTAAGGGTATCATGCTACAGAAACGGCTCTGTCCTCCTGTTAGCCAAAACGGCACAAAACATATTGTGTACACATGGGAGGAGGGCTTCATGAATAGAGAAGACCCCTAACTATCAGCTGGATTCTTTGATTGCTTCTAATAGCTAAACTGCAATTTTTTTTGCACAATTTGGACTAATAGAGTCGACTTGGTGGTCCCTATAATAGGCTTATTTTAAATTGTGCAGCATGTTTGGGTGACAGATACACGTTAAGGGTCCATTCACACGTCCGCAAAATGGGTTCTCATCCGTTCCCAATTTTGCGGAACGGTGGTGGACCCATTCATTTTAAATGGGCCTCAAAAGATGCGGACAGCACACCGCGTGCTGTCTGCATCCGCACTTCCGCTCCGCAAAAAAATAGAACATGTCCTATTCTTGTCCACAGCCACGGACAAAAATAAGGCATTTCTATCATAGTGCCGGCCATGTGCGGCCTGCAAAATGCGGAACACGCATGGCCGGTGTTTGTGTTTTGTGGATCCGCAATTTGCGTACCACAAAACAGTTGCGGACGTGTGAATGGACCCTCAGGGAAATCCTTTTCTCAGTACAATAGATGAATCATAAGGTTATAAGTTTCACAGCAGGTCACAAAAAGAAATGCTCGAAATGTCAACTATGATTGTAAAGGTATGCTGACATCTAGTGGCCACTGTGAACGCTGCAGAATATAAATAAAAAACACCCAGTCAGAATATATTTTTATTTGCATAATTAAAAAGAAAAAAAAATTATTACAGGGAGCCTGAAAGGGCAGGTTGAAGGTCACCGCAGATTCTCCATCTTCAACTCAGGAACAGATGGCTGCTGACTGCAGTTGACAAATGACTTTTCAAATCCAATTTTCAGCTTAGATTTCATTCTCCTTCACGGGAAACCATTATCTTTTTTTCTGCTATGTTTTGGACACATCATCTAATGAGAATTGGCTTCAGGGTTTATGTTCCACAGCAATGTCATAGTTATATGAGATGGTTATATGGAAACAAATCAACAATCATATAGAATCTATAACAACTGTAACTCTATATAATGTTAGAAAGTAGAATAGAATCATTACAGCTTCCATAGATTGCCACCCCTCTTCCCCAGACTTCTGAAGGTCCCTCCTTATTTTAATGAGACCTGTAATAGTGGCCATACTGCTTGTTATCAGTTTTTCCTATAACTACAAGGCGCTGGCAATTTAAGACGACCATTTAAAAAAAAAAAAAAGAAGACATATCTTTATTTTACAGATCAGGAATTGGTGACTCCACCACTAGATGGCATCATTCTCCCGGGTGTCACCAGGCGCAGTATTTTAGATCTGGCTCTTAAATGGGTATGTACAAATTGTCTTCTGGTGTCTGGCACTTCACAGAAAATGAGACTCTTTAGCAACTAAGTAAGATGTCTGTCCGCAGCGGGAGTTTAAGGTGTCCGAACGATATATAACTATGGTGGATCTATTGAAAGCCCTGAAGGAGGATCGTGTCAAGGAGATGTTTGGTTCTGGAACGGCTTGTGTTGTGTGCCCAGTTGGAAAGATACTGTACAAGAACGAGGTAAGAGCGAGCCGATCTGAAATCTTTGCCAAAAATAGATTACCGTATTTTTCGGACTTTAAGACGCAGCAGACTATAAGACGCACCGAGGATTTGGAGGAGGACAATAAGAAATAAAATATTTTCCATCAGACCTCAGAGCAGGCCCCCAAATCAGATCCCCATTCTTCATCAGACCTCAGATCAGACCCTCATCAGACCCCCAAAACAGACCCAAATTCTTCATCAGAACTCATACCAGACCCCAAAAGCAGACCCACAAGCTCGATCAGCCTCAGATCAGACTCCCCCAACCTCCATAAGCCTGTCATCAGACCCCCCCAGCCTCCATCAGCCTCGGATCCGCCCCCATCAGACTCAGATCTTAACCCCATAAGACTCTGATCAGACCCAATAAGCCTCAAATCAGACCCCCCAGCCTAAATCAGCTTCAGATCGGACCACCCAGCCCCCATCAGCCTCAGATCAGACCCCCATCAGATTCAGATCAGACCCCATATTAAACCCTATCAGCCTCAGAGTGCACCCCCAGCCCTTATCAGCCTCAGATCGGACCACCTAGCCCCCATCAGACCACTGCTTCTTCTGGGTCACGCTGTGTACTGTGACCTGACGGCGCACAGCATCAGGTCATAGTGTGTGCCTACATTCACTACTTCCTGACTCTGTGCGCGGCCAGGACAAAATGCACAGCAGGACCCGGAAGAACACCAGGGAAGGTGAGTACAGCCAGCACATCGCTTCCCTCACGTTCCGTGCCTCCCACATGCTAATGACTTCTTCCATAATGGAAGCAGTCATTAGCAGTCAGACTATAAGACTGTCACTTCTCCCCCATTTTTTGGGGAAAACGTGTGTCTTATAGTCTCTGACAAATACAGTATAATTCACTTTAATTGTATTTATGGTACTCATTCAGTCCTGTGTTGCCTTTGACTTTATGTTTGGGGTTGTCTGTTTCAATCTTCTCTCAGGTGACAGTTCTGCAGACTGCAGAGTTTCCACTTTGAACTTCCCTGTATTTTGCTGCTGCTACAGTCCTGATCAAAAGTTTAAGACCACTTGAAAAATGGCAAAAAATCATATTTTATCTTGTTGGATCTTAACAAGGTTCCAAGTAGAGCTTCAACATGTAACAAGAAGAAATGAGAGTGAGACAAAACATTTTTTGAGCATTTAATTAATTGAAAAAAACGATTAAACTGAAACAGGCTGTTTTTCGGCTGATCCAAATTTTAGGACCACATGCCTTTAAAAGGCCAAATCTGTGCAAAGATGTGGATTCATTGTCATTTTCTGTCAGGTAGTCACACGTTGTGATGGCAAAGGCAAAAAAACTCTCCCTTTTTGAACGTGGTCGGGTTGTTAAACTGCATAAGCAGGGTCTCTCACAGCGCGCCATCGCTGCTGAGGTGGGACGCAGTAAGACAGTCATTTGGAATTTCTTAAATGATCCTGAGGGTTATGGAACAAAAAATTCAAGTGGAAGACCCAAAAAAATGTAATCAGCACTGAGCCGGAGGATCCAATTGGCTGTCCATCAAGACACTGGACGATCCTCGACCCAAATTAAGGCCCTTACTGGTGCTGAGTGCAGCCCCATAACCATGAGACGGCATCTGAGACTGAAGGGCTTCAAAAACAAAAAACGTCTTCAAAGACCTCGTCTCCTTGAACGCCACAGAACTGCTCGTTTGGACTTTGCAAGAGAGCACCAAACATGGGACATTCAAAGGTGTAAGAAAGTTTTATTCTCTAATGAGAAAATGTTAACCTTGATGGTCCTGATGGTTTCCAACGTTACTGGTATGACAAGCAGATCCCACCTGAGATGTTTTCTACGCGCCACAGTGGAGGGGGCGCCATAATGGTCTGGGGTGCTTTTTCCTTCAGTGGAACAATGGAGTTTCAGGAAGTGCAGGGGCATCAAACGGCTGCTGGCTATGTCCAGATGTTGCAGAGAGCATTCCTCATGACTGAGGGCCCTCGTCTGTGTGGTAACGACTGGGTTTTTCAACAGGACAACGCTACAGTACACAATGCCCGCAGGACAAGGGACTTCTTCCAGGATAACAACATCACTCTTTTGGCCCATCCTGCGTGTTTCCCTGATCTAAATCCAATTGAGAACCTGGATGGATGGCAAGGGAAGTTTACAAAAATGGACAACAGTTCCAGACAGTAGATGGCCTTCGTGCGTCCGTCTTCACCACTTCGAGAAATGTTCCTACTCACCTCATGGAAACGCTTGCATCAAGCATGCCGAAGCGAATTTTGGAAGTGATAAACAATAACGGCGGAGCTACTCATTACTGAGTTTATGTTTGGAAGTTGGATTTCTGTTTTGGGGGGGTTTAGTGTTTTTTTGGAGGTGTGGTCCTGAATTTTTGATCAGCTGAAAAACAGCCTGTTTCAGTTTATTCGTTGTTTTCATTAAATTGAATGCTCAAAAAAATGTTTTCTCACTCTCATTTTTTCTTGTTGCATGTTGAAGCTCTACTTGGAACCTTGTTAAGATCCAGCCATGCTAAATATGATTTTTTGCCATATTTCAAGTGGTCTTAAACTTGTGATCAGGACTGTATTTACTCCTGTTCCAAAGTGCTAGCCTTACATGGCCTATAACATAGGAGCCCCATGATGTTGCCACAATCTTGTTTCAAAGGAAGGAGGGTGTTTTTGGTATTGAGGTGTTTCCATTTTCTCTATGAAAACTGCATCTGGCTCTGAGCCATAGTAGTTAGTACTTGTTCAGAATTGTGATAGAATTGTTTCTTTGTGGCCTTCTCCACCGCAGCCCCTCATGTATGGTAATTTTCTGGTGGACAGCCTGTACTTGACTGATTTACAGCTCTGTCATATTGATCTTTACACATCTGGAAATTTCTAGAAGAAAAGCTCAATGTTATTATGTATTGTTGACATCTGTTGTGTTTTAATAGAACTTGGAAATCCCAACCATGGGGAATGAACTGGCTGGCCGCATCTTGAAGGAGCTGACCGATATCCAGGTGAGGGGACCCAAATGTTATCACTTAAGCGGAGTGACATCTAGTCACTGCCAGCCCAAGATCCCCTGCTCCTTCTACTGTGTGGCTCTAAAATTGTAACCTTCTACTTGTCTCCATTTCTCCATCTCTTCACATCATGTCATTGCACGTGTCCTAACTAAAATCACATGAATAGACAAGTGTGCTGCTGGGTCCAAGACTAGGTAACTGCAAGTCTGAGTAAATTCTTTAAAGGCAATCTATCACCAGTTTTATGGTCTCCTAACCAAGGGCAACATAAACTACTGACAGGTCTCCTTAGCAAAATGCTGGGTCACTCTCTTTAATTGACCCAACCATTCTGCTAAACAGCTCCTGCGCATGCTGATGAGTCCCCATATTCATGAGCTCATGGTTCTCCCCGCCCACCTGCTGATGATTAATATGGAAAAAGAAAACTGTCAATCAGAGGCAGGTGGGCGGGGCTGTGAGCTCATGAATATGGGGACTCATTGGCATGTGCTGGAGCTCTTAGAACCTAGCAGCAGAAAACTGACAACAGATTCCCTTCAAGGGGTTTTCCCAAAGTTTGATACTGAAGTTTGATAGGTCATCAATATCTGATTGGCAGGGATCAGACTCCCGGCAAATCCACTGATCAGCTGTTTGAAAATTCTGTGGCGCTGCTCACAGCTTACCAAGTTGAGTGCCATACATTGTGGCTGTGCTTGGTATTTGCTTGAGCTGCACATAGTCCATGGGATCTGTGAACGTTATGTCACTGGCCTAGGAGGAGACTTTGGCGATCACTGGACGGCTGCAGGCTCTTTAAACAGCTGAGTGACCGAGGAAGGGATCATAGCATTCCCAATAGTTGTTGAGAACTTGTGCGTTTATTCACTTATGTCCATATAAATGCCTATCCTGATGATAGACCATCAATATTGAACCCCTTTAAGTACTTAGATCACTGTACAAGACTGGCACACTCCCCTGAAATACTCTGCTCTGCTGTTTTATATTACAGTATTGATAATTTTTTGTCCTATTGTTTCTTTTTATGTTTCAGTATGGAAGGACACCAAGTGAGTGGGAGGTGCTCGTGGGGGATTCCTAACACGTCACTCAGGGTGTGAGGCGGAGATCCACCCTCAGTCTGGAGTCTCCGATCTTAATAGTTAAATAGTTGATGTTTATTGGTTAGAAATCCCATTCTCAGAATCTGTGATGTTAAATGTCACAACATGTTGTTATCCCTGTGTGCCAAACGGTGACCTTGCAGATCGTCTCTCCTGCACTTCTTGTAGCACAAGATGACATTCTTGGTCGACACTTGTTTTTTAAAATCTGGTGAATCAGGAATTTTACAGGTTAAGATTTACTGAACACCTGGAAACTGTGATCCCATTATGCTGGGGCCAAAGAAGGGGAGATTTATCAAAACTGGTGTAAAGGAAAAATGATAAGGTTGAATCTGGTTGGTTGCTATAGGTAATTAAGCCAGTTTTCCTTTACACCAGTTTTGTTACATCTTCCCATTGAGTTTTTTTTATTTAACTGCAAATAACGTGCAAGCAGCTTAACAATTTTATCTGTAACAAAATTTAAAGGCTTTGACATCTTCGGGGGACTTTTGCATTGCATCTTACTCATTTCGGGTTAAAAAACATTTCTTTATGTCTATTAAAAAATTCAGCAGTTTTTGTGATACATGCAGTTAAAAATCATTCTATTTGCAGACTGTTCTGTCAGCTGACGGCTTATGTGATGCCTTATGTCCTGATCTTCTTACCTCATGAACACTCAATAAAGCCGTATTCTTACCAGTTTGATAACAGCTTAGCTATAATAAGTGTTTATAAGGTCAGGAGATGCGAGATAAGGCTTCAGCTGACTGAACTCAGGATGGACAGTTTGCAAATAGACTGATATTTAACCACTTGTATCACAAAAATGGCTGAACATTTTTAATAAGAACCGACTGGAAAAAAATGATTTTTAGCCCAAAATGAATAAACTGCAATCATAAAACTAAAAGTTTCCTTAGCCTTTAAATTGAGGTCGAGTAAAGCAATATTCCAAACAGCACAACAGAGGTTTTAAAAGCACAAAAATGCAGAGTTATATCTACACACAGATCCAAGTACCATTACCAATACTAATCTTGTACTGATTCAGAGTTGTATGATGTCTTATACCCCTGTCGCATCCAGAGCTACACTCACGATTCTTCTATAACATCATCTTTTATACGCCAGTCACATTCATGGCAGTCACAATTCTGCTGTTATATCATCTCTTATACCCCAGTCACATTCATAGCTGCAGTCACATTTCTGCTCCTGCATCATGACTTATACGCCAGAACTCCATTTGCAATTCTTCTGCTACATGTCTTAGGCTAGGGCCACACAGCGACATGTGTCACACGACATTCATGTTGCACCAATGTTGCGCAACATTTTTGCAATGACAGTCAATGGTGTAGCACCTGCGATGGATTTTTTGAGACTGTCGTGTCGCAGCATGTCACAGTGTGACACCCTTTGCTATCATTATAAAAAATGTTGCGCGACTTTTCAGCTACACATGTCGCAGTGTAGCACTAGCCTTATACTGCATTCAACTCCAGATCTGGATTCACTTTTTCGTTGTTTTATCATGCTTAACACTCCAGGGGAGAGCTGTGTTGATGAATTCCAAGCCGCAGCTCTGGATGTGACTGGATTATAGGACATGATGTTACTCAAGATCAGCAGAAGGAAACTAAAGCATTGTCAGTCACTCAGAAGTGATGTAATGACAGTGACGGTCTCTTTCTAACTAAGCTAAAACTAGGCTTGTGCCTCACGTGGATCTAGAGCTCCCCCGTTCATTGCTTTAGTTCCTTTGCTAGATTTTCTTAAGGCTAATAAGCTCAGAGGGTGTGTCCTTTCTGCTGCTGCACTTTCCTTGTAACTGTCCAGCCTTTAACAGTAAATAAAGCTGGGGACAGTTGAAGGATAGAACTGAGCATGTGCGACCACCCCAGTAGGTGGATGTACACATTAAACACCAGGGGAAGTAAAGAGAATATCTCACAACTGGAGCATTTTTATAACAGAAGATAAATTACAAAAGTAAGACTGACACAGAATAACAGTTTTTGTTTGTGTCAACCAAAGGGGGATGACCATAAAGTTTTTTTCTGGTAATGGTTAAATTTTATGTATTGCCGACAGCCTGCCTCCTGAAACAGAAAATTCATACTTACCTGCTCTCTGCCACAGCAGTCCTCTGTGTTGCACCCACTTTCTCCATCTTCCGGTCCCCGCACTGTTTATATCCAGCCATGAAAGGACATGGTCATATGCTCCATTGCAGCCAATAACTGGCTTCAGCAGGGATGTGGCCACAAGCAGCAATTCACCGCTGAAGCCATTTACTGGCTGCAGTGGAGCATGTGACCATGCCTATGCACCCACCGCCAGGGACGGAAGATGGAGGCAGCTGCGACGCTGCGAGAAGTTTTACACTCTTTTCTGAACATAATATGGATGTTATACAACAGCAGGTGACATGTACCCTTTTCTGGGACAAGACTCCTACTATACCGGACACTCCGCCTGGCGCTCCAACGTCAGTCTTGCTTTATTGTAACTTGTCTGGACATCACAGAAAATCCAAAGATGTACGTGCGCTTATTACACTTCATATTACACTCCACTCAGGGTTATTATATCATTGCTCCAAATATATTATATTCTGTATATTAAGTTTGTTTTTTGTTTTTTCCTCCGCGTTCTTACCGAACCAAAAAACATTTAATTTATGATTATAAGCATTCCGAAATCAAATTTTCTGGATTGTTGAAAGTCTGGAAACAAGAGGTCCGGCAATCTAGCATATTACATGTGCTGATAATCTGGTACCCAGTGGTTCAGTTCGTTGATCTGGTGCTAATTCTTTCACACGCATGCTCATGGTGGACCAGTCGAATTTTGGGTGGGGGATTATTGGAATTTTGTAGATGTTCTTTTAACAACATTCTGGAGATGAAAGCATTAATATAGAAGAAGATATAAAAGGTCACAAAATTTGTAATACACCATTGTGAACACTAAAGCTCAGCTCCAAAATGAAAACCGTGGTCTAATTGGTTGCTAGGAGCATCAAGCCTAGCATATGCTGGTTTTTTGTTCAGTAGGCGTTATTTGCATAAAAATAAAAATGCATGTTTTAATTCCCCTAAAGGTACAAATGGATATTAAGACTGGCATTTGTGGGTGTTCTTGGGCAGAAGTATGGTGAGGCTTATAACTGCAAAAGTATGTTGTGCGTGATGTAATGCTACATAGAAGCACAAGTTTCCATTCATTTCAGTGGCGTTTCCCTCCCATCCATGTTCACCTACCCCCTTGAAAATGACCTGTAATTCTAGAATTGATGAGTGGCTCAGTACCTGAGATCCCCATACCCACAACGTTACAGTGGCAGGATCAGTGTGTGGTAGATTAATAGTATAAATAATTTACTGTTAGCATATCGAACACAAGAAAATAAATTGTGATGATTGTCGCTGTTCTATGGATCGTGATTCAATGCGATTGTTGTAAAACCTGGATTTCTGACAATCAGTTGTGTTTTCCCTCTGTCGTTGCCTTGTTGACGGACTGATATAACTATAATCGCTATATTCAGGGATTTTAAGAATTATAATATAGAAATTTATGTCTATATCTATGAGACCAAGAGACAAGGTGTAAAAGATGTGCAGTAAGTCCAAATGTGTATAATATGCAATAAATCTGTGTATAATAAACATCCATGTGTAGTCTTTATGTAAAATGTATAATATAATAAGGGTAAGGGGGTGAGTCACATAATTCATTATAGTTGGGGTCTCCTTCTGGAGCCCAACACAAAAGAGTGACACCTGAGCAATTGTCCTGATCATTGTCTCCATCTAGTGGTCACCTGTATATTCACACTAGAAGCAAATATATGTATAAATACTGTATGCACATATTATAAAGCAAGATCTGTTACTAATAATAGAAATTTAGAATATATATATTTCTCAGGATCGCCTTTGCTGGGGTCAAAGGACACATCTGTTTTTTGTTTTGTTTTTTTCATCAAAATCAGCCCAACTCAAAAGAATAGGTTTAACCCCCTCCTTTTTTCATCATTGCGTTCCAAGAGCTATAACTTTTTTATTTTTCCGTCTACATTTCTTTATGAGGGCTTGTTTTTTGCAGGGACAAGTTGTAGTTTTTAATGGCGCCATTTTGGGGTACACGTAACTTTCTGATGAACTTTTATTAACTCTTTCTGGGAAGGAGATGGGAAAAACAGCAATACTGTCACCGCGTTTTTGTTATAAATTTTACGGCGTTTATTTTTCGGTATAAATAACATAACATCTTTATTCTCTGGGTCAGTACAATTACAGTGATACCAAATACATATCGTTTATTTTTTTACATTTTACAACTTTTTTTGCAATAAAACCCCCTTTTTAAAAGAAAAAAAATGTTTTTGCATTGCCGCTTCCCAAGACCCATAAGAAATCCTTGCTTTTCCAACCCTTACTTTACATCAGAAGTCCCTGTGTAATGGCTTGAGAGCTTTTCTCTGACAGCTTTCCAAAACTATTCTTACTTATATTTCTACTCCACTCATGGTTCCTTCTGGCTGCTCAACACCCATCTTTAAACTGATTGTACAACTGGTGCTTGACTGCACCCATCTGATGGTTAAAAACGTGACCTGTACTAGTGGACTAGGGCGCCCACTGTTCTCTGTCTCTCTCCACTCCTGCTACCAGATCTTTGCCCCATGTCTTCCAGAAGATTATCACTGACGACGTTACATGGCGAGGAGACCATCTGCTTGCTGAAAACCTAAGATTTAGGGCTCATTCACACGACCGTGGTTTGGTTCCGCATCCGAGCCACATTTTGCGGCTCGGGTGTGGACCCATTCACTACAATGGGGCCACAAAAGATGCGGACAGCACTCTGTGTGCTGTCTGCATCTGTTGCTCCGTCCCGTGGCCCCTAAAAATTATAGCTCATGTCTTATTCTTGTCCGTTTTGCGGACAACAATAGGCATTTCTATAATGGGCCGTCTGTTCCGTTCCGCAAATTGCGAAAGGCACATGGGCGGCAACCGTGTTTTGCAGATCCGCACTTTGCGGACCGCAAAACACTGTACGGTCGTGTGAATGAGCCCTAATACATTTCTCCTCTAAATAATAGTGCCCATGACATATATATATATATATATATATATATATATATATATATATATGAGGCAATATAATAGTAGATACATTCTTGTACATAGTCGCAGTATTAAAGTTATATTCTTATACATAGAAGCAGTATTATAATAGTTATATTTTTGTACATAGGAGGCAGTATCATAGTAGTTCTATTCTTTTATGTAGGAGCAGTATAATAATACTTAAAGGGGTTGTCCACTCTGTTAGCACTTATTACAAGTATAAAGAAAGTAGGGAGATAATACACTTACTAATATAGCTTCTTAAGCTGAAGCCACGCCCCCTCCTGTCCTGCTCTCACCACGCCCCCTCCTGTCCTGCTCTCACCACGCCCCCTCCTGTCCTGCTCTCACAGATGCCTGTCTCCTCCATCCCTGCATGTGCCATGGAAGAGCAACCTGTCCATGCCTGAAGCCTGTGCTGCTGTCTGGATCCTAAAGCACCCTGCTTGTATCAGAGGTGCTTTCTTTCTGTGGCTGGCACTCAGGGCTGGCAGGGGCTTAGCAGGGACACTTGTTAAAAGCTGAAATAAAGAAACTTATGTAGGAGGAAGGGAGACTAAGGGGAAGCTGTGATGGCTGATCTGACTGAAGGCTCTGCTCCCTCTGTTTCCCCTGTACTGAGAGGATCCTGCCAACATGTAAGGATGTAGCAGAGCCAGGGAAGCTCTGTGGACTAGGGTTGTTGAGGGTATCGAAATTTCGATACCCAATCGATACTTTTGTCCCGGTATTGATACGATGGGCTGCGCAGTCTAGTATCACAGAACATGAGGGCGCTGCTGTCAGCACGCTCATGTTCCCTCAGCAAAACAGGGGAGAAGGAAGCAGTCTCTCCCTCCTCCCTGTGCCACTGCCACCAATGAGGAGAGAGGGGCGAAGGAGGGGCGGGCGCACTGCGCCACCAATGATAGGACGACCTTTTTTATGGGTTCGTACTTAGTTAAGTTAGCAGGACATATAGAGCGGCGCCCAGAGATATCCCAGCACTTACTATTATTCCTATCAGAGCGATGAGGAGGAGACATCAACTTCTCTCCTCGTCGCTCCTTCTCGGAACGCCCAGGAGAAAAGCTGATGTCTCCTCCCCATCGCTCCAATAGTAGTAATTAGCATGCGGAGCAGGAGACTGTAACTGGGGCACAGCGGGCGAACTGAGCGGCGCCCAGGAATAATAGTAAGTGCTGGGATATCTCTGGGCACCGCTCTATATGTCCTGCTAACTTAACTAAATCTGAACCCACGAAAGGTAGTCTTTAACTTTTAATACAGGAGGCAGGTGCCGGCAGCAAAATCAAATGACCAACACCCTGCCTCTGACAGGGAGCTGCGATCAGCGGCAGTTAACCCCTCAGGTGCGGCACCTGAGGGGTTAACTGCCGCTGATTTGCTGCCAGTACCAGCCTCCTGTATTAAAGGTTAATTATCATTGGTGGTGCAGTGCGGCCCCCTCCGCCTCCCAAGTATTAAAATCATTGGCGGCGCAATGCGCCCCCTCCCCAGTATTAAATCATTGGTGGCACAGTGCGCCCCCTCCCCCCCAAACCACAATATTAAAATCATTGGTGGCAGTGGCCACAGGGTCCCCTCCCCTCCTCCTCATTGGTGGTGCAGTTGCAGTTGTGATCGGAGCCCCAGCAGTGTAATCCTGGGGCTCCGATTGGTTACCATGGCAGCCAGGACATTACTGAAGCCCTGGCTGCCATAGTCGGCCAGGGAGAGTGTGAAGTCCTATTCACCCTGATAGAGCTCTATCAGGGTGAATAGGACAAGCGATGAAAAAATCCCAGGTTATATCGCATATTGCCACGTCCGAAAAGCCCAAACTATTAAAATAGAAAAGAAATCTATGTGGTGAACGCCGGAACAGAAAAAATAAAATAAAACTGCGCGATTCGCCATTTTTTTAAATGCGGAATGCTCGTGGCTTTTTTGGTTTATTTTTTTCCCGTGGTATCGACTATCGCAATCGAATCAAAAATTTAGTATCTGTGAGCAGTCCCAGTGTCTGTCCTGTTTATGGCCCCTCTGCTCTGTGTTCTTATCACAGACATGATATTACAGCCAGACCAACAGTTCAGGAGCTTTAACCCCTTGTGAGCTGTCAGTTTGGCTGGGGTCAGTGATATCAGCAGCAGTCACTGGTCTCACCATCTATAAATGTGTGCCCTCTCCTTCCTGCACTCTGTGTATGGTGATATGTGACCCAGGCTCTATATAAGCTGGAGTCACGTAGCGCTGCATGTCCCTCTGCTGTTACTAGTGTAGGGAGAGGATGCTGCTGCTGTGAGGGAGAGAATAGGAAAGAATCTTTAATGAGAAATGCTTGTTAACTCAGTGATCTAACTAGATTTAGTTTTGTGGGTGCAGTACACAATCTTTTTACCCTGCCCTGAGCCCAGTGACACAGAAAAAATAACTTTTATCCGTCTGTTAGTTAGGTGGGCGGCAGCGGCCATTTTATGCAAGCTCAGTGCACCAGCACTGCATATGTGCTTTTGTGACATTCAAATCCAAGCTTGAAATACTGCAATAATAATCTGGGTTTAAAAAAACACCCATTCTTGGCAATATCCTACATCTGGTGCTTTTACAGCATTTGTCAGTGTGCAATTTAAGCTAGAAATACAGCAATAATTTTCTGGGTTTTAAAAAACATAATTTTTGGGCAAAATACTCAATTTTACAGCCTGTGCTGGATCTGTCAGTGTGAAATTCAAGCGGTATATATTGCTGTCATATTCTGTTATTACAAAAACACCCATTTTGGGGCCAAGTACTTAATATTGCAGCCTTTGCTGCATCTGTGATTGTTAAAAACAAGCTTGAAATACTTCTATAATTTTCTGTGTTTTGAAAAAACACCCATTTTTGGCAATACCCTCCATCTTGGGCCTCTGCTGCATTAGTCAGTGTGCAATTTAAGCTAGAAATACAGGTATAATTTTCTGGGTTTTAAAAAAACACCTTTTTTGGGCAAAATACTAAATTTTACAGCCCTTGCTGCATCTGTACATGTGAAATTCAAGCATTATATACTGCTGTCATATTCTGTTATTAAAAAAACACCCTTTTTGGGCAAAATACTTAATTTGCGGCCTTGTCTGCATCTGTCAGTGTGAGATATACTCTTTAGATACTGCTGTGCTATTCTATTATTAAAAAGACACTTTTTGGGCAAAATACTTAATTTGCGGCCTTGTCTGCACCTGTCAGTGTGAGATACACGCTTTAGACACTGCTGCGCTATTCTGCAATTAAAAAAACACATATTTTGGGCAAAAAAAAATAATTTTGCAGCCTTTGCTGCATTTGTCATTGTGACATACACCCTTTAGATACTGTTGTTCTATTATGCTATTAAAAAACACCCATTTTGGGCAAGATACAAAATTTGAGAAATATGAGGAGAGCGTCAAATAAGGTATGTGGCCCCGGTCGTGGTGCTCCTGGGGGAGCTCCTGTTGCAGGGAAAGGACGTGGTCGATCTGTGCCAGCTACACGCACAAGTAAAACACCTTCCTCAGGTGCGAGTAGGCGATAGAACCTTCAGCGGTATTTGGTCAGGCCTAATACGGCTCTACGAATGGTGAGGCCAGAACAAGTACAGGCGATAGTAGATTGGGTTGCTGACAGTGCCTCCAGTTCCTTTACATTGTCTCCCACCCAGTCTCCTGCTGAAAGATCAGAGTTGGCACCTGCAGCCGATGTCCATCAGTCTTTCACCTCACCCCCTTGCAAATCAGCCAAGCAGTCTGAGCCCCAAGTCAGTCTCTTCTGCTTTTTGATGACTCTGCTAGCAGGGTTTCCCAGGGTCATCCACCTAGCCCTGCCCCAGAACCACTTATGTTTCAAGATGAGTACATGGGAGGACCACCCTAGCACGTCTCGGATGATGACAAAACACAGGTGCCAACTGCTGTGGCTTTCGAAAGTGTGCAGACCAACAAGGAGGGCAGGGGTGAAGACTGGGTGGAAGATGATGTGGAGGACGATGAGGTCCTCGAGCCCACATGGAATCAAAGTCATGCGAGTGACCTGTGTAGTTCAGAGGTAGAGGCGGTGGTCGCACATAGCCACCAGCACAGCAGAAGAGGGAGCAGGGTGCAAAAGCGGAGCAGCCGTCCCCTAGATAGCACGCCTGCTACTGCCCACCGCAGCAAGGGATCGAGCACACCATAGCCAGCTCCAAGGAGTTCCCTGGTGTGGCAGTTCTTCAGACAATGTGCTGACGACAAGACACAAGTGGTTTGCAAGCTGTGCAATCAGAGCCTGAAGTGAGGCATAAACGTTCTCAACCTGAGCACAACCTGCATGACCAGGCATCTAAGTGCAAAGCACGAGCTGCAGTGTAGTAGACACCTCGAAAACCAAGAAAGGTTTCTGGCTCCTCCTGCTTCCTCTTCTGCTGCAGTCTCGGCCTGTTCATTTACCTCTGGAGTGACAGTGGCACCTGCCACCCTGCAAACAGAGGATCTGCCAGCAACACCACCACCTGGGTCACCAAGCACCTCCACAATGTCCCACGGAAGCGTTCAGCTCTACATCTCCCAAACACTGGAGCGGAAGAGGAAGTACCCCTCTACCCACCCGTGATCCCTGGCCCTGAATGCCAGCATTTCAAAATTACTGTCCTTTGAAATGCTGTCATTCCGTCTGGTGGAGACGGAGATTTTTAAAAGCCTTATGGTGTTGGCTGCCCCACAGTACGTCGTGTCCAGCCGCCACTACTCTTCCAGGCGTGTCATCCCTTCCCTGCACAACCAAGTGGGGGACAAAATCAGGTGTGCACTGCTCAACGCCATCTGTGGCAAAGTCCACCTAACTACGGATACCTGGACCAGTAAGCATGGTCAGGGATGTTATATCTCCCTAACAGCACACTGGGTAAATGCAGTGGCGGCTGGGCCTGAGGTGGATAGCAGTTTGGCACATGTCCTTCCACCACCGAGGATTGCAGGGAGCTTCAGTTTGCCTCCTGTTGCTTCATCCTCCTACTCCACTTCCTCATCCTCTCCCGCCTCCTCATCCGGTCAGCATAACACCTTCACCACCAACTTCAGCACAGCCAGGGGTAAACGACAGCAGGCAGTTTTAAAACTTATCTGTTTGGGGGATAAACCCCACACCACGCAGGACCTGTGGACGGGCCTTGAATAACAGACCGATGAGTGGTTGGTGCCAGTGAGCCTCAAGCCCGGCCTGGTGGTGTGCGATAATGGGCTAAATCTCGTAGCAACTCTGGGACTAGCCGGTTTGATGCACATCCCTTGCCTGGCATATGTGCTGAATTTGGTGATGCAGAGGTTCCTTAAAAATTACCCTGATATGTCAGAGCTGCTGCATAAAGTGCGGGACGTCTGTGCGCGCTTTCAGGGTTCTCACCCTGCTGCTGCTCGCCTGTCAGCGTTGCAGCGTAACTTTGGCCTTCCCGCTCACCGTCTCATATGCGACATGCCCACAAGGTGGAACTCCTCCTTGCAGATGCTGGCCAGACTGTGCGAGCAGCAGCAGGCGATAGTGGAGTATCAGCTGCAGCACGCACGGGTGAGTCGCTCGGCGGAACAGCACCACTTCACCACCAATGACTGGGCCTCCACGCGAGACCTGTGTTCCTTGTTGCACTGTTTCGAGTACTCCACCAACATGGCCAGTGCCGATAACGCCGTTCTCAGTGTTACTATCCCTCTTCTATGCCTCCTTGAAAAGCCTGGCACACATGAGCGATTAAATGCTGCAGTGTCTCTGCAATGACCACCAAGTTGCCCACATTCTAACTTGTGCCGATTACTGGGTTGCCACGATGCTGGATCCCCGTTACAAGGACAACGTACCGTCCTTAATTCCGTCACTGGAGTGTGATCGTAAGATGCGCAAGTACAAGCGCACGCTGGTAGACGCGCTGCTGGTGACATTCTCACCTGACAGCGGGGGCACAATGGAAGCACAAGGCGAAGGCAGAGGAGGAGCAAGAGGTCGCCAATGCAGCTGGGGCACCACCAGCACCTCAGAAGGCAGGGTTAGCATGGCCGAAATGTGGAAAAGCTTTGTCAGCACGCCACAACAACCAGCACCACCAGCTGGAACGTCTTAGCAGGAGGCAGCATTTCAGCAACATGGTGGAGCAGTATGTGTGCACACGCCTACATGTACTGAATGAAGGGTCTGCCCCCTTCAACTTCTGGGTCTCCAAATTGGGCACATGGCCTGAGCTTGCCCTTTACGCCTTGGAGGTGCTGGCCTGCCCTGCAGCCAGCGTATTGTCTGACTGTGTGTTTAGCACGACTGGAGGGGGTTATCACAGGTTATATTTCCCAATGTTTTGGTGTGTACCATAATGTAAAAAAATGTACTAAAATGTAAAAGCAGTGTAGGCTACCTCCTCCTCCACCGCCGCTTCCACCTACACCGCCACATCAACTGCCTCCTCAACCTCATAGAAAAAAAATAAAAATTTTGTCACGGCGGCTGTGGTGGTGGGAGGTCCTTGAAGTTGGAGAGATTCAGGTGACGAGGATGGGAGGGCTCCACAGTTGGGGCTGGACTCCTATGGCTGGTGGTCGGTTGTGGCGGAATTTGGGCGAGCCGTCAGTGGTGCCTCCGAGCTGGTGCTTAACGGCTGGGGGCAAGTCGGCTCAAAAGATACTGGCGAAAATTCTGAGGTTTGGGGCTTCTAAGACCTCCCCCGTGTTACTCAAGGATATGAATAAGTTGGTTATATCTTATGGTTATGTTTTGTGGGAAATAAAAGGTTATTCATGTATGTGTTTTCAATAAACGGCTGCTGTGGCCGATATAATACAACTTGGTGTCCGTGTCTTATTGGGGTTCTAACAAGGCCAGTTTAGAGGGATAGGGCTGGTGGTAGGTGAGGCAAGGGTTAGTAAGTGACTGATCAAGAGGGGCGAGCGGGGAATAACCAATACCCTGTCATGAGAAAAAAAAATCCAGAAAATCACATTGTCTGATTTTTAAAGAATTTATTTGCTAATTATGGTGGAAAATAGGTATTTGGTCAATAACAAAAGTTCATCTCAATATTTTGTTATATACCCTTTGTTGGCAATGATAGAGGTCAAAACGTTTTCTGTAAGTCTTCACAAGTTTTTCACACACTGTTGCTGGTATTTTGGCCCATTCCTCCATGCAGATCTCTTCTAGAGCAGTGATGTTTTGGGGCTATCGCTGGGCAACACAGACTTTCAACTCCCTCCAAAGGTTTTCTATGGGGTTGAGATCTGGAGACTGGCTAGGCCACTCCAGGACCTTGAAATGCTTCATTGCCCGGGCGGTGTGTTCATTCTTTCCTTTACACGGATCAGTCGTCCTGGTCCCTTTGCAGAAAAAAAGCCTAAAAGCATGATGTTTCCACCCCCATGCTTCACAGTAGGTATGATGTTCTTTGGATGCAACTCAGCATTCTTTCTCCTCCAAACAAGATGAGTTGAGTTTTTACAAAAAAGTTCTACTTTGGTTTCATCTGACCATATGACATTCTCCCAATCCTCTTCTGGATCATCCAATTGCTCTCTAGCAAACTTCAGATGGGCCCGGACATGTACTGGCTTAACCGGTGGGACACGTGTGGCACTGCAGGATTTGAGTCCATGGCGGTGTAGTGTGTTACTGATGGTAGCGTTTGTTACTTTGGTCCCAGCTCTCTGCAGGTCATTCACTAGGTCCCCCCACGTGGTTCTGGGATTTTTTCTCACCGTTCTTGTGAGCGTGGAGCCCCAGATCGAGGGAGATTATCAGTGGTCTTGTATGTCTTCCGTTTTCTAATAACAGCTCCCACAGTTGATTTCTTCACACCAAGCTGCTTGCCTATTGCAAATTCAGTCTTCCCAGCCTGGTGCAGGTCTACAA
This sequence comes from Bufo gargarizans, assembly GCF_014858855.1. Taxonomy (NCBI): domain Eukaryota; kingdom Metazoa; phylum Chordata; class Amphibia; order Anura; family Bufonidae; genus Bufo; species Bufo gargarizans. Next base: position 515,178,552 of record NC_058081.1, on the reverse strand, counting down.
TTTTGTTTCTGGTGTCCTTCGACAGCTCTTTGGTCTTGGCCATAGTGGAGTTTGGAGTGTGACTTTTTGAGGTTGTGGACAGGTGTCTTTTATACCGATAACAAGTTCAAACAGGTGCCATTAATACAGGAAACGAGTGGAGGACAGAGGAGCCTCTTAAAGAAGAAGTTACAGGTCTGTGAAAGCCAGAAATCTTGCTTGTTTGTAGGTGACCAAATTCTTATTTTACCAAGGAATTTACCAATTAATTCATTAGAAATCCTACAATGTGATTTCCTGTATTCTTTCCCCCCATTCTGTCTCTCATAGTTGAAGTGTACCTATGATGAAAGTTACAGGCCTCTCATCTTTTTAGGTGGGAGAACTTGCACAATTGGTGGCTGACTAAATAATTTTTTGCCCCACTGTATATATTGAATACACATCCTGCAATTCTAACTTACTAGCATTTAGTGATGAGCGAACTTCTGTTTTAAGTTCGGCGTCTAAAGTTCGGCTTCCGGTTAGCGGAGAATCCCGATATGGATTCCGACTTCCGTTGTGGTCCGTGGTAGCGGAATCAATAATCGGCCATTATTGATTCCGCTACCACGGACCACAACGGAAGTCGGAATCCATATCGGGATCCATATCGGGATTCTCCGCTAACCGGAAGCCGAACTTTAGACGCCGAACTTAAAACAGAAGTTCGCTCATCACTACTAGCATTCTGACATACCAGCGATGCCAGATTGGTCTGGATGTGAGGAGAATAACATGGATGCTACATGTCCTTCAGTGTCTTGGAAGAAAATGGCTGGTATGTGCTGAGCTTATCATGTCAGCAAGGTCAGAGGCAATGGAGTACAATAGCTCAGGTAGGATATTTCTAAGATTAAGTGCTGACTAACTAAGAACTATTTGTACAGACAGCCACTAGATGAAGCCATAGCACCAAATACTAACAGTAATTTGCCATACAGATGTTTTGAATGCATAACAATAGTAGATATATTCTTGTACCTTGGGAGCTGTATTATAGTACCTATATACTTGTGCATAGTGGGCAGCAGTATAGTAGCTATATTCTTGTACATAGGGGGCATTTCACACATATATACAGACGTGGACAAAATTGTTGGTACCCTTTGGTCAATGAAAGAAAAAGTCACAATGGTCACAGAAATAACTTTAATCTGACAAAAGTAATAATAAATTAAAATTCTATAAATGTTAACCAATGAAAGTCAGACATTGTTTTTCAACCATGCTTCAACAGAATTATGTAAAAAAATAAACTCATGAAACAGGCATGGACAAAAATGATGGTACCCCTAGAAAACACAGAACATAATGTGACCAAAGGGACATGTTAATTCAAGGTGTGTCCACTAATTAGCATCACAGGTGTCTACAACCTTGTAATCAGCCATTGGGCCTATATATATGGCTCCAGGTAATCACTGTGTTGTTTGGTGATATGGTGTGTACCACACTCGACATGGACCAGAGGAAGCAAAGGAAAGAGCTGTCTCAAGAGATCAGAAAGAAAATTATAGACAAGCATGTTAAAGGTAAAGGCTATAAGACCATCTCCAAGCAACTAGATGTTCCTGTGAGTACAGTTGCACATATTATTCATAAGTTTAAGATCCATGGGACTGTAGCCAACCTCCCTGGACGTGGCCGCAGGAGGAAAATTGATGACAAATCTAAGAGACGGATAATCCGAATGGTAACAAAAGAGCCTAGAAAGACTTCTAAAGAGATTCAAGGTGAACTTCATGCTCAAGGAACATCAGTGTCAGATCGCACCATCCGTCGTTGTTTGAGCCAAAGTGGACTACATGGGAGACGACCAAGGAGGACACCATTGTTGAAAACGAATCATAAAAAAGCAAGACTGGAATATGCCAAACTACATGTTGACAAGCCACAAAGCTTCTGGGAGAATGTCCTGTGGACAGATGAGACAAAAATCGAAGTTTTTGCCAAGGCACATCAGCTGTATGTTCACAGACGAAAAAATGAAGCATATCAAGAAAAGAACACTGTCCCTACTGTGAAACATGGAGGAGGCTCTGTTATGTTCTGGGGCTGCTTTGCTGCGTCTGGCACAGGGTGTCTTGAATCTGTGCAGGGTACAATGAAATCTCAAGACTATCAAGGAATTCTAGAGAGAAATGTACTAGCCAGTGTCAGAAAGCTTGGTCTCAGTCGCAGGTCATGGGTCTTGCAACAGGACAATGACCCAAAACACACCGCTAAAAACACCCAAGAATGGCTAAGAGGAAAAAATTGGACTATTCTAAAGTGGCCTTCTATGAGCCCTGACCTCAATCCTATTGAGCATCTTTGGAAGGAGCTGAAACATGCAGTCTGGAAAAGGCACCCTTCAAACCGGACACAACTGGAGCAGTTTGCTCATGAGGAGTGGGCCAAAATACCTGCTGAGAGGTGCAGATGTCTCATTGACAGTTACAGGAAGCGTTTGATTGCAGTGATTGCCTCAAAAGGTTGCGCAACAAAATATTAAGTTAGGGGTACCATCATTTTTGTCCATGCCTGTTTCATGAGTTTATTTTTTTACATAATTCTGTTGAAGCATGGTTGAAAAACAATGTCTGACTTTCATTGGTTAACATTTATAGAATTTTAATTTATTATTACTTTTGTCAGATTAAAGTTATTTCTGTGACCATTGTGACTTTTTCTTTCATTGACCAAAGGGTACCAACAATTTTGTCCACGTCTGTATATATTTTCTGTCCTCCAGTCTGCTGATATTAGTCAGTTAGATGGGATGCTATAGCTGTTCAGGCGATATTCTACCACTCCATAGTGTAACAATCCTGGTGCTGATGTCCATTTATTGACTCTAGTGGATATACAAGTTTGGTGTAATTGCTGCTCTCATTGTAGGAACCTCAGACAATATAGAAGTTTTCGATTAGCAGAAAACCACGGTGATTACAGGGCTTTTAAACGTACTCACATAAGATGTTTGGCTGCAGATGGCTTGTTGCGAACAAAGGCTTTATGTGTTTTTAATTGTGCATTTACTAAACCTGCCAATGAGGTAGAGGTGGTGACAGCAGCGAATCCGGCTGATTACTCATCTGTCTGGGTGACTCCGTGCTAACAGGCATTGTCGACGACTATTACTGAGAAGAAAATCGTCTTTAGGAGAGTGCGCAACGTTGTCTAATGTGTCATTTACTGCCATTGAAATGGTTGCTGTAGAAAACCTTGCAGCACGAGGACAATGGAGGCTTCAGTGAGAGCGCTAATTGTCTTTACTGTTGTTGGAACTGAACAATGTGATTAACCAAGCTGCCGGCAGCAATTGTTAAGCATGAAAAATGGAGACACCATGACATCGCATTGTGTGCTGAAAGATTCATTATCAAAATAATAGTGGAGTATTAACTGCACTGCCACGCTCCATACAAACTACCGCTACTCCATGGAACTATATACTCAAGTGTAATACTATCTGCTGAGCTGCTATATCTATACACCTGTCATGTGTATGCTTTCTGTTCAGCTACTGTATCTAATCCTCTCACGTGTGATACTGTCTACTGAGCAGCAGTATCTAATCCTACCATGTGTGATACTGGCTGCTGAGTTACTGTAGCTAACCCTATTGTGTGTGATACTGTCTGTAGAGCTAGTGTATGTAATCCTATGTGATACTATCTGTGGGGCTGGTGTATCTAATCCTATTTTGTGTGATCATATATGCTGTACCAATGTTTCTAAGCCTATCCTGTGGGATACTATCTGATGAGGCAATGTATCTAAGTTATTGTGGCGAAAGCCACTTCACCATGGTGTTTTGGAGAGGGCTGTTTGCCCGCCTCCTGCCCCTTGATTACGGGCCCTCTCATCAGCCAGGCCTCCTTTGTTCACAAAGGACTTGTACTAACTTGAACCCCTGGTCTAATTCGTGCCAATTTGGGATGTTAAATGTCTATGTGTATTGTAAAGTGTGGGACATTGTATACGTTGAGTAGTGAGGTCTGTTCCATTGTCTCTCTGTGTGAATTGGCGATGTCCCTTTGTCCTGAGAGATAATTGAATTGCGTCTCGGTTGTCTCCAGGACAGAAGACATTGTTTATTCTCCTTCCTGTGATGATTACATCAACCCGGTGTGAGGCAATTGTATCACAGAGGGGAGGATTTTGTGTGGGAGTGTCTGAGTGTATTGTACGTGGTTATTGGCTGTTTTTACAAAACCCTGTGGGTGGTACCCTTGTTGGAAGATGTGTATAAATCAATGCTTGTGTGTTCAAATAAAGAGTTCCTGTTTTTACCCTTTACCAAGTTGAGGCTGGTGTTTGGGTAACTGATCGACACTGGGGGATTGCTATACTCCCCTAGCATAACTACTAGCTCTTGTAAGAGCTGTTCCTGCTCTCTGGTTTTAGGAGAGGTTCACCCACTGGAGCCTGGAGCCTTGTCGTAGGTCCAGGGTGGGTAGGAGACGGTGAGACCTCAACCAAGCTTCGGCAGTTCGTGGGGTCTGCAGTGCGTACGGTGTCAAGTGGAGTGCTTGGAGTCCTCAGAAAGCACTAGGAGCATCTATCGACGGAGGTACCCGGTCGGGGTGCCAGGAGATCCGTTACAGTTACCATGTGAGATTTTTTCCTTAACAAAGAAGGATAGCAATATACATTTATTTTTTACAGACATGAGCCCTCCCGTATTTATATTTCTCTACATTGCCAGTGTAATATACAGATGCCATACAATGGTCAAATAAACACTGTACACATTGCCTGGAAAATGCCACATATCACCCATTTATCTCCATAAATTACACAGACAGTAAAGATACTGAGTATTGTACCTAGTCATTGCCGTTCATACTGTAGGTACTGTACCTATTGAATACTTATTTGAGTGATCTATTTCGAGTGTTTATTTCTATTAATATTGTTGTATTATGGCTTACAGCTAATGGAAACCCAAAAGTCAGTATCTAGAATTAGAATATTATATAAGACTAATTAAAAAAAATGATTTTTAATACAGAGATGTTGACCTACAGAAAAGTATATACAGTATATGCACTCTTGGTCGGGGCTCCTTCTGCATCAATTACTGCATCAATGCCGAGGTGTTATGGAAACCCAGGTTTTAGATGCCTTGTTGGGTCTGGTGTCTCTCATCTTCCTTTTGACAATACCCCATAGATTCTCTATGGTGGGGATCAGTAACCTTTGGCACTCCAGCTGTTGTGAAACTACAACTCCCAGAATCCACCTTTCACTTCTATGGGAGTTACAAGAACAGCCAAGTAAGTGTACATGTTGGGAATTGTAGTTTCACAGCAGTATCCCTGCTCTATGGGGTTTAGGTCAGGGTGAGTTTGTTAGCCAATCAAGCACAGTGATACTGTGGTTATTAAACCAGGTATTGGTACTTCTGGCAGTGTGGGCAGGTGCCAAGTCCTGCTGGAAAATGAAATCAGCATCTCCATAAAGCTTGTCTGCAGAGAGAAGCATGAAGTGCTCTAAAATGTCCTGGTAGACACCTGTGATAACTGTGGACTTGATATAACAGTGGACCAACGCCAGCAGATGGCATAAGTTTATCACAATATTGTAATTTTCTGAGATACTGACTTTTGGATTTTCATTAACTGCTAGATCAAGTTCACACTTCAGTTATTTTGTGAGCCCCCAAAAAAAGTAGTGAAGCCTGGGTTTGGCTCCTAACAACTGAGGAAAATAACTGAAGTGTGAACTCAGCCTAAGCCACAATCATCAAGATTAAAATAAATCCTTGAAATAGATCACTCTGTATGAAATGAATCTATATAATATATGTTTCACTTTTTGAATTGAATTACTGAAATAAGAGTACTTTCACACTACCGTAATTCTTTTCCGGCATTGATTTCCGTCCTAGGGGCTCAATACCGGGAAAAAACCTGTTTAGTTTTATCCTAATGCATTCTGAATGGAGAGTAATCCGCTCAGGATGCATCAGGATGTCTACATTTTCAGTCTTTTTGATTTTTCAGGACGGAGATAATACCGCAGCATGCTGCGGTTTTATCTCCGTCCATAATTCCGGAACACTTGCCGGAATGCCGGATCCTGCATTTTTTCCCATTGACATTCATTAATGCTGTATCCACCCCCTAGTGTTCCTGCTAAAGGGATCCGGCATTGCAGTCTGCGCATGCTCAAAAAATTTGATAATGTGAAAAAAAATTAATCAGTTTTGGCGGATCCGGCAGGCAGTTTCGGCGATGGAACTGCCTGCCGGAATCCTCTGCCGCAAGTGTGAAAGTACCCTTAATTAACTTTTCCATAATATTCAAATTTATTGAGATGCACCTGTAAACTGATGTGTGCGTACCACCCTGTTCCTTTCATCTGTAAAGGAGAGCAACCAGAAGAACTATATAAAAGAATAGCCCTCATAGTACTACACAGTCATAGCTCCCAATGAATCCTGAGACATTAAAGCCCTGGGGGACTGGGACCACCCAACCATTGCCTCAGTACCACTCCAAAACACCCAGAAAATTCCCATAAATCACCATCATTGGAGACATCTTTCACAAACCCTGCACCCTTGCCCACCACTTCTTAGGTGGTCTCACTACTTTCAAGGAACTTTTGGCAACTATGCACAGTCCAAAGTCCATAAAAAGGTTGTGTACCCCTGATGAAGACAATCCTCTGTGAGCTCTCTCTCCTGTCCCAGACTTCAGGCTAATAGATCGTGCCCTAATACATTGTAACAAGATTCTCAGCTGTAAGAGCAGGTCATACTCTGAATGTTAATGGTGAATGTTTCCAGGGACTGACAGCCATGCCTATTAGATAAAAAAGTACTTAAAACATACCTCAGTTATTGTCCTCTTCTGTCAAGTAAGGGCTCTTTCACACTTGCGTTCTTTTCTTCCGGCATGGAGTTCCGTCGTCGGGGCTCTATGCCGGAAGAATCCTGATCAGTTTTAGCCTAATGCATTCTGAATGGAGTGAAATCCGTTCAGGATGCATCAGGATGTCTTCAGTTCCGTATCGGAGCGTTTTTTGGCCAGAGAAAATACCGCAGCATGCTGCGCTTTTTGCTCCGGCCAAAAATACTGAAGACTTGCCGCAAGGCCTGATCCGGAATTAATGCCCATTGAAAGGCATTGATCCGGATCCGGCCTTAAGCTAAACGTTGTTTCGGCGCATTGCCGGATCCGACCTTTAGCTTTTTCTGAATGGTTACCATGGCTGCCGGGACACTAAAGTCCTGGCAGCCATGGTAAAGTGTAGTGGGGAGCGGGGAGCAGTATACTTACCATCCGTGCGGCTCCCCGGGCGCTCCAGAGTGACGTCAGGGCGCCCGACGCACATGGATGTCGTGATCGCATGGCACGTCATCCATGCGCATGGGGCGCTCTGACGTCATTCTGGAGCGCCCCGGGAGCCGCACGGACTGTAAGTATACCGCTCCCCACTACTACTATGGCAACCAGGACTTTAATAGCGTCCTGGCTGCCATAGTAACACTGAACGCATTTTGAAGACGGATCCGTCTTCAAATGCTTTCAGTTCACTTGCGTTTTTCCGGATCCGGCGTGTAATTCCGGCAAGTGGAGTACACGCCGGATCCGGACAACGCAAGTGTGAAAGAGGCCTAAACTTTCTTGTTAGTTGTTTCTGGGATGGGTGGGTGACATCTCTTATGGTGTCACTGTAGCTCCAACCAGGATTGCCACCAGGGGTATTCCTAGGGTCTAAAAAGATTCGGGACTCAAGCCTCAATGCATAGGTATTACATTTTCAATTTAAACCCCCAGTCCTAGTGCTAAAGGCATATTTGGATGGACATTACATACAATGCTATCACACATACAGGAGACTACAGCACCACATACCTATTACATCCAATGAAGTCTCCTCTGATGTAGACGTTTTCTTTCCTTATCTTCTCCAGTTGGCTCAGACAACACATGATTTCTTTAAGCCATGTCTCATCTATGCAGAGTTTGCCACAAATACATCTTAGGTTCCTCAAATTTCTATCATCCTCCTCCTGGTGCCCCAACAGTGTTTCCCTGCTGCTACCCCCAATACTGTGCCTGCTGTGCTCCCCAATACCCCCAAATACTATATTTGCAAAATAACAATGCCATACAGGTAGTCCCCAAAGTGTTCCCAAAGGTCCCACCAATAGTAAAATTTTTGCCATCAATAGTAATAGTGTTCCCTACAGTGATTATGTTCCATGTGAGTGTCCCTGTTAGTTGTAGTAGTAATAAAGCCCCTCCATAAGGCTCCCTTGTAGAGCCTCAAATATTAAAAATGCTGCCTATAGTGCTCCCAGTAGTTATAATGCCGCTTAAAGTGCCCCAGCAGTTATAATACTCCCGATAGTGCCCACAATAGTTATAATGCTCTCTATAGTGCCCCCAGTAATTATAATAGCCTCCTCTAGTGCCTCTTGTAGTTTTATTGTGCCCTGCAGTGCCACTAATAGTTATAATGCTGCACTGTACTAACCCCAGTAGGTATAATGCCCTCTAGTACCCTCAGTAGTTATAATTCGCTTGTAGCGCCCTCAGTAGTTATAATGAACCCCTGTAGTACCCCCAGTGGGTATAATGCCCCCTAGTGCCCTCAGTAGTTATAATACGCCTATAGTGCCCACAGTAGTTATACAGTAATATGCCTGTAGTGCCCACAGTAGTTATAATTAACCCCTGTGGTACCCCCAGTGGGTAAAATGCCCCCTAGTGCCCTCAGTAGTTATAATACCCCTGTGGTGTCCTCAGTAGTTATAATGACCTCCTGTACAACCCTCAATAGGTATAATGCCCCCAGTAAGTATAATGCTCTCTACAGTTCCCTAGTAGTTAGAATGGCCCCCTGTAGTGTCCTCAATATTATAGTGCCCTCTGTAGTGCCCCCAATACTTATAGTGCCCCGCCCCCCCCCCCCCCCGTGGTTATAATGACCTCCCCATAGTGCCTTAGTACTATATTTCCCCAATGTGAGAAATAAAAAAAATAAACAAAAAAAAGCTAAATATTTACGTGACTCCCCACATCTTCCTGTGGCATGAGCTGCCATCTTCTGTTCAAGCAGTTGTGATGAAGTCAACGCGCTGCCTGTGTCTTGCAGCAGGTGCTCACGCTTATGTCATTGTTCCACGTGAGACCCTTCATGGCCACCTGTGCCGTTCTACTATTTCATTGGCCATCTGGCCTAGTGGCGTATGACTGAGTGAGCGAGTGAATGGTGAAGCAGGGAGCCATTGACTCCCATGGCTCGCCTCTGAGAACAGGGATACAGTTGTATAATTGGTGACCACTACATTCGGGACCCTCGACAAAACATCGGTGGCCTAAGCCCAGGGTGTTTTGACCCAGCAACTAGAGATGAGCAAATTTTTCAAAAATTCGATTCGGCCAGTTCACCAAATTTCCAGAAAAAAATTCTATCCGAATTTATTCGTAGTGAATCGCGTTAAAAACGGCTATTTCCTAGTTGCAGAGAGCCTTTATAGTGGTGTAGAACACTGTGCCTTGCAGTAACACGCATAGGGAGTCTGCTGTGGTAGTGAAATAATACTGCAAGTCAGTATGACATGTAGATGACAGGCGCCGCTCTTAGAATCACTGCACACTTCACTTATTTGGGTGGTCACGGGGCCAAAACTGACCAAATAACTCAAGTATGAACTCAGCCTTAAAGGTCGATGTTAGCGTCAAGAGGAAGCGCACTCCTTTTACACCGTCGTCAGCTGATTCCACATAGATGTTGTGGGGATGTGCTCGTGGTAGGCTACGGTAGCGGCGGCAGTATTGAGGCAATCATAGACAGTCTTTGTGATACACTGTGACTTTATTCACACCAAAGGCATAACAGGCAATGTGCAGACCACACAGGTGCATATCCATATAGTGCATAGAACAAAAGTCCTTCCATAGAAAATAAACAGCAGGTTTGAGTCACCTTGTTTTGGACAGACCACAGCAGTTCTGCAGGCTTCTAGGCTATCTGCCTTTGTCTCCCTCAGGCCAGAGCCCCTTTGGCTTGTAGCACCACAGGTCCCAGGGCTATCCTTCAATGTGAGCTGCGCCCAGACTCTCCTTCATCAGCACTCACTCTGTCTCTGGAAATCTCCAGCACAGCAAGACACACCCCACCCCCATCATCAGCAGGCTGGGTTCTTAAAGGCCCAGCTCCACCAAAAACCTGGGCTGGCCGTGGGGAACAGGCACCCCCCCACTCTTTACCTGTTCCCAGTAAGAACCGGCCCGGACACGCTGCGCCAGCAGCATTCGCCGCTGTAACCGCAATGATCCGGTTCTTACTCCACCGAGGCCAGGACCTCTGGTGGCACGTATCGTCCGTCCATTATTATTCCGGGGACTCTCCTACATATCCCCCCCCTTTGTTCACCCCTGAGGGCTTGAACATACTGTTCAAGCCTGAGGGGGTGAACACATGCACAGCAGTGTACCCGGGACAGGGCATCTGCGTTCCCCTGTAAGCGGCCGGCCCTGTGCTCAACAGTGAACTTAAAGTTCTGGAGGGACAAGAACCACCTGGTAACCCGAGCGCTCCCCTCCTTAGCCCGACTCATCCACTGGAGAGGGGAGTGGTCGGTCACCAGACGGAACCTTCTCCCCAGAAGGTAATATCTGAGAGACTCGAGTGCCCACTTGATGGCGAGGCACTCTCTCTCCACAATGCTATACCGGGTTTCTGCTGGGGTAAGCTTGCGGCTTAGAAAAACCACGGGGTGCTCTTCCCCGTTGAGCTCCTGGGAAAGCACAGCCCCTAGTCCTACTCCCGAGGCATCTGTTTGAACTACAAACTCCCGCTTGAAGTCGGGCGTCACCAGAACTGGGGACTCACATAGGGCCGACTTCAAACGGGAGAACGCCTCCTCCTCCTTCTCCCCCCAGCGAACCATCACCGACTTTCTACCCTTCAAGAGGCCGGTTAACGGGGCTGCCAAGGTGGCAAAATGGGGAATGAACCTCATGTAGTACCCAATCAGGCCCAAAAATGACCGTACTTGCTTGGACGTACGAGGCCTGGGCCAATTCCGGATTGCTTCAACTTTATTTACTTGGGGCCTAATGACTCCGCGTCCAATCACATACCCCAAATAGCGAGCTTCCTCTAGTCCTACCGAGCATTTTTTTGGGTTGGCAGTTAACCCCGCCTTCCTTAGAGAATCTATCACTACCTGAAGTTTTGACAAATGACCCTCCCAGTCTGGGCTAAACACGACTATATCATCCAGATACGCGGAGGTATACTGGTGATGGGGCTTGAGGACGACATCCATCAGACGCTGGAACGTAGCCGGAGCGCCATGCAACCCAAAAGGCAACACCCTATACTGAAAAAGCCCCTCCGGGGTGACAAAGGCCGTCTTCTCCTTTGCCGCCTCCGTCAGAGGTACCTGCCAGTAGCCCTTCGTGAGATCTAGGATCGAAAAATACCGGGCTTTTCCCAGCCGCTCTATCAACTCGTCTACCCGAGGCATGGGATAGGCGTCAAATTTTGATACCTCATTCAATTTCCTAAAATCATTACAGAACCGTAATGAACCATCCGGTTTGGGAAAAAGAACAATCGGCCTAGCCCACTCGCTCTTTGACTCTTCTATGACCCCTAGACGTAGCATCAATCTTACCTCCTGCGAAATGGCCTGTCGCCGAGCCTCCGGTACTCGGTATGGTCTTAGGCGGACTTTCACCCGGGGCTCGGTGACAATGTCATGCTCGATCAAGGTGGTACGTCCAGGAAGGTCAGAGAATACGTCCCTATTCCGACTAACAAATTCTTTCACCTCTTGTGCTTGTTTGGTCGACAGTCCGTCCCCTATCGTCACCCCAGCGGCGTTCTCCGGAACACCTGGTGACCCCGGGTCACTCCCTGACGTCCCGACAGAGGGCGGGCTGTCTGCAAACAAATTCTCTCTGTCTCTCCAAGGTTTTAGTAGATTCACATGATATACCTGTTCGGGCTTCCGCCTCCCTGGCTGGTATATCCTGTAATCAACTGGGCCCACCTTCTCCTTAACTTCATAGGGTCCTTGCCACCGGGCCAAGAATTTACTCTCGACCGTGGGCACGAGTACAAGAACTCGGTCCCCCGGGTGAAATGTCCTTACCCGGGCGGTTCGGTTATATACCCGACTCTGGGCCAGTTGTGCCGCTTCCATGTGCTCACGGACGATCGGCAACACGACCCCTATTCGGTCCTGCATTTTTCCTATGTGCTCTATCACACTTTTATGAGGCGTAGGCTGTTGCTCCCATGCTTCCTTAGCGATATCCAGTAGCCCACGGGGATGTCGCCCATATAACAACTCAAAGGGCGAGAACCCCGTGGACGCCTGGGGCACCTCCCGTACCGCAAACAAAACATAGGGCAACAGTAAGTCCCAATCCCTCCCGTCCTTAGCCACGACTCTTTTTAGCATGGACTTCAGGGTCTTATTAAACCGTTCTACTAACCCATCGGTTTGGGGATGGTAGACGGACGTGTGCAGGTGTTTAATATTTAATAGCTTACACAATTCCTTTGTTATTTTGGACATAAAGGGTGTCCCCTGGTCCGTCAGAACCTCCTTTGGTATCCCCACCCGGGCAAACATACTCATGAGCTCTTTAGCTATTACCTTGGCCGACGTATGGCGCAATGGGACCGCCTCCGGATAGCGAGTGGCATAGTCTAACACTACCAGGATGTGTTGGTGACCTCGGGCTGACTTAATAATGGGGCCTACCAGATCCATGGCGATCCTTTCGAAGGGCACCTCTATAATGGGCATAGGTACCAGTGGACTGCGATAGTGAGGTTGGGGGCTAGTCAGCTGACACACTGGACAGGACTGACAGAACCTCCGGACTTCCTCATATATCCCAGGCCAATAGAACCGTTGTAGAATTCGCTCCAGCGTTTTCTTAACCCCCAGATGACCACCCAACACATGCGCATGCGCTAAATCCAAGACCATTCGCCGGTAAGGCTGGGGCACCACCAGTTGTTCCACCACCTCCTGCCTCACCTTGTCTACCCTATATAACAGGTCCTGGTTATAGGCCAGGTGAGGAAATACGGTATCGGCGCCGGGACGCTGGGCAACACCATTAACCACCGACACACCTTCTCTAGCCCGCAATAACGTCGAATCCTGGAGCTGTGCGGTCCCGAAGGTTTCTCGGGGTACCTCCAGATCCAGGATGGACGAACTTTCTACTGTCTCACCCGCCAATACTTCTAGGGGAAACCGGTCAGGGTTACACTCTACCTCCTCTACGGTGACCCCTACAGCTGGGGTCCCTGCCTCGGGGTCCTCGGGCTCCGGACCTGGACATTTTCCTTCCCCATAGGTAGGCAACCCGTTCCTCCACAAAGTCCAGAACAGGGGAAAGTCCCTCCCCAATATTGCGGCATAAGGGAGCCGTCTCCCCACCCCGACGACATGTGGTACCTCCTTTCCACACACTGCCAGGGTAACCTTAGTGGTGGGATACTCCCTGCGATCCCCATGTATACAGACAATGGTAAGGGTTCGCCTTTCTGGGAGTTTTTCCGTTACCAGCGACTCATGGACCAGAGTTACCAGGCTCCCAGAGTCCAGCAGGGCCTGCACGGAGTGTCCATTAACAACGACATCACACACCGGAGGGTTGTCCGCCTCCAGCAGGGGGTCAGCTATATACACCGGTTGGGCATAAAAAGAGGACCGGCGAGCGAACCCGCAGTCCATGGGTTCGGATGCCCTAGGGCAGTTGGATGCCACATGTCCCCAGTCCTGACAATGCCAACATCTGATCCTCGCAGCCTCCCTCCTCCCCAGGGTATTCCTCCCACGGACTGGAGATCCACTCCCCTCCTTATGTGGTGGGATCCCTTTTTCAGGATCCCGGGTCGGCAGCGGGGGCTGACGTGACTTCGGTTAGTACCGCTGAGTCCCGCCCCAAATCCTGAGTGGCCATATACCTCTCCACCAGGCTAACCAGTTGTTCCAGGTGGCCTGGATCGCCTTGTCCCACCCAGCGCTGTATGGCTCTCGGGAGGGTACGCACGAACCTGTCGACCACGACCCTTTCAACCATCTGAGAAGGGCTCAATATCTCAGGCTGAAGCCATTTTTTTACTAGGTGAAGTAAGTCATAGGCTTGTGACCGGGCGGGTCGGGACTCGGCAAACACCCACTGATACACCCTGTGCGCTCGCACATAGGTGTTTACCCCCAACCTGGCCAACACCTCAGCTTTTAGCCTCTCATAGTCCTTGGCCTCATCGCAGCTGAGGTCAAAATAGGCCTTTTGTGCGTCCCCCACCAGAAAAGGCGCCACCACCTCGGCCCACTGCTCCAACGGCAGCCTCTCTTGCTCCGCGGTTCTTTCGAATACCATCAGGAATGCCTCTATATCATCTCCCGGACCCATTTTCCTCAGGGCGGATCGGACTTTGTCCCTGGCGGTAGACACAGTCGGGGTTGTCGCAGTTGAAACTCCTTGCAGGGATGTTCGCACCGACTCTTGCATGGCTACCAGCTGCTGCATTAGGAGAGTGTTTGTTTGCTGCTGTGCACACATAGCCTCCTCATGTCTTTTTTGCTGTAGCTCATTACTTTCCCTCTGAGCCTGCAATGCCTGTTGCTGCTGTACATTACTCTGAATCAGGTGCTTAATGGCCTCCTCCATCTTGTCAGGAACCATAAAACTTGCAGGCCTGATATATGACATGCAGTCCAACACAACTTTTGCCTCAGGCCTGCCTCACTGCAGGAATGCCCGCTCCAAGCCACCAATTGTGGGGATATGCTCGTGGTAGGCTACGGTAGCGGCGGCAGTATTGAGGCAATCATAGACAGTCTTTGTGATACACTGTGACTTTATTCACACCAAAGGCATAACAGGCAATGTGCAGACCACACAGGTGCATATCCACATAGTGCATAGAACAAAAGTCCTTCCATAGAAAATAAACAGCAGGTTTGAGTCACCTTGTTTTGGACAGACCACAGCAGTTCTGCAGGCTTCTAGGCTATCTGCCTTTGTCTCCCTCAGGCCAGAGCCCCTTTGGCTTGTAGCACCACAGGTCCCAGGGCTATCCTTCAATGTGAGCTGCGCCCAGACTCTCCTTCATCAGCACTCACTCTGTCTCTGGAAATCTCCAGCACAGCAAGACACACCCCACCCCCATCATCAGCAGGCTGGGTTCTTTAAAGGCCCAGCTCCACCAAAAACCTGGGCTGGCCGAGGGGAACAGGCACCCCCCCCACTCTTTACCTGATCCCAGTAAGAACCGGCCCGGACACGCTGCACCAGCAGCATTCGCCGCTGTAACCGCAATGATCCGGTTCTTACTCCACCGAGGCCAGGACCTCTGGTGGCACGTATCGTCCGTCCATTATTATTCCGGGGACTCTCCTACAATGTCTACAGAACCTGTTCTATTAAACGCTTATACAGGGAGTGCAGAATTATTAGGCAAGTTGTATTTTTGAGGATTAATTTTATTATTGAACAACAACCATGTTCTCAATGAACCCAAAAAACTCATTAATATCAAAGCTGAATATTTTTGGAAGTAGTTTTTTGTTTGTTTTTAGTTTTAGCTATTTTAGGGGGATATCTGTGTGTGCAGGTGACTATTACTGTGCATAATTATTAGGCAACTTAACAAAAAACAAATATATACCCATTTCAATTATTTATTTTTACCAGTGAAACAAATATAACATCTCAACATTCACAAATATACATTTCTGACATTCAAAAACAAAACAAAAACAAATCAGTGACCAATATAGCCACCTTTCTTTGCAAGGACACTTAAAAGCCTGCCATCCATGGATTCTGTCAGTGTTTTGATCTGTTCACCATCAACATTGCGTGCAGCAGCAACCACAGCCTCCCAGACACTGTTCAGAGAGGTGTACTGTTTTCCCTCCTTGTAAATCTCACATTTAATGATGGACCACAGGTTCTCAATGGGGTTCAGATCAGGTGAACAAGGAGGCCATGTCATTAGATTTTCTTCTTTTATACCCTTTCTTGCCAGCCACGCTGTGGAGTACTTGGACGCGTGTGATGGAGCATTGTCCTGCATGAAAATCATGTTTTTCTTGAAGGATGCAGACTTCTTCCTGTACCACTGCTTGAAGAAGGTGTCTTCCAGAAACTGGCAGTAGGACTGGGAGTTGAGCTTGACTCCATCCTCAACCCGAAAAGGCCCCACAAGCTCATCTTTGATGATACCAGCCCAAACCAGTACTCCACCTCCACCTTGCTGGCGTCTGAGTCGGACTGGAGCTCTCTGCCCTTTACCAATCCAGCCACGGGCCCATCCATCTGGCCCATCAAGACTCACTCTCATTTCATCAGTCCATAAAACCTTAGAAAAATCAGTCTTGAGATATTTCTTGGCCCAGTCTTGACGTTTCAGCTTGTGTGTCTTGTTCAGTGGTGGTCGTCTTTCAGCCTTTCTTACCTTGGCCATGTCTCTGAGTATTGCACACCTTGTGCTTTTGGGCACTCCAGTGATGTTGCAGCTCTGAAATATGGCCAAACTGGTGGCAAGTGGCATCTTGGCAGCTGCAAGCTTGACTTTTCTCAGTTAATGGGCAGTTATTTTGCGCCTTGGTTTTTCCACACGCTTCTTGCGACCCTGTTGACTATTTTGAATGAAACGCTTGATTGTTCGATGATCACGCTTCAGAAGCTTTGCAATTTTAAGAGTGCTGCATCCCTCTGCAAGATATCTCACTATTTTTGACTTTTCTGAGCCTGTCAAGTCCTTCTTTTGACCCATTTTGCAAAAGAAAAGGAAGTTGCCTAATAATTATGCACACCTGATATAGGGTGTTGATGTCATTAGACCACACCCCTTCTCATTACAGAGATGCACATCACCTAATATGCTTAATTGGTAGTAGGCTTTCGAGCCTATACAGCTTGGAGTAAGACAACATGCATAAAGAGGATGATGTGGTCAAAATACTCATTTGCCTAATAATTCTGCACTCCCTGTACAAGTAGAGCCCCCGACAGAGTGGAGAGGGTGTCAGCAGTAAGTTTGTGTTGATTTGACTGATTATTTTGCCCTTCCTCTGATCCGTCAGAGCAATAACCCCCCAAAAAACGGATCACGTCTGTTGAGCATCTGCCTTTACTCGGTCAGCATTTGGTCAGTAATCCATCAGTATTGCTAAGGCAAAAATAAACAGGAGTGGATCCAAAACAGAGATACACGTGAATGGAATATTTGCATGTCTTCTGTGCTTTGTACCCACTTCTGCTTTTGGCTAGCAAATCACAAGCCAATTCTAATGGGAGCATACAGGCCTTACAGCTGCTACACAAACAGGATCTGTTGTGCGTCTCATTTTTCCTTCCTTTTGACAGATCAGAAGAAGGGTTAAATAAATGATGATGTCAGCCAGGCCGAAAAGGTAAAATAGTGGCCCAGTCATGATGTGCAAGGTGGAAGCAGCATGAGAAGTCCACAGAGTGGCACAATTACAGTGTGGAGGTGGCAGCATCAGGAGGCCACAGAGTGGCACATTGACAAAGTGTGGAAGTGGTGGCAACAGCATCAGGACTAGGCCACAGAGTGGCACAATGACAGTGTGGAGGTGGCGGCAACATCAGGAGGCCACAGAGTGGCAAGGTGACATAGTGTGGAGGTAGCAGCAGCATGAGGAGATCACAGAGTGGCAAGGTAATATAGTGTGGAAGTGGCAGCAGCATAAGGAGACCACAGAGTGACCCGGTGACAGTGTGGAAGTGGCAGCAGCATAAGGAGACCACAGAGTGACCCGGTGACAGTGTGGAGGTGGCAGCAGCATAAGGAGACCACAGAGTGGCAAGGTGACATAGTGTGGAAGTGGTAGCAGCATAAGGAGACCACAGAGTGACCCGGTGGCAGTGTGGAGGTGGCCACAGCAGCATGAGACCACAGAGTGGCAAGGTGAGATAATGTGGAGGTGGCAGCAGCATCAGGAGACCACAGAGTGAGAAGGTGGGTGGCAATAACAGTACCCGCTGACGATGGTGGGTATAAGAAGGAGCACTTGGCATCAGATGTGTGGCATCAGGTGGGTGGCAGCATTAGAATAGTAGCTGAGGCAGGTAGCCAGAAGAAACCGGTCTCTTTTGTCAAAGTGTTGGTGTGGCACCATGGATGATCTAGTCTGATGCATCAGGCATTGGTGAGTGGAAATCCTGGATGATCCAGGCCTGATTCATCTTGACAAAGGTCAGTCTCTCCACATTTTGGGTGGACAGGCGAGTTCTTCTTGGGGTAACTATGGCCACTGCCACACTAAACACCCAATCTGATGTCACACTACTGGCCGGGCAGGACAGCTTTTCTAGGGCAAACTCGGCCAGTTGCGGCCACAAATCCAGTTTGGCTGCCCAGTAGTTCAGCGGATCTTCAATGTGGGGTGGCAGTGTTCTGCTCCAGGTCTAGATGCTGCTGGTGAGTAGTTTCTTCACTAGGCGGGTGAAGAAAGCTGCAGTTCCTCCCCTGTTTGCCCAGGCAAACGAGGTGCAGACCGGCATGACACCGCCGTGCCCTGCATATGTGGTATGCTGGAGGGGCACTGTGGATTGTCCCTGCAGTGGAGACTGAGGACACAGTGGAGGATAAGGAGGCAGAGGCGGACATTGTCTCAGGACCAACGGCATGAGAACGGGCAGGTGGAAGCGGCATCACCTGGCCAAGTTGTGGCTGTGCAGGAACCACATTCACCCAGTGGGCCATAAAGGAAATGTATTGCTCCTGACCGTAGTTACAGCTCCACATGTCGGCTCTGCCGTGCACTTTGGCAGACACCGACAGGCTCAAGGACTGGCCCACCTGCTGTTCTACAGCTCCCTTCGGCTGAGGTGGTGGAGCCTTGACTGGACCACCATATTGGAGCCACACTTCTCATAGGCCACTTTATGGTGACATTGCATTGTTGATGCAGGGCCGTGGTGCCAACATTAACACCCTGGCCACTCTTCACCTTCTGCCCACAGATTCTACACATGGCCATGTTAACCACATCTGGAGGCTTAACAAAAAACTGCCACACCGCTGAGTAGGTGATTTTACCCCCAACACTACGCACTGACTGATTGCTACCGCCACTGCCTCCGTGAACCTGTGCACCACTACTTCTATGGGCAGGTAGGCTCCTGCTAAGCGGGTGGTCTACCCCGGGCACGTTTGGCTCCCGACCTCCCACTGCTGCCACCCTGCTGATTCCCAGCCACGCTAGCAACTTGCTGGCTCCACTGCTGCCTCATGGGCAAGCTGCCACCCTCTTCTCCCGATGATGATGAAGCCCCTTCATCACCCGGCTCCCAAGTGCGATGAGCTACATCATCATTGAGTACTGTCAATTATGTTCTCCTCAACCATCTCTGGGTCAGGAGCCTGACCGCTCGCAACACCATCTCCCACGCCACTCTCCTCATCACTACGTGTCTGCCTAGTGGAGGAAGCAGCGGATGTCTCCTACACATCTTGGCTTGCCAATAGCTGCTGACTGTCTTCTAGTAGCTAGTCCTAACTGTATAGTGGAGCTGAGCCCAGAGGCATCCAATACTTCTCTGACTGTGAGAGAACAGAAAAGGACAGAGGCAGGTTGAGGGCAGGTGAGGACAGGTGAGGGCACAGGGCCTGCTCCTGGACCATGCCAACTAAGGGTTGTGTCTGACGAACCCACTGACTCTTGGCTGGGGGTGTCTGATGTCACTTGCGACGAAGTCGAAGATCAAGTCAACCATTCAAGAACCACTGGGTTGCCGGTCAAGACACGACCGCTAGCTGACACTGGGAGCTCAGGCCTCTCGAAGTGACCCCTGCTGCCACGGCCCCTTACTCTGCTGCGACCTCTGCCTGCGCCAGAAACATTTAGGCCTCTGTCACTCCCCTGTGCAGGGCCTTGCACTTCTCTATCTGACATACTGTTAGATCAAATAAATAAATAAAAAGGAAATTAAAACATCCCAAAAAAGTCTGCAATTTTCTCACTTCACCACACAACGGCTGATAAGCCCTTTTTTCACACTAATACACACAAAAAAGGGCTCTAGAACATATAACTGCACCGCTGAATGGCAAATATATTTTACTTTTGCTACTAATACACGACACAAAAGGCTTTAGAACATATAACTGCACTGCTGCATGGCAAATATATTTTTATTTTGCCACTATTACACGACAAAAAGGGCTTTAGAACATATTACTGCACCGCTGAACGGCAAATATATTTTTGTTTTGCCACTAATACACGCCACAAAAGGCTTTAGAACATATAACTGCACCACTGAACGGCAAATATATTTTTCTTTTGCCACTATTACATGACAAAAAGGGCTTTAGAACATATTACTGCACCGCTGATCAGCAAATATATTTTCTTTTGCCACTAATACACGCCACAAAAGGCTTTAGAACATATAACTGCACCTCTGAACAGCAAATACTGTATATTTTTCATTTACCACTATTACACAACAAAAAGGGCTTTAGAACATATAACTGCACCGCTGAACGGCAAATATATTTTTCTTTTGCCACTAATACACAACAAAAAGTGCTGCAATTTTAGCACTTCACCACACAACGGCTAATGAGCCATTTTTTTCCCACTAATACAAGCTGAAAATGCTTTTGATTGAACATATAACTGCACCACACAAGGGCAAATAAGACATAGAAATATTTATTTGTAATAAACCCTGTTAATGGCTGTAACACCCCCAATAACAAGAACGGTTTGCTGGAATTACAGAGCTGTATAATGGCAATTTGGGTGCCCAGTCAGTGCAGCAAGGTGTATAAAAGGATTGTTCCTATTACCCAGGCTGTAACCTCCCCTCCTGAACCCTGTTCAACATAAATGCTGTGGAATGAATCAAGTCCTTTCTCTACACCTTGAATAATCTTTCCCTGAACTTGTAAATAGTTTTTTTTTATCACAATTAAGTTTTTTCTAACACTGTCCCTAACGCCTGCTGACATCTCTCCCTGCACTAAGTACACTGAAAAATGGCAGAATCCAAGATGGCTGAGGCTATTTATAGGGCTGTGACATCACAGATTGGCTGCATGCATGGCATTATGGGTGATGCCGCCTTCCAGAGTTCCTTGCTCCATGTCCTCACACGTGCAGCAGCCATTTTAGGAAATAATGTGATTTGTTACCACGAAGCGTGAGGAAATTCAGATTCTGTGCGAATCAGATTTTTCCTGAAATTCGGATCGAATTCCACTTCGGCAGCTTTGATTCGCTCAGCTCTACTAGCAACGCTATTGATTGTCACATAGCTTTCCTAGGATTCTGGACAGCATCTAGTTCTGAAGGGATGTGTGAGAGGTATTAGCACATAACTAGGGAGATTTACTGTTCGTGCAAGGACCAATGCACACTTACGACATTTCTGTTCTTTCCTTCTGGTATGGCCTTCGCAGCTGTTGGCTAGTGATGGACGAACATCTGCTGGGACGGTTCGCGATCGCGCGAACACGATCAAATGTTCGCGAACCGCAAGTTTGCGACGGGTCCCATTCATTTTAATGGCAGACGAACCTGAAAAACCTTCAGCTCATATTTGCAGCCAAGAAATAATTACTAGAAGTACACAAATAGTCCCACAACATGGACAGTGACATACCAGATGTATTATTCGAATTTGCGATCTCCATTCATAATTTTTTTCAATTCGAAATAACAGCAATATGATGTTTGCGTACGCGCATGCACAAATGCACTATACAGTACCCAAATGCACTATAAAGAAAGTATATTGGTATATAACACCTCGCTTCAATCAGTTTTTTTGGGGGGCCACTGGTATATCACACCAGTAAAAATTATTTGCTCCAATAACGCTTGTCCCTCTATATACCTGCAGTATCGCAGCAGAACCGCACAATACAAATGCACTATAATATACTTTCTAACACAGAAAGTATATTATAACATTGTACAAGGAAGGCAATCCATTAGAATATACATAAAGGTAAAACATAACCTTTAATAATGTTACTATGAGGGTTCATTCACTCGTCTGTAAGTGTTTTGTGGATCCGCAAAACACGCACACCGGCAATGTGCATTCCGTCACTATTGCGGACAAGAATAGGACATGTTTTATTTTTTTGCGGAAACGGAAGATTGCATGCGGAAAGCACATTCCGGCCCTATTAAAAATGAATGGGTCTGCACCCGTTCCACAAAATTGCGGAATGGATGCGGACCCATTTTGCGGACGTGTGAATGGAAAAGATATCCTTCAAAATGAAAATAAATTAAATTATTAAAGTTAAGTAAAAAGCATAGATGTGGTAGGCAATAACAAGTGCTCGGCGGCACTAAATCAGATGCTCGGCAGCACTAAATCAGGTGCTCGGCGGCACCAAATCAGAAACCATATGTCCTACCACAATCCGGGGGGTTCCAGTGCACATCCATGAGTCCCAAAGGGAAAGCAAAAAACATCTATCCCTGGGCTAGATGATGATGTGGAGTTGAAGGACAGGGCGGGCAAAGAACTGTCCCTGATATTGCCCTACAGGGGGGTGCTATTCTGGCCCTGATAGCCTAACCACCCGCCCTGATAAGAGCGACCCCGTCCGGAACCTTACCCTATATAAAAATGGCCCTAGTAAGCCCCTAGCCCCTAGGCCCCCGACTTCCAGGTGATCACTATATAGATCTTTGTGTTTTTGACTCATTATAAAAGTATATTATAAGTATATCGCACCCCTCTGTGCATCACACCTATCGATAGCACACCTATACCAGTCCTTAAAAGGACTTTTGTGGCCCTATTAGCTAGCGTTTGGTGTCTCTAACAGCCTGTCCCTGCTCCACACAGTAACCTCTCCCTATACTGGCAAAACACTGAATGTAAAATGGCGGCCAGATCAGGTTTATTTATAAGGTAGGGGGTATGTCCATGTGCTGAAATGTCTCAATAGCACCCCCCTGTAGGGAAATATCAGGGACAGTTCTTTGCCCGCCCTGTCCTTCAACTCCACATCATCATCTAGCCCAGGGATAGATGTTTTTTGCTTTCCCTTTGGGATTCATGGATGTGCACTGGAACCCCCCGGATTGTGGTACCACCTGATGGATGTGTCATGGGTCAAAGTTCTTCACAATGTAAAAGAATATGGCAGGCGCGAATATCTCCATATGTTCGCATGTTTGGCGATTTGCGAACACGCAAAGTTCGCCGTGAAATGAACCGCAAGGCCATCTCTACTGTTGGCTACATTGCAAGTGAACTACATGTAAAGCGAGCTGGAAGTATTCCCTCCTTACAAGGGGAAGATAACTATATTCCTTTAAAGGGAGTCTGTCATCTACTTTGAGCGTTTTATACCGCTCATATTGCATTATAGAACAGTTGCCCACCATTAAAATAGTACCTGTATTGTGTCTGACCCACATAGAGATCATGAAAAAACAACTTTACAAAGTTACGCCAATTAGGTCTTGCATGCTTGTGATCTCCGAGCCGGGGGAGGATGACGAAGTAGCAGGGCAGAGCGGGCTAGAGAACTGAAAGGGGAGCGATTATATGGGCACATTGATGAGGGGTCTGGGCACTTGTAGCCATACCACTGCCCCTGGGCACTTGCAGGGCCAAATTAGCATAACTTTATAAAGTCGTTTTCTGTTGATGTTAAAGACACAATACTGGTACAATTTTAATGAAGGGCTCAAAGTAGGTGACAGACTCCCTTTAATTTGTGTGGCGTGTTATAGCAAAGCGCTGGGTAATAGCATTACTGCAGCAGGCTTTTGGAGGAGAGTTCTCTCTGAGTTCAGGAGATGTAAATGTGTAGACCCTTATAGCTGGCCAGCTAAGACCTGTCCTAGGTTGCTAACATAGCTTATAGTTTTATACAGCTAGACCTGCCAATAACCTTAATACAGTTCCTATGTTTGTGTGTTAAAGACAAAAGCAGTTATTTACAGTGACTTCATGTTTGGATGTCATACAACTGTTATATATATTGTGTTCACAGAAGCAGAAAAGATAATATGCCTTTAAAATTCATTATATGGATGTGAGCTAAGCTCAATGACACAGCAGAAACAACAGAAAGCATAGAGTTAAAAACTGTTGTTGCTGGGCAGAAGTCTAGACCAATCACAGCCAGCCTCACACACAGCAGTAGTCTTGGCCAATCACATCCAGCCTCACACACAGCCTGTGTGGGAAATTTCCTAGCAAGGGCTGCTAGAAATTATTATTCACCAGAGAGAGAAGCTGAACAGACATTCACTCCACTAAGAGCTGTGTTTTATGGAAGCAAAGAGGCCAAAATAGGTATTTAGAACAATTATATAATGTTCCTACTGTTAATATAGTGATTAGAACTGTATACTGAACCAGTTATATGTGTGTTTACTTACAGTTCCACCAATTGCAAATACCATACAGTTGTAACCATTCAAATTCCATATGGCAATCCAAATTGCATACAACCATACCAGATCATACTCAACCAATCTGCAAATAGTTACTGCTAACTGCATACTGCAAATTGCGACCAAATTCAGCAAATAGAACTATTAGTTAGACCTCAGATATACCTCTCAGAGAGATCATAAAGTGCTTAAAGGGAACCTGTCACAGGATTTTGGGTATAGAGTGGATGACATGGGTTGCTAGATGGCCGCTAACACATTCGCAATATCCGGTCCCCATAGCTCTCTGTGCTTTTATTGTGTAAAAAAAACTGATTTGATACATATGCAAATTAACATAAAAGAGTCATATCTTACTTGTGTGACCAGAGAAGAGTAATATTTTCAATCTCTGACTCATCTCAGGTTAATTTGCATAAGTATCAAATCAGTTTTTATACACACTAAAAGCACACAGAGCTATGGGGACTGGGTATTGCAGATGTTCTAGCGGCAATCTAGCAACCCATGTCCTCAGCTCTATACCCCAAATCCCGGTGACAGGTTCCCTTTAAATAGCTTAAAGTGAGAGTACAGATACTCAAGAGAGAAATATATCCATCATTTTATGTTGAATGACAAGATTGAACAGTTGAACCACCATCTTACGCATACCGCCATTTTGTGATATATTTTTAGCACGTGTTATGTGCATGGATTATCTCCTGCGGAGGCGGCAGTGTTATACGAAGAAAAGTTGAAGTTAATAAAGAAGTTATTTCTAGCATTTGGTGTGCTCTTTAAACCTACTGTTTCCATAGAACGGCGCTAGAGGAATTACAGAGTAACAGACAGTCTGGTTAGACTAAAAGTCAGAGTTATCAAAATTCTTCTAATGCCACAGCGCAAAAGGCACTTCATAGTGCTGCACCTGCCACAACCCTCTAGTGGAGTGATGAGGGTAGTGTAATGCCTAGTTCACACTTCAGTGTTTGGTCAGTGATTTCCATCAGTGATTTGTGAGCCAAAACCAGAAGTGGAGCCTCCACAGACATGAGGTAGACGGGAAAGATCTGCTCCTGTTCTGTGTTTAGAGTTGCACCTGGTTTTGGCTCACAAATCACTGATGGAAATCACTGACTAAACACTGAAGTGTGAACGAGGCCTAAGGGTTTGGTGCACACCCAAGCAAGCCCCTGTGTCAAGGCAAGTGTGCTGTGTCTACCGTCTGTCCATGAGTAATGAAAGACTGGGGGACTTATAGCTAAATTGAGGTAGGACCAGCTAGAGTGAGGATGAGTGGCCACATGTGAAGACTCCTAAGAGACCTGTGTAAACCTGCTGAACATGTTAGGCCATCAATATCTGATATTTGGGGGTCCGACTCTCGGCACCTTCGTCAATCAGCTATTTGAAACTGCGGCCTCTTGATAGGTCAGCGACTTCATGTTCATTGGTCACATGGCCTATTTGCAGCTTAGTTCTATTCAAGTGAATTGTCCTGGGTTGCTATACCAAGAACAGTAAGCTGTGAGAAGGCCCAGTGCTCCCCAGAGTGGATGTGCCAGATGTCAGAACCCCTCATGATAAGATATTGATGACCTAGTCTGAGGATAGGCTATTAATATCGTACTGGAAACCCCCTTTAAAGCCCCATTGTGCTACTCTCTCTGTGAGCAGAACAGTTCCTGCTGTTTTCTGTCGTGCCTGAAGTCTGCCAGGACAAGTTTAAAAATGCCGCCTCTGCTCATCCTTCCGCCATTTGGTACCTCTGTCCTGGGTGAGTGATTGTGTATTCCTGCATAATCACTTAGTGCACCATTTCTATGCTGATTTTACTGCAGTTTTGCCTTATTGTCCACCCATTACTCTTCTTCTTTTACATCCAGATCTGCTTTCAAACTGTTGTTGTTTCTAAAATCCAAGAAACAGCTGCCTGCAGATGGATCTCGCTTTCCAGTCGGAGAAGGATTTTGGTTTGGCTGATATTGTTGGATATGTTCTAAGTCATGTTTAACCCCTTCCTGCTCCGCACCATACTATTCACATTCACATTAGAGCTATGATGCTATAATATATTAGGATCGAGAGTGGCAGTGAGATATAGATTTACGCACCCTCTGTCTGGACGTATTGATGTGCCCCCACCAGGGGCGTCGCTAGGTTAAAACATTCGGGGCCTGGGCCCCGGATGTTTTGTCCCATGCCCCGAATGTCCTGCCTGCCTGCTAGATACAACTGTATTGCCGTACACAGAACGGCAATACAATTGAATCTTACACTGGGAAGAGGCGAAGGACCTGTGGTGACATCACAGGTCATGTGATCAGCAAAACAGGCTGTGATAGGATGACCTGGATGATGTCACTATCATGTGACCAGTGCAGGATTGGACCGGAATGAAGAGGAGAAGGAGCCTAATGGTGATATCTGTACATGAGGAGAGGTAAGTTAAGGAAGAGGCAGATGCTGGGAGTTGTAGTTATTTAACTGGGATGTATGTTAGGGCTGAAGGGAGGGATGTTATTGACATGGAACTGTGTGCTTGAGGTGGCTGGGGGAGGGAGTGATGTTATTTACATGGGACTGTATGTTGAAAGTGGATGGTGGGGGGAATGATGTTTATGTACATGGGACTTAATGTTTAGGCTACGTTCACACTTGCGTTTGGGGATCCGCTTGTGAGATCCGTTTCAAGGCTCTCACAAGCAGCCCCAAATGCATCAGTTTAACCCCAATGCATTCTGAATGGATGCGGATCCATTCAGAATGCATCCGTTCAGGACCGATTCGTTTGTATTAGATTTGAATTTCTAAGTCTCAATACGGATCCGTCCTGACTTACATTGAAAGTCAATGGGGGACGGAACCGTTTACAATTGCACCATTTTGTGTCAATGCAAAGGGATCTGTCCCCATTGACTTACATTGTACGGATCCGTATTGAGACTTAGAAATTCAAATGTAATACAAACGAATCGGTCCTGAACGGATGCATTCGTTTGTATTATCGGTGCGGATCCGTCCTGTACAAGTACAGGACAGATCTGCACGAACGCAAGTGTGAAAGTAGCTTTAGGGGGGTGATGTTTACATGGGATTGTGCGTTGGAGGCGGCTGGGGAGGAGGTGATGTTATTTACATGAGACTGTATGGTGGAGAGTGGAGTATAACTGCAGGGGGCACTGCAGATCCAGGGGACATTATAGGCAGTCTTATTACTACTGGGGGCTCTATAGGAGGGTCTTATAGATCCGCCTTATTTCTACTAAGCGCACTATGGGGGCCTTATTACTACTGAGGGGTCTGTAGGGACTGGGGGAACAATAGGGGGCCTTATTTCTACTGGGTACTCTGTGAGGGTATTATTAATATGGGAGGACTCTTCTAATAATGGGGGCATTGTTGAGGAGCATCATCACGGTTGGGGCAGTGTTACTAATGAAGGCATTCTAGAAGGGAATTACTATTGGTGGGACTATGAGAAGCACTATTACTATGGGGGGCAGTAATGTTTCTTCAGGATAGTATTTGGGGGTATTGGGGGGGGGGGGGCAGGGGTGTAACTAAAGGCTCATGGGCCCGGTACAAGAGTTCAGCTTGGGCTCCCCTTCCCTCAGTGCTTTGTGTGTCTTCTTATGCGGCACAAGTGTCTTTGGGCCCCTTCAAGCTCCTGGGCCCGGTAGCCACTGGTAGCTGCACCCCCTATAGCTACACCCCTGGGGATGGGGGGGGGGGGGGCACAGCAAGCAGCAGGATAACACTGTGGGGACTACAGTTGGGGGATAATGATAGAATGTGAGGAAGCTAAGATGTCTGTGTGTCACACTCTGCAGAGACGAGGCGGCTGAGAGAAGTGTCCGGACCGAGTGGAGAAGATGATAAGAGAGAAGATCTACAGAGAAGATGATGACAGAGAGGAGACGTCACCTGGAGGCCCTGGATGTGACAGGTAAGTGCTGCTGTATAGTAATATAGTATATATATATAGTAAGTACAGCAAAGTGCGGGGGGGCAACATATTTATTGGGGCTTGTGCCCCGGATCTTTTGAGACCCTAGCAACGCCCCTGGCCCCCACATTCACCTCTTTATCATGAAACTGAATTACTGACCTGGTATGAGAACCTCCAGAGTAAATGGTTAGGCACTTGGATCATAGATTTGTTTCATTCAGTCAAAGGACTTAAACATTTAATACAATAGAGTTTTATGGCTTCAAATGAGAAAAGTCCTGGAAATGGGACAGATCAATGTCCCTGAGAAATCTTCACAAATGCCTTGAGAGTTGAACATAAGCTCACTCTATAAGTCGTGAAGTGATTTAAAGGGTCTTTGCAAAGGGGCTTGACATGGGGAACTAATTATCATTGGAACATTATACGTGACACATGATCAACTTGGACTCAGGTTGCTTAGGTTTAAAACATGGGCCTTCAGGCTATGAATGGTGATGTCACTGACTCTGGGGTGTCACTTAATCTACTCTGCTTCAGGTCTGGGTTTGGTGCTCATGGAGAACGTGAGCCCTCCACCAGATCTTGGGCCCTTGGACAATGCATGGTAGCGAAACTGCCCTAACCCCCTAGGTCTAGATTATTAATATCACAGCAATCACAGCATAAGTATGATCATGTCGGCTCTGTTTGATGGCAATATGTAGGCCTTGTTTTGCACTGTAAGGCAGTATTATATAAGCACAGTATGGAAATATTATATTGAAACTGTATTTAAGTACTTTTCTACACTGTATGGTAGCCTTATTTAAGATTATATTATTCAGTGAGCATGTAATACTCAGATATTGAACTGGTCTTGTGCTGGATGCTGGGCATGGAGCAAAAAGCTAGTACCAGGGTTGCCTTGGCTGACCAGTGTACCAGAGGTTCCTCTGGTGGGCCCAAAGTCCGACACAATAAAGAGGGAAAAGATTGGCTAAAACTTGTAATTTATACATCTATATCTGCTATTTATGACTTTAGTTGTAAATGGAGGAGGTGATTGATATCATTCCTTGAGTAAGTGTGTATACAGAGAAAGATATGAATCAATTAAAAACCCCATGAACTAAAAAAGAACAGATATTTAACCCCTTCCTGACATCTACCATACATGTTAGGTGGATGTCGGGTCTTTAACCCCTTCAAGCGACAGCCAGTTTGGACCAAATGTGGGAGCCCCATTTTTCAGTTTATGTGGTAATAACTTTGGAATGCTTTTACTTATCCAAGCCATTCTGAGATTGTTTTTTCATGACACATCATACTTCATGTTAGTGGTAAATTTGAGGTGAAACGTTTTTTCCTTTATGTATAAAAAAATCCAAAATTTTGAATTTAGAATTTCTCTGATTTTAAGACAGATAATGATACTTCATAAAATAATTATTACTTTATATTCCCCATATGTCTACTTTATGTTTCCGTCATTTTGTAAATGTTTTTCATTTTGTGGGACTTACTTAGGCTACTTTCACACTAGCGTTCGGGCGGATCCGTTCTGAACGGATCCGCCCATAATAATGCAGACGGAGGCTCCGTTCAGAACGGATCCGTCTGCATTATATTAGCTAAAAAAAGCTAAGTGTGAAAATAGCCTGGGACGGATCCGTCCAGACTTTCAATGTAAAGTCAATGGGGGACGGATCCGCTTGAAGATTGAGCCACATTGTGGCATCTTCAAACGGATCCGTCCCCATTGACTTACATTGTAAGTCTGGACGGATCCGCACGCCTCCGCACGGCCAGGCGGACACCCGAACGCTGCAAGCAGCGTTCAGCTGTCCGCCTGTCCGTGCGGAGGCGAGCGGAGCGGAGGCTGAACGCCGCCAGACTGATGCAGTCTGAGCGGATCCGCCTCCATTCAGACTGCATCAGGGCTGGACGGCTGCGTTCGGGTCCGCTCGTGAGCTCCTTCAAACGGAGCTCACGAACGGAAACCCGAACGCTAGTGTGAAAGCAGCCTTAGTAGAAACCACCTTTAAATGACCTCATTTTAGAAACTACACACCTCAAGTTATTCAAAACTGATTTTACAAACTTTATTAACCCTTTAAGTGTTCCACATGAATTAAATCAAATTGGAGGGGAAATTTAAAAATTTAAATTTAACTCTAATTTTCCTGTAACACAGCAAGGGTCAACAGCCAAACAAACATCAATATTTATTACTCTGATTCTGAAGTTTACTGAAACACCCCATATGTGGTTGTATCTTGCTGTATGGTAACATTGCAGGGTGCAGAGGGAAAGGAGCGCCATATTGTTAAGAGGGCATATTTAGCTGGAGTGGTTTTCAGGTGCCATGTCACATTTGAGGAGACCCTGATGTACTCCTAGAAAGAAAACCCCAAAAAGTGACCCCATTTTGAAAACTACCCCCTCAGGGAATAAGTCTAGTGGTGAAGTGAATGCTTTGATCCAACAAGCATTTTATAGAATTTGGAAACATGTGGCTGTAAAAATGAAAAAAAAAAAGAACTTTTATTTCCAATAAAAAGTTGCTTTAGCCCCAAATTTTTCATTTTCACAAGGGGTAACAGGAGAAAATTCACCCCACAAATTATGCATTTTTTCCTGAATACGGCATTACCTCATACGTGGTCATAAACCGCTGTTTGGGGGCATGGCAGCATTTAGAAGGAAAGGAGTGGTATCGCGATTTTCTAACATAAAATTTGATGAAATTAGTTTAGGGCCCATAACATTTTTATTTTTTCACCAATGTAGCTGTGTGAGGGCTTGTTTTTGCAGGACTGTAGTCTATATCAGTATCCTTTTTGTTTGCATATGTATTTTTGACCACTTTTTATACCATTTTTGGGGGAGGTAAAATGGGCAAAAATGGCAATTCTGTCAGTGTTTTTTATTTTTATTTTTTTATGGTTCCTCTTGCGGTAAATATTATATGATTATTTTATTCTGTGGATTGATACTGTTATGGCCATACCAAATTTATATAGGTTTTTATGTTTTACTACTTTTTAAGCATAAAATCTCTTTTGTGTTAAAAATAAATTATATTTTGTATTGCCATATAATAAAGTCCATAACACTTTTAGTTTTTCACCAATGTAGCTGTGTGGAGGCCTGTTGTTTTGCGGGACGGCTGTGGTTTTTATTGGTATCATTTTTGGGTACTTATGTCTTTTTGATCACTTTTTATACAATTTTTTGTGGATGTGAAGTGACTAAAACAGCAATTCCGTCATTGTTTTTTATATTATTTTTTTTATGACGTTCACCGCACGGCATTAGTAACGTGATACTTTTATAGATCAGGTTGAAAGGGAAGTGGTTATACCAATTATGTGTAGTTTTTTATGTTTTCATTTTTTAATGACTTATAAATGAACGGATATGAGAAAAGACTATTTTTATTTTATTTTTATTTACTTTTTACCTTTCTTTACCCTTTTTTTTTTATCAAGACCCATTTGGGTCTTGAAGATCCAGTGGGTCTGATGGCTATACAGTGCATTGCAAATAGTAATCTATTGCAATGGACTATATTGTCAGTGCTACACTTACACCTAGGACTCATCGGGACCGCAATTTGCACGGGCAACGTCTGTGCAGCGGCCGGAACGTATCGAGACCCATTTAACTTGAATGGGTCCCTGATCCGTCCGCACCGCAAAAAATAGAACATGTTCCGCCCTGCAGCTCCGGATTGCGGACCCATTCAAGTGAATGGGTCCGCATCCATGATGTGGGGAGCACGCGGTCGGTGCCCGCATATTGCAGACCCACTGTTTGTTGGCCACAATACGGCCACGGCTGACAACGGCCGTGTGCATGAAGCCTAAGGCTGATCAGATGCTCAGGGTCTGATCAGACTTAGGTACATGGCAGCCTGGACGCCTTTGTAAGCCGTCCAGTTTTCATGGTAACCGCGATGACAGCGGCCCGAAGGTAGAGAGAGGGAGCTCCCTCCCTCTCAACCCCATAAGGTAAATGTCCGAGATCAGTGCCAGACAGTGTGTGCCTAGAGTATTTGGCACCCGGGGCGGGTCCTTTCTCTGGCACCCCCCCCAATACTTTGCCCGTTGTGCCCCCCAATACCCCAGGTACTATACTGCTGAAAAAATAGTGACCCCAGTAGACATAATTGGGGTCATTTATCAAACTGGTGTAAAGTAGAACTGGATTTCCAAAAGAGCTGTCAAAAATGAAAGGTGGAATCTGATTGGCTGCTATGGGCAACTAAGCCAGTTCTACTTTACACCATTTTGATAAATTACCCCAAATGTCCCTATAGTGTCCACAGCAGATATAATGTCCCCTAGAGTGCCCCCAGTAATAATTACACCCTATATTGTGGGTAAAAATTCCTATATAGTGTCCCTAGAAATAATAGAATTGCTCCTACAGTGCCTCCCCAATTGCAATGCCCCCATGCTGCCCCATACAGTAATTTCCCCCACACTGCCCCCACACAGTATTTTCCCCCCACACTGCTCCCATATAGTAATTTGCCCCACACTGCCCCATATAGTAATTTGCCCCACACTGCCCCATATAGTAATTTACCCCACATTGCCCCATATAGTAATTTGCCCCACACTCCCACCATACAGTAATTTCCCCCACACTGCCCCCCACAGTAATTTCCCCCACACTGACCCCAAATACCAATTTGCCCCACACTGCCCCATACAATCATTTCCCCCACACTACCCCCCCACAGTAATTTCCCCCACACTATCCCCCACAGTAATTTCCCCCACAATTCCCCCATATTGTAATTTGACCCACACTGCCCCCCACAGTAATTTCCCCCACACTGCCCCCATATAGTAATTTCCCCCACACTGCCCCCATACAGTAATTTCCCCCACACTGCCCCATACAGTAATTTCCCCCACATTGACCCCACACAGTAATTCCCCCCACACTGCCCATATAGTAATTTGCCCCACACTTCCTCATACAGTAATTTCTCCCACACTGTCCCCCACAGTAATTTCCCCCATACTGCCCCATATAGTAATTTGCCCCACACTGCCCCATACAGCAATTTGCCCCACACTGCCCCCATACAGTAGTTTCCCACACACTGCCCCATACAGTAATTTCCCCCACACCGTAATTTCCCCCACACTGCCCCCATATAGTAATTTCCCCCACACAGTAATTTCCCCCACACTGCCCCATATAGTAATTTCCCCCACACTGCCCCCATATAGTAATTTCCCCCACACTGCCTCCACACAGAAATTTTCCCCACACTGCCCCCATACAGTAGTGTCCCCCACACTGCCCCTACACAGTAGTGTCCCCCACACAGTAATTTCCCCCACACTGCCCCTATACAGTAATGCCCCCCACACTGCCCCCACACAGCAGTGTCCCCCACACAGTAGTTTCCCCCACACTGCCCCCACACAGTAATTTCCCCCACACTGACCCCCACTACCCTCATATAGTAATTTTCTCCACACAGTAGTTTTCTCCACATTTCCCCATAATTATTTCCCCCACATAGTAATCCCTCCCATAATAATTTGCCCTTACACAAACACAGTAGCCCACCATAATATTTTCCCCCCACATGTCCTCCTGTGTCCCCCAAAGTTGGCACATAAAATAAATAAAAAAAAAAAAAAGCTAAATACTCACCTATGTCCAGGCGCTTGCTCACAGAGGAAGAAGCGCACACTTCACTGCGCAGCTGCGTCCCGACACAGGCGCGCGCCGGGATTTCACTACCACATAGGCCTCATGACTTCTAGGCCTGAAGCCTAAGGCGGTGATTGGTGGCGGAGCAGGCAGGGAACTATGAGCTCCCGTGCCCCGCCTCAGTATGTGGGCATCAGCGCTCCAGCAATGAGCGCTTCATCTGTATTGATGGAAGAGCTCATTGCTTCTGGGGCTGGCACTCCCGTGAGAGCCGACACCTGGCCGCAAATTGCGGTCCCCAATGCAAGGAACGTCCGGCATGAGTCCTAGATGTAAGTGTAGCACTGACAATATAGTGCATTGCAATAGATTACTATTTGCAATGCACTGTATAGCCATCAGACCCACTGGATATTCAAGACCAAAATGGGTCTTGATAAAAAAAAAGGGTAAAGAAAGGTTAAAAGTAAATAAAAATAAAATAAAAATTGTCTTTTCCCATATCCGTTATGGACTTTATTATATGGCGATACAAAATATACTTTATTTTTAACACAAAAGAGATTTTATGCTGAAAAAGTAGTAAAACATAAAAACCTACCGTATATAAATTTGGTATGGCCATAACCGTATCAACCCACAGAATAAAATAATCATATAATATTTACCGCAAGAGGAACCCCATAGAAAAATAAAAATAAAAAACACTGACAGAATTGCCATTTTTGCCCATTTTACCTCCCCCAAAAATTGTATAAAAAGTGATCAAAAAGACATATGTAAACTATAAAAAGTTATGGGGGTCAGAATATGGCGATGGCAAGAAAGAAAAATGTTTTTTTTTCAATTTTATTTAATTTTTTAGCATTAAAATGCAAGAAAAACTATACAAATGTGGTATCACCATAATCATACTGAGCCGGAGAATGTAGAGCACAAGTCAATTTTACCGTATTGTGAACGCCATTAAAACAAATTTCATAAAACTGTGGAGGAATTGTGTTTTTTTCCAATTCCACCCCATTAAAAAAAAAAATCCAGCTTCCTTCTACATTATATGCCATATTAACGCTATTTGGTGGCATTATAAAGTAAAACTTGTCCCACAAAAAATAAGCCCTCACATGGCTATGTGAATGGAAAAATAAAACAGCTATGGCTTAGGGAAGGCTGGGACCGAAAAACATAAAAGAAAAAACTGACAATCACTGTCTCAGGAAGGGGTTAAAGGCTATGTACACCTTTTGGGGCATTTTTATTTATTTATTATTGCATTGTACTCATTCTGAGCTAAAAATCATTTTTTCATTTGATCTTTATTAAAAATGTTGAGCCCCTTTCTGTGTACAGCCTTCAGATTCTCTAGTAGCAAGCTCTGTATCTTTACCATTTCCCTTCAGATAGCTCAGCTGATGGCTCCTTATCTCTGACCTTATAAACATTAATTACAGCTCAATTCTTAACTTACTAAGTGTTTTTGAGCTACTAGTAATTTAGAGCGCTTTACAGACATTAGTATCCAACTGTCCCCAATGGGGCTCACAATCTAAGTTCCCTATATGTATGTCTTTGGAGTGTGGGAGGAAACCAGAGTACCCGGAGGAAACCCACCCAAACACAGGGAGAACATACTGACTCCATGCATATGTCCTTGGTCGGATTCGAACCTAGGACCCCAGCGTTGCAAAGCACCAGTGCTAACCACTGAGCCACAGTGCTAAAATTGTCTGTTCATGCACTGGTTAACACTAGAGAACAAGCGCATGCATGGGACTATGCAAAAAGGAGAATGTGATGTGAAAACCCCACCCC
The DNA here is from genome assembly GCF_014858855.1 of Bufo gargarizans. NCBI lineage: Eukaryota > Metazoa > Chordata > Amphibia > Anura > Bufonidae > Bufo > Bufo gargarizans. The sequence continues at coordinate 515,142,712 of NC_058081.1, read as the reverse complement.
TCTGTCAAATATCTTAGATCCTGCAATCAGAGAAGGGGCAACTGCTATGTGATCACTTCCAATTGTGTAGAACTGGTATCTGGCCATTATTTGGGACATAGACCTGAGCCACCATATCTAACCCTGCCGTGTTAGAAAAGTTGACTTATGGATATCTGAAGCCAAGAGGAAATATAAAGAAGGACACATAAGTATATGCTGTTGGGCCCTTGGACACTGCCCATTTACTGGACTGTTCAGTCATCCACAGCTCAGATGTTTGATGTGACAGTATGTTTGTTAGGGGACAGGGGCTTTATAATCTGTATATACCTCTGTTTTGCTGATGTTAAGGGACTGGGGGATCTTCTGGGCTTTATGATCTGGATATTACTCTATTTTGCTGATGTTAGGGACGGAGGGGTGATCTTCTGGGCTTTATGATCTGGATATTACTCTATTTTGCTGATGTTAGGGACGGAGGGGGTGATCTTCTGGGCTTTATGATCTGGATATTACTCTGTTTTGCTGATGTTAGCGGACAGGGATCTTCTGGGCTTTATGATCTGGATGCTGCTCCATTTTGCAGATTTTCCTCTTTAATAAGCACACCACCTCTGGCGTCCCCCTTCCCCTACTGTACTTTCCTTCTCTGCGGCGGCGGCCTCATTCAAGGTGGGTGAAATATCACATTTTCTTTCCACAGAATGTGACAATATTTACTCGTCATAAATCCGAGGGAAGGATGTGGAAGGAGATAGAGCAGAACAGGGGAGCAGTGTTCACGCTGGAAGGGTCTATGGTCAATGCCGCAGGCCCCTTGGTACATGACTCACGTGGGGCTGTAAATTCCTGCTGAGTGGAAGTCAAGTCAAAACACCTCAAGGGAACAAACACCAATGTGCTGACTCCAGAATATGCTCATCTCAGACTGTGAAGAGCAAGTATCTCCAGCACCAAACCAAAAACTGCATGTATTTGAGATGATTTGCACATATTTCATGTTCTCTTTAGGCCTCCTGCATACAACCTTATCCGTTTTGTGGTACACTAATTGCAGACCTGCAAAATACGGGTGCAATCTGTGTGCTTCCTGCAATTTTTGCGAACCTACTTTAAAAAAAGCCTATTCTTGTCCTTAAAAAAATATAGATTGGACACGGACCAAAAATACAATCATGTGCATGAGACCTTACCCTGACAACAGCTTTCCCTTGGGGCCAGTGTCACCTCCTGCTGAGTAATATTGTATGTTATATCTAGGAGGCCGAGGGAAGGGGCAGCGACAACTGACCTGAGCACATTCTGCCCCAACAACATAGTAGTCACTTCTCAATCTTGTTCTGCATTTATTCTGCAAAATGTTCCCTAAACCAGCAGCAACTATTGAGTGTAGATTATGAACTCAACAATTGTGTTCATTGTTGGTACATCAGTGATATAAAAGCAACATATTGCACAGCGCTGTACAGAGAATGCACTTATATCTGTGCCCACCAGAAGAGCTTACAGTCTAATATAACTCTTTAGGCTAGGTTCACAGAAAATTTGTCATGCGTTTGATGTATACAAAAAATGTGTACACCTCAGATGGATGCCAGACAGTGGCACACATCACCCTAGATCTACATTGTAAAAAAAAAAAAAACGATATGTTAATGTGTACATGTAGTCTGCTATGACTATGCATCTGTTTTTCCCAACATCTATGTTAAAAGTAGGGCAAAAATGTGATGTGAACCCAGCCTACGATGCACACATGGTTCATCTCAAAGATGCCAACCTGTCCACAATTACAGCAAAGACTTAGGGGCACATTTATTAAGACCGGCGTTTTAGATGCCAGTCTTAATAAAGCCCTGCAATGGCGGTGGATCCACTGAAGTTATGTAAAGGCACCGGCCTTAACATAATTTCAGCAGATCCACCTCTACTTCTAAATGTCAGACAGCTTCCTAGCTGTCTTACATTTAGACAATTATGTACTCCTAAACCAGGCGTAGAACGTGGTAAATGAGAAGGGCCTATTGGCCTGTCTCATTTACCAGAAGAAGTTGCATGAAGTAAGGTGCTGACATCTAAATTTCCATGTGCAGTTCTGACCTGGACCAGTGGAGGGAGATGAAGATCCATTTTGATATCAGAGGCTGGGATTTCTTGCATTGAGATTTTAATAGTATAAAACTGTATCAGCAGTCTAGTACCCTTAAGGGCCGATGCATACGACCGTATGCCCTCCGAGACATACGGTCCGTGAGTGGGCCATATGTCCCGGAGCGGCATACACCGTGCGCACGGGAGCACACAGCATCATAGGTTACTATGATGCTGTGCGCATCGGGCCGCCCGCGGGACTATTGTCCTGCACTCATAAGATCATATGAGTGCAGGACAATATCCCTGAGGAATGGCCTGATGCGCACATCATCATAATAATCTATGATGCTGTGCACTACCGTGTGCACGATGTATGCCGCTCCGGGACATATTGCCCACTCACGGACCGTATGTCTCGGAGGATATACGGTCATGTGCATGAGCCCTTGAGTCTGTAGAGTCCTGCAACATTGTATCCTGAGTCTTTAGAGTCCTGCAACATTGTATCCTGAGTCTTTAGAGTCCTGCAACATTGTATCCTGAGTCTTTAGAGTCCTGCAACATTGTCCTGTTACAATATATCATTGAACAACATAGTATCTTGAGTCTATATGATCCTGCTCGTTCATCTCACTGAGCCTAGGTCTCAGAGCATTGTATTGTTGAGTGACAGTGAAACTGTAAGGCCCCTTTCACACGGGGGAGTTTTCCGCGTGGGTGCAATGCGTGAGGTGAACGCATTGCACACGCACTGAATCTAGACCCATTCACTTCAATGCAGATGAGCATGATCACTTGTGCGTTGCGTGAAAATCGCAGCATGTTCTATATTCGGCATTTTTCATGCAACGCAGGCCCCTTAGAAATGAATTGGGCTGCACGCAAGCAAGTGCGGATGCGGTGTGATTTTCAGGCATGGTTCTTAGGAGATGATAGGGATTAGCAACCCCATTAAAGTCTAATTACTGCATTATTTTCCCTTATAACATGGTTATAAGGGAAAATTATAGCATTTTTGGTACAGAATGCTTACTAAAATGTGGCTTGAGGGGTTAAAAAATAAATAAAAATAACTCACCTTATCCACTTGATCAAGCAGCCGGCATCGTCTTCTTTCTTCTTCTTTCAGGACCTGCAAAAGGACTTTTGATGACGTAATCGCTCTAACCACGTGGTGAGCGCGGTGACGTCAGCGCAGGTCCTTCTGACTGAAGATAGAAGGATCTTCTATCTTCATTCAGCAGGACCTGCGCTGGCGTCACCACACTGGGGAGCGCGATTATGTCATCAAAGGTCCTTTTGCAGGTCCTGAAAAAAGAAGAAAGAAGATGATGCCGGCTGCGCGATCAAGTGGATGAGGTGAGTTCATTTTTTTTTATTTTTTAACCCCTCAAACCACATTTTTGTAAGCATTCTGTATTAAGAATGCTATTATTTTTCCTTACAACCATGTTATAAGGGAAAATAATAAAATCTACAGAACACCTAACCCAAACCTGAACTTCAGTGAAGAAGTCCGTGTTCAGGTCTGGGTACCACATTCAGTTTTTTCTCACGCGCATGCAAAACGCATTGCACTCACGCGGAAAAAACTGAACGTTGGAACGCAATCGCAGTCAAAACTGACTGCAATTGTGTGCCTGCTCGCGCAGGTTTCCCGCAATGCAACCTGAACGCATCAGGAGCAAATCCGGGACATCCGTGTGAAAGAAGCCTTAGGCCTCGTTCACACTTCGGTCAGTGATTTCCATCAGTGATTTGTGAGCCAAAACCAGAAGAGAAGCCTCCACAGACATAACGTATAAGGGAAAGATCTGCTCCTGTTCTGCTTGTTCTGTGTTTTGGCCCACGAATCACTGATGGAAATCACTGACCGAACACTGACGTGTGAATGAGGCATAAGAGTGCCTTCGCACGAGGCAGATTTTCTTGTAGAACATTTCTGCAACTAAAAATCTGTTCCATTCATCTGAATGGGGCTTCCATAAATCCATATGCTTCCTGCCAAAACAACCCCATTCAAATGAATGGAACTGATTTTCAGTCGCAGAACTATTCTGTAACTAAATCTGCCTCGTATGAAGGCAGCCTCATACTGCACCAGTGCCTGTCATGGTCCCATACTGTACCTATGTACATCTACAATTTTATACAACGGAATGCAGACTTTTATTTTTTTGCAAATTAATGTGGGAATTGTGTTGAAACACATAAGTATAGTTATTTAGGAGATAATATGGTGGCTCATGGAAGAATCAGACAGTATGATGGCATCATACATAATATGGACCTCTAAGAACTGCTGCATGACGTGTGCTTGAGCCCTCACTCTGATCAAGGCAACTATTCAACTCAGTACACACAGTGTAGGTCCCCAGCCCCTATTTGTATAATAGCTGCTCACACTGTATGGTCTTCTTTTAAAGGGCATCTGTCAGCATGAGCAACTCTATTAAACCAGGGCTAGACAAGATGTTTTGTGTGCTTGCGCCATGCCTAACGGTCTCTACAGTGCAGATTCCCACTGCGCAAGGGCTGACCCTAATCTTTTCAAATGTCTCTTGTCTTTCCTGGTCTCGTCCCTTGTTCAGTTGAAATCTGGGCAAGTGCCAAGACCTGGAGAGGTGTTACTAATTGGTGCTCCAAGTCCTCTCGCTGGCCACCCGGTGCTCCTGTAGGCTAATTTACATATCAATAAAAACTTGTTTTTCTCAGGAATGGGAAACCAGTAATACATAATGATTGTGTTTGTCAGCATGATCAACCCTATTCATTGTTTAATAGGGGTGATCATGCTGACAGATGCTCCTTAAACTGTCTTATGGTAGATGTACTTAACATACCATAAGGTTAGGTTCACATATATTGTAAACTAATCCGGTAGTCTTTTCCAAACAGACTACCAGAGTTTACCGTATTTAGCATAGCCAGATAACAATGGTATTTGTCTAGTCGAAAGGCAGCATTTATGCTGGAAAGCTGCCGATCCCCGTCAGATCCCATTATAGTGAATGGGGATCTGGCGGTGTATAGCATTATCCAGCTATACCGGATACTTTGTTCTCTACCGCATTAGTTTATCGCACATATGAACCTACCCTTACATGGGTTTTCCAATGGTACAACATGTGATTAAAATGTTTGGCTGCTTTCATACAGTCAGTGTTTGATAAGTGTTTGATCAGTGATTTCCATCAGTGATTTTGAGCCAAACCTAGCAGTGATATAAGGTAGAAAGGATATATTTCCACCTGTTCTGTGTTTTGGACCCACATCTGGTTTTGGCTCATAATTACTGATGGAAATCACTGACCAAACACTGATTTTGTGAAAATCCAACAGTGAGAAGGAATTAAATAGAGCAGCTCTCCATTCACTTTCTGTGCTTCAATGAAGCAACCTTCTATATATTTTTTTTAATTTAATCTCTGTCCTCATCTATCAGTTTATTTTTTCTTCTACACTTTACATACTGTACACAATACCTTTTTGGCCACATGAAGCAAGCACCACATATACTTCAGTTCTTAATAGCTTCGGTGTCCTCTCTAGGAATACTATCTCCTGACAGGTGGCCTTTCTGTCTTTGGTTATGGTGGGCAGCTCGAACTGTTGCTTGGAATCTCTGTACCAAATGCAAAGGAGACTAGAGCCTGTTAACAATAATTACCTTCCTTTGCCATTATTCTCACTCCCTCTCTGGGTTGCCTGCATCTTCTGTAATCTTTCCCTTCTATGGGGTGGTACATGGAACTAACGCTGGAGTCTAGATAACTCTCCACAATGGCTGCTGAGCTGTTGCTTCTACCTCAGACAATACACACTACATTGACTTCCTTCCTCTTAAAGAGAGAAGGGCGGAGTCCTCCCTGGCAGGTTTGTTAGAACCTCCACCTCCCTATGCAGCTTTGTGAGAATTCAGGGACAAGCACATTTTCATGAAACACAATTACAGTGTATAGCAGTGTGTTTCAGGACACTACGCCAATACTCCACAGCTTCTAGCACAGCACAGCCTCAGGATAGGTCATAAATATGTAAATCCTGAGAACCTCTTTAAAATCCAAGGGTCAGCAACCTCTGGCACTCTGGCTGTTGTGAAACTACATGGGATCTGTAGTTTCTCAACAGCTGGAGTGATGGAGGTTGCTGACCTCTATCTAGGAGTTACAATTACCATTACTTACATGCTTAGATACTATTGCTCATCAATCAAGTATCTCACATAAAAGGATTAGAAACAATAGCTCGGTAGACAGTATCACACATAAAAGGTTTAGACATGGCTGCTCAGCAGACAGTTTCACACATGATAGCATTAGATATGCAGCTCAGCAGACAGTATCAATTATTATTAGCTTAGATACAGTTCTCAGTAAACAGTATCACACATAGGCTACTTTCACATTAGCATTTTTATTTTCCGGCATAGAGTTCCATCACAAGGGCTCTATACCGGAAAAGAACTGATCAGGCATATCCCCATGCATTCTGAATAGAGAGTAATCCATTCAGGATGCATCAGGATGTCTTCAGTTCAGTCATTTTGACTGATCAGGCAACAGAGAAAACCGTAGCATGCTACGGTTTTATCTCCGGCGAAAAAAAACTGAAGACTTGCCTGAATTTTTTTCCATAGGAATGTATCAGTGCCGGATACGGCATTCAAAATATCAGAATGCCGGATCCGTCCTTCCTGTCTGCACATGCGCAGACCTTTAACTCCTTAAGGACACAGCCTTATTTCACCTTAAGGACCAGGCCATTTTTTGCAAATCTGACCAGTGTCACTTTAAGTGGTGATAACTTTAAAACGCGTTGACTTGTCCAGGCCATTCTGAGATAGTTTTTTCATCACATATTGTACTTCATGACACTGGTAAAATGAAGCAAAAAAATTCATTTTTATTTATAAAAAAATACCAAATTTAGCAAAAATTGGTAAGAAATTGCAAATTGCAAATTTCCAAGTATCAACCTCTCTACTTCTTTAATACATGGTTATTACTTTACATTCCCCATATGTCTACTTCATGTTTGGATCATTTTGGGAATGATATTTTATTTTATGGGGATGTTACAAGGCTTAAAAGTTTAGAAGCAAATCTTGAAATTTTTCAGAAATTTTCAAAAACCCAAATTTTAGGGACCAGGTCAGGTCTGAAGTCACTTTGCAAGGCTTACATAATAGAAACCACCCAAAAATGACCCCATTCTAGAAACTACACCCCTCAAGGTATTCAAAACTTTGGTAACCCTTTAGGTGTTCCACAAGAATTAATGGGAAATAGGGTTAACAGCCAAACCAAACTCAATATTTATGGCCCTGATTCTGTAGTTTACAGAAACACCCCATATGTGGTCATAAACCGCTGTACGGGCACACGGCAGGGCTCAGAAGGAAAGCAATGCCATACGGTTTTTGGAAGGCAGGTTTTGCTGGACTGTTTTTCTTTACACCATGTCCCATTTGAAGCCCCCCTGATGCACCCCTAGAGTAGAAACTCCATAAAAGTGACCCCATCTAAGAAACTAGACCCCTCAAGGTATTCAATACTGATTTTACAAACGTTGTTAACCCTTTAGGTGTTCCACAAGCGTTATTGGCAAATGGAGATGAAATTTCTGAATTTACATTTTTTGGCACACTTTTCATTTTAATCCATTTTTTCCCGTAACAAAGCAAGGGTTAACAGCCAAACAAAACTCAATATTTATGGCCCATATTTTGTAGTTTACAGAAACACCCCTTATGTGGTCATAAACTGCTGTACGGGCACACGGCAGGGCGCAGAAGGAAAGGAATGCCATGCGGTTTTTGGAAGGCAGATTTTGCTGGACTGTTTTTTTTTTACACCCAAATGTCCCATTTGAAGCCACTCTGATGCACCCCTAGAGTAGAAACTCCAAAAAAGTGACCCTATTTTAGAAACTATGGGATAGGGTGGAAGATTTTTTGGTACTAGTTTAGGGTACATATGATTTTTGGTTGCTCTATATTACACTTTTTGCAACATAACAAGAAATAGCTGTTTTGGCACCGTTTTTAATTTTTGTTATTTACAACATTCATCTGACAGGTTAGATCATGTGGTATTTTTATCGACTAGGTTGTCATGGACGCGGCGATACCTAATATGTATACTTTTTTTTATTTATGTAAGTTTTACACAGTGATTTCATTTTTGAAGCAAAAAAAAACATGTTTTAGTGTTTCCATAGTCTGAGAGCCATAATGTTTTCAGTTTTTGGGCGATTACCTTGGGTAGGGTATGATTTTTGCGGGATGAGATGATGGTTTTATTGGCATTATTTTGGGGTGCGTGTGACTTTTTGATCGCTTGCTATTACACATTTTGTGATGTAAGGTGACAAAAAATGGTTTATTTAGCACAGTTTTTATTTTACATTTTTTACAGTGTTCATCTGAGGGGTTAGGTCATGTGATATGTTTATAGAGCTGGTCGATACGGACGCGGCGATACCTAATATGTATACTTTTTATTTCTGTAAGTTTTACACAATAATATCATTTTTGAAACAAAAAAAAATCATGTTTTAGTGTCTCCATAGTCTGAGAGCCATAGTTTTTTGAGTTTTTGGGCGATTATCTTAGGTAGGGTCTCATTTTTTGAGGGATGAGATGACGGTTTGATTGGCACTAAATTGGGGTGCATATGACTTTTTGATCGCCTGCTATTACACTTTTTGTGATGTAAGGTGACAAAAAATGGTTTATTTAGCACAGTTTTTATTTTTGATTTTTTACGGTGTTCATCTGAGGGGTTAGGTCATGTGATATGTTTATAGAGCCGGTAGATACGAACGTGGCGATACCAAATATGTATACTTTTTTTTATTTATGCAAGTTTACACAATAACCGCTTTTTTAAAACAAAAAAAATGATGTTTTAGTGTCTCCATATTCTGAGCCACAGTTTTTTTTATTTTTTGGGCGATTGTCTTAGGTATGGGCTCATTTTTTGCGGGATGAGGTGACAGTTAGATTGGTACTATTTTGGTGGGCAAACACCTTTTTGATCGCTTGCTGTTGTACTTTTTGTGGTGTAAGGTGACAAAAAAATTGTTTATTTAGCACAGTTTTTATTTTTTATTTTTTATAGTGTTCATCTGAGGGGTTAGGTAATGTGATATGTTTATATAGCCGGTCGATACGGACGCGGCGATACCTAATATGTATACTCCCCTCCCCCCTATTTTTACCAATTTTTTTAAACTTTATTTGGGGAAAATTGCGTTTTGTTTATTTTTACTTGAAACTTTTAATTTTTGGGGGGGGGAAAACTTTATTTTTTAAACTTTTTTTCACTTAATTTTTTGTCCCACTTTGGGACTTGAACTTTTGGGGGTATATTCCTTTACAATGCAGTCAAATACTTCTGTATTGGAATACATTGGCTGGATCTCACAGGCTCGTCACCGGAAGGCAGCGCGATTCCTTCCTTAGGCATCGCGGTGCCTTCCATGCCATCGGGTCCCCCGCACAGCCCCATGGGGACCCGATGGCACCGCTCGCCGCCACAAGTTAGAAAAGCCGCAAACCGCAGGTCTGAATTGACCTGCGGTTTGCGGCTATCGCCGGATACGGTATTGCAATGCAGTCTGAAAAATGCCTGATCAGTCAGAAAAAATGACATGCGTTTGCATACAGTTTGCCTGATCAGGCAGGCAGTTCAGGCAACGGAACTGCCTGCCGGAATCAAACAACGCAAGTGTGAAAGTACCCATAAAAGGCTTAGAAACAGAAGCTGAGCAGACAGTATCACACATGATAGCATTAGATACACTGCCCACAGACAGTATCACACATGAATGGCTTTGATACAGTTCTTATCAGGCAGTATCACACATGATCAGCTTAGACACGCTCAGCAGACAGTATCACCAGGGTCATACTGGCCCACCAGAATACCAGAAGATTCCCTGGTGGGCTCCTGGCTCTGATGCTATAATGGGCCCCAAAGATACAGTACAAAAAAATTTGGCTTACTTTGGAACCAATAACTTGCCAATCAGGGTCTATTCTACTTTTTTATTGATGGTGTAGGGGTTGAAAAAGAAAAATGTTCTCTGCTAGGCCTCTGGAACCAAGTCAGACACTGAGTATAGCACACAGATGCTTAGATTCAGCAGTCAGTATCACACATGGGAGGATAAGCAGCTTCAACATTCAGTCTCTGGGTATTTATTTCTGAATACTAAATCCATTTTCATCCACTGAAATCAATTGTAATTCTAGGCAGGTGTGTAGCTATATGGGGTGCAGAGGTAGCAGTCGCTACTGGGCCCAGGTGTCTGAGGGGGCACAAAGACCCTTGTGCCACATGAGAAGACACTGGTATTGTAGAAATGCATGCTGGTCAAGTTATACCTCTGGCTGTAGCGAAGGGGTTAGGTCAAGAATTTGGCATGGGGGGGTGCCATTTCAATTTTTGCCTCAGGCAGCATGAAGGCTATGTGCTTCCCTGCCCCCGGCCACAAAGCACTGAGAGAAGGGGGTCCCAAGCTGAACTCCTAGAGCCTTAAGCTACGCCCCTGATTCTAGGTATTGTAACCACTGAAGATGAACCCCATAGGAGTCAGTTATTGTATCTCAGCTGATGTAATGTAATATTCCTCATGTCACACATAAATCATTAGTAGAAGTTTACATCACTTTATATCAGGGATAAAAAGTTGACTGTTAAAAGTTTGCAGCCTGTAGTGCCCAGGAGTGACCAGCAGGTAGCACTGTGGCCCCATCACACCCCCAGTTGTAATATAATGCAGCCAGCCTGACAAAAACATAAATAAATCCAGTTTTCAGATTCCAGCCACAAGGATGTCCATTATGGTTGAGCAGAAAGAGTCTTTAGTGCGGCATATGTCCTCTATAAATAGTGCATTGAAAAGCAAACAAAGAATATTTCCACCAGAAGCCTCGACACCCTGTAATATAGGAGAGGCTCTTATTGCATTAAGGCAACTTTTAATAGAGAGATTTTTGTGGTGCCGCCACCTGCACTTATTTTTACCAGCAGCCTCAAAATGCGCTTTACATCCTATGCAAACACGGTAGAACAAGGCTCGGTTGTGACTGGGTACGCATCAAAACTTTGAAACTTTCTCCAAAACTTTTTTTTTTCTTTCTGAAAGTTGAAATGTCTTAAAACAAGCTCTCACATTACTCGGTTAAAGTATTTTTTTTTTGTCATAGATCACTTTAACATCAATTCCTATGTTTTTCATAAAGAAATACCTATTGAATAGAATAAAGTCCCTTTACTGGATCATTAGGCGGCACAATATATGGGAATTGTGAACAGCAGTGCTGGGTTAGATGTGAGCGGTGAGCGCCAACGGCGTAGTGTAAGTGAATTGCGCGTGGGCGAACATACTTGAATTTTGAGCAGAGGTGGTGGTTTATAGCGTTGGATTTTACAAGAAATGTGAGCAGTGACAGATTATATGTGAATTACGAGTGGTGGTGGATTAAATGTGAAATTTGTGTGGCAGCACGTGAATTGTGAGCAATGCCGGCTAATACGTGAATTTCAAGGACTAGTGACAATTGCATGAACAGTGATCAGGTCAGTTATACGTGAATTGTGAGTAGTAGCAATGTAAAGCGTACGACGGTGCCATAGATATATTCATACTTCAAACTGACGTACTGCTTAAAACTTGTTGTTAGGAGAGATCAACTTCTTCTTGTGCTCCCCCCACCCTCCAATCAGTCATATGGCAGAGTGTCTGGGGCGGGATATGAACACAGGGGAGGGTGTGATATTCTACAGAGAACTATTATCATTTACTGTCTTGCCAGCTGTACTCAATTCCCCAATATGTCTCTATGTGATTACCTGTGGAGAAGGAAAATTCTCTGACGTAATCTAATGGGATTCATGAATACATCTAAAGGAAATATTTTATTTATTTCAGTATTTTTTCAAATTCTTTTGCACAGATTTTTATTTGGCCATATTAAGTTCAAGCCCCTCCCCTGAAGAGCCAGCACTGGGGACTGGAGGCTATTTATCGAGTGGTATAACTGGATTATATGTAACGTGTACAGTGTTGGATATAATTATACATTAAACTGACTTACTCCTTAGAGCTTGATGTATGGAGAGATAAACGTCTTGTGCTTCCCCCACCCACCGTTGGGGTGGGATATGGACACAGGGGAGGGTGTGATGTTCTAAAGAGCACCATTATCATTTCCTCTCTTGCCAGCTGTAATAAATTTCCCAATATGTCTCTATGTGATCACCTGTGGAGAAGGAAAATTGACATAATCTAATGTGAAACATAAATATTCTAAATACGACCCAGAAGTCTAAGGCTCCTTTCACATCTCCGGTGAAAATATTGCTAAAGGAAAGCTGCACTGTGAAGTCCAAGTGGTAAGGGGTGCTTGCGGTCCGGTTTCTGATACTGGGATAATGTAAAATAATTCCAAGAAGTCTCAGCACTCCCAGAAGTATTCAAAATGTGGTTTTATCATTAACCCATGCAAGTGACCAGTGCATCCTATCGCTCTTCTGTCCACTGCACAGTACCACTTCTCTTGTGGTCCATGTTGGGAGCAATTCTTAATATAAACACTGCACAATACCACTTCTTTTGTCATTTAAGATAAATGTAGAGTAATTCTGAGTATCTGCTCTTATTCTGTATATATGGACACTGCACAGTACCACTTCTCATGTGCTGTATACTGGGTGTAATTCTTAGTATCTGCTCTTATTCTGTGTATATGGACACTGCACAGTACCACTTCTCCTGTCCTGTATACTGGGTGTAATTCTCAGTATCTGCTCTTATTCTGTACATATGGACACTGCACAGTACCACTTCTCCTGTCCTGTATACTGGGTGTAATTCTCAGTATCTGCTCTTATTCTGTATATATGGACACTGCGCAGTACCACTTCTCCTGTCCTGTATACTGGGTGTAATTCTCAGTATCTGCTCTTATTATGTATATATGGACACTGCACAGTACCACTTCTCTTGTCCTGTATACTGGGTGTAATTCTCAGTATCTGCTCTTATCCTTTATATATGGACACTGCACAGTACCATTTCTCCTGTCCTGTATACTGGGTGTAATTCTCAGTATCTGCTCTTATTCTGTATATATGAACACTGCACAGTGCCACTTCTCTTGTCCTGTATACTGGATGTAATTCTCAGTATCTGCTCTTATTCTGTATATATGAACACTGCACAGTACCACTTCTCCTGTCCTGTATACTGGGTGTAATTCTGAGTATCTGCTCTTATTCTGTATATATGAACACTGCACAGTACCACTTCTCTTGTCCTGTATACTGGATGTAATTCTTAGTATCTGCCCTTATTCTGTATATATAGACACTGCACAGTACCACTTCTCCTGCATTGTATACTGGGTGTAATTCTCAGTATCTGCTCTTATTCTGTATATATGTACACTGCACAGTACCACTTCTCCTGCATTGTATACCGGGTGTAATTCTCAGTATCTGCTCTTATTCTATATATGGACACTGCACAGTACCACTTCTCTTGTCCTGTATACTGGGTGTAATTCTCAGCATCTGCTCTTATTCTGTATATATGGACACCGCACAGTACCACTTCTCCTGTCCTGTATACTGGGTGTAATTCTGAGTATCTGCTCTTATTCTGTATATATGAACACTGCACAGTACCACTTCTCTTGTCCTGTATACTGGATGTAATTCTCAGTATCTGCCCTTATTCTGTATATATGGACACTGCACAGTACCACTTCTCTTGTCCTGTATACTGGATGTAATTCTCAGTATCTGCCCTTATTCTGTATATATGGACACTGCACAGTACCACTTCTCTTGCTCTGTATACTGGGTGTAATTCTCAATATCTGCTCTTATTCTGTATGTATGGACACTGCACAGTACCCCTTCTCCTGTCCTGTATACTGGGTGTAATTCTCAGTACCACTTCTTATGCTCTATATATTGTGTGTCATTTAGTGCAGGACAATTACTTTCAGCATCTAAACAATGAACATTGTGAAGAACAATATAAGGGCTCAGAGGAGCTGAGAGTGGTGGAGGCAGTGTTGTTGCTTTCTTCTGCAGACATGTCAGAGTCCATGTAAGGGTTAACACAACACTCACCACATTGGGAGTTAACGTTCCTGCCTCCCGCACAGTTGAATACGTTGCACCTTTTAGGAGCTATTATGCAGCATTAGGGGAATTTGAATACTCTAATCAATGCTCTAAGACTCTAGATAAATACATTTTTACAATGCTCAGTCCCCACCCTCCCCACAAATGATGGAAAATTTATTGAATCCATAATCGTGAAACAATGAATTGTAATGTCTTTTGTTTCTCAGAGCACTTGGCGCAGTGTGGGGGAGAACTGGTTTTATACCGAGAACGGCTGCCGAGGCTTCAAACCAGGTTATTACTCAAAAACAAATAACTGAGCACAAAAGTCAACAGTGTAGAATGTTTTTAACCAATTCTGGGTTCTATGAAGTCTGGAAATGAAGTTCAGGAGACGGAGACATATTGAAAATAGAACTAAAATGGTGTCTCAGCACTTAGTATTGTGTCTACATGGAGAGGTTGAAGAAAGTATCAAGTTCTGCAGCTGCAATCAACAATTTGCAATTTTTAAAAACGCTGTATTTAAATTCTGTAGGAATTCATGAGTACACAGAGGATGGGACCAAAGATATAAAATGAAACCCTTTCTGCGCCTGCTTGACACAAACTAACACTCCTAACAACCTGGGAGATCTGGTCCTGGTGTCCACATCACATTTTCATGACCTTGTTTTCTAACTTTGCTGCTACTGTGTGAATCAGATCCTTGTACAACTTCTCACCCATTCTTCCATTGCGTCATCATTGGGTACATTTGAACATAACTCTAGTAGAACCAAAACACTCTAAGGCCTTAGTCCACAACCTTACTTTCTGGAAGAGGCCTCTTTGGTTTCACCAGCCCGATTGTATGAAACAGACTTGTGTGGTGCCTATTGAGCTGCTCATACACATAAAACTCCTTCAAGGGTTGTGGATGTGTCAGGATAGCTCTTAAAATTGATGGCGGATGATATACACCTAGGTATCGCTTCAAATCATGGATATCATATCTTTTAGAACTTTAGCTGCATAGTCTACACAGAATTCCCTAAGTTGAGTGTAGTGGATGTCCATAAGTTCCTCAATTCTCATTAGAATAAGTTGATGAACGTGCACAGGTCTGTGCTATGGACTGGAAAGATATAACAGGTTTTTACCATAGGATGAGCTCTATGGTCCCCTGGTCTCAACCTTGGGGTGACAGAACAACATACCCTACTGCAAAACTGATGAAGATACTATTCTTATTCCTAGAAAAAGGCAACTGATCAGTAGAACCCAGAGGCAGAGGGGCATAAAGTAAAGTAAGGGTCAAATAAAATTTGGTAGCCACAGCAACTGGTGAAGGGATTGGCAGTGATATGAAACTAGGGGTGAATTATTCTTAATAGTTTGCCAGTGTCACCAGCACGGCATCCATTAGAAGAAAGCATACAGTGACCCTAGGTCAATGCAAGGAGCTCAACCCTAAGAAGAGGCCTGGTGGAGGACCTCTATCCGAAGGTCATTATGGGCATTATGGCCCATGTGTCAGTACCCCTGTAGGAAGCATCCACTAATATTCTATATTCAGCATAAAGATTATGACATCTGCATATCTTACTGACCAAAGGAGGAAAATATAATTGTTCAGACAGGATAATTCTACATTAAGCCGCTCAGGAGCTAAATTTGACCTATCAAGAGGAAAGCTTGACTGACAAAGAACTAATTCTGTATCTTCTCATTCCTAGAGTCTGACAGCCTCTCATTTCCCACAGATATTAATAGCAGTGGCATATTCTGGTTCTTCATGACGTCTGGATACAGATGAAGCAAAAACTTATTGTATCCCCTAATGTCCCGTAATAGAGAGTTTACAATGCAGCTGCTAGGACCATACATATCAGAAGTAACGACTGAAATATTTTTAAATCACTCATTTGTTTATTTTGTAATATCTGAAAAATTATTACATTATACTAAATATTATATATATATATATATATATATATATCATGAAGTGTTACAAAAGTGTGTTAGAATAATAGGATAATACAAAATAAGAAATATCTTCATATGATTAATGAATAATGTAGAAGGTAACAAAATGAAACTTACAAATTGTAAATAAATATATTTTTATATATGTTTTTATTTAAATTTTTATGCATTTATGAATTAAAAATAGTGATAGTGCTATTTAGGAGGCATAAAATATTGGAGGCTGAAGTGATATTGTGTGTACATATACTGTATTCGTCTTGCTGCGAAGTGTATTGCACCCATAGGGAATCAGATTTATCGTTTTGTTCATAAGGTGTCATTTCTGTTGGTTTTTTATTTATGAAACAAAGAACCTTATTAAGTTTCTAGAGACAGAAACTTAGTGTGAATAGAAAATCATCCGACCGCCGAAAAACAAACACAGGTATGACTGCTGTGTGAAAAACAGGCTCCACTAATTTCCATGATCTGAAGTTACACTCAATGTTCTGGAATTACACATGTGGTGAAAAGTCCAAAAATGTCTGGCTATTAGTAGTGATCATATATATTTATCTGCTACTACATTATAATTATATACACAAATATACATAACTATAGATATATAATACACATTATATAACAATCTGAATCTAATTCTGTATATGTGTGCATAATAAAGTATAACATTTACATTACTCATTAGTATTTTTATATATTTCTTACTTTTTTTAAATAAATTATTATTATTACTTTCAAAGAATATGTATTTTAAGTTGTTTAAACATCTAGTTAGGATTTACAATAGTGAAACATAGGCTGGGTCTAAGGTTGGCAATATTACTAGGGTATTAGTTTGCCTACTGTATTTAGGCCTTATACACACAGAAGAAACTTGTGCATTGAGTAAATACTTCAGAATGTGCCACAATATGATATTCCATACAATGTCTTATTATGAAGATAGTCTCCCCTAGAAATAAAGTTTCCTTATGCCTCTATAATACATACTTCAACACTTGTACCATAGAAAACTTCTCAACATTGGAGTTGCAAGGATGCAATACATATTGATATAGGAAATGTAGAGGTAGTAGTCACACCCAGTCCCTGGGACCTGCAGAGATCCACCAAATCTCCCTCTGCTGTATATGAGGATATCAATAGGAAGTATACTACAGCTCTATACAACTTAAAGCTTGTATGGAACAACAACAATCCAAACTTGTGCAGGAGACTGTAATCCTGTAAAATAGCAGCAAAATACCAATGATAATACAAATACAAAAAATAACTAAAATATAAATAGTAATAATTAATAAAAATGTGATACTTTCAATACTTTTTTCATTGAATATTTAGTAAGATACATAAAAACTAATGGAATAATTACACTGATTATGATAAACAACCATCTGCTATATGTAAGCCTACGTATGTATAAATAGCTTTACAACTGCAATGACATCATCCTGGTAGTTTGCACATTTAATTTGAGTGGAGAAGAAAATTAGCTATATTTCCCGGAACAAGAGAAGAAACAAGAGGATATTTTGTGACGATAAATTATTATAGATATATTATTATTTTTATTATATTTTTTTAATACATCCCTAATTTCTCTTTGAATTGATACTGGCTAGTGACTGGCTCATGCAGCTCTATGTGTAGTACCTTGATTTACAAAATGGCACTCTTACCTTTTGTGCCACCATCCTTTTTCCTCATTGACTGTAAGCTCTTGCAAGTAGGACCATCACTCTTATTGCTTCAATTGTTGAGTAGCTTGTGTTTGTACATGTCCCCCAATCTCTACAGTGATGTGGAATATGTCGTTTGCATTGCGGTTCTAAATGAATGGGCTCAGAAGAATTAACATTTCCATTTTTTTCAAATGCCCATAGTGTCATCAATGATTAATCACTTCATAGGCAGAACTTCTCTTAACTACACCTAGGAGGAGCTGAAAATCTACAAACATTTCTAGACAGATATATCCCCCTATTTCAATCCTCATTCAGTGCATTTCTTTTTTGCATTAGTGCACCCCCTATTGTCATTTCTGGGTATAAGACACTGTTAATTGGGTAACCCACATTATAGATTAATGATGGCCTCTTTTTTGGATGGGCCCTCAATATTAGATCAGTGGGAGTATGACTCTCGGCACCTTCACTCATCAGCTCTTTGAGGAGACTGTGGTGCTCAAGTGGATGGGACAAAGCTACAATACCAAGCACAGCTGCTATGCAATGTACGCCTTTGCGGTATAGAACATTGTAAATCAGGGGTGCACAACATTTTCTGGTTGGGGGCCACATTGCCAGACTGAACCAATGATGAGGGCCGAAAATAAAATTTAAAGGGGTATTACCAATGAAAATACTGTATTTATGGCATATTGAACACAGAGTATACACCATTACACTTCTAGAACTCCTATCTAATGGGCAAAATCCATGTAAAATGCATGTGAACAGCCACAAGACATACATGTCTGTTACCAGATGGATGGAAGTATCAAGGGCCGCATGTGGCCCCCGGGCCGCAGGTTGTGCACCCCTGATGTAAATAGCTGAGACCATCAATTTTTAAAACCTGGATAACCCCTCAAATGTTCTTCTGTATGATAGTGTAACCTTCTGCCAGCGACCTCCATGTGCTCTTTTTGCACGACTGTATAAAGTTAGGGCTTCCATTGTTAAAAGGGCTTTCCAGGATTAATCCTTTTTATAACAAATAGGTTTATGTGATTGCTCATGTACATCTTTCTCATGATTTTTTTCAGTTTGGGCTCTCCTGACCGGTGAAATCACTCTGGTTGGTTTCCATCCTGTATATGGCACTTCCTGTTGCCGTATCCAACCAAACCCTTGATGCACTTCTCCTGCATGGACATGGTCATGTGACCATAGCCCAGAACAGAACATAGGAGCAATAAGGGTAAAAGTAATACATCACAAAATTACAGCTACCTTCACAAATGATTATTTTAAAGGATGTTGATGCAAACCGGAAATCCCTTTAAAAAGATTTTTTTACAGTGAAGAAGATTTTTAACAATGCTGTAGGGCTCTCTAACATTTATTTGGATATTAACATGTGATTTATTTATTTTTGCTGAGTGCTGTAAATGAGGAAGGTTTCATTTGTTGGAGAAGAGAGCTGTCAAGCACTTTTAGGGCCCCTCATCTATCTCATGTCACTCTGCCGATGACTGCAGAATCTTAATTAAAATTTATGTTCTTGAAAGATCAAGTGTTCAGATGGAAATATAGGCATGCCCCTCCCCGCCTGATCCATCCGGCCATTGCCACAGGGCAATTCTTCATGTTACCCCCATTTATCGTGTGAGAGGGGTGAATATTTGTTTTATATATATGCAGAAACATAGATGTATGGAGTGCAGAGACAGCATTTGCTACCTGGCACATCAGAAGACACCAGCTTTATAAATGGGACATGGTTAGTTTCTTCTCCTTTCCTCTCTTCTATTGTTTACTTTTCATTGTTCTCCTCTTCTTTTCTCCTTATCCTTTCCTTTCTCTCTGCTTCTTCTCTCCCCTCATCTCCCCGCATGTCTTCTTTACTCTCCTCTCTTCTCTCCTCTTCTTTTCCCTTCTGCTCTGCTGCTCTTTAGTTCTCTTCTCTACCTGGATACTTCTCTCTTCTCTTCTCCGCATCTTTTTCTCCAGTTCTCTCATCTCTTCTCTGCGCATCTTATCCCCTCTTTTTCCTCTCTCCCCTTGGCGCCTCTTTTCTCTATTCTCCTTTTTCTGTCCTTCACTACCCTTCTTCTCTTCTCTCTTTTCTTCTCTCTTCTAATCTCCATCAATTTCTACCATAGAACCACAATTTTTAAATCAACATTTCCGAATAACAGCATGGACAGTGGTTTGAGTTGATGTACTGTAGAAGTTATCATCAGGAGGTGGACTGACTGTCAATTTACAATCACAGACTGCTGAAGGGTCTATATAATAATATGGTGCCAGAAAGAAAGCAACATCTTGGACATACTTTGACAAGATCTGGTATCAGGGGATGCTTGAACAGTCACTCATGGATGCAGTGGTGTCCCCTGGATACACATTGCATAGCATAGACGTATATGATGATATATGATCGTATATGATACTGTATATACTTCAGTATCTGTGCTCTGTAGTTTGTTACATTGTTTCCTCTAATATACTGTTTAAAGGAAACAGTTGTGAAATAAACGGAGAGGCCGCCAGAACCATGAAATGCCCGTGTCTCTCACATTGATCTGGATACAATGCATTTAATACCTTTTGTTCCTTCAAAGCCCTATTAGTCTTTTTCCGCAGCGCCGTATCTGACTGCATTGTGCGATTTCTCCACTCTGTGATTATATTGACGAACAGAATGACACACTCTCTGCTCTATTAGTCCAGCTCTTCTCTCTCGCAGAGACTGTTCACTGGAAATGTCACTTCTCACTCACAGCCCGTCATGATTGCAGGGGGTGAAATAAAAAAACACCCCGCCATCTTACTTACCCGAGCCTTATGATTTATGCAGGGTTTAAATTATTGTTTGTGTTAAATTGTTTCTACGAATGCTATTCAGGAATGTGAAGTTGTCAGATTAACTGCTGGCCCGCTTCATTAGGTGAGCATAATTTTATATTCCCTCTTGGAAATCTAAATAGCAGCGATTTCCTACCCAAACAGGCCAGAAAACAAAGACCCCATTCACAGTGAGTGGGCAATTCTGTATCATGCTTTGTATTGTGAAACAACCTTGTTACTAAGAGGAGGAGGAGAGGAAAAAAAAAAAAACACACGACCCTACAAGAAAGGAATTTCTGTCTGGATATTCGCTGCATAGAACACTCAAGTCTTTTATTATTAATTACTGGATGTTGATTCTTCAAATTACTAAGTTTTCGCTGAAAGACAGCGCTTTATTAATTCCCATTTACATATTCGCCAACAGCTGAACTGCAATTGAGTCTTTTTTTATTTTTTTTTATTTGCATATAAAATTGTAATCAAAGGAAATGCAAAGCTGTGTTACTTAACAGGCTATTATCACACCACTGTCTCCTGTCTTGAGTCTAATAATCCACCGGCAATCAAGTGTCATATGAGGCCTATCAAGCCAGGCGCGTTCTTTAATCATGTTCTACTGAATGCTGCATAATTGTTTGATTTCTCGATAAAAGTCGACTTCGTTTTCTCTTTCTTTTGCACATTATCAATATTTTTGTTTGTTTTGAATGCTTTTGATAGAAGAATAATTGTATTAAATTAGAATTAGGCCTTTTATTCGAGATCTGTATAAGGACCAAGCATCTTGTAATAATCCCTACGCATTACATTTGGTATTTATTATGTTGTGATTTCGCGACAATTTCTTTCTGGGTTTTGTTTTTGAAGGAAATATGATTATTGGTTGTGGGCAAAGGAGGAACAGTGACAAATGTTCAAAGGGATTGCAGCATAACCGGTGTCCCAGATCTACATCCATTACTAACACTAGAGACCCGGTTCTTTTGGAAGAAACCATTGCTACATTCAACTGAATTGGCATCCATTGCTCCATGGTGCCCCAGGTATCTTTTAAGTTTGTCAGCACCTCTGCAATACTCATTCATTTCAGTCTAATATTGGAGTAAGACTAGACAATAGTCGTTGTCATTTGTCAGAGTCAGCTACATTTATGTTGTGTGTGATTAGAATTGTGACATACAAGGTAACTCAACTAATTGTAACAATGTTATGGGTGACAAGTAGAGTTGAGCGGACACCTGGATGTTCGGGTTCGAGAAGTTCGGCCGAACTTCCCGGAAATGTTCGGGTTCGGGATCCGAACCCGATCCGAACTTCGTCCCGAACCCGAACCCCATTGAAGTCAATGGAGACCCGAACTTTTCGGCACTAAAAAGGCTGTAAAACAGCCCAGGAAAGGGCTAGAGGGCTGCAAAAGGCAGCAACGTGTAGGTAAATCCCATGCAAACAAATGTGGATAGGGAAATGAATAAAAATAAAAATAAAATAAATAAAAATTAACCAATATCAATTGGAGAGAGGTCCCATAGCAGAGAATCTGGCTTCACGTCACCCACCACTGGAACAGTCCATTCTCAGATATTTAGGCCCCGGCACCCAGGCAGAGGAGAGAGGTCCCGTAGCTGAGAATCTGGCTTCATGTCAGCAGAGAATCAGTCTGCATGTCATAGCAGAGAATCAGGCTTCACGTCAGCCACCAGTGCAACAGTCCATTGTCATATATTTAGGCCCAGCACCCAGGCAGAGGAGAGAGGTCCCGTAACAGAGGATCTGGCTTCATGTCAGCAGAGAATCAGTCTGCATGTCATAGCAGAGAATCAGGCTTCACGTCAGCCACCACTGCAACAGTCCATTGGCATATATTTAGGCCCAGCACACAGGCAGAGGAGAGAGGTCCCGTAACAGAGAATCTGTCTTCATGTCAGCAGAGAATTAGTCTGCATGACATAGCAGAGAATCAGGCTTCACGTCAGCCACCACTGCAACAGTCCATTGGCAGATATTTAGGCCCAGCACCCAGGCAGAGGAGAGAGGTCCCGTAACAGAGAATCTGTCTTCAAGTCAGCAGAGAATCAGTCTGCATGTCATAGCAGAGAATCAGGCTTCACGTCACCCAACATTGGAACAGTCCATTGGCATATATTTAGGCCCAGGCACCCAGGCAGAGGAGAGAGGTCCCGTAACAGAGAATCTGGCTTCATGTCAGCAGAGAATCAGTCTGCATGTCATAGCAGAGAATCAGGCTTCACGTCAGCCACCACTGCAACAGTCCATTGTCATATATTTAGGCCCAGCACCCAGGCAGAGGAGAGAGGTCCCGTAACAGAGAATCTGTCTTCATGTCAGCAGAGAATCAGTCTGCATGTCATAGCAGAGAATCAGGCTTCACGTCAGCCACCACTGCAACAGTCCATTGGCATATATTTAGGCCCAGCACCCAGGCAGAGGAGAGAGGTCCTGTAACAGAGGATCTGGCTTCATGTCAGCAGAGAATCAGTCTGCATGTCATAGCAGAGAATCAGGCTTCATGTCAGCCACCACTGCAACAGTCCATTGGCATATATTTAGGCCCAGCACCCAGGCAGAGGAGAGAGGTCCCGTAACCGAGGATCTGGCTTCATGTCAGCAGAGAATCAGTCTGCATGTCATAGCAGAGAATCAGGCTTCACGTCAGCCACCACTGCAACAGTCCATTGTCATATATTTAGGCCCAGCACCCAGGCAGAGGAGAGAGGTCCCGTAACAGAGAATCTGTCTTCATGTCAGCAGAGAATCAGTCTGCATGTCATAGCAGAGAATCAGGCTTCACATCAGCCACCACTGCAACAGTCCATTGGCATATATTTAGGCCCAGCACCCAGGCAGAGGAGAGAGGTCCCGTAACAGAGAATCTGTCTTCATGTCAGCAGAGAATCAGTCTGCATGTCATAGCAGAGAATCAGGCTTCACGTCACCCAACATTGGAACAGTCCATTGGCATATATTTAGGCCCAGGCACCCAGGCAGAGGAGAGAGGTCCCGTAACAGAGAATCTGGCTTCATGTCAGCAGAGAATCAGTCTGCATGTCATAGCAGAGAATCAGGCTTCACGTCAGCCACCACTGCAACAGTCCATTGTCATATATTTAGGCCCAGCACCCAGGCAGAGGAGAGAGGTCCCGTAACAGAGAATCTGTCTTCATGTCAGCAGAGAATCAGTCTGCATGTCATAGCAGAGAATCAGGCTTCACGTCAGCCACCACTGCAACAGTCCATTGGCATATATTTAGGCCCAGCACCCAGGCAGAGGAGAGAGGTCCTGTAACAGAGGATCTGGCTTCATGTCAGCAGAGAATCAGTCTGCATGTCATAGCAGAGAATCAGGCTTCATGTCAGCCACCACTGCAACAGTCCATTGGCATATATTTAGGCCCAGCACCCAGGCAGAGGAGAGAGGTCCCGTAACCGAGGATCTGGCTTCATGTCAGCAGAGAATCAGTCTGCATGTCATAGCAGAGAATCAGGCTTCACGTCAGCCACCACTGCAACAGTCCATTGTCATATATTTAGGCCCAGCACCCAGGCAGAGGAGAGAGGTCCCGTAACAGAGAATCTGTCTTCATGTCAGCAGAGAATCAGTCTGCATGTCATAGCAGAGAATCAGGCTTCACGTCACCCAACATTGGAACAGTCCATTGGCATATATTTAGGCCCAGGCACCCAGGCAGAGGAGAGAGGTCCCGTAACAGAGAATCTGGCTTCATGTCAGCAGAGAATCAGTCTGCATGTCATAGCAGAGAATCAGGCTTCACATCAGCCACCACTGCAACAGTCCATTGGCATATATTTAGGCCCAGCACCCAGTCAGAGGAGAGAGGTCCCGTAACAGAGAATCTGTCTTCATGTCAGCAGAGAATCAGTCTGCATGTCATAGCAGAGAATCAGGCTTCACGTCACCCAACATTGGAACAGTCCATTGGCATATATTTAGGCCCAGGCACCCAGGCAGAGGAGAGAGGTCCCGTAACAGAGAATCTGGCTTCATGTCAGCAGAGAATCAGTCTGCATGTCATAGCAGAGAATCAGGCTTCACGTCAGCCACCACTGCAACAGTCCATTGTCATATATTTAGGCCCAGCACCCAGGCAGAGGAGAGAGGTCCCGTAACAGAGAATCTGTCTTCATGTCAGCAGAGAATCAGTCTGCATGTCATAGCAGAGAATCAGGCTTCACGTCAGCCACCACTGCAACAGTCCATTGGCATATATTTAGGCCCAGCACCCAGGCAGAGGAGAGAGGTCCCGTAACAGAGGATCTGGCTTCATGTCAGCAGAGAATCAGTCTGCATGTCATAGCAGAGAATCAGGCTTCATGTCAGCCACCACTGCAACAGTCCATTGGCATATATTTAGGCCCAGCACCCAGGCAGAGGAGAGAGGTCCCGTAACAGAGGATCTGGCTTCATGTCAGCAGAGAATCAGTCTGCATGTCATAGCAGAGAATCAGGC
The DNA here is from genome assembly GCF_014858855.1 of Bufo gargarizans. NCBI lineage: Eukaryota > Metazoa > Chordata > Amphibia > Anura > Bufonidae > Bufo > Bufo gargarizans. Next base: position 515,117,512 of record NC_058081.1, on the reverse strand, counting down.
TTCACGTCAGCCACCACTGCAACAGTCCATTGGCATATATTTAGGCCCAGCACCCAGGCAGAGGAGAGAGGTCCCGTAACAGAGAATCTGTCTTCATGTCAGCAGAGAATCAGTCTGCATGTCATAGCAGAGAATCAGGCTTCACGTCAGCCACCACTGCAACAGTCCATTGGCATATATTTAGGCCCAGCACCCAGGCAGAGGAGATGCAGTGTCCCAGGGGGTCAGTAGTGTAGCTTTAGGTCTGCTGGGCTTTGTAGTGCAGGGCAACCCACTAACCTGGGATTCACTGTCGTCTTCAATCTGGGCAGCGACTGGAACAGGCAGTTCATAAATGTTCGTGACGCCAGTGTCAATTAAACGGTGACACGCCGTGTAATGTTATGTGGAATAATGGAGTAACCACGTGATAGCCAACCAAAACTGGAACTTTACTGGTTTTCAGTAGTAATCAGGCATGGACATAGGTGGAAACGCAGTTCCATTGAAGACAGTTGGTTTGCATATGGAAACAGTGGGTTTGCATAAGTTACAGACAGGCCGGAAATAGCAAGGTGATTTTCAGAGGGTTAAACACAGGACTTGTAGTACAGGAGGCTTGCACTCTATTCCTGACTGATCCTGAAACATGTGACTTATTCTCCAAGGTCTGATGCCCTAGCTCTGGCGTATCCTTGAATCTGTCTTTATCAAGTACCTCCTCTGTTACCTTGAGTACCTCTTGCTGATTAGACTCGCCTTCTGTTTTATTCTGGGTCTTCAGGCTGTTTAACTATGCCCTTCTTGCTTCTACGAATACGGACTCAGGAGGGGAACCTTCTCCTCGGATCTGGAATCCGGTTACAGGGCTTACTCTACCCTCTCAGCACTGAGTCTAGAAACTTCTGCCTTCCTGAGCTAGGCCCTAGCCTATTTATACTGAACTGGGGGCTCCCTCTGCTGGCTGTGACAAGGATTGCCGGTAACCGGCCTGACTGGCTTAAAGGGAAATACACATTCCAATCTAGCAGTGTCGGGTAGCCTACCCGTATGCTGCACACCCCCAGACTTTAACGTGAGTAAGGCCTCGTACTCACACACATGCCTGAACCAACATAAGCTGATGCATAATTTAAACATTACATTATAAATATGATAAACAACTATTTCACACAAAAATATAACATTTGCGACTTGATGAACAAATGACGCAAGAAAAAGGGGCGTCTTCTTTCTTCTTAGGCACGGCCGCTGACCTGGCACAGCGGACTTAAGGTGAACCAGGTTAGTCTATTTTTTTCCTTGACTGAAGTATAATAAAGAACTACACAGGGTTTTCCTGCGGGTGTAGAACAGGCAAGGGCTCACGTGGAGGAGTCCATTCTTGCGCACACACGTCAAGCAGGCTATTTCTAGTAACAACTGTTCGGGAGGAGACACCACCAGCATAGTCAAAGTCTCCTAAATGGACTGGCGGACGTCCCCTGGTCATCCAGGTGGACCTTCTCAACACAGGGGTTTCCTCTTCCCTTAGCACCGAGGTAGAAGAGAGAGTAGCAACAGGAGGATCTCCATCCGTGAGACCTTGGTCAGGAACAACAGGAACAACAGGAACAACAGGATCCACTAGAGGGGGAACTGGATCCGGGGCATCTGGAACCGGCTCTTCTGGAAGTAAAGGTACAGTAGGTGCCGGAGCGGGCACCAACAAGTTCAACCATGGTGTCAGAAGCCAATGCATGGGATCAGCGTCATACCTTAGATTACGGACTGCCTGCATAGGATCCTCGGGCTGTATTGATGACTCTAACACAGGGGGTTCAGATATAGAACTCTCGGCACTGGGTTCTGGTGTCAGGCAGAGCTTTAACCGGTTTCGGTGTACAATTTGGGATCCCCTGCCTTCCCGGGTGATCTCATAAGTGTGAGTTCCAACATTTGGGATTGCAGTGACAACATAGGGACTTTGCTCCCATTTACTGTCCAGTTTACTGGTACGGCGGTTATTTTTTAACCATACCACAGCCCCTATTGTCAAGGGTTCTGCATGGGCTGCTTGGTCATAGTCTCTCTGCTGCCGGTCTCTAGCATAGTCCATACGTTCCTGAACAATAGCTTGGGCCGTATTCAATCGCCTTTGGTGTTCAGCAACCCAGTCGGTATTAGGTAATGGGTTGATGCAATCAGGTACGAGTACGTCCAAGGAGTGATCAGCAGGCAATAACCCTTGGCGCCCAAACATCAAATAAAAGGGGGTATACCCGGTGGAACAGTGTATGGTATGATTGTACGTGAACATGAGCTGTGGCAACAGATTAGGCCAATCTCCCCTGGTTTCAGGAGGCACGGTCCTCAGCATCTCTATCAAGGTCTGATTCATTTTTTCACATAATCCATTACCTTGCGGATGGTAGGCCGTCGTCCGGATCTTCTTACAGTTGTGCAGGCGGCACAGTTCATGGAACAGATGGGACTCAAAAGCAGGACCTTGATCGGTGAGGATCTTTTCTGGACAACCGTAGGGCAGGAGGAAGTGTTTCCATAAAAGTTCGGCTGTAGTCTTGGCCGTCTGGTCTCTCACAGGCACCGCTACAACAAACTTAGTGAAATGGTCAATAATAGTCATAGCGTACACATACCCTGAGCGACTAGGCTCCAGTTTCACATGGTCGATGGCGACAAGTTCAAGGGGACGAGTACTTACAATGGGTCTCAGTGGTGCCCTCTGATCATGGTGTTCACCTCGTTTCAAGGCACAGGCTACACACTCCCGACACCACTTCTCCATGTCTTCTCTCATGCCCACCCAGTAAAACCGCTGGCGGATATTTGCCTCAGTCTTTTGGACCCCAAAGTGACCTGATTGATTGTGGTACATCTCCAACACCATACCTGCATCTCGTCGGGGTATGAGAATCTGATGCACTCTTTCGTTGGACACTGGGTCTAGGCTTCTCCGTAGCAACAGGCCCTTTTGTATGAAGAGCTGATGGCGCTGTCTCCACAGTTTGATGAGCTCAGGATCTGTACTCTTACGCCGAATCCTCTCAGGGGCTCTGCCACTGGTAATGAAGTCCAACAATTCACCCAGCACTCTACTTTCAGACTGTAGTTTCACCCACCTTTCTTCTTTGAGTTCAGGCCTACTGGAGGGTGAAGGAACTGCAGCTCTGTCACTGGTAGCCCGAGCCTGATCCTGTTGAGCAAATTTATGGTAGAAGGCCGGCATTTCTACATCTTCCCAAGCATCTCGCACATCATCAGGAGCTGTCTCTGTGGGAAGCCTGGATAAAGCATCAGCATTGTCATTAGTACGTCCAGCACGATATTTTACAGAGAAATCATAGTTGGCGAGGCGAGAGGCCCATCTTTGCTCCAAAGCCCCCAATTTAGCTGTATTTAGATGTGCCAGAGGGTTATTATCAGTGAATGCAATGAATGGGGTAGCGGCTAGATAATCTTTGAATTTCTCCGTCACTGCCCACACTAATGCCAGGAACTCTAGTTTGAAGGAACTATAATTCTGGTCATTTTTCTCAGCTCCTTTCAGGGAGCGGCTTGCATAAGCTATCACTCTTTCTTTTCCCTCTTGGATCTGGGCTAACACAGCCCCCAGGCCTCGCTTGCTAGCATCAGTATACAGATGGAAGGGCTTGCTGTAGTCTGGATAACCTAACACGGGAGGCTCGGTCAGTTTCTTTTTTAACAACTGGAACGCTATCTCTCTTTCTTCATTCCACTCAATGGGCACTGGAGTTCTAGGACTTTTCTTGGGCTGTCCCCTCAAGAGTTCCTGGATAGGATCGGCTATTTGAGCAAAATGGGGGATAAAACGTCTATAGTAGCCGGCAAAACCAAGGAAACCCCTCACCTCTTTGACGGTAGTGGGGACCGGCCAGTTACGGACAGCCGCTAACTTATCAGGGTCAGGTTGTACGCCCTCTCCGCTTACCACATGCCCCAGGTATTTTACCGCAGGTTTGAGCAAGTGGCACTTGGATGGCTTTACCTTCAGGCCATATTTGATAAGGATTTCAAAGACCTCTGCTAAGTGTTTCAGATGGTCTTCATATGTTTTTGAGTACACAATGACGTCATCTAGATACAGCAGCACTGTTTCGAAGTTTTTGTGACCCAAACACCGCTCCATTAGTCTCTGGAAAGTTCCTGGGGCATTACATAACCCGAACGGCATACAATTGAATTCGAACAGGCCCATGGGAGTGGTGAAAGCAGTCTTTTCCCTATCTGCCGGGGCCATGGGTACTTGCCAGTAGCCACTGGTCAAGTCCAATGTGGAGAAATAGGCAGCGGAGCCCAGAGCAGTTAGTGACTCCTCAATGCGGGGCAGTGGGTACGCGTCTTTGTGGGTTATTTGATTAATTTTTCTATAGTCCACGCAGAAACGGATACCACCATCCTTCTTCTTTACAAGGACCAGGGGTGCTGCCCATGGGCTACGACTGTCCCGGATTACATTAGAGTCTTTCATCTCTTGGATCATTTCTTTTACAGTCTGATATGAAGTAGGCGGTAAGGGTCTGTATCTCTCCTTGATAGGAGGATGAGAGCCAGTAGGTATGGTGTGTTGTATGGCACTAACCTCTCCATAATCAGTAGCATGTTTACTGAAGGCCTGGTGGTGCTCTTTGACAAGCTGTAGTATCCCTTCTTGTTGACGTTGGGGGGTAGTCTCGTCCCCGACATGTAGCTCTTCCCACCAGGGTACTTGTGACTGGGGCACCGGCGGACATCCGCTGACTGCAGCTGGCGGCTTTTCTGTCACTGGAAGACGGATGATGTCTTGGAAGAACACCTGAGAAAGCTGGGCAACAGGGTAATGCTTAGTAAGCGCAACAGGATGATCACTCAGGTTAATCAGACGGACAGGTACTTTACCTTGGGAGACATTCACCAGGCACTTGGCAGCTCTCACATAAGGGTAATTCTCCATCTGGATTGGGTCCACCAGGGCCGGATAATCTCGGCCTTGGACTCCCAGGACAGCACGACACCATAACAGAGTTTGGGAATTAGGAGGCAAAGTCACAGGCTTATTATCACGAATCCTGGCAGTACAAATTTCTCCTTTCCCGTTAGCAAACCTCTGCTGGGCACTTAACACAGTGATAGTCTTTTGAATCACCCTCTTGGATGCAGAGGAAGCGGTGGGCAGAGTCTGGTGTAATACGGCAAGTATTTCTGCATAACAGTTTTTGAAGACATTGGTGCCTAGAATGACAGGATGTCCTCCTCTGTCGCCGGCCTGTACTACTATCACCCCCTGTTGAGGCAAGGTTACTTCTCCCACCTGCAGGGTGGGTTCCCAGTATCCATGAATCTTTACCGGTTTGCCATTGCTGGCGATAATCTCTACCCAGGATTCAGGCGGCTGGGTCAATTGGTTGGTGTCCCAGAATCTTTCAAAGGCGGGCAGCTGAATAGTAGTGACCTGAGACCCAGTATCTAATAGGGCTTCAAAGGGGACCCCGTTAATCTCTACATTGATTTTAGGATGGGATCCTACATACCGTGGCATCCAATTTGGATCTTTTGGACCTAGTGTTCTACCTCCCGAGGGGTGGTCCTCAGCCTCAGGGGTTGCCCGTTTAACTGCCAGCACGTGGATTCTGTGTGTCCCACCTTTTTGCAGTATGTACACACGGGCCGCTTGCGATCCCTATTGCGCCTCCCAGGATCCCTGGTCTCTTGGTATGGAGGTGGGAACGGCTTAGGAGGTGACAGGAACTCTTCTTCTGACATCATAGGTTTTTCCCATTCCTCCATTTTTCTGCACACTCTCTCTAGGCTTTTAGTGAGGTGATTTACTTGCTCTGTCAGCATGGCGATAGTATCGGTAGCTGTAGCTTGAACAGCTTGACCGGCCTCAGCTCGGTTAATGATAAACGGTTTTGACCTGCAGGCTGATAACTCAGGTGGTGTGCTCAACTCTGTAGATACTGCTGACCCCAGAATTTTTATAGCCAGTTCTTTAAAGTCCAGAAAGGTACTGTTAGGGTGTTGGGCGGACAGCATCTTTAATTGGGTCCTTATTTGCTCACTAGACACTCCGGTAATAAACTGTTCCCTCAGGGTCTGATCCTGGTTATCAGCTTCCTTGGGATCTATCTGGATTACAGCCCCCAAAGCCTCCTGAAGTGATAGGGCATAGTCACGGAGGGACTCACCGGACTTCTGTTTCTTGCCAAAGAATTGCATCTTTATCTCTGAGGCAGTCCTCGTTTCAAAAGTGGCCCTGAGGCGGGTGAATATCTGCTCTAGAGTACTCCGTTCCGCAGCAGGCCAGGATAATACCTCTCTGCGGGCAGCCCCCTCCAGTTGCGCTAGCAAGATTTCCATTTGCTGATCGGCATTTATGGGGTACAGTTTGAATAAGGCCAGCAACTTTTCTTTAAAGTCTCTTAGGGTATGGGCCTCTGCGTTATAGCGGGGAAACCATGGGGCCCCAAAATAGTAAGGCATGGTAAAGGGCATCACGCTGGGGGCTATAGGATGATTAGGAGCCGCAAGCTCTCCCGGGTCCGGCCGCTCGGCAACTCCCGGATCGGACATGTTAGTTTAATAAGATGCGGCCGCTGGCGACTAAAAGGGCCGGAACAATCTCCTTCCCTCCGGATACAAGTTCTTACCGGTATCGCCGGGTGTGAAGCAGGCCAAATCTCGAGAGACTCCGGACTTCCTGCGACCGCGGTGACGTAGAGGAAACAGGGCCGCGGCGGTGCGATGATGAAGAGGGGCGAGCTTTTCGATGTCTTTGAAGGGATCCGCCCACGAAGGTCCTTAGCAGCGCGGGAAACTTTACTCCAGGCGGCCGGTGGCCATCTTGATCACCATTCCCTGACAGCAAGCAGGGTTGTTGAGGAGTTAATGAATTATAATCCACAACCACGATTTTCTTTTCCTGGGGGTAGCGCAACACAGCACAGCGCCTCCGATTTCTCCCAGGCACAATTGTAATCCACCGACTTGGAAATAAAGGGTACAGTCCTCGCAATACGGTGGTGGAATAGTTTAAAGCACACAGTTCACACTTCTCTGCACTTCAGAAGTATGCGGATCCTGTTGACGCCAAAAAGAGCGATGCAGTGTCCCAGGGGGTCAGTAGTGTAGCTTTAGGTCTGCTGGGCTTTGTAGTGCAGGGCAACCCACTAACCTGGGATTCACTGTCGTCTTCAATCTGGGCAGCGACTGGAACAGGCAGTTCATAAATGTTCGTGACGCCAGTGTCAATTAAACGGTGACACGCCGTGTAATGTTATGTGGAATAATGGAGTAACCACGTGATAGCCAACCAAAACTGGAACTTCACTGGTTTTCAGTAGTAATCAGGCATGGACATAGGTGGAAACGCAGTTCCATTGAAGACAGTTGGTTTGCATATGGAAACAGTGGGTTTGCATAAGTTACAGACAGGCCGGAAATAGCAAGGTGATTTTCAGAGGGTTAAACACAGGACTTGTAGTACAGGAGGCTTGCACTCTATTCCTGACTGATCCTGAAACATGTGACTTATTCTCCAAGGTCTGATGCCCTAGCTCTGGCGTATCCTTGAATCTGTCTTTATCAAGTACCTCCTCTGTTACCTTGAGTACCTCTTGCTGATTAGATTCGCCTTCTGTTTTATTCTGGGTCTTCAGGCTGTTTAACTATGCCCTTCTTGCTTCTACGAATACGGACTCAGGAGGGGAACCTTCTCCTCGGATCTGGAATCCGGTTACAGGGCTTACTCTACCCTCTCAGCACTGAGTCTAGAAACTTCTGCCTTCCTGAGCTAGGCCCTAGCCTATTTATACTGAACTGGGGGCTCCCTCTGCTGGCTGTGACAAGGATTGCCGGTAACCGGCCTGACTGGCTTAAAGGGAAATACACATTCAAATCTAGCAGTGTCGGGTAGCCTACCCGTATGATGCAGAGAGAGGTCCCGTAACAGAGAATCTGTCTTCATGTCAGCAGAGAATCAGTCTGCATGTCATAGCAGAGAATCAGGCTTCATGTCACCCAACATTGGAACAGTCCATTGGCATATATTTAGGCCCAGGCACCCAGGCAGAGGAGAGAGGTCCCGTAACAGAGAATCTGTCTTCATGTCAGCAGAGAATCAGTTTGCATGTCATAGCAGAGAATCAGGCTTCACGTCAGTCACCACTGCAACAGTCCATTGGCATATATTTAGGCCCAGCACCCAGGCAGAGGAGAGAGGTCCCGTAACAGAGGATCTGGCTTCATGTCAGCAGAGAATCAGTCTGCATGTCATAGCAGAGAATCAGGCTTCACGTCAGCCACCACTGTAACAGTCCATTGGCATATATTTAGGCCCAGCACACAGGCAGAGGAGAGAGGTCCCGTAACAGAGAATCTGTCTTCATGTCAGCAGAGAATTAGTCTGTATTTCATAGCAGAGAATCAGGCTTCACGTCAGCCACCAGTGCAACAGTCCATTGTCATATATTTAGGCCCAGCACCCAGGCAGAGGAGAGAGGTCCCGTAACAGAGGATCTGGCTTCATGTCAGCAGAGAATCAGTCTGCATGTCATAGCAGAGAATCAGGCTTCACGTCAGCCACCACTGCAACAGTCCATTGGCATATATTTAGGCCCAGCACCCAGGCAGAGGAGAGAGGTCCCGTAACAGAGAATCTGTCTTCATGTCAGCAGAGAATTAGTCTGCATGTCATAGCAGAGAATCAGGCTTCACGTCAGCCACCACTGCAACAGTCCATTGGCAGATATTTAGGCCCAGCACCCAGGCAGAGGAGAGAGGTCCCGTAACAGAGAATCTGGCTGCATGTCAGCAGAGAATTAGTCTGCATGTCATAGCAGAGAATCAGGCTTCACGTCACCCAACATTGGAACAGTCCATTGGCATATATTTAGGCCCCGGCACCCAGAGAGAGTAGAGGTTCATTCAACTTTGAGTAGCCTCGCAATATAATGGTAAAATGAAAATAAAAATAGGATTGAATGAGGAAGTGCCCTGGAGTACAATAATATATGGTTAAGGGGAGGTAGTTAATGTCTAATCTGCACAAGGGATGGACAGGTCCTGTGGGATCCATGCCTGGTTCATTTTTTGCTACGCTGTTGGCTCGGTCTCACCACTGCCTCTTCCTCCGAACTGTGAAAGTCAGTGGCACGACCTTCATTCCATGTGGGGTCTAGGACCTCATCGTCCCCTGCATCGTCTTCCACCCAGTCTTGATCCCTGACCTCCTGTTCAGTCTGCACACTGAAAGACGCAGCAGTTGGCACCTGTGTTTCGTCATCATCAGAGACTTGCTGAGGTGGTATTCCCATGTCCTCATCATCAGGAAACATAAGTGGTTGTGCGTCAGTGCATTCTATGTCTTCCACCGCTGGGGAAGGGCTAGGTGGATGCCCTTGGGAAACCCTGCCAGCAGAGTCTTTAAACAGCATAAGAGACTGCTGCATAACTTGAGGCTCAGACAGTTTCCCTGATATGCATGGGGGTGATCTGACAGACTGATGGGGTTGGTTTTCAGGCGCCATCTGTGCGCTTTCTGCAGAAGACTGGGTGGGAGATAATGTGAACGTGCTGGATCCACTGTCGGCCACCCAATTGACTAATGCCTGTACCTGCTCAGGCCTTACCATCCTTAGAACGGCATTGGGCCCCACCATATAGCGCTGTAAATTCTGGCGGCTACTGGGACCTGAGGTAGTTGGTACACTAGGACGTGTGGATGTGGCAGAACGGCCAAGTCCTCTTCCAGCACCAGAGGGTCCACTAACACCACCACGACCACGTCCGCGTCCCTTACTAGATGTTTTCCTCATTGTTATCGTTCACCACAACAACAAAAATATTATTTGGCCCAATGTATTGAATTCAAATTCAGGCCTTTTTTTACAGACACCTAACACTATCTGGCTATCTAGTTAGGTACCGCATTACACTAATACAGGCACAGCAGTAACCACAGATTTAGCTGACTATGAATTTGAGGCCTAGTATTTAGGCGCTGGGTGACAGGTATACGTTTTACGGACAGAATTAGACTGGGATATACACAGTAGCGTGTGTGTGAAGTTATTGAGAATGACCCTATCAGCACCTTGATTCTGATATACCCTTTTAGGGATGTATTTAAAGTAGGCCTGATACAGCAGAAACCACTAAATTAGGAAATTGCTAAATTAGGAATTGTATTTCAACCCAGAACAAAAAATGTGCTTTGACGGACACTAAATAACTTGCCCAGCCACAACAGTACAGCAGTAACGACAAATTTAGCTGAATATAAATTTGAGGCCTAGTATTTAGGCGCTGGGTGACAGGTATAGGTTTACTGACAGAATTAGACTTGGAAATGCACAGTAGCGTGTGTGTGAAGTTATTCAGAATGACCCTATGTGCACCTTGAATCTGATATACCCTTTTAGGGATAAATTTAAAATAGCTCTGATACAGCAGAAACCACTAAATTAGGAAATAGCTAAATTGGGAATTATATTTCAACCCAGAACAAAAAAATGTGCTTTGACGGACACTAAATAACTTGACCAGCCACAACAGTACAGCAGTAACGACAGATTTAGCTGGATATAATTTTGAGGCCTAGTATTTAGGCGCTGGGTGACAGGTATAGATTTACTGACAGAATTAGACTTGGAAATGCACAGTAGCGTGTGTGTGAAGTTATTCAGAATGACCCTATGTGCACCTTGAATCTGATATACCCTTTTAGGGATGTATTTAAAGTAGGCCTGATACAGCAGAAACCACTAAATTAGGAAATTGCTAAATTGGGAATTGTATTTCAACCCAGAACAAAAAATGTGCTTTGACGGACACTAAATAACTTGCCCAGCCACAACAGTACAGCAGTAACGACAGATTTAGCTGGATATAAATTTGAGGCCTAGTATTTAGGAGCTGGGTGACAGGTATAGATTTACTGACAGAATTAGACTTGGAAATGCACAGTAGCGTGTGTGTGAAGTTATTCAGAATGACCCTATGTGCACCTTGAATATTATATACCCTTTTAGGGATAGATTTAAAAAAGCTCTGATACAGCAGAAACCACTAAATTAGGAAATTGCTAAATTGGGAATTGTATTTCAACCCAGAACAAAAACTGTGCTTTGACGGACACTAAATAACTTGACCAGCCACACCAGTAACGACAGATTTAGCTGGATATAAACTTGAGGCCTAGTATTTAGGCGCTGGGTGACAGGTATACGTTTACTGACAGAATTAGACTGGGATATGGCCAAAAAATAACCACACTATTGATGGTTAAATGCACTTGGTGTGACAGCTTGACCAACCACACTACTGAGGGTTAAATGCACTTGGTGACAGGCGCAGCTTGCCCCTGATGTAGTATATGGCCAAAAAATAAACAGACTATTGCTGGTTAAATGCACTTGGTGTGACAGCTTGACCAACCACACTACTGAGGGTTAAATGCACTTGGTGACAGGCGCAGCTTGCCCCTGATGTAGTATATGGCCAAAAAATAAACAGACTATTGCTGGTTAAATGCACTTGGTGTGACAGCTTGACCAACCACACTACTGAAGGTTAAATGCACTTGGTGACAGGCGCAGCTTGCCCCTGATGTAGTATATGGCCAAAAAATAAACAGACTATTGCTGGTTAAATGCACTTGGTGTGACAGCTTCACCCTGATGTAGGATTTAGCCAAAAAACAACCACATTATTGAGGGTTAAATGCACTTGGTGACAGCTTGCCCCTGATGTAGTATATGGCCAAAAAATAAACAGACTATTGCTGGTTAAATGCACTTGGTGTGACAGCTTCACCCTGATGTAGGATTTAGCCAAAAAACAACCACACCATTGAGGGTTAAATGCACTTGGTGACAGGCACAGCTTGCCCCTGATGTAGAATATGGCCAAAAAATAAACAGACTATTGCTGGTTAAATGCACTTGGTGTGACAGCTTGACCCTGATGTAGGCTTTAGCCAAAAAACAACCACACCATTGAGGGTTAAATGCACTTGGTGGCAGCTTGTGCTGGCGCAACACAAGGCCGCCGATCACCCCAGAAAAAAGTGACTGAAAAACGCTCTGGGCAGCCTAAAAACAGTGAGCAATTCAATAGCAGCAGTTCAATCATCCACAGCTGCAGATCGATCAATGGATGGAGTCTTTTGGAGGAGTTAATCAGCCTAATCTCGCCCTAACGTCGCAGCCGCAACCTCTCCCTACGCTAATCAGAGCAGAGTGACGGGCGGCGCTATGTGACTCCAGCTTAAATAGAGGCTGGGTCACATGGTGCTCTGGCCAATCACAGCCATGCCAATAGTAGGCATGGCTGTGACGGCCTCTTGGGGCAAGTAGTATGACGCTTGTTGATTGGCTGCTTTGCAGCCTTTCAAAAAGCGCCAAGAAAGCGACAAACACCAAACCCGAACCCGGACTTTTACGAAAATGTGCGGGTTCGGGTCCGTGTCACGGACACCCCAAAATTCGGTACGAACCCGAACTATACAGTTCGGGTTCGCTCATCCCTAGTGACAAGTATTGATTGACAATTGATGACTAATACGTGAGCTATCCCACAACTCAGTAACAAGTACATTCAGTTCAGCATAGGGCTGACTAGAGTGAACTTAGTTTGGAACTAGATTGTCAGCAGATGCTGTCTAAATTACTAGAATCTGAAAATAAAATTCTAATGTCTGTGGCCAATTTCAGAGATAAATGAATGACAGAAAATGCAGTGACTCTGCGGATCACTGCTTAAGAGTTAAATGTTGTGATTAGTTGTACTCTTATGGTATTGTATTCTATAGGCAGCAGTTAGTTAAAATGGGCAGTCTTAGTCCAGTTGGCCCCAACCCCGGTAGTCTTTGCTAAGCAGGCCTAGAAGGAAAGACATGTATCAGAGCTCCTGAAAAGTAGCCCTAAAACTTTTATCCCTGGGACTAAAAACTGCCAGAGAACAGCTAAATGGAAAGATTACCCCTGAGATAACAATAACAGAGTTTATGCATGCTTCCTCCACCGTTCACCTGATTTGGATGTAAATGCCTTCAAATTAAAGCTGACAGTCTGCAGTTAAAGCACATCTTGTTCATTTCATTTCGAATCCATTGTGGTAGTGTATAGAGCCAAAAATGTTAAAATTGCATCAATGTCCCAATATTTGTGGACCTGACTGTACATGTGCACTTTATACGTGACAGGGAAATTAATATAGTTAATCTGACTGTTAGTTCGGCCGATGACATATACCCATTTTTGGTGTGAGACACACATGCACTGCATATGTGACAGGGAAATGAATATAGTTAATCCGTCTGTTAGTTCAGTGGGTGACATATTCCCATTTTCGGTGTGAGGTACACCTGCACTGCATACGTGACAGGGAAATTAATATAGTTAATCCTTCTGTTAGTTTGGTGGGTGACATATAGCCATTTTTGGTGTGAGACACACGTGCACTGTATACGTGACAGGGAAATTAATATAGTTAATCGTTCTGTTAGTTTGGTGGGTGACATATTCCCATTTTTAGTGTGAGGTACACCTGCACTGCATACATGACAGGAAAATGTATATAGTTAATCCATCGGTTAGTTCAGTGGGTGACATATAGCCATTTTTCGTGTGAGATACATGTGCACTTTTTATACGTGACAGGGAAATTAATATAGTTAATCTGTCTGTTAGTTCGGTGGGTGACCTCAAAGAATGAGGAGAGCATCAAATAAGGGACGTGACCCTGGTCATGGTGCTGCTGGAGCTCCTGTTGCAGGGGGAGGACGTGGTCAATCTGTGCCAGCTACACGCCCAAATGAAACACCTTCCTCAGGTGCACGTAGGTGACAGGACGTTCAGCGTCATTTTGTAGGCCCGAATACCGATGTACGAATGGTGAGGCCAGAACAAGTAGAGGCGGTAGTCGAGTGGATGGCTGACAGTGCCTCCAGTTCCTTCACATTGTCTTCCACCCGGTCCCCTGCTGAAACCGCAGAGTTGGCACCTGCAGCCCATGGGCATCTGTCCTTCACCTCACCCCCTTGCAAATCAGCCAAACAGTCTGAGCCCCAAGTCATGCAGCAGTCTCTTATGCTTTTTGATGACTCTGCTGGTGGGGTTTCCGTGGGCCATTCACCTAGCCCACCACTTTTGTTTCAGGATGTGGACATGGGAGGACCACCGCAGCATATCTCTGATAATGATGACGAAACACAGGTGCCGACTGCTGCGGCTTTCTGCCGTGTGCAGACCGGCAAGGAGGGCAGGGTGGAAGATGATGTGGAGGATAATGAGGTCCTAGACCCCACATGGAATCAAGGTCATGCGAGTGACGTGTGCAGTTCGGAGGAAGAGGTGGTGGTCACACAGCGCCAGTCGCACAGCAAAAGAGGGAGCAGGGTGCAAAAGCAGAGTGGCCGTCCCCTAGCCAGTATGCCTTCTACTGCCCACCGCACTCAGGGACTGAGCCCACCAAAGCCAGCTCCAAGGAGTTCCCTGATGTGGCAGTTCTTCAGACAATGTGCTGACGACAAGACGTGAGTGGCTTGCATGCTGTGCAATCAGAGCCTAAAGCGAGGCATAAATGTTCTAAACCTGAGCACCACCTGCATGACCAGGCACCTAAATGCAAAGCACAAGCTGCAGTGGAGTACACACTTGAAAAACCAGGCTCCTCTTGCTCCCTCTTCGGCTGCGATCTCAGCTTCTTCCTCCCCTCTGGAGTGACAGTGGCACCTGCCACCCCGCAAACAGAGGATGTGGCAGCAACACCACCACCTCCACCACTGTCACCCTGCATGTTCACTCTGTCCCATGGAAGCGTTCATCTGTCCATTCCCCAAACACTGGAGAGAAAGAGGAAGTATCCCCTACCTACCCGCGATCCCTGGCCCTAAATACCAGCATTTTAAAATTCCTAGACTTTGAAATGCTGTCATTCTGTCGGGTGGAAACAGAGACTTTTAAAAACCTTATGGCAGTGGCGGTCCCACAGTACGTGGTATCCAGCCGTCACTACTTTTCCAGACGAGCCATCCCTGCCCTGCACACCCAAGTGACGGACAAAATCAGGTGTGGACTGCACAATGCCATCTGTGGCAAGGTCCACATAACTACCGATACGTGGACCAGTAAGCACGGGCGTTATATCTCCCTAACTGCACACTGGGTAAGTACAGTGGCGGCTGGGCCTGAGGCGGATAGCAGTTTGGCAAATGTCCTACCGTCACCGAGGATTTCAGGACATCTCTCATTGCCTCCTACTCCGCTTCCTCCTCTACCGCCTCCTCATCCAGTCAGCGTAACACCTTCCCCACCAACATCAGCACAGCCATGGGGAAACGACAGCAGGCAGTTTTAAAACTCATCTGTTTGGGGGGAAAAACCCACACCGCGCTGGAGCTGTAGACGGACATGGAACAACAGACCATGAGTGGTTGCCGCTGAGCCTCAAGCCTGGCCTGGTGGTGTGCGATAACGGACGAAATCTCGTAGCAGCTCTGGGGCTAGCCAGTTTGAAGCACATCCCTTGCCTGGCACATGTGCTGAATTTGGTGGTGCAGAGATTCCTGAAAAATTACCCTGACATGTCAGAGCTGCTGTAGAAAGTGCTGGCCCGTCTGTGCTCGCTTTCGGCGTTCTCATCCTGCTGCTGCTCGCCTGTCTGCGCTGCAGAGTAACTTCGGCCTTCCCGCTCACCTCCTCATATGCGACGTACCCACAAGGTGGAACTCCACCTTGCACATGCTGGAGAGACTGTGCGAGCAGCAGCAGGCGATAGTGGAGTTTCAGCTGCAGCATGCACAGGTAAGTCGCTCTGCAGAACAGCACCACTTTACCACCAACGAGTGGGTCTCCATGCGGGACATGTGTGCCATGTTGTGCTGTTTTGAGTATTCCACTAACATGGCCAGTGCCAATGACGCAGTTCTCAGCGTTACTATCCCACTTCTATGTCTCCTTGAAAAAACACTTCAGTCGATGATGGAAGAGGATGTGGCATAGGAGGAAGAGGAGGAGGAAGAGGGATCATTTCCACTGTTATCAGGCCAGTCATTCACAAGTGGGTTGGAGGGTGGGTTCCTGCACCAACAGAGTGACTACATGCTGCAGTGCCTGCGCAACGACCGCCCAGTTGCCCACATTCTAACCAGTGCTGATTACTAGGTGGCCACCCTGGTAAATCCCCGCTACAAGGACAACGTGCTGTCCTTAGTTCCATCACTGGAGCGTGATTAGAAGATGTGCGAGTACAAGCGCGCGCTGGTAGGCGCACTGCTAATGGCATTCACACCTGACAGCGGGGGCTCAGTGGAAGCACAAGGAGGAGGAGGAAGTCACCAACGCAGCTGGGGCACTGTCAGCAAACTCAGAAAGGAGGGTTAGCATGGCCGAAATGTGGTAAAACTTTGTCAACAACAACCAGCACCACCAGCTGATACGGAACGTCTTAGCAGGAGGCAGCATTTCAGCAACATGGTGGAACAGTACATGTGCACATGCCTACACATGGGTCTACCCCATTAAACTTCTGGGTCTCCAAATTGGGCACATGGCCTGAGATTACCCTTTACGCCTTGAGTAATCACAGACAAGCGCAGCCGATTGTCCATAGCCAACGTGGACAAGCTCACGTTCATTATAAGGAATCAGGCATGGATCCCACAGGTCTTGTCCGTACCTTGAGCTGAGTAGACAAGTATGCCGGCTTTACCCAGCCATTGTTATACTCCAGTGCACTTTCTCTTTGCATTATTTTTTCTATTTCCCAATGTTTCGGGTCTTCCCAAATTTATTTAAAAAAATAATAATAAAAAAATTAAAAATAAAGGAAAAAAAAACAACAAAAACAGTGTTGGCCACCCCCTCCTCCTCCACCGCAGCTTCCACCTACACCGCCACGTCCACCGCCTCCTCAACCTCCTACTCCACTTTGACCTCTGCCTCCTAGTTCAAGATTATTATTTTTTATATTTTTCTATTCTATGTTATTTTAAGTCATTTCCCTATCCACATCTGTTTGCAGGGCAACTGTCCGACTCTTTCCCCCATTTTGCTTCCTTTTGCAGCCCTTTAGCCCTTACTACGACTATTTTACAGCCATTTTAGTGCACCAAAGTTCAGGTACCCATTGACTTCGATGGGGTTCGGGTCCCAAACCTTAACTTTGACCCGAAGTTCAGCCGAACCCGGCAATCCCAAACATCCTCTGGTCCGCTCATCCCTAGTGATACATAATGGGAGATAAATGATGAATGGTATATAAGCAGTGATACATGGTGGGAGATAAACAGTGAATGGGACATGAACAGTGACAAATGATGGTAGATAAAGAATGAATGGTACATAAGCAGTGATAAATGAGATAAATGATGACTGCACCCCATAAGCAGTGACAAATTATGGGGGATAAATGATGGATGGTACATAAGCATTGATAACTGATGGGAGATAAATTATGAATGGTACATAAGCAGTGATAACTGATAGGAGATAAATGATAAATGGTACATAAGCAGTGATAATTGATGGGAGATAAACAATGAATGGGAAATGAACAGTGGCAAATGATGGGAGATAAATGATGAATGGTACATAAGCAGTGATAACTGATGGGAGATAAATGATAAATGGTACATAAGCAGTGATAATTGATGGGAGATAAATGATGAATGGTACATAAGCAGTGACAAATGATGGGAGATAAATGATGAATGGTACATAAGCAGTGACAAATGATGGGAGATAAATGATGACTGGTACATAAGCAGCGATAACTGATAGGAGATAAATGATGAATGGTACATAAGCAGTGACAAATGATGGGAGATAAATGATGACTGGTACATAAGCAGTGATAACTGATAGGAGATAAATGATGAATGGTACATAAGCAGTGATAACTGATAGGAGATAAATGATGAATGGTACATAAGCAGTGATAATTGATGGGAGCTAAATGATGAATGGTACATAAGCAGTGATAACTGATGGGAGATAAATGGTGAATGGTACATAAGCAGTGATAACTGATGGGAGATAAATGATAAATGGTACATAAGCAGTGACAAATGATGGGAGATAAATGATGAATGGTACATAAGCAGTGACAAATGATGGGAGATAAATGATGAATGGTACATAAGCAGTGACAAATGATGGGAGATAAATGATGAATGGTACATAAGCAGTGACAAATGATGGGAGATAAATGATGACTGGTACATAAGCAGTGATAACTGATAGGAGATAAATGATGAATGGTACATAAGCAGTGATAACCGATAGGAGATAAATGATGAATGGTACATAAGCAGTGATAATTGATGGGAGCTAAATGATGAATGGTACATAAGCAGTGATAACTGATGGGAGATAAATGGTGAATGGTACATAAGCAGTGATAACTGATGGGAGATAAATGATAAATGGTACATAAGCAGTGACAAATGATGGGAGATAAATGATGAATGGTACATAAGCAGTGATAAATGATGGGAGATAAATGATGACTGGTACATAAGCAGCGATAACTGATAGGAGATAAATGATGAATGGTACATAAGCAGTGATACATGGCAAATGAAAAAGTATAAGTGATATCAGAGGTATGATAAATAATAAATGAATAATGCAAATAACTAGATAGGCTATCACTAAAAGGGAAAAGTGCCACAAAAAAGCAGCATTTTTCTTAAAAACCCTAAAGGCATCTTGTACACATTCCTTGTCTTGTAGTTTTTGCACCCGACTGCAGCTTTCTTGCTTTACTATAGTTTCTGAGGAGCTAACCTGAAGTTCGTGACACATAGATATCATTTTAATGCAGGGCTATTAATTGTTATCAGTACGACACCGCAGAATAAGATGGGCCTTGTAATGCTAATCATTAGTCATCTTACTCCGATCAATAGGACTCCCTGAATCCAGAGAGAGACAAAGTGTATTTAAGGAATCGAGGGTAAAATAATTAAGGCCTGTCAGCTGCTGGGAAGGCCACGATGTGTTAATGGTCTCCAGTTGCTTTGGGATGATTCCAATCCAGAAAAACGGGCGTCATGCTCAGAGCAAAGTCATAGGCGAAGGATTCATTCTGAGTGTAAAATGTTCTCAGCTGGTGTGGGGAATATTGTTACACTGTGACATCTGATCTTTTCATTGTGTCCTCATCTCTTCCTCCACTTACTGTAATGTATGGAACGTGGGGGATAGCTGAACATGCAGCATCCTGAGATCGATGAATCTGCTACATATGTCTATTCAGGATCACATAGGGAGAGAGATTGCTTCTTTCTGACACCATTCCTCCCAAGCAAATGCCAAGCTTCCAAAAATCTACACAATTTTTCTTTTGTAGAGACATATAGGACATTTTGGCTGGCGTAGGTCACACTACCCATATAATCTCTTGCGCAAGGACACGCACGGTCCAGTGACTAAACAATAAAGGGGAAAATATGTCCAGCACTGAGATGAAAATAAAATCTTCAATCCTTATTTGGCTTTATGTAAAAATACATCTCCACTTGGAAAGCGGTAACGCAGCCAACGCGTTTCGATCAAACAGATCTTAGTCATAGCATGGTTGGTTGCATTACAGCTTTCCATGTGGAAATTTATTTTGATTGGTTCAAGCGCATTTAAATGATACAAACTGTACAAGTACAGCACAAAACCCACAGGTGGCAAAGGTACAGTAGTTCTCCACAATATGTTCCAAATTTATAATTCCTCCCTGAAGACTGGAGTATTGCAAGGCAGACCTGACATCCTCTACACACACCGCCTTGTCTGTCTGCCCAAGGTCTCACACGCAGGTGCCATTATAGTCTATACATAGGGAGGCTCTTCCCTAATAATCTGCTACTCAGACCATGTCATAACTCTTGGTCTCTGTGCCCTTAGTGCCAGTCTCTAGCTCCCTCACGGTTGACCTCTGCTGCAGCCTTTACTTGACCCAACTCTCAGCTTTATGTGGGAAGACTCCTCTGTACACTCAATTCTCTTGAAGGAGAAGGAGCGCAAGACAGAGGGTATGAAAATCCTGATCCGTATGAAAAATGCATTGAAATGCCAGATCCATCTCTCCGGAAAAATGGAATGGGAAAAAGTGCCGGATCTAGCATTCCAGCAAGTGTTCTGGAGTTTTGGACGGAGATAAAACCGCAGCATGCTGCAGTATTATCTCCGTCCTGAAAAGTCAAAAAGACTGAACTATAACATCCTGATGCATCCTGAACAGATTGCTCTCCATTCAGAATGCATTAGGATAAAACTGACCAGTTCTTTTCTGGTATTGAGCCCCTAGGACAGAACTGAATGCCGGAAAAGAATAACGCTAGTGTCAAAGTACCCTTAGAAGGACCAGCCTTTGACAACATGGCACAAAGGGCTGCTATTCCCCACCGCCATACTGTACTACAGTATTACTCAAGGCCAGCAACAAATACGTACAGCATCTCTCACCAGCTGCAATAACAGTTGAAACAAATATACCAATGTCCAGGGGTATCGCCAGGTCAAAGCATTAGGGACTTGAGCCCTCGATGTGCTGTCCAGGGCCCTGAATGTTACAGCTACTGGCTGTACAACTGTTGAATTACTGTCGCTGTTTGTTCGTAGAAGGGCATTATACATATAGGGGGCACAACAGGAAAGCCTTAATACTACTGGGGCACTATAGTAGAATATTATACCTATTGAGGGCACCAGATGAGGCCATTAAAATACTGGGGCACTACAGAAGAGCGCTATAACTACTGAGGCAATATAGGGACATTTTAACTACTAGGACACTATAGGAGGCATTACAGGGGGCATTATAAATACAAGGGCACTATAGGGGGCATTAGACAGTAACCACTGGGGATCTTATAGGGGACATTATAGCTACTGAGTGTGGGGTATAGGGTGGATACTTCGAGAATATGACACATATGCATTGGGGCTTGAGCCCCATATCTTTTGAGACCCTATCAATGCTAATGCCAGTGTTATGTAGAAGTATTTTGCGGATCTGCCGGAAGAACCCTGTGACCACATGTCCTGTAGCATTTAGTAGCACAATATTAAAAATAATGCAGTTTGGCTACTTAGTGGCAGCATAGCAAAAATAGTGCACTCAAATAGAAATATCAGATTGCTGCTAAACTTACCATGTAGTTATATCTCAGGCAGATATGTAAATTACTACAGGTGTGGCCTGATTAGACGCCGGGTCTTGCCACAAGAGGGCGTAAAAGTGCTTCCCTCGCTGCCTTATGAAAAGGCTCTGAGATGCTACTTTTGGGTAGTGTACCTCTTGGACTGACAGAAGTTCTAATTGCCTACCCTGTAGATCATTCTGACCTAGGTGTTAGGAGCAGTGTTTGTGTGAGGGCATGTGTGAACTGTTCATAACTAGGTTTAGTTCAGGGAATCTTCATACTTGAGACTGAAAATCTGCCAAAAAAGCAACCTTACTAGGGACTACTGCTGAGAGAAAGAGAACAGACATTTGCAGATGGTTGGGAACCACTTAAAGGCTGTACTGGACTGAAACAGTAAGGCCTCTTTCACACGAGCGTGTCCGGATTAGGTCCGGATGCATCCCGGTGCATTGCGGCAAACCCAAGCGAGTAGGTACGCAATTGCAGTCAGTTTTGACTGCGATTGCGTTCCGTTGTTCAGTTTTTATTGCGCGGGTGCAATGCGTTTTGCACGCGCGTGACTAAAAACTGAATGTGGTACCCAGACCCGAACATCTTCACAGAAGTTCAGGTTTGTGTTCAAGGTTGTGTAGATTGTATTATTTCCCCTTATAACATGGTTATAAGGGAAAATAATAGCATTCTGAATACAGAATGCATAGTACAATATGGCTGGAGGGGTTAAAAAATAAATACATAATTTAACTCACCTTAATCTACTTGTTTGCGCAGCCGGCATCTCTTCTGTTTTTTTCTGTGAGGACTAGGACCTTTGATGACGTCACTACGCTCATCACATGGTCCGTCACATGATCCATCACCATGGTAAAAGAGCATGATGTGATGAGCGTAGTGACGTCATCAAAGGTCCTTTTCCTCACAGATGAAGACAGAAGAGATGCTGGCTGCGCTAACAAGTGGATTAAGATGAGTTAAAATATATATTTTTTTTTAACCCCTCCAGCCCTATTTTACTATGCATTCTGTATTCAGAATGCTATTATTTTCTCTTATAACCATGTTATAAGGGAAAATAATAATGATCGGGTCCCCATCCCAATCGTCTCCTAGCAACCGTGCGTGAAAATTGCACCGCATCCGCACTTGCTTGCGGATGCTTGCGATTTTCACGGAACCACATTCATTTCTATGGGGCCTGCGTTACGTGAAAAACGCACAAAGAGGAGCATGCTGCGATTTTTATGCAACGCACAAGTGATACGTGAAAATCACAGCTCATGTGCACAGCCCCATAGAAATAAATGGGTCCGGATTCAGTGCGGGTACAATGCGTTCACCTTATGCATTGCACCTGCGCGGAAATCTCGCCCGTGTAAAAGGGGCCTAAGGCAAACGCACGTTTATTACAATAGACCATACTGCTTGTGGAAAGGCTTAATTGCCTCCGGTGCCTACCACACTTCTGAGACAGACTTTCCATATGGATCTACGTTTTGCACCCTACAGACTGAGCACTGCAAAAAGTATTAATGAGAACGGAATTATACACCTGTGTTTTTTTGGGGGAAGAGTGAAAAGTGTACCAAGAGAGAGTCTCAGGAAGGATTACTACCATCATTGCCACTTCCTATATACAATGTTTGGGAGAATCCTGCTGCGTTATATACCTCAGAACTGTGCCTACTGTATGTGTATGTACTACAGCTCCCATAGTCTGCTCAGTAAAGAGAGACTTTATTTATTATAACCAAAGAGACCTGGCCAGTGCCTCCACAATCCGCCAATCCTCTATGTCTACCCTCCTGCCTTGCACCATGCTCCTCATACACCTATTATCAAGAGCACCCCAGCTACCAGGTCCAGGGTGTGCCCCGAATGGAAGAAAGGGTACGCCCTCACATTATTGCATGCGTGGCCCAGGGAACATCAGAGGCAGAGGGATTAGCCACTGTGAGGACTACAACCACTCTCAGTGCCACCATTCCTATGCTCTCCAGCTCCTGCCACCATACCTCCTCTGTGGGTCAGCACGTTGCACACTTGGTGAAGAGGCTCCGTATGGCCCAGACAGACCCCCAGTAGAGAGGGTCTTTTTTTGCGCTGGCAGGCATGAGCAACTCCCCCAGTTTCATTGCTCATCATCAGGACACAGGTGGCGCCTTCATTACACACCCCTGTCTCTGCCCAAACCATTTTCAGGTGCGCGACAGAAGAAAAATTGGTGTCAAATAAGACATTTTAAAATTTGGTCCTGCGCTGGCGGTGGATCTGCCGAAGTTATGTAGAGGCAGATGCCCCACCACCACCACTCCTAAATCTACTCCACCTCCTTTACTATAGATTTATACCATTTTCTACACCTGATGAATGAGATGGGCCTGCTGGGCCGTCCCCTTCCCCACCCACACCACACCCTTTTTGGAAACCTGGCGTGAGCGGGGAAAAGTTGCAGATTGAGGCACAAAGAATCTTTGTGCTGCAATTTGCACCAGAAATGCATCTAATATAGACATATTCTGTTAGTAAATGACCCCCTTAACCCTTTCACGTCTGCAATCTGTATATATACGTGATAGCTGCACATACCCCGTGCAGCTACCACGTATATATACACGTTCTGGCAGCTCTTTAATCCAAGCGCTGCAAAGCGCTTGGATTAAAGCTTCTGCCCCTGCCCTGTATGCTGTCACGGACAGCATACAGTGCAGTAATGCCGGCAAGGGACCAATCAGAGTGGCCCCTTGCCGGCAATCGATCCGATTGGTTAGTCTGTGCAGACTAACCAATCGGATCGCGGCAGCGTTAAAATGCCGGTTTCAGGCTCTGATCTGCGCTCTGCAGATCAGAGCCTGAAATCGGTAAGGTGTCCTCGTGCCCCCCGATCCTCCAAGCCTTTGGTGCCCCTCTGTGGTCCCCCCCCCCCATCTGTGCCCCGCTGACCTGTGCCACGCTGATCTCCTTCCTGCCCTGATGCGGTCCGCCCCCTCCCCACCCTCTGCATTAATTTTCTGGCCGCCCCCCCCCCCCCAGCGCTGCCCCCGATTCCCCATTCTGTGTGCGATGGCGACGGCTCCATTCCTGAGCCGCCGCCATCAGCAGAGAGTGTCAGCTCTATGCTGACACTCTCCTGTAACCCCATAGATGCTGCGGTTGCGGCATCCATCGGGTTAACAGAGGGAGGGGGCTCCCCCTCTCCACCATCGGGGCTGCAGCGCTGTGATTGCAGCGCCCGATGGTTGCCATGGCAACCGGACGCTTTGCAAAAGCGTCCGGTTGCCATGGCAAAGGCGTCCAGTGCTGCCACCTACAGGCAGTCTGGAAGTATTATACTTTGCAATGCAAGAGCATTGCAAAGTATAGTACAACTATCAGCCCCACTGGATCTTCAAGATCCAAGAGGGAACTGATAAAAATAAATCAATAAATAAATATGTAAATAAAAAAAAAAAAGACATTGCCTTTTCCTATAAAAAATGAAAAAATAAAATACACATATTAGGTGTCACCGCGTCCGTAACGACCGTCTCTATAAATATATCACGTGATGGACCCCGTCCGATAAACACCATAAAAATAAATTTTAAAAAAACAGTGCCAAAAAAGCTATTTTTGTTACCTTACATCACAAAAAGTGCAACAGCAAGCGATCAAAAAGGCTTATGACCCCCAAAATAGTACCAATCAAACCATCACTTCATCCCGCAAAAAATGATACCCTATTTAAGACAATCGCCCAGAAAAGAAAAAAGCTATGGCTCTCAGACTATAGAGACACTAAAACATCATTTTTCTGGTTTCAGAAATGCTATTATTGTGTAAAACTTAAATAAATAAGAAAAAGTATACATATTAGGTATTGCCACGTCCGTAACTATCTTCTCTATAAAACTATCACATGACCTAACTCCTCAGATGAACGCTGTGAAAATAAATAAATGAAAACTGTTCCAAAACAGCCAATTTTTGGGTCACCTTGCCCCATAAAGTGTAATAATGAATGATCAAAAAATCCTATGTACCCAAAAATGATACCAATAAAAACCTCAACACTTTCTGCAAAAAACGAGCCCCTGCACAAGACGATCAGCAGAAAAATAAAAAACATATGGCGTTCAGAAAACCAATCCAGCACAATCTGCCTTCCAAAAACCGTATGGCATTCCTTTCCTTCTGCGCCCTGCCGTGTGCCCGTACAGCAGTTTACGACCACATGTGGGGTGTTTCTGTAAACCGCGGAATCAGGGTAATAAATATTGAGTTTTGTTTGGCTGTTAACCCTCAATGTGTTAAAGAAAAAAAAATATATAAAATGGAAAATCTGCCAAAAAAGTGAAATTTTTAAATTTCATCTCCATTTTCCTTTAATTCTTGTGGAACGCCTAAAGGGTTAACAAAGTTTGTAAAATCAGTTTTGAGTAACTTGAGGGGTGTAGTTTCTATAATGGGGTCATTTATGGGGGTTTCCACTATGTAAGCCCCACAAAGGGACTTCAGACCTGAACTGGTCCTTAAAAAGTGGGTTTTGGAAATTTTCTTGAAAATTGTAAGAATTGCTTCTAAACTTCTAAGCCTTCTAACGTCCTAAAAAAACAAAATGACATTTCCAAAATGATGCCAACATAAAGTAGACATATGGGGAATGTTAAGTAATAAATATTTTATTAGGTATCACTTTCTGTTTTAGACGCAGAGAAATGGAAATTTGGAAAATTGTGAATTTTTCCAAATTTTTGGTAAATTTGGGATTTTTTCATAAATAAAGGTGAAATCTATTGACTCAAATATATGACTATCATGAAGTACAATGTGACACGAGAAAACAATCTCAGAATGGCGTGGATAAGTAAAAGTGTTCCAAAGCTATTACCACATAAAGTGACGCATGTCAGATTTGTAAATTTTGACCTGGACACTGGGGCATCAATGACCCTTGGTCATGAAAGGGTTAAGTTTCTAAGAAATAGCATATAAGCTGCAACAGTTCAGAACATGACTTGGAGAGGCTGCTCCACCAGCTTACAGGTACATACCCCATAGCATACTGAAGAGAGTACTTATCAGAGAATCTCAGCTAAACGGTCAGGCTACACAGCCAACGTGGATAAAAAATGAATAAACAGTCAAAAAACCTTTTTTCGTTTATTTTTATTTTTTTATAATTATCTCTTTATTTCCATCATCTCAAATTTCAACATCAGTAGAAAAAAGTTACATTTTTAATCTGTCAAAAAGAAAACATTCTAATCTTTTTCTATACATAAACAAATATTTTTACTCCAAGTTTACCCACCCTCCTACCACCCTTATGGGGAGGGAGAGGGGGACGTGTAGTACAACAAAAAAAAATTAAAATCCTCAATCTATCCAGCCCTAAAGTAACCACTTCTTCCATATTTCATCAACAGTTTTTTCTTTTCTACTATGGCCCTCCATCACCCGTTCTTCTTTAATCAAGTCATCAACTGCTTTCCTCCACTGCCGAGCTGTTGGAGGGTCAGCCCCTACCCATTTCTTAATTATTAGGAGTCTAGCTTGAAATAGCACTTTACTCAAGACCATTTGTATATCTCTATTTAGGCTCAAGTGTTCGGTTGCCCCCAAAATACAAGTCATGGGATCTTCTGATATTTGAACCTTCAAAATTCGGTATATAGTATCTGTTATTTCTGTCCAATATCTGAACAGTCTTGGGCATCTCCAGAAACAATGTATTAAATCAGCATTCTCTCCCCCACATTTTATACAATCATCCGAAGCTCTAACACCCATTCTTTTCAATATCCATGGGGATCGATGCAACCTATGAACTACTTTTTTCGTTTTTACACGATGCCTTTCTGAGAAATGGACGCTAAAAACGGCCCAATTCAATTATATGGGGGCTGTCTGTCAGTGAAAATAAACACAATACAACATGTCCTATTTTTTGTCTTCTGTTATTCACAGGCCATCACAAAAACTTCCATGTGAATAGCCCCATAGACTACCATTGCTCTTAAAACGGACGTGTGACGGCTGTTAAAAAAACATCCAGTAGCCTTAAGGGCGCCTTTCTTATAGTGTGCAGGACTGACTGTCCCAGGTAGCAGCCAACAGATTTGAAAAATATAGCTCTGAAAGTGAATGGAGTATAAGACAACAATAACTGCAGAATTGTGACTTCAGCTCTGAATGTGACTGGAGTATAAGAAATGCCATAACAGTAGATTTGTAATTGCAACACATACAATAGAATTGTGATTGCACCAATGGATGTGATTAGCATATTAGACACAATATACCAGTATCTCTAAAAAGTGAATACATCGCTCACATTTTTGTAAATATTTTATTATACCTTTTCATGGGACAACACTGAAGATATGAGACTTTGATACAATGTAAACTAGTCAGTGTACAGCTTGTATAACAGTGTGTATGTGGTGTGCCCTCAACATAACTCAACACACAGCCATTAATGTCTAAACCGCTGACAAACAAAACAAAAGTGAGTACACCCCTAAGTGAAAGTGTCCTAATTGTCGCCAATTAGCCATTTTCCTCCCTGGTGTCATGTGACTCGTTAGTGTTACAAGGTCTCAGGTGTGAATGGGGAGCAGGTGTGTTAAATTTGGTGTTATTGCTCTCACACTCTCTCATAGTGGTCACTGGAAGTTCACCATGGCACCTCATGGCAAAGAACTCTCTGAGGATCTGAAAAAAAGAATTGTTGCTCTACGTAAAGATGGCCTAGACCAGTGATGGTAAACCTTTTAGTGACCGAGTGCCCAAACTGCAATTTAAAACCTACTTATTAATTGCAAAGTGCCAACACGGCAATTTATCCTGAATACTACAGCCAATATAGTATATCTTCCATGTACTTTATCATTTAGCTACATTCAATGCGCTGCCTGTGCGGTTCATAGTGCGCCCTGCGCTGATGAATGGCAGAGGTCTAAGGCATATTGGTATACCATAGACTTTTTCCCACAGAGAGGGCTCTGAGTGCTGCCTCTGGCACCCGTGCCATAGGTTCGCCACCACTGGCCTAGACTATAAGAAGATTGCCAACACCCTGAAACTGAGCTGCAGCATGGTAGTCAAGACCATACAGCGGTTTAACAAGACAGGTTCCACTCAGAACAAGCATCCCAATGGTCGACCAAAGAAGGAAGGCACATGTTCAGAGTCATATCCAGAGGTTGTCTTTTCAAAATAGACGACTGCTGTCAGCACTGCTGCAGAGGTTAAAGGGGTGAGGGGTCAGCCTGTCAATGCTCAGACCATACGCCGCACACTGCATCAAATTGGTCTGCATGGTTCTCGTTCCAGAAGGAAGCCTCTTCTAAAGATGAAGACAAGAAAACCCACAAACAGTTTACTGAAGACAAGAAGACTAAGGACATGGATTACTGGAACCATGTCCTGTGGTCTGATGAGACCAAGATAAACTTATTTGGTTCAGATGGTGTCAAGCGTGTGGGGCGGCAACCAGGTGAGGAGTGCAAAGATAAGTGTGTCTTGCCTACAGTCAAGCATGGTGGTGGGAGTGTCATGGTTTGGGCCTGCATGAGTGCTGCCGGCTGTGGAGAGCTACAGTTCATTGAGGAAACCATGAATGCCAACGTATACTGTGATATACTGAAGCAGAGCATGATCCCCTTCCTTCAGAAACTGGGCTATAGAGCAGTATTCCAACATGATAATGACCTCAAATACACCTCCAAGATGACCACTGCCTTGCTAAGAAACTGAGGTTAAAGCTGCATGTCTCCAGATGTAAACCCTATTGCGCATCTGTGGGGCATCCTCAAACGGAAGGTGGAGGAGAGCAAGGTCTCTAACATCCACCAGCTTCGTGATGTCATCATGGAGGAGTGGAAGAGGATTCCAGTGAAAACCTGTGAAGCTCTAGTGAACTTCATGTCCAAGA
Organism: Bufo gargarizans; assembly: GCF_014858855.1. Classification (NCBI taxonomy): domain Eukaryota; kingdom Metazoa; phylum Chordata; class Amphibia; order Anura; family Bufonidae; genus Bufo; species Bufo gargarizans. The sequence continues at coordinate 515,088,470 of NC_058081.1, read as the reverse complement.
CGGATAAGACAGTGCTGGAAAATAATGGTGGTCACACAAAATATTCACACTTTGGGCACAGCTTGGCCATTTTCACTTATGGGTGTACAGTGACACTTATGGGTGTACACGCTGTACAGTGACTACTTTACATTGTATCAAAGTGTCATATCTTCAGTGTTGTCACATGAAAAGATTTATTTAAATATTTACAAATATGTGAGGGGTGAACTCACTTTTGTGAGATACTGTAACTAGAGAATTGTTACTGCAACTCTAGATGTAACAGGTGTATAAGACACGATGTTACAGCAAAATTGTGACTGCAGATGTTGATGTGACTGGAGCATACAGTAAGACAATAAGACTTAAAATTAAATCCAAGAGTGGAGCTGTGCTTTACCTAGATGAAGGCGCATGCAGCTTTAGGCTTTGCTGGTGCTGTCCTGGAGACATACATCTTGAGTGTTATTACAGGAGAAGCCAGGAATTTCAGGAGGGACATTTGAAGTTGCACAGAAATCCTCCTGGAAACATAAGAATATACTCAATAATGGAAAGAGCCTGAGAACAAAGACTCTTCGCTTTCATCTGGGAAATGGTGCTCGTAAAACAATCATTGTGTTTTTGGCAACATAGACAGCAAGTAATTAGCAACCAGAATGGATGGTCAGTGTCTGCCATAGACAGTAGTAGCGCACACTTATCCACACCAGATGTACCGTACATGGATGGGTGCAAAAAGGAATAGTATATCAGGTTATACCCAGAGCTGTGCTGCAGAGCTTAAGTCTCCTAGTATCCCCTGCTTGTTCAATGTCTGTCCATGCACCAGAACAAAATTTACCTAAGCTCTGAGCCGTGTGCTGGGCCCACCCCTTCCCTGTCCTCGCCAATCCCCACTTTTCAAGGAAGTGGCGAGGATGATGTAAAAAAAAAAAAAACGCACAACACTCTGCAAACACAAATAAAGTACAATAATGCCATATTTATAGAAAACATTCTAGTGCTAATGCTACGCTTATTTTGTAAATTTGAGGTTCTTGGAAAACACATTTCCAAGTACAAAATTATTTGGGCCCATCTGCCAAACGTCAAGGCGATCTCTATAAGACGGGAACCTAACACTAAATACTACCTGTTATGTGCCATAACGGCTACCATACAATTCAGGGAGGGCAGGTCCCACATGCATGCTGGGTCCACTCTGCCTTGTACCATTTTTGGTGCCATGATGGCCTCCATTAAATCCAGGGAATGCAGGTACCAACATGCATGCTGAGCCCACGCTATACTTCTCCTGGTGCCAGACGGCTTCCATTGAGTGCAGGGAGATCAGGCTACAGCTTTATACTTACACTAATTAAAATCAGCCTATGGGGCAGACAGACCAGTCAGGGGTGCAAGACCAACGGGAATCAGCCACACCTCCAGCTCAGTACAACTGCAAGATAAAGGGGTCAGTCAACATTGTGTTTGCAGAGTGCTGTTGCATTGTGTGTTTTTTCTTCATGTTTCTAGCCATGGTAGTGTGCACCTGCACATTAGGATGTGCTCACTGACCCCCTTTTTCTTGCAGTTGTACTGAGCTGGAGGTGTGGCTGATTCCTGTTGGTCTTGCACCCCTGACTAGCCTGTCTGCCCCATAGGCTGATATTAAATAGTGTAAGTATAAAGCTGTAGCCTGCTCTCATTGCATTCAATGGAAGCCGTCTGGCAGCAGGAGAGATATAGAGTGGGCTCAACATGCATGTTGGTACCTGCATTCCCTGGATTTAATGGAGGCCATCCTGGCACCAAAAATGGTACAAGGCAGAGTGGACCCAGCATGCATGTTGGTACCTGCATTCCCTGGATTTAATGGAGGCCATTATGGCAACAAAAATGGTAAAAGGCAGAGTGGACCCAGCATGCATGTGGGACCTGCCCTCCCTGAATTTTATGGTGGCAATTTTATTATGGCACATAAGAGGTAGCATTTAGTGTTAGGTTCCAGTCTTAGAAGTCTTAGAGATCGCCTTGACGTGTGGCAGACGGGCCCAAATCATTTTTTACAAAATGTATTTGCCAAGAATCTGAAATTTACAAAATAAGCGTAGCATTAGCATCAGAATACTTTCTATAACTATGGCATTATTGTACGTTATTTGTGTTTGCAGAGCCCTGTTGCATTATTATTATTTTCTTCGTGTTTCTAGCCATGGCGGCGTGCACCTGCGCATTGGGATGTGCTGACTGACCCCCTTTTTTTTGCTGGTGGTATAGAAATGCCACTTGTGATTTTTTTATGCTCAAAAAGTGTAACAGGCAAATGCTAAATCCCACCCCCCTAGAATGTAGGGCCGAAGCATTGAATCATGGGAGCTTTGCTACTGTTATCACTGATATTGAGGTACTTGCGTATATTTGGGGCACTTCTTCCATCTGGTACTGTAATTCTGCTTTAGTTTTAACAGTCTATTCTGTATTTTTTGCTTCTAATTTTACTTGTTTTCGTCCTCATTGTATTTTGCTTCCTCGTTTACATCGCGGTAGGTTTCGCTGTTTGTTATTTGGACGGCTGTGATTTTCCTGTTTATAGCCGTTGTTGTTGGGAGGTTATTGCTAGGACAGGAAGCTGCTGCTTATATATCTCACTTCTACATTAATACAATACAATAATCTAGCTGCAGCAGAATTCTGGCCCAGGTTAGACTACAATTCTAGTGCACATGCCACGTACCCCTTTTTCTCAAATTCAAAGAGGTATTGAAGGAGAGTGTTAGGGATTGAGCTTGTTAGACACAGTTGTGTAATATCTATTTATCAGTATCTTTAGGCACCCATTTGTTGTACAGAAGTTGGAGGGCCCATATATGATAGATTAAGTGTCCATTCACACATCCGTATGTGTTTTGCGGATCCGAAAAACACGGACACCGGCAATGTGCGTTCTGCATTTTGTGGACCGATGATCACAGGCACTCTCATAGAAAATGCCTTTTCTTGTCCGCAATTGCGGACAAGAATAGAATATGTTCTATTTTTTTGCGGAACGGAATTGCGGATGCGGACAGCACATTCCGGCCCCATTGAAAATGAATAGGCCCACACCTGAATGGATGCGGACCCATTTTGTGCACGTGTGAATGGACCCTAAAGGTGGGGCAGAACTTCTGTCTGGTGTACTAGAATTGTGACATTTGTCATGAGTCCCTGAGAGTGTACACTGATTTCATTAGGGCCCATAGCAAAATCCAGTATGGGCTTCCAGCATGCATGCGTAAAACACTCCAAGGCTACATCGAGTGCAAAGTGTGATGCCTCAGATTTCTGACAGATTTGTTTAGCGGTAAGAAATCTTAATTTTAAAATGAAAATTGTCATAAAAAGTCACCCTCCTCCTTACACACTTTATCCAACTAATCTGTGAACAGGGGAAAAGGGGTTGCAAAAATCTTGCACTCATTCTGAACACCATATTTTTGCATTTACACTGCACAACTGCCATAAATACTCTGATAAATCTCCCAATGCAGCTCTATGTCTGTAGCTTCCTTTATGCAGTGTATTATAAAACTTTCTGGTTGATGCCACTACTAGGGGGAGCTCAGTGCATAGGAATTTATAAAGTTACCATTGACTGCAATGGAAGCTGTAAAAATCGGTTTGAACTGAGCTCTCCGTATTGATGGTGTTTCATGTCAGGAACAGAAGAAGTATTTCAGTGCTGCCCCCTTCCTGGGTCCCAATATCAGTGCCGTGGTCTCCGTCCATGAAAGGTATTCTACTAGTCTCAGGCATAGCTCAGCTGAGATCAACACTAGGGCTTTAGGGATTTACAACATTTTTGGAATATTTATGCCAAAATATTCTGACATTTTGCATGTTTACACCATTCGCTCCATATTTGAATAGCGGGTGGGAAAGTGAGTGTGGTTAGCTATGTTAATTAGTTTCAGTCCAGAGGAGCATTTCTAGACAAGGGCACAGTCACATGGTCAGGTTTCTGCATGCAGTTTTAGAAGCCGAAATCACGAGTGAATCATAAAAGGAAAGAAAGTATAAAGGACATATACAACTTCTCCTTTTTTTTATATTTTTTTTTTATATTGGCTTACAAAACTGCATGGAGAAACTAATGATGTCCGCACTATATAGTTGGCCTTCATTGTTAATGGCTGCGTAGCAGCTTGAATACCACGCGGCCATTAACAATGAAGACCGACTAACCAGTGCAGACTTTCATCGTTAGTTAAATGAAAGGCAGCTGCGGCTAATTGGCCGCAAGGTTTTTGACAGCAGCATGGCTGAAACCCGACCGGATCAACCCGTGCCGTCATACCCTTAGGTTTAAATATGTGCCAAGTTGAACAAATAAGATAAATTTGGCTCAAAGTATACCAATGGAGATTGAAATAAAACTGGCTTCAAATAGTACCCTCATGGTAACCTTTCCCTTAGTGTAAAGTTAGACAAGACAGTCTAAAATTGAGTCAGATTTATTAAAGTGGCTGATGCTGAATTGAAAGGGGGGTGAATGGAGAAAATTAACCTAATTGCTTGGGGTAGAGCATTCCAGAGAACTGGTGCAGCTCAGGAGAAGTCTTGGAGACTGGAGTGAGAGCTTCAGATTACGGTGGATGTTAGTCGTACGTCATTGGTGGAATGGAGAGCACGGGTAGGACGCTAGACTGAAATAAGGAAAGAGATGTTAGGGGGTGCCACACTGTGGAGAGCTTTGTGGATAAGAATGAGGACTTTAAATTGAATCCTGTACTGCATGGGCAACTAGTGCAATGACTGGCACGGGACTGAGGCACCAGAGTAGCGTCTAGACAGATAGATGAGCCTGGCTGCTGCATTCATGGTAGATTGGAGAGGGGGGAAAGTCTCGTTGGGGAGACCAATTAGTAATGAGTTACAGTAATCGAGTCGGGAATGGATTAAGGCAACAATGAGTCTTTATGTTGTTTCCCCAGTATTAAAGGGGCGGATTCTAGAGCTGTTTGGAGCATGAGTGGGAAAAAGATCGAATATAGGGGGTAAATGGCATATCAGAGTCAGGCATAACACGACAGTGCGAGTGCTGCCTATTAGTTATGGTAGTGCCACACACTGAGATGGAGATATCAGGTTTAGGTAGGTTACTAGATAGAGAAAACACAAGTAGTTCAGTTTTTGAAGAATCCAGTTTCAGACAGAGAGAGGACATGATTTTGGAGAAAGTGAACAGATAGTCACTGATGTTCTGTAGTACAACAGGGGTGATGTCAGGGGATTAAGTATATAGTTGGGTATCGTCAGCATAGAGATGGTACTAAAAGCTAAATCTACTGATACATATATTCCATGTCATTTCTTGTAGCTTTTCCATACCCTCCTCTATCTTGCCATATCTTTAGTATCCTCTCATACTATACAGATAGCTTCTAGTGGTGATCAAGCAGCAAAGTGCTCAATTAGCACAATGGAAATCAATGGAAGAACCCCAGGCACCCCCTGCTCTGAAGAGGGGAGGGTGTCAGGATTTGAACTTCCAACATTGTAGGCAAGGACCTTATCCACTCAGCTATAAAGCTGAATGCTAAACTGTGTCAGAAAAACCTCATAGAAGTTTCTGATGTAGTGAGTATTCCTATTCAGCAGAAGACTTATTTTATATGTCTCTAATCTAAAGGGTTGGGAGTTTGAATCCTGCCAGAAACATTTCAGAGATAGAGATTATGTTTAATATGTTTTTTTAGTAATTGCAAAAAATGTATAGCACAAAATAAATATGTAAATTACTAAATACAGTACAGACCAAAAGTTTGGACACACCTTCTCATTCAAAGAGTTTTCTTTATTTTCATGACTCCATGAAAATTGTAGATTCACACTGAAGGCATCAAAACTATGAATTAACACATGTGGAATTATATACATAACAAAAAAGTGTGAAACAACTGAAAATATGTCATATTCTAGGTTCTTCAAAGTAGCCACCTTTTGCTTTGATTACTGCTTTGCTCACTCTTGGCATTCTCTTGATGAGCTTCAAGAGGTAGTCACCTGAAATGGTCTTCCAACAGTCTTGAAGGAGTTCCCAGAGATGCTTAGCACTTCTTGGCCCTTTTGCCTTCACTCTGCGGTCCAGCTCACCCCAAACCATCTCGATTGGGTTCAGGTCCGGTGACTGTGGAGGCCAGGTCATCTGGCGCAGCACCCCATCACTCTCCTTCATGGTCAAATAGCCCTTACACAGCCTGGAGGTGTTTTGGGGGTCATTGTCCTGTTGAAAAATAAATGATGGTCCAAGTAAACGCAAACCGGATGGAATAGCATGCCGCTGCAAGATGCTGTGGTAGCCATGCTGGTTCAGTATGCCTTCAATTTTGAATAAATCCCCAACAGTGTCACCAGCAAAGCACCCCCACACCATCACACCTCCTCCTCCATGCTTCACGATGGGAACCAGGCATGCAGAGTCCATCCGTTCACCTTTTCTGCGTCGCACAAAGACACGGTGGTTGGAACAAATGATCTCAAATTTGGACTCATCAGACCAAAGCACAGATTTCCACTGGTCTAATGTCCATTCCTTGTGTTCTTTAGCCCAAACAAGTCTCTTCTGCCTGCTTGTTGCCTGTCCTTAGCAGTGGTTTCCTAGCAGATATTCTACCATGAAGGCCTGATTCACACACAGTCTCCTCTTAACAGTTGTTCTACAGATGTGTCTGCTGCTAGAACTCTGTGTGGCATTGAACTGGTCTCTAATCTGAGCTGCTGTTAACCTGGGATTTCTGAGGCTGGTGACTCGGATGAACTTATCCTCCGCAGCAGAGGTGACTCTTGGTCTTCCTTTCCTGGGGCAGTCCGCATGTGAGCCAGTTTCTTTGTAGCGCTTGATGGTTTTTGTGACTGCACTTGGGGACACTTTCAAAGTTTTCCCAATTTTTCGGACTGATTGACCTTCATTTCTTAAAGTAATGATGGCCACTCGTTTTTCTTTACTTAGAATTTGTATTATGGCAAGAAAAAAGCAGCTAACAGTCTATTCAGTATGACTATCAGCTGTGTCTCCACCTGACTTCTCCACAACGCAACTGATGGTCCCAACCCCATTTAAAAGGCAAGGAATCCCACTTATTAAACCTGACAGGGCACACCTGTGAAGTGAAAACCATTTCAGGTGACTACCTCTTGAAGCGCATCAAGAGAATGCCAAGAGTGTGCAAAGCAGTAATCAAAGCAAAAGGTGGCTACTTTGAAGAACCTAGAATATGACATATTTTCAGTTGTTTCACACTTTTTTGTTATGTATATAATTCCACATGTGTTAATTCATAGTTTTGATGCCTTCAGTGTGAATCTACAATTTTCATAGTCATGAAAATAAAGAAAACTCTTTGAATGAGAAGGTGTGTCCAAACTTTTGGTCTGTACTGTATATAATCATACTTCTGATATATATGGGAAGCTACTACTGATGTTTTTGCCCATAATATATTTACAAATATTATAATATATCATATATATATATATATATATATATATATATATATATATATATATATATATATGTTTCTGCCAGGATTTGAACTCCCAACCTTGTACTTTAAAGGCAAGTCTGTTAACCACTACACTATACAGCTACATGTTAACCTGCACAGAAATATAAAATAAATCTTCTGCTGAATAGGAATACTCACTACATCAGACACATCTATGAGGGTTTTCTGACATAGTTTAGCATTCAGCTTTTTAGCTGAATGGATTAGGTCCTTGCCTCTAATGTACAAGGGGTTAGGAGTTCAAATCTCAGCAGAGACTTTTCAGAAATAGATGCTAAATTATATTTAAACACACTGACTCGAGCATCAAGCTTAAACACATGCAGTGTTCGGCCAAACTCCACGATGCTCGAGCCGAACTGGTGTTTAGTCGAGCATGCTTGATGAACACTAATATCTTCTTGTATTCTCCTCTATCTTTCCATACCTTTCTGTATCTCTCCATATCTTCCTATGTCTATTTCTTTCTTTATCTTCTCATATCTTGCAGGTACTTTTTGTATCCTCCAGTGTCTTCCCATACATTTCTGTATCTTGACATATCTTCCCACATTTTCTCATATATTCCAGTATCTTCAGATATTTTCCAGCTACCCTTTTTTATATTGATGAGTGGACCCGTGGATGTTCGGGTTCGACGGGTTCGGCCGAACTTTGGGGCTGTAAAAAAAAAAAGTCATAGAAAGGGCTGCAAAAGGATCCAAAATGGGGGTAAGAGCAGTACAATTGCCCTGCAAACAGAAGTTGATAGGGAAATGATTAAAAATAACATAGAGTACATAAAATAAATAATTAGAATCTTAAACCAGGAGGAGGCTGTCCAAGTGTAATAGAAAGTTGAAGAGGCTGTGGACATGGCGGTGCAGGTGGAAGAGGTGTAGGAGGAGGAGGCCAACACTGTTTTTGTGTTTTGTATTTTTAGTTTTTTTTTATTTGTCTGTTAATTCTGTGTGTGACCTATAGCCATTTTTTGGGGTGTGGCCGGTATACTTCTCTACTCTGCCAATATAAGACATAATTATCTTGAGCCAGGAAGTGGAGTTCCAGTGGAGGAGGAGACGGATGTGGCGGTGCAGGCGTAAGAAGTAGCCATTTCTTTTCTATCCTAATTATTCTTTTTTTCCTACTTTTTTTTTCTTGTTTGTGGAGGACCCAAAACATTGGGAAATAGCAAAGAGAATGCACAAACTGCGCTGGATTATAACAATGGTTAGGTGCGGCCGATATACTTCTATACTGTCAATATAAGAAATAATAATCTTGAGTCAGGAGATGGAAGTCCTAATGGAGGAGGAGGCAGACGTGGCGGTGCAGGCGGAAGAGGTGGAGGAGGAAGCCAACATAAAAAAAAAACTAAAAAAAAAACTTTTTTTTATTTTTGCTTTGTGGAGGCCCCAAAAGATTGGGAAATAGCAAAGAAAACACACAAACTGCGCTGGAGTATAACAATGGCTAGGTGCGCCCAGTATACTTCTCTACTCTGCTAATATAAAAAATTATAATCTTGAGCCAGAAGTTGGAGGTCCAAGTGGAGGAGGAGGAGGACATGGCGGTGCAGGCGGAAGAGGCAGAGGAGACAAAGGAGGAGGGGGGAGGTAGCCAACATTTTTTTTATTTAGTTTTTAATTTTTATGTTTTAATACATTTATTTTATTTTTTTGGTTTGTGGAGGCCCCAAAACATTGGGAATTGGCAAATACTTCTTTAATCTGTCAATACAAGACATAATAATATGGTCCGAGTGGAGGAAGACGTGATCGGGTAGGCGAAAGAGGCGGATGAGGCCAACATTTTTTTTTGGTTTGGTTTGTGGAAGTCTCAAAACATTGGCAAATGGCAAATAGAATGCACAAACTGCACTAGAGTATAACAATGGCTGGGTGCGGCCGGTATACTTCTCTACTCTGCCTAAGGTGTAGTATGGACAAGTCCTGTGGGATCCAGGTCTGGTTCATTTTAATGAACGCGAGCTTGTCCACGTTGGCTGTAGACAGGCGTCTGTGATCACCTCCCCTGCCGTGCTAAACACACATTCGAACAATTCACTTACTCTGGTCAGGCCAGCACCTCCAAGGCATAAAGGGCAAGCGCAGGCCATGTGCCCAATTTGGAGACCCAGAAGTTAAATGGAGTAGATCCATCAGTCAGTACATGCAGACAAGTGCACACATACTATTCCACCATGTTGCTGAAATGCTGCCTTCTGCTAAGACGGTCCGTATCAGATGGCGTATGTTGTGGCATACTGACAAAGCTTTTCCACATTTCATTTATGCTTACCCTCCCTTTTGAGGTGCTGGCGGTGCCCCAGCTGCATTGGCGACTTCCTCCACCTTGTGCTTCCACTGAGCCCCAGTAGCACGTCTACCAGTGTGCACTTGTACTTGCGTATCTTCCGATCACGCTCCAGTGACGGGAGTAAGGGCGGGGATCCAGCAGGGTGGACACCCAGTAATCAGCACTGGTAACAATGAGAGCAACTCAGTGGTCGACAACGACAACCTGTCCTCAGTGAGAAGTATATTGTCTGTGTCCTCTGTATTCCCCCAGCCACACTCCATTGATGCCCATGAGCTGATTTGGGTGCCACCCTTCTGTGAACGCGGATCCTCATCATCATCATAATCCTCCAAAATTGAGCCCTGGCTGGAAAGTTGTGTACCTGGCTGCTGTTGGTGCAGGAACCCACTCTCCGTGCCACATGTGGACGACTGGCCTGATAACCATGGGAATGATCCCTGTTCCTCCTCCTCTTCCTCCTTTGCCACATCCCCATCCATCAGCGCCTGAAGAGTTTTTTCAATGATGAATTAAATCTCCTATAACAGCAGTAAGACAGCAAAAAATGGCTTTATGTCACAGACACAATTAACAGACTGATTAACTATTCTATTTTTGTGGCATAGATGCAGAGGACGTGTATCTCCGTTCCAAAAAGGCTTTATGTCACAAATATAATTAACAGACTGATTAACTCTCCTATACAAGTAGGATGGATACAAATGTTGAGTTTTGAACCCCAAAAATTCACAGCCCGATTTCTGTGTCATTGGCGCAAAAGAGTAGTACTGCACTGACGAAAAATAACTACAGGTCACCCACAGAGTTATGAAAAAGAATAAAACCCTAACACTGTCCCTCAGTGCAGCAGCATCCTGTCCCTACAGTATTCAGAGCAGAATGGCAGCACAACACGTGATCTGGCATTTATGTATGCAGGGTCACGTGGCGCACCGGCCAGTGACAGCAATGCCAATACAAGCGCCCACAGCTTAAAAGCATGTTGATTGGCTGTGCTGCAGCCTTTCAACAAGCTTTATTTTATTACGTCTGAACAATGAACACAAACTTTGGCACCAATGTCCGTGTTCGGGTTTGTGTGCCTTAGACACCGTAATGTTCGGTATGAACCCAAGCAGTACGGTCCGGGTTCGCTCATCCCTACTCTTGTCTATTCCCATACCTCTGTATCTCGCCATATCTTCCTATATCTTCCCATATTTTTTCATATCTTCCAGTGTCTTCTGATATCTTCCTGGTATCTTCTTGTATCCTCCTGTATCTTCCCATACCTCTGTATCTTGCCATATCTTTCTATATATCTTCCCATATTTTTTCATATCTCCCAGTGTCTTCTGATATATTCCTGGTATCCTCTTGTATCCTCCTGTATCTTCCCATACCTTCCTGTATCTTGATATAACTTCCCATATATTTTCATATCTTCCAGTATCTTCTGATATTTTCAAGGTATCTTCTTGTATCCTCCTGTATCTTCCCATACAGATGGGCAGTTTCTAACTTAAATCTGATATATGTGTTATCACATCACAAAAGACATTAAAAGCCATTGAAAAAGTTAAAGTTTTCTTGCAACTTTTTATTTAACTCATTAAGTGTCAAGACAAGAATTGCCATTTTGCTACCTTTCTGTATCATGCAATATCTTCCGGTATCTTTTTGTACACTTTTCTCTGTGTTTCGCAGCCTTGAGATGTATCATTGCATCATGTTTTTGTATTATGCTTATGATTAGACCATGAACATGTCTTATTCCACAAGATGCTTATTATTTTTAATACTTGAAGACACACAATATGTAACCCTTCTCTTTGTTAGATCATTGTTCCTCTGATACATTCCACGCACGGCAGTGATGTTAGCTCTTGACAAGGCTCCTATTGTGGCCTGTGAATAGCAGCTAATGTGAATGTCGGCATATATTATGTATCTTATACAAATACTCGGAGATGCGCCACTCCAGGATGAGGCTGTTTAAGACCAGAGACTGAAAAGGCAACAATGGTAACCAGGAAAAGAGTAATGTTTGTTTGTAATGAAGTAAGACCTCTCCGTGGGGGGGATAGAAGGAACATTTCGACATTAACTAGAATTGTGCTATAGGGATTAATGAAAAACTAGTGATGGGGAAGGGGACATCTTATGTCAAAGCAGAGCAAAAATGTATTATTATTGGAAGGTAATGTACACAATCTGGGGGCTCCATCATGAACTGCAACACCTCAGAAGATCTGGCACCTTATATAGATCATATATAGATATTTTGGGGGATATCAGTGCACTTTTTGGCAGGGATCTATAATGGACACTGGTGGCAGATATATATTAAAGTAGCATTCATGTGAATTGATGTTGCTGCTAGGTTACAGGCCACTTACAATACTCTTCTCTAATATGATGGAGGCCGGCCTCTGTTATCAGGCTGCCATAAATGTTGCCATAATGTATCTCTGAAACTGAGGAGGGGACATTGGCGCTGTGCATCAAGAGAAAACCAGCTTCAATGAATAGTGCCATATATACAGGCTGCAATAACTAGTACCATATAAACAGGCTACCATAAATGGTCCCATACTGGGTCTATAGAACTTTGAGATGGGTGACTAGAGGTCTAATCAAAATAATACAGGCTGCCATAAATGGTGTTATATATACAGGGAGACATAGATGGTGCTATATATACAGACTGCCATACATACAGGGAGAAATAGATGGTGCTATATCTACAGACTGCCATACATACAGGGAGACATAGATGGTGCTATATATACAGACTGCCATACATACAGGGAGACATAGATGGTGCTATATATACAGACTGCCATACATACAGGGAGACATAGATTGTCTATATATACAGACTGCCATATATACAGGGAGACATAGATGGTGCTATATCTACAGACTGACATACATACAGGGAGACATAGATGGTGCTATATCTACAGACTGCCATACATACAAGGAGACATAGATGGTGCTATATATACAGACTGCCATACATACATGGTGCTATATATACACACAGGGAGACATAGATGGTGCTATATATATATATATATATATATATATATATATATATATACACACACACACACACAGACTGCCATACATACAGGGAGACATAGATGGTGCTATATATACAGACTGCCATACATACAGGGAGACATAGATGGTGCTATATATACACAGACTGCCATACATACATGGTGCTATATATACACACAGGGAGACATAGATGGTGCTATATATATATATATATATATATATATATATATATATATATATATATATATATATACACACACACACACACACACACACACACACACACACACAGACTGACATACATACAGGGAGACATAGATGGTGCTATATATACACAGACTGCCATACATACATGGTGCTATATATACACACAGGGAGACATAGATGGTGCTATATATATATATATATATATATATATATATATATATATATACACACACACACACACACACACACACACAGACTGACATACATACAGGGAGACATAGATGGTGCTATATATACAGACTGCCATACATACAGGGAGACATAGATAGTGCTATATATACAGACTGCCATGAATGATGCTAAATATATAGGATGTCATAAATGGTGCTGTACATTCGGGCTGTCTTGAATAGTGCTATACTGTATATACAGGCTACTATATACAGTAGACAAGCTGTAATAAATGGTGCTGTATGCACAGGCCACCATAAATGCTGCCACATATAAGCTTCTATACCCATATTTACAGAGCTCCATAATTGGTGCCATATATATTTTTTAGGCTACCATAGATAGTGCCATATATACAGGCTGCCATAAAGGGTGCCATATAGAAAAACTACCATAAATAGTGGCACATATATATCCGCCGCTGAAAAATGGTACCATAAATACAGGCTGCCATAATTGGTGCATTATCTTACGTGAACTACAGAATGTGTGTGTGTGTCGGAGGTTTGGGGTTGTGTATCAAGAGGATACGGCCTACCATAAACTTAGGGTATATTTTTAGGGTCCCTGGGGTCTTGGAGAGGCACAGTAACCCCACTGTCACAGTCAGAGGTATAGAGGCATACACAGAGTAAATATTATTTTAACCTTCTCACTCACAATTCTATTATAGAAGCGCATCATATGGTGAGGTGACACCTTGAATCCACTTATCCCGTTTCTGAAAACAGTGTTTGCAGCGATTACAGGCAACATCCAAAAACATATTTTTGGTGCAACAAACAAAATAGGAGTCAAGAATTTATTGGCAAGCAAATCGCTCAACTATTCCTGTTTTTCAAGTGCTTCTAGTTGACGCCAAGTCTGGCACACTCACTGGTTACTTGTCTGTGTGGAGAACTGAAAATCTGTAACGGAGCAGAGAAAGAGAGATAGAGAGGTGGGGGACTATTGAACGATAAAAACCAGGACCGCGGGCGGGCACTCTCCAGAGGATATGTGGAGGCTCAGCGACAGGCCGGCATGCACAGGACTCCGCACAACTGCACTTGCCTTAGCAAAGTTCATGGCTAATAATGTAGAAGTAATCTCCAAACATCACAGATTAAGTGATAATAAAGCTACTGACATTTCACGACTTAACACGCTAATAAGATTTAGCAGAGCTCAGAGAGTTGTCTTTGGTGTTACACAGGACTGCAAGCAATACCTACACCTTCCACTTGCACCTGGACCAAAACTTAAAGGGGTTATCCAAGGCTAGAAGAGTGGTTGGACTGGCTGTGGGGTCCATACTTATCCCCACCAATAGAATCCAGCTGCATCTCTCCACGGCGACCTCAACAGGTCCTGTGTCTCTTGGAATCAATGACCGCTGCAGCCAATCATTGGTGGTGACCTGTCCCCTACTGTATATGGTACACCAACAGGATGTTGAGTCTCAGAGACCCCAGTCTTGTCGAGGCGGTCGTGGAGCTTGGGAGCTGGAATCCAGAGGCAGGGACTAGGTAAGTATAAACCCCACCGCAGGTCCACTCATTCTAGAGAGGTATTTTAAAAAAAGTTTAGTTTTGGATAACCCTTTTAACACCAAGGGCACCCTAACTATCACCAGGCAGGAGCCCCACTCCGATGTGGCCCGAGGGAAGAAAAGTGTGCACCCTCCTGTCACTGCACGGTCCTAAGGGGTATTGGTTTGAGGATTGCCACTGTAATCCATGTGTGCAACTATTATTGCCAGAGCTACTACCACTCCCATCCTCCACTCGCTCCTTCTGGCCTTGCTGCACTGGTAAAATATACTACATTATCTGTACTGAAAGAGTTATTACTGTGTGTTGTTTGTGGTGTTACATAGGACTGCAGGTGACATCTACTATATTATCTGTACTTACGGAGTTATCACTGTGTTATCTCTGGTGTTACATAGGATTGCATGTAACATCTACTACATTATCTGTACTTTGAGTGTTATCACTGTGTGTTGTCTCTGGTGTTACATAATACTGCGGGTAACATCTGCAGCGACCAAGCAGTAGGGACGTGTTGGAGCGTGGCCAAAGGAGGATGGTAGTTGTGGTACTCACACATAGGACTGCAGGTAAACTCTCTACCTGTAGTTAGTTACAGATGCACAAGATCTTTTCCTGGGCACAGGCTTCACATGAGGTCACATTTTGGGCTTAGCAATTACAAACCTGCTTTCTGCTTGAACACTGTACTTGCCCCATGAGTCACATAAAGTGGTTTAGATGGGTGCAGCTATAGGGGTGTATAGGTGGCAGTCATGCCCTGGTGGGTCGAAAGGCAGCTCTCTCACTAAAGGGGACATACTAGTAGAAATAACCTGTAACAGCAGGAGGCTGTAACAGGGGGCTGTTGCAGCATGCTGCGGTATTATGTCCGTCCAAAATGCCTGATCAGTCGCCGGAATGATGGATCCGGCATTAATTCCCATTGTCTTGCATTAGTGCCGGATCGGCATTGCAAAACAACTGAAGAAGACTGCAAGACGGATCCGTCCATCAGCATGGCAAGTGGAGAGAGGAATCTGTTCTTGCAATGCATTTGTAGACGGATCCGCACCCGGATCCGTCTACAAATGCTGTCAGTTGTCACACTGATCGGCGGATCCGGCAGGCAGCTTTGACGACGGAACTGCCTGCCGGAACACACTAACGCTAGTGTGAATGTACCCTAAACTAGCTTTGTGTCATGAATCCCAATTTGTATATAGCTTTCACTTTCTAATATATTTTATTAACTTTCAATGTCTAGCACTATCCCGAAGTTGCACTGTCCCTAATTTTCAGAGACAGTCCTGGCAAATTTGTCCTGTCCCAGCCAAAAATGGGTGAGTTTTTAAATGGATGTCCATGGGTGGGATTGAGGGGTTCCCCAAGTCTACCAACTAAAGAGTTGGTAAATATGCAAGAGTGCATTGTAAGAGTGAATGAACACACTAGTGAGGGTGTCTGAGAGAGAGCTGGTAGGTTAGAGCTGCTTAGTGGGAGCTTTCTGTGGGAAAACCTCAGTGGGTAAGTGCACTGTACGATAGTATTATTTTAGTGCTGGTATATTGGCACCAGTATGGAGCGGATGAGGGGGCACCATGTTTTGCCCTGTGTACTCCTCAGAATAAAATCATACTTGGTATATTACCTACCAAACCGACTAATGTTTTAGACTAATGCCAGAGGGTAAAGTAATCTTAGGTCTTGAACCAAGGCATATAATAATAATAATAACCATCATAATAAGCATAATTTCTTTTGCTGGTTTTTAAGGCTGGCAGGGTGATTCCTGGGGGCCATGTCTGTTTCACTCTGCTTTATCAATCAAACCAAACTAATTCTGTTTCCAGATCCCTGGATGAAGTGTTGGTCGCACTGAAAACCAAACTGAAAGTAACAACAATGGACATATCCCCTCCCCCGTCTCAGGAGGGTCTGGGAAAGTCAATGTCAGCGGCATTCACAAAGGGGTCTGTTTACCTGATCTTATATGAAACACCTCAGTTTATATCTTGTGAGCAGGAAACGGGGCCAGAAATTTCCTACAGCTCCAAGCAACAATAGACATTGTTCAGGACTCGCCTGACATGATCTCATATCCAGGATAGGAACTGGTCTCTGCCTACGAATGGCCATAGTCTCCCACATCTGTTCCCATAGGCCTCAGTTGATATCACTGCTTATATAAGATATATAACAATGATGATGGCACAACGTCAGGGGCATAGCTACCATAGCGGCAGATCATCCTACTGCTATAAGGGCCCAGAGCAAGAGGGGGCCCAGTCTTAGTTGGGATCATCCCCTCTTCTATTGGGGGTGAAAACTTGGTCAGGACTCTACCCTCTAATGAGGCAGTGGAAAAATGGCCCAAGTGTAGTTGAAAGGGGTTTAGGCGGAAACCCTTCTGTCTTGTATGGAAGGCCTGGTTGATCCTTGCTATGGGTCCCTTACTTCTCTATGTACGCCACTGCACAACATGGTGGCATCTTCGGCATCATCTCACCAAGGTCTCCAAAACTGGATGGAATATCTTCCAGGAGAGTATAGTTTGGCCAAATAATGGGGCACCAACATATCATCAGGGATTGGTGTTTTAGTGAAGCAGAAGGTGAAGTCAAATCTGGGCCTTACTGCCTGGGGAGGGCCAATACTCCTCTATTTGATAAGAAGACCTTAGGATTACAGACAAAACATTGACAGGTGTTAAGTCTTGAAGCTTCAACCTATATCTCTACCAGAGCCAACAGCAGCACCACCTTAGATGGCGACCTATAGCAAATGATGGCCCCCAGCTTAGAGGATCAATGAGAATAGGGATAAGCTGGTGAAAGTCAGACTAGGTGTTCTTGCATCCCTCATGGAAGGCACCTTCTCCGTACATCAGCGGTGCCTCATTTATGACTTAGGTTAATGGATGCTGCCTCTTCTCACCTATGATACTCCTTTTGACTGTCTGCTCATATTACCTTTGTCTTGTCCAACCAAGTTATTAGTTACCATGGACACGATCAAGGGAATTGATGAGGTCCAGTAAAAATAGGGTCCATGGCTCCAACTAGCCTTCTTCCCTACCACAAGACTGTGTTAACCTGTAGAGGGATCCTCATCTCTGAAGGGGGGGGGGTAACAGTGTTCGACTCTTCTTTGAGAGTGCAATGGAATGAATCTGCACTGTCTCTTTATGTATGTTGCTTGTATAATGCTTATGGGCCCCTTTTTATTTCTGTCTATAGCTGTGCTTAGATACAGTTGTATCCACTTCTAGGAAAGTTGAGTTAGTGTGAAAGTTATATAATTTTCTGCAGAAGTTAGAATTAAGTAATGTCATACCCAGACCCTTATTTCTGATATTTAAGGATATAATATACTGACAGGGAGTGTTCCAGAGGATTGGCGCTTAGCAAATATAGTGGCAATATTCAAAAACAGAGCTATACAGAAACTATAAGCCAGTAAGTTTAATATCTGTCGTGGGTAAACCGTTTGAAGGTTTTCTAAGAGACACTATCTTGGAGTACCTCAATGAAAATAAGCAAATAACGCTGTATCAGCATAGCTTCATGAGAGATCGGTCATGTCAAACTAATTTAATCAGTTTCTATGAGGAGGTAAGTTCTAGACTTGACCGCGGCGAATCAATAGACGTCGCATATCTTGACTTCTCCAAAGCATTTAATGTACCACATAATAGGTTAGTATATAAAAGAATGCTTGGACTGGGATAAAATGTCTGTATGTGGGTAAGTAACTGGCTCAGTGATAGAAAACAGTTATTAATGGTACACACTCAGATTGGGTCACTGTCACTAGCGGAGTACCTCAGGGTCCAGTATTGGGCCCTATTCTCTTCAATATATTTATTAATGATCTTGTAGAAGGTTTGCATAGTACAATATCTATTTTTGCAGATGACACTAAACTGTGTAAAATAATTAACACGGAAGAGGACAGTATACTGCTACAGAGGGATCTGGATAGATTGGAGGCTTGGGCAGATAAGTGGCAGATGAGGTTTAACACTGACAAATGTAAAGTTATGCACATGAGAAGGAATAATGCAAGTCACCCGTACATACTAAATGGTAAAACACTGGGTAACACTGACATGGAAAAGGACCTAGAAATTTTTGTGAACAGCAAATTAACCAGCAAACCAGTGTCAGGCAGCTGCTGCCAAGGCTAATAAGATGGGTTGCATCAAAAGGGGCATAGATGCCCTTGATGAGAACATAGTCCTGCCACTTAACAAATTACTAGTCAAATTACACATGGAGTACTGTGTTCTGGGCTCCTGTGAACAAGGCAGACATAGCAGAGCTGAAGAGGGTTCTGAGGAGGGCAACTAAAGTAATAACTGGAATGGGGTGACTACAGTACCCAGAAAGATTATCAAAATTAGGGTTATTCACTTTAGAAAAAGACGACTAAGGGGCGATCTAATAACTATGTATAAATATATCAGGGGTCAGTACAGAGATCTCTCCAATCATTTATTTATCCCCAGGACGGTGACTGTGACGAGGGGACATCCTCTGCGTCTGGAGGAAAGAAGGTTTGTACACAAACATAGAAGAGGATTATTTACGGTAAGAGCAGTGAGACTATGGAGCTCTGCCTGAGGAGGTGGTGATGGTGAGTACAATAAAGGAATTCAAGAGGGGCCTGGATGTATTTCTGGAGCGTAATAATATTACAGGCTATAGCTACTAGAGAGAAATCGTTGATCCAGGGAGTTAGTCTGATTGCCTGATTGGAGTCGGGAAGGAATTTGTTTTCCTAAAATGATGAAAATTGGCTTTCACCTGATATTTTTATTTTTGTTTGCCTTCCTCTGCATCAGCTTGCAGGATGACAGGCTGAACGGGATGTATTTTTTCTTATAAACTATGGGGGTCATAATAACCCTTGCACTGGTGGTGGATTTTTTGGAGTTATAAAGAGGCACAGGCCTCTAAATAACTTCGGCACATCCATTGCTGGTCTAAATCTACACCAGCTTCCTTTTTTAGCTTAAATTTTGCCAATTTTCAAAGCCTCTCCACACCCCCTTTTTTAGACCTGGCGTGAGCAGGGAAAAGTAGCAGATTGCGGCGCAAATAACCTTTGCTCCGCAATCTGAGCCAGATATATGCCAGAAAACTGGCGTATATAACTCAGTAAATGACCCCCTATGTTACTATGTTACTACTACAAATCTGCCATGTAGTTATTCCATATAAGTGCAGCTGTGTGCAAAACTAGGAAGGTTTTCTGTCTCTGACTCTAAGTAAGGTGGCAATATAGGGAAATGCTCATCAGGGCTCATGCAAAGGTAGGTGTGCGGCCCGTGCCCGTATTGCAACCCATTAGCAGAGCGGAGTCACAGACTGTGGCTTCTGTTCACTTCGGAGCGCTTCTGTTCAATTTTTTTGCGGTGCAGACTGAATTAAAATATTATTATTTTTGGGACTGAATATAAATGGGTCCGCATCTGCAAATAGCGCGCACAAGTTTGCTGCCTGTGCATTGCAGAACAATATTTGTAGTCCGCAGCACAGGCCCGGGCGGACAAGTTCGTGTGCATGAGCCCTTAATTGGTCAAACTTTGGGGAGATGATTCTGAAGTTTATGGGAGGTCAAACCAGTTCCTGACAATGATGAAAACGACATTCCTGTAAAATGTAAATCCATATATTACTCCTTATACTGTACATGTGGAGCATCACTCCCAAATGCAGCAACAACAATTTAGTCTAAGATGAAAAGTTATTGTTCAGTATCAAGCATCTAGCTATGGCGACCCATAATAACATACAATGCAGGAACCCATCACCATGGAATATTCCATATTTTATACACAGCTATAGATATGCTGCTGTACATCACAATGCTGATATATACAGTTGCCTGGAGTTAAATCACCCACAGAGAAGTTAACATTTTCACATAAGACAAGGGGGATACTCGGCTCATTATAAACAGATACAAAAAAAAAAGTGTATATCCTAATTATGATATTCTATAATCTCAGTACTATATAGTACTTTACCGTATATACAAGAATATAACTTCTAATATACTATCTTGTTTGTAAAAATATAATTACTGTAGAGGGAAGGGTGAGATATGTACATATATATATATATTGGCCCTGTGTGGGGGATAGATCTGTATCCCCCAGGTTGTGACCACGGATGCCACAGGTATGTCTGTATATATATATATATATATATATATATATATATATATATATATATATATATATATATATATATATATATATATATATATATATATATATATATATATATATATATGCCCCAGCTATTACATACATATATACACACTGTACAAAAACACAAAACTTTTTTTGCTCCCATTTTGCATGAGCTGAACTCTAAGATCTGAAACATTTTCGACATACACAAAAGACCCATTACTCTCAAATATTGTTCACAAATCTGTCTAAATCTGTGTTAGTGAGCGCTTCTCCTTTGCCGAGATGATCCATCCCACCTCACAGTTGTGGCATATTAAGGTGCTGATTAGACAGCATGAATATTACACAGGTGTGCCTTAGACTGCGCACAATAAAAGACCACTCTGAAATGTGCAGTTTGATCACACAGCACAATGCCACAGATGTCGCAACGTTTGAGGGAGCATGCAATTGGCATGCTGACTGCAGGAATGTCTACCAGAGCTGTTGCCCGTGCAACGAATGTTCATTTCTCTACCATAAGCCGTCTCCAAAGGCGTTTCAGAGAATTTGGCAGTAGATCCAACCGGCCTCACAACCGCAGACCATGTGTAACCACACCAGCCCAGGACCTCCACATCCAGCATGTTCACCTCCATGATCGTCTAAGACCAGCTACCCGGACAGCTGCAGCAACAATTGGTTTGCATAACCAAAGAATTTCTGCACAAATGGTCAGAAACCGTCTCAGGGAAGCTCATATGCATGCTCGTCGTCCTCATTGGGGTCTGGACCTGTGTGCAGTTCGTGGCCGTAACCAGTTCGTGGCGCTACTATATTCCACAGCACTTTACAGACATTAGCATCCAATTGTCCCCAATGGGGCTCACAATCTAAGGTCCACATCAGTATGTCTTTGGAATGTGGGAGGAAACCGGAGTACCCAGAGGAAACCCACGCAAACACGGGGAGAACATGTAAATTCTATTTATGGTCAGGGCTAGGACAACGTCGGCGCACGCAGAGAAACCTGCCCTGAACATAGTGGCTGAATTGTGCCGGGAGCCACGGGCGCGGGTACACCAGTGAAAAAAGGGGGCATACCTGAAGGGAGCTTTGAGAAAAAGGGCGGGAGGGAGGGGCGTGAGGCTCGGGCGCCTGGCTGAGCGGCAGGTAGGGGGATAAATAGCCAGACGCCCCTCCCACAAATGCAGGCTGTTAACAGCCTTACTATTTATGGTCAGGGCTAGGACAACGTCGGCGCACGCAGAGAAACCTGCCCTGAACATAGTGGCTGAATTGTGCCGGGAGCCACGGGCGCGGGTACACCAGTGAAAAAAGGGGGCAAAAAACATCAGTTAGGTACAACACTTTTTTGCAAACTACAAAGCCAGTGATCGAAAGGCACGAGATATCTCTACTCGAGGATTGGGTATATACCTAGTGAAGCAGGAGGGCCGCCACCGCCCTATGGACCGGATGACATGAGCTGGCACCTGATGCCGAGAAGCAGCGGGGTCTGCCCCTAGCGACATGAGTGGCCCGAAATTACCTTGGGGTCATAGCCTAGACCCTGGGCGAGGGCACGGATGAAAGATATAAACTGAGGGTGCTGAGAGGCTTGCCTGCATGTGGCAGGAGCGGGCTATCTGGTGATGAACCTTGGATGAGGGCTAGCAGTTGATGCAGCACCTGAACTGGGCACCAATCGTTCAGCGTGGGATAGAATTTACCTCGGAAGGGGGTCCCGTCTGAATGGTTTTGGTGGAAGGTAGCAGGGGAGTGTAATGGCCCTGGCCCCATAACAGATGCTGCTTCAGAGGATGGTTATGGCGATTTGGACCCGCCAGAACCTCACCGGGCCAAAGGAATCCATAAAAGGTGAGATACATGGCCGCTTTCAAAATCAGGCTAGTGAAGGGCCCAAAAAGGATTACCATCCAATGACGAAGAAAGATCCCTGAACAATTTACCGGACACAGGTTGCCTATGGCTCACGGACCCCTTCCCCTCCTTTTGAATACCCCAAAGGGTGGCTTTAGAAAACGAAGACAGAACCTGGGCGATCCGGGGACGCTGACCACCTGGGCGATCCGGGGACGCTGACCACCTGGGCGATCCGGGGACGCTGACCACCTGGGCGATCCGGGGACACTGACCACCTGGGCGATCCGGGGACACTGACCACCTGGGCGATCCGGGGACACTGACCACCTGGGCGATCCGGGGACACTGACCACCTGGGCGATCCGGGGACACTGACCACCTGGGCGATCCGGGGACACTGACCCTGGGCGATCCGGGGACACTGACCACCTGGGCGATCCGGGGACACTGACCACCTGGGCGATCCGGGGACACTGACCACCTGGGCGATCCGGGGACACTGACCACCTGGGCGATCCGGGGACACTGACCACCTGGGCGATCCGGGGACACTGACCACCTGGGCGATCCGGGGACACTGACCACCTGGGCGATCCGGGGACACTGACCACCTGGGCGATCCGGGGACACTGACCACCTGGGCGATCCGGGGACACTGACCACCTGGGCGATCCGGGGACACTGACCACCTGGGCGATCCGGGGACACTGACCACCTGGGCGATCCGGGGACACTGACCACCTGGGCGATCCGGGGACACTGACCACCTGGGCGATCCGGGGACACTGACCACCTGGGCGATCCGGGGACACTGACCACCTGGGCGATCCGGGGACACTGACCACCTGGGCGATCCGGGGACACTGACCACCTGGGCGATCCGGGGACACTGACCACGGGACACTGACCACCTGGGCGATCCGGGGACACTGACCACCTGGGCGATCCGGGGACACTGACCACCTGGGCGATCCGGGGACACTGACCACCTGGGCGATCCGGGGACACTGACCACCTGGGCGATCCGGGGACAACTGACAACCTGGGCGATCCGGGAGGCACTGAGATCCCGGGAGGGCCAGGGGACCCCGGCCATACGTAAAGACCAGGAGACAGAAGCAGATTTGAACCAGAAAACGATAAACCACTGATTTCTGAGACCGTAAAGTGAAAACACGTAAATCGCTAATTCTGGTATTGTGATGCAAGGCAGATAAACTTAAAATTAAACGTACAGAGCCCCAAATAATTTGGCAGGGGACCCAAAAACTGCGCCCCCCCCCTGACAGCGGGAGGGCAACCTGCATCCCAAAACCAGAATTAATAGATATGCCAAGATAGCATGGTTATAAGTGAAATCAACCTATGACACCATTTTTTAACACAATAGGCTCTCATGCTGAGCCGGCATGTGACCGGCAGTTCCCTGACTAGAATGCCGCTCCCCCAACCCTGCCGCCCGCACTCGTGCGAGCGCAACATGCTGGGGGGAGCGGCAATCAAGCGTGCACCAGCAGGGGGCAGGAAACCAGGTCGGGTGCGAGACGCAGCTAGAACGGAGCCAGCTGAGCCTCGATCACCTGGCAGGCTGGCGTGCTGCGATCCGGATGTCGGCGGAGCGTGAGGCCACAATACCGGAAGCGATTCGGGTCGGAAGAGGAGGAGATCGAAACCGCAAATGGTGCGTGAGGCTCGGACGCCTGGCTGAGCGGCAGGTAGGGGGATAAATAGCCAGACGCCCCTCCCACAAATGCAGGCTGTTAACAGCCTTACTATATGTTGTCCTTGGTTGGATTTTAACCTAGGACACCTGCGCTGCAAGGCACCAGTGCATCCAAGGAACCACTGAGCCACCATGCTGCCCGTGCATATATATGCATATACTTATACAATATGCCCCCTAGAGAGGGAAATGCCAGGTTCCCCAGGATATATATATATATATATATATATATATATGGGCTATATGCCCCAGGTTTATATGTGTAATTTGCTATATATATATATATACACACATAAACATACACTGAAAGACTACCCCTAGTAATATATATTATATGAAATCCGGCAGCACTCACTTTAGAGGTTATCAGGTGCAAGCGTCTCGCCTTTGACCATAGGCTTGTATATTCAAGGAAAAATCAACGCAGCACTCTTCTTGTAAAAAAACGCAGTGTCTTTTTTTCACACATGTGACACAAAAATAGGCAACGTTTCAATCCCTTCCGGGATCCTTCTAAAGCCAAGTGCACAGACCAACAACATGCTGGCATCTAAATACATATCCAACTTTTCAATACATGTGTACAACATCAATTAATCAAGTGATTACAATTAGTGACAGCTGATACAAAATCAAAGTAAAAAAATTCGCTCCATTCAAATCTTTCAATGGATCTTCTTGTATTGTGATCTTGATTTCAATGGATCGTATTCTCATGCGTCTTTGTATATAAAGTGCTTGTGCCAATAAAGTGCAGCTTCCAATCAAAATATACAAGAACAATCTCATATTATAAAAAAGTGCAAGTGCATTTTAAAATCACAATAAAACCACTTGGCTATATTAAATTCATCAATTCATCAGGATAGAGAGACGCGTGCTGCACTTAAATGCATTTCATCCAGCTTGCTGTTTTTTTAAAAAAAACGCATAGTGTGAACACCACCCATCTGCAGGGTGCATAAAAAAAAATTTCAAATTATTTTTTAACTTTTTATTTCTATAGATGATCATGTCAGTGCTATCTCTTGAGTTGCGGACTGGTCTGCACAGGGATCTAGTGCCAAGTGGTCATGTGACGCCTATTTGGTGCCTAAGAATATCCAATCTTCCCACAGACAAAAAAAAATTGGAATCATCTTCTATTCTCATATTTTTCTCAATTATGTCGTTATATTACACTACACCACAGCGCACCACTACTTCCCGTGCAGTCGCTCATCCACAACACATAGACAACACTTCCCCACAAACAAACGCATGCTTGGGAGTCGGTGTGAATTACCGTCAATACCAGCATGCGGCATTAAGTATAATTCCCGTTTAAATCAAATGTAGCACAAAATTTTTTGAGGGACATATTCAATCATCCTGCAGGACGCCTCTCTCATTCCATGGATCCACATATCTGTAATACAAAACAAATATCATGACGAGGGTATTGGTTATCCCTGTTCGTCTCAACCATTACTTTCATACCCCCTTACTCACCTCTAACTAACATTAAACATTTCCACCCCAGAGCCCTAATCCCAATAAAAACTCGGACCACCAATTGGAAATGTAATGGCCACAGCAGCCGTTTATTAAATAACATTTACAACCATAACATAACATAATACAGTATAACCCAAATGGGGGGAGGTCCTTGAAGCCCCAAAACATCGAGCTGTCAAACCAGGGTGAGCCATTCTTGCCTCCAGGCGTACCGCCCAGCTCAAAGGCACCATCGAATGACCCCCCCTCGATTCACCACAACCGCTCGGTCCACCTGGGAGTCCAGCCCCCACCGTGGGGCCCCCCCAATTGTCCTCAGATTCCACCGTGCCCAACTCCAAGGACCCCCCCCCCACCGCCACAAGCCGCCGTGACAAAAACCCACTCCCCACAATAAATTCCAGCACCCCTACCCCAATCCCCTCCATTCCAAAACTGCCCAACAAAAAAGGGGAGGGTGGGTGGGAGCTTTTCTCTCTACCTAAAATGGCCCCTAGCCTTCCTCTTCCCTGCCTATTTAACCCCTTAACTCCACCCCCTCATACCCCCAACCTATCCTAGCCTATTCTCCCTGCCAAAGCCCCCTCCCTCTCCTCTAGCCCGACCACTCCCCCCCCCCAGCTCACTGAAACCAAACCCCCCGTCATGGGGGCCTCCCCTAAAGGGGGCTCCGCCCCCCCTCAGTCCGGCCACTGCTTGACGAGGGTATTGGTTATCCCTGTTCGCCTCAACCATTACTTTCATACCCCCTTACTCACCTCTAACCAACATTAAACATTTCCACCCCAGAGCCCTAATCCCAATAAAAACTCGGACCACCAATTGGAAATGTAATGGCCACAGCAGCCGTTTATTAAATAACATTTACAACCATAACATAACATAATACAGTATAACCCAAATGGGGGGAGGTCCTTGAAGCCCCAAAACATCAAGCTGTCAAACCAGGGTGAGCCATTCTTGCCTCCAGCCGTACCGCCCAGCTCAAAGGCACCATCGAATGACCCCCCCTCGATTCACCACAACCGCTCGGTCCACCTGGGAGTCCAGCCCCCACCGTGGGGCCCCCCCAATTGTCCTCAGATTCCACCGTGCCCAACTCCAAGGACCCCCCCCCCCACCGCCACAAGCCGCCGTGACAAAAACCCACTCCCCACAATAAATTCCAGCACCCCTACCCCAATCCCCTCCATTCCAAAACTGCCCAACAAAAAAGGGGAGGGTGGGTGGGAGCTTTTCTCTCTACCTAAAATGGCCCCTAGCCTTCCTCTTCCCTGCCTATTTAACCCCTTAACTCCACCCCCTCATACCCCCAACCTATCCTAGCCTATTCTCCCTGCCAAAGCCCCCTCCCTCTCCTCTAGCCCGACCACTCCCCCCCCCCCAGCTCACTGAAACCAAACCCCCCGTCATGGGGGCCTCCCCTAAAGGGGGCTCCGCCCCCCCTCAGTCCGGCCACTGCTTGACGAGGGTATTGGTTATCCACTGTTCGCCTCAACCATTACTTTCATACCCCCTTACTCACCTCTAACCACCATTAAACATTTCCACCCCCCAGAGCCCTAATCCCAATAAAACTCGGACCACCAATTGGAAATGTAATGGCCACAGCAGCCATTTATTAAATAACATTTACAACCATAACATAACATAATACAGTATAACCCAAATGGGGGGAGGTCCTTGAAGCCCCAAAACATCGAGCTGTCAAACCAGGGTGAGCCATTCTTGCCTCCAGCCGTACCGCCCAGCTCAAAGGCACCATCGAATGACCCCCCCTCGATTCACCACAACCGCTCGGTCCACCTGGGAGTCCAGCCCCCACCGTGGGGCCCCCCCAATTGTCCTCAGATTCCACCGTGCCCAACTCCAAGGACCCCCCCCCCACCGCCACCAACGACCGGACTTGACCACCTCAACTCCGGGCGTTCCTCCACAACCTCAGGGCCACCTCAATGCCTTCCTGCAACGCCAAACTCCACATATCCAACCCCACTGCATTCAAATGCACTCCGTCCGATCTCCAAAAAGCCCCCGTTCCCGCCTCCAAATCCCTATGCCTGACTACCACCGCCCCGTTCCTAGCCATAAAACGCCCAACTGCCCTGTTCACCTTTATCCTCGCCCTATTCACCGCATCCAGAGACCTAGCCTCCCTCCACACCTGCCGGGGGACAATATCCGACCATACGGTCACCATATCCGGAAATAACGACCACAACCGCAAGAAATCCCACTTGATCTCCTTAATCAACTCCCGGATAGGCTTCGCCGCCAAATCATTGCCCCCCGCATGTACCACCAACACCTCCGGTGCCCTATCCATCCTCACAAACCTATGAATTTCAGGCAGCACCCCTTTCCACACCATACCCCGCCTCCCAATCCACCTTACCACCGCAGACTCCCTGTCAAATCCCAGCTGCTGACCGTCCGGCCGAACCGCTGCCCGGACGGCCCCCCAGAAGACATAGGAATGCCCCACAATCCACACCAGAGCGGGCGCTGTATCTGAAACGAGAGAACAAAAAGAACAATACCGCAGCATTGCACAAACACCATAAACCCAACAACAACCAACCCTCCACACATTACAAGCGATCCAAACGCACATAAGATTTAAACCTCGCCGACTCCCAACGGCCAATCCTTTTAATCACGTCATCACCCATACCCCATCTAGCCGCTTCTGTCGCCGCCCCGATTCTAAAGGAGTGGCTAGAATACCCCGCCTTATCCACCCCCACCCGGCTCAAACACCTCGAAAAAATAGCAGAAAACTGAAAGCGAGACAAAAATGTCCCATCCATATGAACCAACAAAGGGGACCCGTCCCCCCCCCTTAACCCATAATCCTGCAAACATTGAACCGGGCACATGTCACAATCCTCCACCCGGAAAAGCACCACCTTCTTCCCTTTTCCCAACGTATCCGTCTTCGACCGCCGAATAATAAACTCTACCCTATCGTCAAACAGCTCAACATCCCTCCTCAAAAGTCCCCCAACCCGACTTACCGACGGACAAACCAACTCCCCCACCCGCATAGCCCCAAAAAAGGCCAGCGAGAAAGCCAACCGAAACAACCTCGTTTCCCCCTCTGACCGACAAACCGTCCGCAACTGCCCCCCCAACTTAAGCAACAACCCAAACGAGACTGGCCTCCTCCCGTCCACCCCAGCACCCATCCTCCTCCAACCTTTTAATGCCTGCACCACCAAAAATGACTTCGTCACATCCACCATCCTGCCGAGCCTTAAAACCAAAAGCCAACCCGGCCATGTAACCGTTTATCTTGCTAACCGACCAACCCTGCTCCCTACCATGACCCAAAAACATTCAGCAAAACCAACTCCGGCTCCTCAATCCCTCCCCCCAAAGCGGCACACCAGTCCTCCCACACCCTCCAAGCCCGCACATACGCATCCCACGTACCCGGAGCCAATGACGCCCGAATAAGCCCCATCAATGCTCCTCCAGCAGCTCCCACAGGCAACCCAGACACTCCAATCCAATCTCCTCCGCCTCTGGAACCAACTGCCGAAAACGATTCCACTGCGAACGAGAAAGGGTGTCAGCAATACAATTGTCAACCCCCGCACATGCACCGCCACAACCCAAGCATTCAGTGACAAGCACTCTAACACTAAGCGCTGCAGCAGCCGCACCACCAATGGCGACGATGCCGACAGCCCATTTATCGCTTGAACCACCCCCAAGTTGTCGCAGTGAAAACGAACCTTTTTATCCCGGAACCGCGCTCCCCACAACACAACTGCCAGCACAATAGGGAACAATTCCAACAAAGCCAGATTCTTCACCCAACCTCGTTCCACCCAAACAGCCGGCCACACTCCAGCGCACCATTGACCTCCACAAAAAGCCCCAAAACCTGAACCCCCCGCCGCATCCGTGAATAATTCAAAATCAAACGCCTCCACAACTTCCCCCATGAACAGCGAGTGATCGTTGTACTGGTCCAGAAAAGAACTCCAAACCCGTAAGTCCGCCCGCAGCTCCCTACCCAACCGAATGTAATGATGCAGAGCCACCACCCCCCCAGTTGCCTGCGCCAAGCGCCTACAGAACACTCGCCCCATGGGCATTATCCGGCAAGCGAAATTAAGTTTCCCCAACAGCGACTGAAGCTCCCTCAACTGCAACTTTTTTGCCCGAAGTGCCCTAGCCACCAAACCCTTCAGATCTTCCAGCTTATCGCCCGGCAACCGACACTCCATCCTCACCGAGTCAATCACTATGCCAAGGAAACTCAATTCCGACACTGGCCCCACCGTCTTACCCTCCGCCAGCGGGACCCCAAACCTCTCAAAAACCAAACTCAACGTTGCCAACAATAATGCGCAAACCGGCGACCCCGGGGGGCCTATACACAAAAAATCATCCAGGTAATGAATCAGCGATTCACAACCCGACGAGTCCACAACCACCCACTCCAAAAACGAGCTGAAAGTCTCAAAGTAAGCGCACGACAACGAACACCCCATGGGTAAACACCGATCCACAAAGAACCCCCCATCCCAAAAACATCCCAACAAATGCTGACAATCCGGATGAACCGGCAACAACCGAAACGCCGCCTCAATATCCGTCTTAGCCATCAATGCTCCCGCCCCAAAACGCCTCACCCAACCGACCGCCGCGTCAAATGACGTATAAACTACAGAACAAACCGCCGGGTCAATACCATCATTGACCGAGGAGCCCCTCGGGAATGACAGGTGATGAATCAAGCGAAACTTATTCGCCTCTTTCTTAGGTACAACCCCCAGCGGTGACACCCGCAAATTGTAAACGGTTGGCTCCAAAAATGGACCCGCCATCCGCCCCAGCATCACCTCCTTCCCCAACTTCTCCCCCACCACCTCTGGATGCTCCCTAGCAGACCGCAAATTCTTCCTGAGCAACACCGCCTCACCCGGAACAAACGGAATCCGAAAACCTTCCGCAAAACCCAAAACCAACAAACCCGCCGCCTCCCTATTGGGGTACCTATCTAAGTACGGTTGCATCCTTTCCAGCCGCACCGGCGTCACCCCCTTTTCCAAAACCATCCCCCCCTCCCTGCTTGCCTCCCTTAAAACACTGCGCTGCCCCGTGACTCCCTCCACAGCCTGAGCATTCGTGCTTAAATTTACATTTAGGCCCGAACATACAGATGCCGTCGTTGAAGGCAAAACACAGTCCCCTCGCAGAGGCAACCGTTGTATTGCCTGACCCCCCACTACTACCTTCCCCCCGAAAGGGCTGCTCCGGCCGCACTGGGGCCGTAACCTTCAGCCACAAAGCAATGTCCTTATGGTCCCACCGCATCTCAGGGCGAATCGCCTTCCTCTGCCGGAACTGTTCGTCATACCGCAACCACGCCACTCCCCCATACACCCGATACGCCTCCCCGATTGCGTCCAAATAACAAAACAACCCCGAACAAGCCTCCGGAGTCCTCTCCCCAATCACACTCGCCAATATCGCGAACGCCTGCAACCAGTTAGCAAACGTCCTCGGTATTAACCTATACCGGCGCTTCTCCTCCTCCTCCCGCTTACCATCTTCCCTTCGCACCCTATCCAGATTGAAGCGTTCCAAAGGAAGCAAGGAAAATATCTCCACATATTCCCCCTTCCAAATCCTCTCCCTCACCTCCGACTTCAAATGCGCCCCCAACGGACCCTCAAAGCAAACATAAACCTCCCCTTTTGCTTTATCATCAACCCGCACAGCATCCTCGTCCCCTTCCGTTCCCGCCTGCGTCTGTACCGACACCCCCACACCCGGCAACCCCCGCTGCGGCTCCACCGACGACCCTGCGCCCGCAGCCACCCCTTGCACGCCCCAGGCCTGCAACGGTGTCCCCCCACTCAACCCCCAACTAGCAACCAACCACGCCAGACCCCCCAACAATTGCCCCAGGCCCTTACTCAACTCCAACTGGGAAACACCCCCCACACCAGCCCCCACACCAGCCCCCACACCCTGCACTACCTGCGCAAGTGGACCCCATGCAATCTCACCTGGCTGCCTGGGCGCTGTGTCCCCATCAGCCGCAGGTCCTGACTCCTGAAGATCCCTCCTCTGCGTCACGCTGTCGCCGTCTCTCTGTCCCCTGGACCCGCCGGGACCAGGGACGTCCTCACCCGGATAGACCATGCCACCGGAACCTTCATCCTCACCCTGCCTCCTGGCAGGGCAGGAACGCGCGTTGCAACAGGATCCCTCCACGGTCCGGACCTCCGCACTTCTCCTGGGCTCGGTCGGCTCCTGTCCCCTGGCTCCATGCAAACCAGGGACGCCGGGGTTAACGATGACACCAGAACTACTCCTGGGGGCGGAGCCTCTCGAGCTGTCTGCCATATGCAGCAGCCCCTGCGCTGAGTGCCTGACCTCCCACGCCGAGGGGCCGCCCCTGTGCCAAGAGTTACAGGGGCGCCCGCTGTACCCGGTCCCGATCCCACGCCGTCGCCGCCTGCAGGAGTGGACGGCCGGGCCCGGCCGCCCACAAGGCTCCGCCTACAGTGAGGATTCCTCCCACGCCGGGGCCTAGTAGAAGCTGGCGTTGGCGGCACCCGGCGTGCAGGGTCCCGAGAGGGGCTCCTAATACGGCGCTGAGCCCTAGGGGGGGAAGTTGATGGGGAAAAGCACGCCGGCGGCCTGGCCCGCCGCGGCCGTGATACCGGCGAGTGAGGCAAGACAGGCACCTCACTCGGCCCCCCCAGCAGCAGCTGGATCTGCTCCTGAACCCACGCTGGGCCTCTCACCTCCGCTGCTGCCCGCAACTCGCCGATCATGGCCTCCAGACGCTCCATCTCTCAGGTGACGCACCAGCTTTTCTCTCTACCTAAAATGGCCCCTAGCCTTCCTCTTCCCTGCCTATTTAACCCCTTAACTCCACCCCCTCATACCCCCAACCTATCCTAGCCTATTCTCCCTGCCAAAGCCCCCTCCCTCTCCTCTAGCCCGACCACTCCCCCCCCCAGCTCACTGAAACCAAACCCCCCGTCATGGGGGCCTCCCCTAAAGGGGGCTCCGCCCCCCCTCAGTCCGGCCACTGCTTTATCCTCGCAAAAATTCATAACTGGTCTGTACATTCAATGTAATGATGTATCTAGTGATCATGCAATCGGGAGCCCGTGTCCCCTATCTCATCCCTACTGTAACACGATAATCTATATCCAAACCATGGGGTTTTAATGTACCAAGGCGATGTATCCATTTTAGTTCACATTTCTTCAAGAGAGTAAGTCTGTCCCCC